>NW_028322236.1:18024375-18650000 GCF_059928025.1 Delphinapterus leucas | reverse complement strand
CCCTAAACTGTTGTCGTACCCTAACCTGTACCCTAAACCGTCCCTGTCCCCGTCCCGTAAGCCTAACCCTAACCCTAACACTAACCCTAACCCTTACCCGAAGCCTTACCCTCACCCGTCCCCTAATCCTAACCCGTACGCTAACACTAACCCGTAACCTAACACGTACGCTCACCCTAAACCGTTGTCGTAGCCTAACCTGTACCCTAAACCGTCCCTTCCACTAACCCTAACCCTAACCCTAACCCTTACCCGAAGCCTTACCCTCACCCGTCCCCTAATCCTAACCCGTACGCTAACACTAACCCGTACCCTAACACGTACGCTCACCCTAAATCGTTGTCGTACCCTAACCTGTACCCTAAGCCGTCCCCATACCCTAACCCTAACCCTAACCCTAACCCTAACCCTAACACTTACCCGAAGCCTTACCCTCACCCGTCCCCTAATTCTAACCCGTACGCTAACACTAACCCGTACCCTAACACGTACGCTCACCTTAAACCGTTGTCGTACCCTAACCTGTACCCTAAACCGTCCCCGTCCCCTAACCCTAACCCTAACCCTTACCCGAATCCTTACCCTCACCCGTCCCCTAATCCTCACCCGAACGATAACACTAACCCGTACCCTAACACGTACGCTCACCCTAAACCATTGTCGTACCCTAACCTGTACCCTAAACCGTCCCCGTCCCCTAACCCTAACCCTAACCCTAAACCTAACCCTAACCCTTACCCGAAGCCTTACCCTCACCCGTCCCCTAATCCTAACCCGTACGCTAACACTAACCCGTACCCTAACACGTACGCTCACCCTAAAACGTTGTCGCAGCCTAACCTGTACCCTAAACCGTCCCCGTCCCCTAACCCTAACCATAACCCTAACCCTTACCCGAAGCCTTACCCTCACCCGTCCCCTAATCCTAACTCGTACGCTAACACTAACCCGTACCCTAACACGTACGCTCACACTAAATCATTGTCGTACCCTAACCTGTACCCTAAACCGTCCCCGAACCCTAACCCTAACCCTAACCCTAACCCAAACCCTAACACTTACCCGAATCCTTACCCTCACCCGTCCCCTAATCCTAACCCGTACGCTAACACTAACCCGTAACCGAACACGTACGCTCACACTAAACCGTTGTCGTAGCCTAACCTGTACCCTAAACCGTCCCGTCCACTAACCCTAACTCTAACCCTAAACCTTACCCGAAGCCTTACCCTCACCCGTCCCCTAATCCTAACCCGTACGCTAACACTAACCCGTACCCTAACACATACGCTCACTCTAAACCGTTGTCGTACCCTAACCTGTACCCTAAACCGTCCCCGTCCCCTAACCCTAACCCTAACCCTAACCCTAACCGTTACCCGAAGCCTTACCCTGACCCGTCCCCTAATCCTAACCCGTACGCTAACACTAACCCGTACCCTAACACGTACGCTCACCCTAAACCGTTGTCGTACCCTAACCTGTACCCTAAACCGTCCCTGTCCCCGTCCCCTAACCCTAACCCTAACCCTAACCCTAACCTTTACCCGAAGCCTTACCCTCACCCGTCCCCTAATCCTAACCCGTACGCTAACACTAACCCGTACCCTAACACGTACGCTTACCCTAAATCGTTGTCGTACCCTCACCTGTACCCTAAACCGTCCCCGTCCCCGTCCCCATTCCCGTCCCCTAACCCTAACCCTAACCCTTACGCAAAGCCTTACCCTCACCCGTCCCCTAATCCTAACCCGTACGCTAACACTAACCCGTACCCTAACACGTACGCTCACCCTAAACCGTTGTCGTAGCCTAACCTGTACCCTAAACCGTCCCCGTCCCCTAACCCTAACCTTAACACTAACCCTAACCCTTACCCGAAGCCTTCCCCTCACCCGTCCCCTAATCCTAACCCGTACGCTAACACTAACCCGTACCCTAACACGTACGCTCACCCTAAATCTTTGTCGTACCCTAACCTGTACCCTAAACCGTCCCCATACCCTAACTCTAACCCTAACCCTAACACTTACCCGAAGCCTTCCCCTCACCCGTCCCCTAATCCTAACCCGTACGCTAACACTAACCCGTACCCTAACACGTACGCTCACCCTAAACCGTTGTCGTACCCTAACCTGTACCCTAAACCGTCCCCGTCCCCGTCCCCTAACCCTAACCCTAACCCTAACCCTAACCCTAACCCTTACCCGAAGCCTTACCCTCACCCGTCCCCTATTCCTAACCCGTACGCAAACACAAACCCACACCCTAACACAAACGCTCACCCTAAACCGTTGTCGTACCCTAACCTGTACCCTAAACCGTCCCAGTCCCCTAACCCTAACCCTAAACCTAACACTAACCCTAACCCTAACCCTTACCCGAAGCCTTACCCTCACCCGTCCCCTAATTCTAACCCGTACACTAACACTAAACCGTACCCTAACACGTACGCTCACCCTAAACCGTTGTCGTACCCTAACCTGTACCCTAAACCGTCCCCGTCCCCTAAACCTATCCCTAACCCTTACCGGAAGTCTTACCCTCACCCGTCCCCTAATCCTAAACCGTACGCTAACACTAACCCGTACCCTAACACGTACGCTCAACCTAAACCGTTGTCGTACCCTAACCTGTACTCTAAACCGTCCCCGTCCCCGTCCCTTAACCCTAAACCTAACCCTAACTCTAACCCTTACCCGAAGCCTTACCCTCACCCGTCTCCTAATCCTAACCCGTACGCTAACACTAACCCGTACCCTAACACGTACGCTCACCCTAAACCGTTGTCGTACCCTAACATGTACCCTAAACCGTCCGCGTCCCCTAACCCTAACACTAACCCTAAACCTAACCCTAACCCTTACCCGAAGCCTTACCCTCACCCGACCCCTAATCCTAACCCGTACGCTATCACTAACCCGTACCCTAACACGTACGCTCACCCTAAACCGTTGTCATACCCTAACCTGTACAATAAACCGTCCCCGTCCCCGTCCCCTAATCCTAAACCTAACCCTAACCCTAACCCTAACCCTTACCCGAAGCCTTACCCTCACCCGTCCCCTAATCCTAACCCGTACAGTAACACTAAACCGTACCCTAACACGTAGGCTCACCCTAAACCGTTGTCGTACCCTAACATGTACCCTAAACCGTCCCCGTCCCCTAACCCTAACCCTAACCCTAACCCTAACCCTAACCCTTACCCGAAGCCTTACCCTCACCCGTCCCCTAATCCTATCCCGTACGCTAACACTAACCCGTACCCTAACACGTACGCTCACCCTAAACCGTTGTCGTACCCTAACCTGTACCCTAAACCGTCCCCGTCCCCGTCCCCTAACCCTAACCCTAACCCTAACCCTAACCCTAACCCTTACCCGAAGCCTTACCCTCACCCGTCCCCTATTCCTAACCCGTACGCAACAGTAACCCACACCCTAACACGTACGCTCACCCTAAACCGTTGTCGTACCCTAACCTGTACCCTAAACCGTCCCCGTCCCCGTCCCCTAACCCTAAACCTAACCCTAACCCTAACCCTTACCCGAAGCCATACCCTCAACCGTCCCCTAATCATAACCCGTACGCTAACACTAACACGTACCCTAACACGTACGCTCACCCTATACCGTTGTCGTACCCTAACCTGTACCCTAAACCGTTCTCGTCCCCTAACCCTAACCCTAACCCTAACCCTAACCCTTACCCGAAGCCTTACCCTCACCCGTCCCCTAATCCTAACCCGTACGCTAACACTAACCCGTACCCTAACACGTACGCTCACCCTAAACCATTGTCGTACCCTAACCTGTACCCTAAACTGCCCCCGTCCCCTAACCCTAACCCTAACCCTAACCCTAACCCTTACCCAAAGCCTTACCCTCACCCGTCCCCGATTCCTAACCCGTACGCTAACACTAACCCGTACCCTAACACGTACGCTCACCCTAAACCGTTGTCGTACCCTAACCTGTACCCTAAACCGTCCCCGTTCCCTAACCCTAACCCTAACCCTAACCCTAACCCTAACCCTTACCCGAAGCCTTACACTCACCCGTCCGCTAATCCTAACCTGTACGCTAACACTAATCCGTACCCTAACACTTACGCTCACTCTAAACCGTTGTCGTACCCTAACCTGTACTCTAAGCCGTCCCCGTCCCCTAACCCTAACCCTAACCCTAACCCTAACCCTAACACTTACCCAAAGCCTTACCCTCACCCGTCCCCTAATCCTAATCCGTACGCGAACACTAACCCGTACCCTAACACGTACCCTCACCCTAAACCGTTCTCGTACACTAACCTGTACCCTAAAACGTCCCCGTGCCCGTCCCCTAACCCTAAACCTAACCCTAACCCTAACCCTTTCCCGAAGCCTAACCCTCACCCGTCCCCTAATCCTAACCCGTAAGCTAACACTAAACCGTACCCTAACACGTACGCTCACCCTAAACCGTTGTCGTACCCTAACCTGTGCCCTAAACCGTCCCCGTCCCCTAACCCTAACTCTAACCCTAACCCAAACCATAACCTTTACCCGAAGCCTTACCCTCAACCATCCCCTAATCCTAACCCGTACGCTAACACTAACCGGTACCCTAACACGTACGCTTAACCTAAACAGTTGTCGTACCCTAACCTGTACCCTAAACCGTCCCCGTCCCCTAACCCTAACCCTAACCCTAACCCTAACCCTTACCCGAAGCCTTACCCTCACCCGTCACCTAATCCTAACCCGTACGCTAACACTAATCCGTGCCCTAACACCTACGCTCACCGTAAATCGTTGTCGTACCCTAACATGTACCCTAAACCGTCCCCGTCCCCTAACCCTAACCCTAACCCTAACCCTAACCCTTACCCGAAGCCTTACCCTCACCCGTCCCCTAATCCTGACCCGTACGCTAACACTAACCCGTACCCTAACACGTACGCTCACCCTAAACCGTTGTCGTACCCTAACCTGTACCCTAAACCGTCCCCGTCCCCATCCCCTAACCCTAACCCTAACCCTAACCCTAAACCTTACCCGAAGCCTTAACCTCACCCGTCCCCTAATCCTAAACCGTACGCTAATACTAACCCGTACCCAAAACATACGCTCACCCTAAACCGTTGTCGTACCCTAACCTGTACCCTAAACCGTCCCCGCCCCCTAACCCTAACCCTAACCCTAACCCTAAACCTTACCCGAAGCCTTACCCTCACCCGTCCCCTAATCCTAACCCGTACGCTAACACTAACCCGTACCCTAACACGTACGCTCACCCTAAACCGTTGTCGTACCCTAAACTGTACCCTAAACCGTCCCCGTCCCCTAACCCTAACCCTAACCCTAAACCTAACCCTAACACTTACCCGAAGCCTTACTGTCACCCGTCCCCTAATCCTAACCCGTACGCTAACACTAACCCGTGCCCTAACACGTACGCTCACACTAAACCGTTGTCGTACCCTAACCTGTATCCTAAACCGTCTCCGTCCCTTAACCCTAACCCTAACCCTAACCATTACCCGAAGCCTTACCCTCACCCGTCCCCTAATCCTAACCCGTACGCTAACGCTAACCCGTACCCTAACACGTACGCTCACCCTAAACCGTTGTCGTACCCTAAACTGTACCCTAAATCGTCCCTGTCCCCGTCACCTAACCCTAACCCTAACCCTAACACTTACCCGAAGCCTTAGCCTCACCCGTCCCCTAATCCTAACCCGTACGCTAACACTAACCCGTACCCTAACACGTACGCTCACCCTAAACCGTTGTCGTACCCTAACCTGTACCTTAAACCGTCCCCGTCCCCGTCCCCTAACCCTAAACCTAACCCTAACCCTAACCCTAACCCTTACCCGAAGCCTCACCCTCACCCGTCCCCTAATCCTAACCCGTACACTAACACTAAACCGTACCCTAACACGTACGCTCACCCTAAACCGTTGTCGTACCCTAACCTGTACCCTAAATCGTCCCCGTCCCCTAACCCTAACCCTAACCCTAACCCTAACCCTAACCCTTACCCGAAGCCTTACCCTCACCCGTCCCCAAATCCTAACCCGTACGCTAACACTAACCCGTACCCTAACACGTACGCTCACCCTAAACCGTTGTGGTACCCTAACCTTTACCCTAAACCGTCCCCGTCCCCTAACCCTATCCCTAACCCTAACCCTTACCCGAAGTCTTACCCTCACCCGTCCCTTAATCCTAACCCGTACGCTAACACTAAACCGTACCCTAACACGTACGCTCACCCTAAACCTTTGTCGTACCCTAACCTGTACCCTAAACCTTCCCCGTCCCCGTCCCTTAACCCTAACCCTAACCCTAACCCTAACCCTAACCCGAAGCCTTACCCTCACCCGTCCCCTAATCCTAACCCGTACGCTAACACTAACCCGTACCCTATCACGTACGCTCACCCTAAACCGTTGTCGTACCCTAACCTGTACCCTAAACTGCCCCCGTCCCCTAACCCTAACCCTAACCCTAACCCTTACCCAAAGACTTACCCTCACCCGTTCCCTAATCCTAACCCGTACGCTAACACTAACCCGTAACCTAACACGTACGCTCACCCTAAATCGTTGTCGTACCCTAACCTGTACCCTAAACCGTCCCCGTCCCCTAACCCTAACCCTAACCCTAACCCTAACCCTTACCTGTAGCCTTAACTTCACCCGTCCCCTATTCCTAACCCGTACGCTAACACTAACCCGTACCCTAACACGTACGCTCACCCTAAACCGTTGTCGTACCCTAAACTGTACCCTAAACCGTCCCCGTCCCCTAACCCTAACCCTAATCCTAACCCTAACCCTAACCCTTACCCGAAGCCTTACACTCACCCGTCCGCTAATCCTAACCTGTACGCTAACACTAATCCGTACCCTAACACTTACGCTCACTCTAAACCGTTGTCGTACCCTAACCTGTACCCTAAGCCGTCCCCGTCCCCTAACCCTAACCCTAACCCTAACCCTAACCCTAACACCTACCCAAAGCCTTACCCTCACCCGTCCCCTAATCCTAACCCGTACGCTAACACTAACCCGTACCCTAACACGTACCCTCACCCTAAACCGTTCTCGTACACTAACCTGTACCCTAAACCGTCCCCGTGCCCGTCCCCTAACCCTAAACCTAACCCTAACCCTAACACTTTCCCGAAGCCTAACCCTCACCCGTCCCCTAATCCTAACCCGTAAGCTAACACTAAACCGTACCCTAACACGTACGCTCACCCTAAACCGTTGTCGTACCCTAACCTGTACCCTAAACCGTCCCCGTCCCCTAACCCTAACTCTAACCCTAACCCAAACCATAACCTTTACCCGAAGCCTTACCCTCAACCATCCCCTAATCCTAACCCGTACGCTAACACTAAACGGTACCCTAACACGTTCGCTTAACCTAAACTGTTGTCGTACCCTAACCTGTACCCTAAACCGTCCCCGTCCCCTAACCCTAACCCTAACCCTAACCCTAACCCTTACCCGAAGCCTTACCCTCACCCGTCACCTAATCCTAACCCGTACGCTAACACTAATCCGTACCCTAACACCTACGCTCACCCTAAATCGTTGTCGTACCCTAACATGTACCCTAAACCGTCCCCGTCCCCTAACCCTAACCCTAACCCTAACCCTAACCCTTACCCGAAGCCTTACCCTCACCCGTCCCCTAATCCTGACCCGTACGCTAACACTAACACGTACCCTAACACGTACGCTCACCCTAAACCGTTGTCGTACCCTAACCTGTACCCTAAACCGTCCCCGTCCCCATCCCCTAACCCTAACCCTAACCCTAACCCTAAACCTTACCCGAAGCCTTAACCTCACCCGTCCCCTAATCCTAAACCGTACGCTAATACTAACCCGTACCCAAAACATACGCTCACCCTAAACCGTTGTCGTACCCTAACCTGTACCCTAAACCGTCCCCGCCCCCTAACCCTAACCCTAACCCTAACCCTAAACCTTACCCGAAGCCTTACCCTCACCCGTCCCCTAATCCTAACCCGTACGCTAACACTAACCCGTACCCTAACACGTACGCTCACCCTAAACCGTTGTCGTACCCTAACCTGTACCCTAAACCGTCCCCGTCCCCTAACCCTGACCCTAACCCTAAACCTAACCCTAACACTTACCCGAAGCCTTACTGTCACCCGTCCCCTAATCCTAACCCGTACGCTAACACTAACCCGTGCCCTAACACGTACGCTCACACTAAACCGTTGTCGTACCCTAACCTGTATCCTAAACCGTCTCCGTCCCTTAACCCTAACCCTAACCCTAACCATTACCCGAAGCCTTACCCTCACCCGTCCCCTAATCCTAACCCGTACGCTAACGCTAACCCGTACCCTAACACGTACGCTCACCCTAAACCGTTGTGGTACCCTAAACTGTACCCTAAATCGTCCCTGTCCCCGTCACCTAACCCTAACCCTAACCCTAACACTTACCCGAAGCCTTACCCTCACCCGTCCCCTAATCCTAACCCGTACGCTAACACTAACCCGTACCCTAACACGTACGCTCACCCTAAACCGTTGTCGTACCCTAACCTGTACCCTAAACCGTCCCCGTCCCCGTCCCCTAACCCTAAACCTAACCCTAACCCTAACCCTAACCCTTACCCGAAGCCTTACCCTCACACGTCCCCTAATCCTAACCCGTACACTAACACTAAACCGTACCCTAACACGTACGCTCACCCTAAACCGTTGTCGTACCCTAACCTGTACCCTAAACCGTCCCCGTCCCCTAGCCCTAACCCTAACCCTAACCCTAACCCTAACCCTTACCCGAAGCCTTACCCTCACCCGTCTCCAAATCCTAACCCGTACGCTAACACTAACCCGTACCCTAACACGTACGCTCACCCTAAACCGTTGTGGTACCCTAACCTTTACCCTAAACCGTCCCCGTCCCCTAACCCTATCCCTAACCCTAACCCTTACCCGAAGTCTTACCCTCACCCGTCCCCTAATCCTAACCCGTACGCTAACACTAAACCGTACCCTAACACGTACGCTCACCCTAAACCTTTGTCGTACCCTAACCTGTACCCTAAACCTTCCCCGTCCCCGTCCCTTAACCCTAACCCTAACCCTAACCCTAACCCTTACCCGAAGCCTTACCCTCACCCGTCCCCTAATCCTAACCCGTACGCTAACACTAACCCGTACCCTAACACGTACGCTCACCCAAACCGTTGTCGTACCCTAACATGTACCCTAAACCGTCCCCGTCCCCTAACCCTAACACTAACCCTAACCCTAACCCTTAACCGAAGCCTTACCCTCACCCCTCCCCTATTCCTAACCCGTACGCAAACACTAACCCACACCCTAAAACGTACGCTCACCCTAAACCGTTGTCGTACCCTAACCTGTACCCTAAACCGTCCCCGTCCCCTAACCCTAACCCTAACCCTAACACTAACCCTAACCCTTACCCGAAGCCTTACCCTCACCCGACCCCTAATCCTAACCTGTACGCTAACACTAACCCTTAACCTAACACGTACGCTAACCCTAAACCGTTGTCGTACACTAATCTGTACCCTAAACCGTCCCCGTACCCTAACCCTAACACTAACCCTAACCCTTACCCGAAGCCTTACCCTCACCCGTTCCCTAATCCTAACCCGTACGCTAACACTAACCCGTAACCTAACACGTACGCTCACCCTAAATCGTTGTCGTACCCTAACCTGTACCCTAAACCGTCCCCGTCCCCAACCCTAACCCTAACCCTAACCCTAACCCTAACCCTTACCTGTAGCCTTACCCTCACCCGTCCCCTAATCCTAACCCGTACGCTAACACTAACCCGTACCCTAACACGTACGCTCACCCTAAACCGTTGTCGTACCCTAACCTGTACCCTAAACCGTCCCCGTCCCCTAACCCTAACCCTAACCCTAACCCTTACCCGAAGCCTTACACTCACCCGTCCCCTAATCCTAACTCGTACGCTAACACTAATACGTACCCTAACACTTACGCTCACTCTAAACCGTTGTCGTACCCTAACCTGTACCCTAAGCCGTCCCCGTCCCCTAACCCGAACCCTAACCCTAACCCTAACCCTTACCCTTACCCGAAGCCTTACCGTCACCCGTCCCCTAATCCTAACCCGTACGCTAACACTAACCCGTACCCTAACACGTACCCTCACCCTAAACCGTTGTCGTACCCTAACCTGTACCCTAAACCGTCCCCGTGCCCGTCCCCTAACCCTAAACCTATCCCTAACCCTAACCCTTTCCCGAAGCCTTACCCTCACCCGTCCCCTAATCCTAACCCGTACGCTAACACTAATCCATACCCTAACACCTACGCTCACCCTAAATCGTTGTCGTACCCTAACATGTACCCTAAACCGTCCCCGTCTCCTAACACTAACCCTAACCCTAACCCTAACCCTAACACTTACCCGAAGCCTTACCCTCACCCGTCCCCTAATCCTAACCCGTACGCTAACACTAACCCGTACCCTAACACGTACGCTCACCCTAAACCGTTGTCGTACCCTAACCTGTACCCTAAACCGTCCCCGTCCCCGTCCCCTATCCCTAACCCTAACCCTAACCCTTACCCGAAGCCGTATCCTCACCCGTCCCCTAATCCTAAACCGTACGCCAACACTAACCCGTAACCTAACACGTACGCTCACCCTAAACCGTTGCCATACCCTAACCTGTACCCTAAACCGTCCCCGTCCCGTAACCCTAACCCTAACTCTAACCCTAACACTAACCCTTACCCGAAGCCTTACACTCACCCGTCCCCTAATCCTTACCCGTACGCTAACACTAAACCGTACCCTAACACGTACGCTCATCCTAAACCGTTGTCGTACCCTAACCTGTACCCTAAACCGTCCCCGTCCCCTAACCCTAACCCTAACCCTAAGCCTAAGCCTAACCCTTACCCGAAGCCTTACCCTCACCCGTCCCCTAATCCTAACCCGTACGCTAACAGTAAACCGTACCCTAACACGTACGCTCACCCTAAACCGTTGTCGTACCATAACCTGTACCCTAAACTGTCCCCGTCCCCTAAGCCTAACCCTAACCCTAACCCTAAACCTAACCCTTACCCGAAGCCTTACCCTCACCCGTCCCCTAATCCTAACCCGTACGCTAACACTAACCCGTACCCTAACACGTACGCTCACCCTAAACCGTTGTCGTACCCTAACCTGTACCCTAAACCGTCCCCGTCCCCTAACCCGAACCCTAACCCTAACCCTAACCCTTACCCGAAGCATTACCCTAACCCGTCCCCTAATCCTAACTCGTACGCTAACACTAACCCGTACCCTAACACGTACCCTCACCCTAAACCGGTGTCGTACCCTAACCTGTAGCCTAAACCGTCCCCGTGCCCGTCCCCTAACCCTAACCCTAACCCTAACCCTTTCCCGAAGCCTTACCCTCACCCGTCCCCTAATCCTAACACGTACGCTAACACTAATCCGTACCCTAACACGTACGCTCACCCTAAACCGTTGTCGTACCCTAACCTGTACCCTAAACCGTCCCCGTCCCCTAACCCTAACCCTAACCCTAACCCTAACCATAACCCTTACCCGAAGCCTTACACTCACCCGTCCCCTAATCCTCACCCGTATGCTAACGCTAACCCGTACCCTAACACGTACCCTCACCCTAAACCGTTGTCGTACCCTAACCTGTACCCTAAACCGTCCCCGTCCCCGTCCCCTAACCCTAACCCTATCCCTAACCCTTACCCGAAGCCTTACCCGCACCCGTCCCCTAATCCTAACCCGTACGCTAACACTAACCCGTACTCTAACACGTACGCTCACCCTAAACCGTTGTCGTACCCTAACCTTTACCCTAAACCATCCCCGTCCCCTAACCCTAACCCTAACCCTAACCCTAACCCTAACCCTTACCCGAAGCCTTACCCTCACCCGTCCCCTAATCCTAACCCGTACGCTAACACTAACCCGTACCCTAACACGTACGCTCACCCTAAACGATTTTTGTACCCTAACCTGTACCCTAAACCGTCCCCGTCCCCGTCCCCTAACCCTAAACCTAACCCTAACCCTTACCCGAAGCCTTACCCTCACCCTTCCCCTAATCCTAACCCGTACGCTAACACTAACCGGTACCCTAACACGTACGCTCACCCTAAACTGTTGTCGTACACTAACCTGTACCCTAAACCGTCCCCGTGCCCGTCCCCTAACCCTAACCCTAACCCTAACCCTAACCCTTACCCGAAGCCTTACCCTCACCCTTCCCGTAATCCTAACCCGTACGCTAACACTAACCCGTACCCTAACACGTACGCTCACCCTAAACCGTTGCCGTACCCTAAACTGTACCCTACACCGTCCCCGTCCCGTAACCCTAACCCTAACTCTAACCCTAACACTAACCCTTACCCGAAGCCTTACCCTCACCCGTCCCCTAATCCTTACCCGTACGCTAACACTAAACCGTACCCTAACACTTACGCTCATCCTAAACCGTTGTCGTACCCTAACCTGTACCCTAAACCGTCCCCGTCCCCTAACCCTAACCCTAACCCTAAGCCTAAGCCTAACCCTTACCCGAAGCCTTACCTTCACCCGTCCCCTAATCCTAACCCGTACGCTAACAGTAACCCGTACCCTAACACGTACGCTCACCCTAAACCTTTGTCGTACCCTAACCTGTACCCTAAACCATCCCCGTCCCCTAACCCTATTCCTAACCCTAACCCTAACCCTAACCCTTACCCGAAGCCTTACCCTAACCCGTCCCCTAATCCTAACTCGTACGCTAACGCTAACCTGTACCCTAACACGTACCCTCACCCTAAACCGGTGTCGTACCCTAACCTGTAGCCTAAACCGTCCCTGTGCCCGTCCCCTAACCCTAACCCTAACCCTAACCCTAACCCTTTCCCGAAGCCTTACCCTCACCCGTCCCCTAATCCTAACACGTACGCTAACACTAACCCGTACCCTAACACGTACGCTCACCCTAAACCGTTGTCGTACCCTAACCTGTACCCTAAACCGTCCCCGTCCCCTAACCCTAACCCTAACCCTAACCCTAACCCTAACCCTTACCCGAAGCCTTACACTCACCCGTCCCCTAATACTCACCCGTATGCTAACACTAACCCGTACCCTAACACGGATCCTCACCCTAAACCGTTGTCGTACCCTAACCTGTACCCTAAACCGTCCCCGTCCCCGTCCCCTAACCCTAACCCTAAACCTAACCCTAACCCTTACCCGAAGCCTTACCCCACCCGTCCCCTAATCCTAACCCGTACGCTAACACTAACCCATACCCTAACACGTACGCTCACCCTAAACCGTTGTCGTACCCTAACCTGTACCCTAAACCGTCCCCGTCCCCTAACCCTAACCCTAACCCTAACACTTACCCGAAGCCTTACCCTCACCCGTAACCTAATCCTAACCCGTACGCTAACACTAACCCGTACCCTAACACGTACGCTCACCCTAAACCGTTGTCGTACACTAACCTGTACCCTAAACTGTCCCCGTCCCCTAAGCCTAACCCTAACCCTAACCCTAACCCTAACCCTTACCCGAAGCCTTACCCTCACCCGTCCCCTAATCCTAACCCGTACGCTAACACTAACCCGTACCGTAACACGTAGGCTCACCCTAAACCGTTGTCGTACCCTAACCTGTACCCTAAACCGTCCCCGTCCCCTAACCCTAAGCCTAACCCTAAAGCTAACCCTTACCCGAAGCCTTACACTCACCCGTCCCCTAATCCTAACTCGTACGCTAACACTAATCCGTACCCTAACACTTACGCTCACTCTAAACCGTTGTCGTACCCTAATCTGTACCCTATGCCGTCCCCGTCCCCTAACCCTAACCGTAACCCTAACCCTAACCCTTACCCTTACCCGAAGCCTTACCGTCACCCGTCCCCTAATCCTAACCCGTTGGCTAACACTAACCCGTACCCTAACACGTACCCTCACCCTAAACCGTTGTCGTACCATAACCTGTACCCTAAACCGTCCCCGTGCCCGTCCCCTAACCCTAAACCTAACCCTAACCCTAACCATTTCCCGAAGCCTTACCCTCACCCGTCCCCTAATCCTAACCCGTACGCTAACACTAAGCCGTACCCTAACACGTACGCTCACCCTAAACCGTTGTCGTACCCTAACCTGTACCCTAAACCGTCCCCGTCCCCTAACCCTAACCCTAACCCTAACCCTAACCCTAACCCTTACCCGAAGCCTTACCCTCACCCGTCCCCTAATCCTAACCCGTACACTAACACTAACCCGTACCCTAAGACGTACGCTCACCCTAAACCGTTGACGTACCCTAACCTGTACCCTAAACCGTCCCTGTCCCCTAACCCTAACCCTAACCCTAACCCTAACCCTTACCCGAAGCCTTACCCTCACCCGTCCCCTAATCCTAACCCGTACGCCAACACTAACCCGTAACTTAACACGTACGCTCACCCTAAACCGTTGTCGTACACTAACCTGTACCCTAAACCGTCCCCGTCCCCTAACCCTATCCCTAACCCTTACCCGAAGCCTTACCCTCACCCGTCCCCTAATCCTAACCCGTACGCTAACACTAACCCGTACTCTAACACGTACACTCACCCTAAACCGTTGTCGTACCCTAACCTTTACCCTAAACCATCCCCGTCCCTAACCCTAACCCTAACCCTAACCCTAACCCTAACCCTTACCCGAAGCCTTACCCTCACCCGTCCCCTAATCCTAATCCGTACGCTAACACTAACCCGTACCCTAACACGTACGCTCACCCTAAACTGTTGTCGAACACTAACCTGTACCCTAAACCGTCCCCGTGCCCGTCCCCTAACCCTAACCCTAACCCTAACCCTTACCCGAAGCCTTACCCTCACCCTTCCCGTAATCCTAACCCGTACGCTAACACTAACCCGTACCCTAACACGTACGCTCACCCTAAACCGTTGCCGTACCCTAACCTGTACCCTAAACCGTCCCCGTCCCGTAACCCTAACCCTAACTCTAACCCTAACACTAACCCTTACCCGAAGCCTTACCCTCACCCGTCCCCTAATCCTTACCCGTACGCTAACACTAAACCGTACCCTAACACTTACGCTCATCCTAAACCGTTGTCGTACCCTAACCTGTACCCTAAACCGTCCCCGCCCCCTAACCCTAACCCTAACCCTAACCCTAACCCTAACCCTTACCCGAAGCCTTACCCTAACCCGTCCCCTAATCCTACCTCGTACGCTAACACTAACCCGTACCCTAACACGTACCCTCACCCTAAACCAGTGTCGTACCCTAACCTGTAGCCTAAACCGTCCCCGTGCCCGTCCCCTAACCCTAACCCTAACCCTAAACCTAACCCTTTCCCGAAGCCTTACCCTCACCCGTCCCCTAATCCTAACACGTACGCTAACACTAACCCGTACCCTAACACGTACGCTCACCCTAAACCGTTGTCGTACACTAAACTGTACCCTAAACCGTCCCCGTCCCCTAACCCTAACCCTAACCATAACCCTAACCCTAACCCTTACCCGAAGCCTTACACTCACCCGTCCCCTAATCCTCACCCGTATGCTAACACTAACCCGTACCCTAACACGTACCCTCACCCTAAACCGTTGTCGT
Organism: Delphinapterus leucas; assembly: GCF_059928025.1. Lineage (NCBI taxonomy): Eukaryota > Metazoa > Chordata > Mammalia > Artiodactyla > Monodontidae > Delphinapterus > Delphinapterus leucas. The sequence goes on along the minus strand of NW_028322236.1, from coordinate 18,634,320 downwards.
ACCCTAACCTGTACCCTAAACCGTCCCCGTCCCCGGCCCCTAACCCTAACCCTATCCCTAACCCTTACCCGAAGCCTTACCCTCACCCGTCCCCTAATCCTAACCCGTACGCTAACACTAACCCGTACTCTAACACGTACGCTCACCCTAAACCGTTGTCGTACCCTAACCTTTACCCTAAACCATCCCCGTCCCCTAACCCTAACCCTAACCCTAACCCTAACCCTAACCCTTACCCGAAGCCTTACCCTCACCCGTCCCCTAATCCTAACCCGTACGCTAACACTAACCCGTACCCTAACAAGTACGCTCACCCTAAACGGTTTTTGTACCCTAACCTGTACCGTAAACCGTCCCCGTCCCCGTCCCCTAACCCTAAACCTAACCCTAACCCTTACCCGAAGCCTTACCCTCACCCGTCCCCTAATCCTAACCCGTACACTAACACTAACCCGTACCCTAACACGTACGCTCACCCTAAAATGTTGTCGTACACTAACCTATACCCTAAACCGTCCCCGTGCCCGTCCACTAACCCTAACCATAACCCTAACCCTAACCCTTACCCGAAGCCTTACCCTCACCCTTCCCGTAATCCTAACCCGTACGCTAACACTAACCCGTACCCTAACACGTACGCTCACCCTAAACCGTTGCCGTACCCTAACCTGTACCCTAAACCGTCCCCGTCCCGTAACGCTAACCCTAACTCTAACCCTAACACTAACCCTTACCCGAAGCCTTACCCTCACCCGTCCCCTAATCCTTACCCGTACGCTAACACTAAACCGTACCCTAACACTTACGCTCATCCTAAACCGTTGTCGTACCCTAACCTGTACCCTAAACCGTCCCCGTCCCCTAACCCTAACCCTAACCCTAAGCCTAAGCCTAACGCTTACCCGAAGCCTTACCCTCACCCGTCCCCTAATCCTAACCCGTACGCTAACAGTAACCCGTACCCTAACACGTACGCTCACCCGAAACCGTTGTCGTACCCTAACCTGTACCCTAAACCGTCCCCGTCCCCTAACCCTAACCCTAACCCTAACCCTAACCCTAACCCTTACCCGAAGCCTTACCCTAACCCGTCCCCTAATCCTAATTCGTACGCCAACACTAACCCGTACCCTAACACGTACCCTCACCCTAAACCGGTGTCGTACCCTAACCTGTAGCCTAAACCGTCCCCGTGCCCGTCCCCTAACCCTAACCCTAACACTAACCCTAACCCTTTCCCGAAGCCTTACCCTCACCCGTCCCCTATTCCTAACACGTACGCTAACACTAACCCGTACCCTAACACGTACGCTCACCCTAAACCGTTGTCGTACCCTAACCTGTACCCTAAACCGTCCCCGTCCCCTAACCCTAACCCTAACCCTAACCCTAACCCTAACCCTTACCCGAAGCCTTACACTCACCCGTCCCCTAATCCTCACCCGTATGCTAACACTAACCCGTACCCTAACACGTACCCTCACCCTAAACCGTTGTCGTACCCTAACCTGTACCCTAAACCGTCCCCGTCCCCGTCCCCTAACCCTAATCCTAACCCTAACCCTAACCCTTACCCGAAGCCTTACCCCACCCGTCCTCTAATCCTAACCCGTACGCTAACAATACCCGTACCCTAACACGTACGCTCACCCTAAACCGTTGTCGCACCCTAACATGTACCCTAAACCGTCCCCTAACCCTAACCCTAACCCTAACCCTAACCTTAACCCTAACCCTTACCCGAAGCCTTACCCTCACCCGTCCCCAATCCTAACCCGTACGCGAACACTAACCCGTACCCTAACACGTAAGCTCACCCTAAACGGTTGTCGTACCCTAACCTGTACCCTAAACCGTCCACGTCCCCTAACCCTAACCCTAACCCTAACCGTAAACCTAACCCTTACCAGAAGCCTTACCCTCACCCGTCCCCTAAACCTAACCCATACGCTAACACTAAACCGTACCCTAACACGTACGCTCACCCTAAACCATTGTCGTTCCCAACCTGTACCCTAAACCGTCCCCGTCCCCTAACCCTAACCCTAACCCTAACCCTAACACTTACCCGAAGCCTTACCCTCACCCGTCCCCTAATCCTAACCCGTACGCTAACACTAACTCCTACCCTAACACGTACGCTCACCCTAAACCGTTGTCGTACCCTAACCTGTACCCTAAACCGTCCCCGTCCCCATCCCCTAACCCTAACCCTAACCCTAACCCTAACCCTTACCCGAAGCCTTAACCTCACCCGTCCCCTAATCCTAAACCGTACGCTAACACTAACCCGTACCCAAAACGTACGCTCACCCTAAACCGTTGTCGTACCCTAACCTGTACCCTAAACCGTCCCCGCCCCCTAACCCTAACCCTAACCCTAAACCTAACCCTTACCCGAAGCCTTACCCTCACCCGTCCCCTAATCCTAACCCGTACGCTAACACTAAGCCGTACCCTAACACGTACGCTCACCCTAAACCGTTGTCGTACCCTAACCTGTACCCTAAACCATCACCATCCCCTAACCCTAACCCTAACCCTAACCCTAACCGTAACACTTACCCGAAGCCTTACCCTCACCCGTCCCCTAATCCTAACCCGTACTCTAACACTAACCCGTGCCCTAACACGTACGCTCACACTAAACCATTGTCGTACCCTAACCTGTATCCTAAACCGTCTCCGTCCCTTAAACCTAACCCTAAGCCTAACCCTAACCCTTACCCGAATCCTTACCCACACACGTCCCCTAATCCTAACCCGTACGCTAACACTAACCCGTACCCTAACACGTACGCTCACCCTAAACCGTTGTCGTACCCTAACCTGTACCCTAAACCGTCACCGTCCCCGTCCCCTAACCCTAAACCTAACCCTAACCCTAACCCTAACCCTTACCCGAAGCCTTACCCTCACCCGTCCCCTAATCCTAACCCGTACGCTAACACTAACCCGTACCCTAACACGTACGCTCACCCTAAACCGTTGTCGTACTCTAACGTGTACCCTAAACCGTCCCCGTCCCCTAAACCTATTGCTAACCCTAACCATTACCCGAAGTCTTACCCTCACCCGTCCCCTAATCCTAACCCGTACGCTAACACTAACCCGTACCCTAACACGTACGCTCACCCTAAACCGTTGTCGTACCCTAACCTGTACCCTAAACCGTCCCCGTCCCCGTCCCCGTCCCCTAACCTTAACCCTAACCCTAACCCTAACCCTTACCCAAAGCCTTACCCTCACCCGTCCCCTAATCCTAACCCGTACGCTAACACTAACCCGTACCCTAACATGTACGCTCACCCTAAACGGTTGTCGTACCCTAACCTGTACCCTAAACCGTCCCCGTCCCCTAACCCTAACCCTAACCCTAACCGTAAACCTAACCCTTACCAGAAGCCTTACCCTCACCCGTCCCCTAAACCTAACCCGTACGCTAACACTAAACCGTACCCTAACACGTACGCTCACCCTAAACCATTGTCGTACCCTAACCTGTGCCCTAAACCGTCCCCGTCCCCTAACCCTAACCCTAACCCTAACCCTAACACTTACCCGAAGCCTTACCCTCACCCGTCCACTAATCCTAACCCGTACGCTAACACTAACCCGTACCCTAACACGTACGCTCACCCTAAACCGTTGTCGTACCCTAACCTGTGCCCTAAACCGTCCCCGTCCCCATCCCCTAACCCTAACCCTAACCCTAACCCTAACCCTTACCCGAAGCCTTAACCTCACCCGTCCCCTAATCCTAAACCGTACGCTAACACTAACCCGTACCCAAAACGTACGCTCACCCTAAACCGTTGTCGTACCCTAACCTGTACTCTAAACCATCCCCGCCCCCTAACCCTAACCCTAAGCCTAACCCTAACCCTTACCCGAAGCCTTACCCTCACCCGTCCCCTAATCCTAACCCGTACGCTAACACTAAGCCGTACCCTAACATGTACGCTCACCCTAAAACGTTGTCGTACCCTAACCTGTACCCTAAACCATCACCATCCCCTAACCCTAACCCTAACCCTAACCCTAACCGTAACACTTACCCGAAGCCTTACCCTCACCCGTCCCCTAATCCTAACCCGTACGCTAACACTAACCCGTGCCCTAACACGTACGCTCACACTAAACCATTGTCGTACCCTAACCTGTATCCTAAACCGTCTCCGTCCCTTAAACCTAACCCTAAGCCTAACCCTAACCCTTACCCTAATCCTTACCCACACACATCCCCTAATCCTAATCCGTACGCTAACACTAACCCGTACCCTAACACGTACGCTCACCCTAAACCGTTGTCGTACCCTATCCTGTACCCTAAACCGTCACCGTCCCCGTCCCCTAACCCTAAACCTAACACTAACCCTAACTCTAACCCTTACCCGAAGCCTTACCCTCACCCGTCCCCTAATCCTAACCCGTACGCTAACACTAACCCGTACCCTAACACGTACGCTCACCCTAAACCGTTGTCGTACTCTAACGTGTACCCTAAACCGTCCCCGTCCCCTAAACCTATTGCTAACCCTAACCCTTACCCGAAGTCTTACCCTCACCCGTCCCCTAATCCTAACCCGTACGCTAACACTAACCCGTACCCTAACACGTACGCTCACCCTAAACCGTTGTCGTACCCTAACCTGTACCCTAAACCGTCCCCGTCCCCGTCCCTTAACCCTAACCCTAACCCTAACCCTAACCCTTACCCGAAGCCTTACCCTCAACCGTCCCCTAATCCTAACCCGTACGCTAACACTAACCCGTACCCTAACACGTACGATCACCCTAAACCGTTGTCGTACCCTAACATGTACCCTAAACCGTCCCCGTCCTCTAACCCTAACCCTAACCCTAACCCTAACACTAAACCTTACCCGAAGCCTTACCCTCACCCGTCCCCTAATCCTAACCCGTACGCTAACACTAACCCGTACTCTAACACGTACGCTCACCCTAAACCGTTGTCGTACCCTAACCTGTACCCTAAACCGTCCCCGTCCCCGTCCCCGTCCCCTAAACCTAACCCTAACCCTAACTCTAACCCTTACCCGAAGCCTTACCCTCACCCGTCCCCTATTCCTAACCCGTACGCAAACACTAACCCACACCATAACACGTACGCTCACCCTAAACCGTTGTCGTACCCTAACCTGTACCCTAAAGCGTCCCCGTCCCCTAATCCTAACCCTAACCCTAACCTTACCCGAAGCCGTACCCTCACCCGTAACCTAATCCTAACCCGTACGCTAACACTAACCCGTACCCTAACACGTACGCTCACCCTAAACCGTTGTCGTACCCTAACCTGTACCCTAAACCGTCCCCGTCCCCTAACCCTAACCCTAACCCTAACCCTAACCCTAACCCTTACCCGAAGCCTTACCCTCACCCGTCCCCTAATCCTAACCCGTACGCTAACACTAACCCGTACTCTAACACGTACGCTCACCCTAAACCGTTGTCGTACCCTAACCTTTACCCTAAACCATCCCCGTCCCCTAACCCTAACCCTAACCCTAACCCTAACCCTTACCCGAAGCCTTACCCTCACCCGTCCCCTAATCCTAACCCGTATGCTAACACTAACCCGTACCCTAACACGTACGATCACCCTAAACCGTTGTCGTACCCTAACCTGTACCCTAAACCGTCCCCGTCCCCTAACCCTAACCATAACCCTAACCCTAACTATTACACGAAGCCTTACCCTCACCCGTCCCCTAAACCTAAACCGTACGCTAACACTAACCCGTACCCTAACACGTACGCTCACACTAAACCGTTGTCGTACACTAACCTGTACCCTAAACCGTCCCTGTCCCCGTCCCCTAACCCTAAACCTAACCCTAACACTAACCCTTACCCGAAGCCTTACCCTCACCCGTCCCCTAATCCTAACCCGTACGCTAACACTAACCCGTACCCTAACACGTACGCTCACCATAAACCGTTGTCGTACACTAACCTGTACCCTAAACCGTCCCCGTCCCCGTCCCCTAACCCTAACCCTAACCATAACCCTTACCCGAAGCCTTAACCTCACCCGTCCCCTAATCCTAACCCGTACGCTAACACTAATCCGTACCCTAACACCTACGCTCACCCTAAATCGTTGTCGTAGCCTAACATGTACCCTAAACCGTCCCCATCCCCTAACCCTAACCCTAAACCTATCCCTAACCCTAACACTTACCCGAATCCTTACCCTCACACGTCCCCTAATCCTAACCCGTACGCTAACACTAACCCGTACCCTAACACGTACGCTCACCCTAAACCGTTGTCGTACCCTAAACTGTACCCTACACCGTCTCCGTCCCCTAACCCTAACCCTAACCCTAACCCTAATCCTAACCCTTACCTGAAGCCTTACCCTCACACGTCCCCTAATCCTAACCCGTACGCTAACACTAACCCGTACCCTAACACGTACGCTCACCCTAAACCGTTGTCGTACCCTAACCTGTACCCTAAACCGTCCACATCCCCTAACCCTAACCCTAACCCTAACCCTAACCCTTACCCGAAGCCTTACCCTCACCCGTCCCCTACTCCTAACCCTTACGCTAACACTAACACGTACCCTAACACGTACGCTCACCCTAAACCATTGTCGTACCCTAACCTGTACCCAAAACCGTCCCCGTCCCTAACCTTAACCCTAAACCTAACTCTAACCCAAACCCTAACCCTTACCCGAAGCCTTAACCTCACCCGTCCCCTAATCCTAACCCGTACGCTAACACTAACCCATACCCTAACACGTACGCTCACCCTAAACCGTTGTCGTACCCTAACCTGTACCCTAAACTGTCCCCGTCCTCTAATCCTAACCCTAACCCTAACCCTAACCTTACCCGAAGCCGTACCCTCACCCGTAACCTAATCCTAACCCGTACGCTAACACTAACCCGTACCCTAACACGTACGCTCACCCTAAACCGTTGTCGTACCCTAACCTGTACCCTAAACCGTCCCCGTCCCCTAACCCTAACCCTAACCCTAACCCTAACCCTAACCCTTACCCGAAGCCTTACCCTCACCCGTCCCCTAATCCTAACCCGTACGCTAACACTAACCCGTACTCTAACACGTACGCTCACCCTAAACCGTTGTCGTACCCTAACCTTTACCCTAAACCATCCCCGTCCCCTAACCCTAACCCTAACCCTAACCCTAACCCTTACCCGAAGCCTTACCCTCACCCGTCCCCTAATCCTAACCCGTATGCTAACACTAACCCGTACCCTAACACGTACGATCACCCTAAACCGTTGTCGTACCCTAACCTGTACCCTAAACCGTCCCCGTCCCCTAACCCTAACCATAACCCTAACCCTAACTATTACCCGAAGCCTTACCCTCACCCGTCCCCTAATCCTAAACCGTACGCTAACACTAACCCGTACCCTAACACGTACGCTCACACTAAACCGTTGTCGTACCCTAACCTGTACCCTAAACCGTCCCTGTCCCCGTCCCCTAACCCTAACCCTAACCCTAACACTAACCCTTACCCGAAGCCTTACCCTCACCCGTCCCCTAATCCTAACCCGTACGCTAACACTAACCCGTACCCTAACACGTACGCTCACCATAAACCGTTGTCGTACACTAACCTGTACCCTAAACCGTCCCCGTCCCCGTCCCCTAACCCTAACCCTAACCATAACCCTTACCCGAAGCCTTAACCTCACCCGTCCCCTAATCCTAACACGTACGCTAACACTAATCCGTACCCTAACACCTACGCTCACCCTAAATCGTTGTCGTAGCCCAACATGTACCCTAAACCGTCCCCATCCCCTAACCCTAACCCTAAACCTATCCCTAACCCTAACACTTACCCGAATCCTTACCCTCACACGTCCCTTAATCCTAACCCGTACGCTAACACTAACCCGTACCCTAACACGTACGCTCATCCTAAACCGTTGTCGTACCCTAAACTGTACCCTACACCGTCTCCGTCCCCTAACCCTAACCCTAACCCTAACCCTAATCCTAACCCTTACCTGAAGCCTTACCCTCACACGTCCCCTATTCCTAACCCGTACGCTAACACTAACCCGTACCCTAACACGTACGCTCACCCTAAACCGTTGTCGTACCCTAACCTGTACCCTAAACCGTCCCCGTCCCCTAACCCTAACCCTAACCCTAACCCTAACCCTAACCCTTACCGGAAGCCTTACCCTCACCCGTCACCTAATCCTAAACCGTACGCTAACACTGACCCGTACCCTAACACGTACGCTCACCCTAAACGGTTGTCGTACCGTAACCTGTACCCTAAACCGTCCCCGTCCCCTAACCCTAACCCTAACCCTAACCCTAACCCTTACCCGAAGCCTTACACTCACCCGTCACCTAATCCTCACCCGTACGCTAACATTAACCCGTACCCTAACACGTACGCTCACCCTAAACCGTTGTCGTACCCTAACCTGTACCCTAAACTGTCCCGTCCCCTAACCCTAACCCTAACCCTAAGTCTTACCCGAAGCCTAACACTCACCCGTCCCCTAATCCTAACCCGTACGCTAACACTAACCCATACCCTAACACGTACGCTCACCCTAAACCGTTGTCGTACCCTAACTTGTACCCTAAACCGTCCCCGTCCCCTAACCCTAACCCTAACCCTAACCCTTACCCGAAGCCTTACCCTCACCCGTCACCTAATCCTAAACCGTACGCTAACACTAACCCGTACCCTAAAACGTACGCTCAGCCTAAACCGTTGTCGTACCCTAACCTGTACCCTTAACCGTCCCCGTCCCCTAACCCTAACCATAACCCTAACCCTAACCCTTACCCGAAGCCTTACGCTCACCCGTCCCCTAATCCTAAACCGTACGCTAACACTAACCCGTACCCTAACACGTACGCTCACCCTAAACCGTTGTCGTACCCTAACCTGTACCCTAAACCGTCCCCGTTCCCTAACCCTAACCCTAACCCTAACCCTAACCCTTACCCGAGGCCTTACCCTCACCCGTCCCATAATCCTAACACGTACGCTAACACTAAACCAAACACTAACATGAAAGCTCACCCTAAACCGTTGTCCTACCCTAACCTGTACCCTAAACCGTCCCTGTCCCCGTCCCCTAACCCTAACCCTAACCCTAACCCTAACCCTAACCCTTACCCAAAGCCTTACCCTCACCCGTCCCCTAATCCTAACCCGTACGCTAACACTAACCCGTACCCTAACATGTACGCTCACCCTAAACGGTTGTCGTACCCTAACCTGTACCCTAAACCATCCCCGTCCCCTAACCCTAACCCTAACCCTAACCGTAAACCTAACCCTTACCAGAAGCCTTACCCTCACCCGTCCCCTAAACCTAACCCGTACGATAACACTAAACCGTACCCTAACACGTACGCTCACCCTAAACCATTGTCGTACCCTAACCTGTACCCTAAACCGTCCCCGTCCCCTAACCCTAACCCTAACCCTAACCCTAACCCTTACCCGAAGCCTTACCCTCACCCGTCCCCTAATCCTAACCCGTACGCTAACACTAACCCGTACCCTAACACGTACGCTCACCCTAAACCGTTGTCGTACCCTAACCTGTACCCTAAACCGTCCCCGTCCCCATCCCCTAACCCTAACCCTAACCCTAACCCTAAAACTTACCCGAAGCCTTAACCTCACCCGTCCCCTAATCCTAAACCGTACGCTAATACTAACCCGTACCCAAAACATACGCTCACCCTAAACCGTTGTCGTACCCTAACCTGTACCCTAAACCGTCCCCGCCCCCTAACCCTAACCCTAACCCTAACCCTAAACCTTACCCGAAGCCTTACCCTCACCCGTCCCCTAATCCTAACCCGTATGCTAACACTAACCCGTACCCTAACACGTACGCTCACCCTAAACCGTTGTCGTACCCTAACCTGTACCCTAAACCGTCCCCGTCCCCGTCCCCGTCCCCGTCCCCGTCCCCTAACCCTAACCCTTACCCGAAGCCTTACCCTCACCCGTCACCTAATCCTAACCCGTACGCTAACACTAATCTGTACCCTAACACGTACGCTCACCCTAAACCGTTGTCGTACCCTTACCTGTACCCTAAACCGTCCCCGTCCCCGTCCCCGTCCCCTAACTCTAACCCTAAACCTAACCCTTACCCAAAGCCTTACCCTCACCCGTCCTCTAATCCTAACCCGTACGCTAACACTAACACATACCCTAACATGTACGCTCACCCTAAACCGTTGTCGTACCCTAACCTGTACCCTAAACCGTCCCTGTCCCCGTCCCCTAACCCTAACCCTAACCCTAACCATAACCCTTACCCGAAGCCTTACCCTCACCCGTCCCCTAATCCTAACACGTACGCTAACACTAACCCATACCCTAACACGTACGCTCACCATAAACCGTTGTCGTACACTAACCTGTACCCTAAACCGTCCCCGTCCCCTAACCCTAACCCTAACCCTAACCCTAACCCTTACCCGAAGCCTTACCCTCAACCGTCCCCTAATCCTATCCCGTACGCTAACACTAACCCATACCCTAACACGTACGCTCACCCTATACAGTGGTCGTACCCTAACCTGTACCCTAAATCATAACTGTCCCCGGCCCCTAACCCTAACCCTAACCCTAACCCTAACCCTAAACCTTACCCGAAGTCTTACCCTCAACCGTCGCCTAATCCTAACCCGTACGCTAACACTAACCCGTACCCTAACATGTACGCTCACCCTAAACCGTTGTCGTACCCTAACCTGTACCCTAAACCGTCCCCGTCCCCTAACCATAACCCTAAACCTAACTCTAACCCAAACCCTAACCCTTACCCGAAGCCTTAACATCACCCGTCCCCTAATCCGAACCCGTACGCTAACACTAACACATACCCTAACACGTACGCACACCATAAACCGTTGTCGTACCCTAACCTGTACCCTAAACCGTCCCCGTCCCCTAACCCTAACCCTAACCCTTACCCGAAGCCTTACCCTCACCCGTACCCTAATCCTAACCCGTACGCTAACACTAACCCGTACCCTAACACGTACGCTCACCCTAAACCATTGTCGTACACTAACCTGTACCCTAAACCGTCCCCGTCCCCTAAGCCTAACCCTAACCCTAACCCTAACCCTAACCCTTACTCGAAGCCTTACCTTCACCCGTCCCCTAATCCTAACCCGTACGCTAACACTAACCCGTACCCTAACACGTACGCTCACCCTAAACCGTTGTTGTAGCCTAACCTGTACCCTAAACTGTCCCCGTCCCCTAACCCTAACCCTAACCCTAACCGTAACCCTTACCCGAAGCCTTACCCTCACCCGTTCCCTAATCCTAACCCGTACGCTAACACTAACCCGTAACCTAACACGTACGCTCACCCTAAATCGTTGTCGTACACTAACATGTACCCTAAACCGTCCCCGTCCCCTAACCCTAACCCTAACCCTAACCCTAACCCTAACCCTAACCCTTACCTGTAGCCTTACACTCACCCGTACCCTAATCCTAACCCGTATGCTATCACTAACCCGTACCCTAACACGTACGCTCACCCTAAACCGTTGTCGTACCCTAAACTGTACCCTAAACCGTCCCCGTCCCCTAACCCTAACCCTAACCCTAACCCTAACCCTAACCCTTACCCGAAGCCTTACACTCACCCGTCCCCTAATCCTAACCCGTACGCTAACACTAATCCGTACCCTAACACTTACGCTCACTCTAAACCGTTGTCGTACCCTAACCTGTACCCTAAGCCGTCCCCGTCCCCTAACCCTAACCCTAACCCTAACCCTAACCCTAACCCTTACCCGAAGCCTTACCGTCACCCGTCCTCTAATCCTAACGCGTACGCTAACACTAACCCGTACCCTAACACGTACCCTCAGCCTAAACAGTTGTCGTACCCTAACCTGTACCCTAAACCATCCCCGTGCCCGTCCCCTAACCCTAAACCTAACCCTAACCCTAACCCTTTCCCGAAGCCTTACCCTCACCCGTCCCCTAATCCTAACCCGTACGCTAACACTAACCCGTAACCTAACACGTACGCTCACCCTAAACCGTTGTCGTACCCTAAACTGTACCCTAAACCGTCCCCGTCCCCTAACCCTAACCCTAACCCTAATCCTAACCGTAACCCTTACCCGAAGCCTTACACTCAACCGTCCCCTATTCCTAACCCGTATGCTAACACTAACCCATACCCTAACACGTACGCTCACCCTAAAACATTGTCGTACCCTAACCTGTTCCCTAAACCTTCCCCGTCCCCTAACACTAACCCTAACCCTAACCCTAACCCTAACCCTTACCCGAAGCCTTACCCTAACCCTTCCCCTAATCCTAACCCGTACGCTAACACTAACCCGTACCCTAACACGTACGCTCACCCTAAAGCGTTGACGTACCCTAACCTGTACCCTAAACCGTCCCCGTCTCCATCCCTTAACCCTAACCCTAATCCTAACCCTAACCCTTACCAAAAGCCATACCCTCAACCGTCCCCTAATCCTAACCCGTACGCTAACACTAACCCGTACCCTAACACGTACGCTCAACCTAAACCGTTGTCGTACCCTAACCTGTACCCTAAAGCCTCCCCGTCCCCGTCCCCTAACCCTAACCTTAACCCTAACCCTTACCCGAACCTTACACTCACCCGTCCCCTATTCCTAACCCGTACGCTAACACTAACACGTACCCTAACACGTACGCTCACCCTAAACCATTGTCTTACCCTAACCTGTACCCTAAACCGTCCCCATCCCCTAACCCTAACCCTAACCCTAACCCTAACCCTAACCCTTACCCGAAGCCTTACCCTCACCCGTCCCCTAATCCTAACCCGTACGCTAACACTAACCCTTACCCTAACACGTACGCTCACCCTAAACCGTTGTCGTACCCTAACCTGTACCCTAAACCGTCCCCGTCCCCGTCCCCGTCCCCTAACCCTAACCCTAACCCTTACCCGAAGCCGTATCCTCACCCGTCCCCTAATCCTAAACCGAACGCCAACACTAACCCGTAACTTAACACGTACGCTCACCCTAAACCGTTGTCGTACACTAACCTGTACCCTAAACCGTCCCCGTCCCCGTAACCCTAACCCTAACCCTAACCCTAACCCTTACCCGAAGCCTTACCCTCACCCGTCCCCTAATCCTAACCCGTACGTTAACACTAACACGTACCCTAACACGTACGCTCACCCTAAACCGTTGTCGTACCCTAACCTGTACCCTAAACCGTCCCCGTCCCCTAACCCGAACCCTAACCCTAACCCTAACCCTTACCCGAAGCCTTACCCTCACCCGTCCCCTAATCCTAACCTCTACGCTAACACTAACCCGTACCATAACACGTACGCTCACCCTAAACCGTTGTCGTACCCTAACCCTAACCATAAACTGTCCCCGTCCCCTAACCCTAACCCTAACCCTAACCATTACCCGAAGCCTTACACTCACCCGTTCCCTAATCCTAACCCGTACGCTAACACTAACCCGTAACCTAACACGTACGCTCACCTTAAATCGTTGTCGTACCCTAACCTGTACCCTAAACCGTCCCCGTCCCCAACCCTAACCCTAACCCTAACCCTAACCCTAACCCTTACCTGTAGCCTTAGCCTCACCCGTCCCCTAATCCTTACCCGTACGCTAACACTAACCCATACCCTAACACGTACGCTCACCCTAAACCGTTGTCGTACCCTAACCTGTACCCTAAACCGTCCCCGTCCCCGTCCCCGTCCCCATCCACGTCCCCTAACCCTAACCCTTACCCGAAGCCTTACCCTCACCCGTCACCTAATCCTAACCCGTACGCTAACACTAATCTGTACCCTAACACGTACGCTCACCCTAAACCGTTGTCGTACCCTTACCTGTACCCTAAACCGTCCCCGTCCCCGTCCCCGTCCCCTAACTCTAACCCTAAACCTAACCCTTACCCAAAGCCTTACCCTCACCCGTCCTCTAATCCTAACCCGTACGCTAACACTAACACATACCCTAACATGTACGCTCACCCTAAACCGTTGTCGTACCCTAACCTGTACCCTAAACCGTCCCTGTCCCCGTCCCCTAACCCTAACCCTAACCCTAACCATAACCCTTACCCGAAGCCTTACCCTCACCCGTCCCCTAATCCTAACCCGTACGCTAACACTAACCCGTACCCTAACACGTACGCTCACCGTAAACCGTTGTCGTACACTAACCTGTACCCTAAACCGTCCCCGTCCCCTAACCCTAAACCTAACCCTAACCCTAACCCTTACCCGAAGCCTTACCCTCACCCGTCCCCTAATCCTAACCCGTACGCTAACTCTAACCCATACCCTAACACGTACGCTCACCCTAAACAGTTGTCGTACCCTAACTTGTACCCTAAAGCGTCCCCGTCCCCTAACTCTAACCCTAACCCTAACCCTTACCCGAAGCCTTACCCTCACCCGTCACCTAATCCTAAACCGTACGCTAACACTAACCCGTACCCTAACACGTACGCTCAACCTAAAACGTTGTGGTACCCTAACCTGTACCCTAAACCGTCCCCTCCCCAAACCCTAACCCTAACCTTAACCCTAACCCTTACCCGAAGCCTGACCCTCACCCGTCCCCTAATCCTAACCCGTACGCTAACACTAACACGTACCCTAACACGTATGCTCACCCTAAACCATTGTCGTACCCTAACCTGTACCCTAAACCGTCCCCGTCCCCTAACCCTAACCCTAACCCTAACCCTAACCCTTACCCGAAGCCTTACCCTCAACCGTCCCCTAATCCTAACCCGTACGCTAACACTAACCCATACCCTAACACGTACGCTCACCCTATACAGTGGTCGTACCCTAACCTGTACCCTAAATCATAACTGTCCCCGGCCCCTAACCCTAACCCTAACCCTAACCCTAACCCTAAACCTTACCCGAAGTCTTACCCTCAACCGTCGCCTAATCCTAACCCGTACGCTAACACTAACCCGTACCCTAACACGTACGCTCACCCTAAACCGTTGTCGTACCCTAACCTGTACCCTAAACCGTCCCCGTCCCCTAACCATAACCCTAAACCTAACTCTAACCCAAACCCTAACCCTTACCCGAAGCCTTAACATCACCCGTCCCCTAATCCGAACCCGTACGCTAACACTAACACATACCCTAACACGTACGCACACCATAAACCGTTGTCGTACCCTAACCTGTACCCTAAACCGTCCCCGTCCCCTAACCCTAACCCTAACCCTTACCCGAAGCCTTACCCTCACCCGTACCCTAATCCTAACCCGTACGCTAACACTAACCCGTACCCTAACACGTACGCTCACCCTAAACCATTGTCGTACACTAACCTGTACCCTAAACCGTCCCCGTCCCCTAAGCCTAACCCTAACCCTAACCCTAACCCTAACCCTTACTCGAAGCCTTACCTTCACCCGTCGCCTAATCCTAACCCGTACGCTAACACTAACCCGTACCCTAACACGTACGCTCACCCTAAACCGTTGTTGTAGCCTAACCTGTACCCTAAACTGTCCCCGTCCCCTAACCCTAACCCTAACCCTAACCGTAACCCTTACACGAAGCCTTACCCTCACCCGTTCCCTAATCCTAACCCGTACGCTAACACTAACCCGTAACCTAACACGTACGCTCACCCTAAATCGTTGTCGTACCCTAACATGTACCCTAAACCGTCCCCGTCCCCTAACCCTAACCCTAACCCTAACCCTAACCCTAACCCTAACCCTTACCTGTAGCCTTACACTCACCCGTACCCTAATCCTAACCCGTATGCTATCACTAACCCGTACCCTAACACGTACGCTCACCCTAAACCGTTGTCGTACCCTAAACTGTACCCTAAACCGTCCCCGTCCCCTAACCCTAACCCTAACCCTAACCCTAACCCTAACCCTTACCCGAAGCCTTACACTCACCCATCCCCTAATCCTAACCCGTACGCTAACACTAATCCGTACCCTAACACTTACGCTCACTCTAAACCGTTGTCGTACCCTAACCTGTACCCTAAGCCGTCCCCGTCCCCTAACCCTAACCCTAACCCTAACCCTAACCCTAACCCTTACCCGAAGCCTTACCCTCACCCGTCCTCTAATCCTAACGCGTACGCTAACACTAACCCGTACCCTAACACGTACCCTCAGCCTAAACAGTTGTCGTACCCTAACCTGTACCCTAAACCATCCCCGTGCCCGTCCCCTAACCCTAAACCTAACCCTAACCCTAACCCTTTCCCGAAGCCTTACCCTCACCCGTCCCCTAATCCTAACCCGTACGCTAACACTAACCCGTAACCTAACACGTACGCTCACCCTAAACCGTTGTCGTACCCTAAACTGTACGCTAAACCGTCCCCGTCCCCTAACCCTAACCCTAACCCTAATCCTAACCGTAACCCTTACCCGAAGCCTTACACTCAACCGTCCCCTATTCCTAACCCGTATGCTAACACTAACCCATACCCTAACACGTACGCTCACCCTAAAACATTGTCGTACCCTAACCTGTTCCCTAAACCTTCCCCGTCCCCTAACACTAACCCTAACCCTAACCCTAACCCTAACCCTTACCCGAAGCCTTACCCTAACCCTTCCCCTAATCCTAACCCGTACGCTAACACTAACCCGTACCCTAACACGTACGCTCACCCTAAAGCGTTGACGTACCCTAACCTGTACCCTAAACCGTCCCCGTCTCCATCCCTTAACCCTAACCCTAATCCTAACCCTAACCCTTACCAAAAGCCATACCCTCAACCGTCCCCTAATCCTAACCCGTACGCTAACACTAACCCGTACCCTAACACGTACGCTCAACCTAAACCGTTGTCGTACCCTAACCTGTACCCTAAAGCCTCCCCGTCCCCGTCCCCTAACCCTAACCTTAACCCTAACCCTTACCCGAACCTTACCCTCACCCGTCCCCTATTCCTAACCCGTACGCTAACACTAACACGTACCCTAACACGTACGCTCACCCTAAACCATTGTCTTACCCTAACCTGTACCCTAAACCGTCCCCATCCCCTAACCCTAACCCTAACCCTAACCCTAACCCTAACCCTTACCCGAAGCCTTACCCTCACCCGTCCCCTAATCCTAACCCGTACGCTAACACTAACCCGTACCCTAACACGTACGCTCACCCTAAACCGTTGTCGTACCCTAACCTGTACCCTAAACCGTCCCCGTCCCCGTCCCCTAACCCTAACCCTAACCCTAACCCTTACCCGAAGCCGTATCCTCACCCGTCCCATAATCCTAAACCGAACGCCAACACTAACCCGTAACTTAACACGTACGCTCACCCTAAACCGTTGTCGTACACTAACCTGTACCCTAAACCGTCCCCGTCCCCTAACCCTAACCCTAACCCTATCCCTAACCCTTACCCGAAGCCTTACCCTCACCCGTCCCCTAATCCTAACCCGTACGCTAACACTAACCCGTACTCTAACACGTACGCTCACCCTAAACCGTTGTAGTACCCTAACCTTTACCCTAAACCATCCCCGTCCCCTAACCCTAACCCTAACCCTAACCCTAACCCTAACCCTAACCCTTACCCGAAGCCTTACCCTCCCCCGTCCCCTAATCCTAACCCGTACGTTAACACTAACACGTACCCTAACACGTACGCTCACCCTAAACCGTTGTCGTACCCTAACCTGTACCCTAAACCGTCCCCGTCCCCTAACCCGAACCCTAACCCTAACCCTAACCCTTACCCGAAGCCTTACCCTCACCCGTCCCCTAATCCTAACCTCTACGCTAACACTAACCCGTACCCTAACACGTACGCTCACCCTAAACCGTTGTCGTACCCTAACCCTAACCATAAACTGTCCCCGTCCCCTAACCCTAACCCTAACCCTAACCCTAACCATTACCCGAAGCCTTACACTCACCCGTTCCCTAATCCTAACCCGTACGCTAACACTAACCCGTAACCTAACACGTACGCTCACCTTAAATCGTTGTCGTACCCTAACCTGTACCCTAAACCGTCCCCGTCCCCAACCCTAACCCTAACCCTAACCCTAACCCTAACCCTTACCTGTAGCCTTAGCCTCACCCGTCCGCTAATCCTTACCCGTACGCTAACACTAACCCGTACCCTAACACGTACGCTCACCCTAAACCGTTGTCGTACCCTAACCTGTACCCTAAACCGTCCCCGTCCCCTAACCCTAACCCTAGCCCTAACCCTAACCCTAACCTTTACCCGAAGCCTTACCCTCACCCATCCCCTAATCCTAACCCGTACGCTAACACTAACCAGTACCCTAAGACGTACGCTCACCCTAAACCGTTGTCGTACCCTAACCTGTACCCTAAACTGTCCCGTCCCCTAACCCTAACCCTAACCCTAAGTCTTACCCGAAGCCTAACACTCACCCGTCCCCTAATCCTAACCCGTACGCTAACACTAACCCATACCCTAACACGTACGCTCACCCTAAACCGTTGTCGTACCCTAACTTGTACCCTAAACCGTCCCCGTCCCCTAACCCTAACCCTAACCCTAACCCTTACCCGAAGCCTTACCCTCACCCGTCACCTAATCCTAAACCGTACGCTAACACTAACCCGTACCCTAAAACGTACGCTCAGCCTAAACCGTTGTCGTACCCTAACCTGTACCCTTAACCGTCCCCGTCCCCTAACCCTAACCATAACCCTAACCCTAACCCTTACCCGAAGCCTTACGCTCACCCGTCCCCTAATCCTAAACCGTACGCTAACACTAACCCGTACCCTAACACGTACGCTCACCCTAAACCGTTGTCGTACCCTAACCTGTACCCTAAACCGTCCCCGTTCCCTAACCCTAACCCTAACCCTAACCCTAACCCTTACCCGAGGCCTTACCCTCACCCGTCCCATAATCCTAACCCGTACGCTAACACTAAACCAAACACTAACATGAAAGCTCACCCTAAACCGTTGTCCTACCCTAACCTGTACCCTAAACCGTCCCTGTCCCCGTCCCCTAACCCTAACCCTAACCCTAACCCTAACCCTAACCCTTACCCAAAGCCTTACCCTCACCCGTCCCCTAATCCTAACCCGTACGCTAACACTAACCCGTACCCTAACATGTACGCTCACCCTAAACGGTTGTCGTACACTAACCTGTACCCTAAACCGTCCCCGTCCCCTAACCCTAACCCTAACCCTAACCGTAAACCTAACCCTTACCAGAAGCCTTACCCTCACCCGTCCCCTAAACCTAACCCGTACGATAACACTAAACCGTACCCTAACACGTACGCTCACCCTAAACCATTGTCGTACCCTAACCTGTACCCTAAACCGTCCCCGTCCCCTAACCCTAACCCTAGCCCTAACCCTTACCTGAAGCCTTACCCTCACCCGTCCCCTAATCCTAACCCGTACGCTAACACTAACCCGTACCCTAACACGTACGCTCACCCTAAACCGTTGTCGTACCCTAACCTGTACCCTAAACCGTCCCCGTCCCCATCCCCTAACCCTAACCCTAACCCTAACCCTAAACCTTACCCGAAGCCTTAACCTCACCCGTCCTCTAATCCTAAACCGTACGCTAATACTAACCCGTACCCAAAACATACGCTCACCCTAAACCGTTGTCGTACCCTAACCTGTACCCTAAACCGTCCCCGCCCCCTAACCCTAACCCTAACCCTAACCCTAAACCTTACCCGAAGCCTTACCCTCACCCGTCCCCTAATCCTAACCCGTACGCTAACACTAACCCGTACCCTAACACGTACGCTCACCCTAAACCGTTGTCGTACCCTAACCTGTACCCTAAACCGTCCCCGTCCCCGTCCCCGTCCCCGTCCCCGTCCCCTAACCCTAACCCTTACCCGAAGCCTTACCCTCACCCGTCACCTAATCCTAACCCGTACGCTAACACTAATCTGTACCCTAACACGTACGCTCACCCTAAACCGTTGTCGTACCCTTACCTGTACCCTAAACAGTCCCCGTCCCCGTCCCCGTCCCCTAACTCTAACCCTAAACCTAACCCTTACCCAAAGCCTTACCCTCACCCGTCCTCTAATCCTAACCCGTACGCTAACACTAACACATACCCTAACATGTACGCTCACCCTAAACCGTTGTCGTACCCTAACCTGTACCCTAAACCGTCCCTGTCCCCGTCCCCTAACCCTAACCCTAACCCTAACCATAACCCTTACCCGAAGCCTTACCCTCACCCGTCCCCTAATCCTAACCCGTACGCTAACACTAACCCGTACCCTAACACGTACGCTCACCGTAAACCGTTGTCGTACACTAACCTGTACCCTAAACCGTCCCCGTCCCCTAACCCTAAACCTAACCCTAACCCTAACCCTTACCCGAAGCCTTACCCTCACCCGTCCCCTAATCCTAACCCGTACGCTAACTCTAACCCATACCCTAACACGTACGCTCACCCTAAACAGTTGTCGTACCCTAACTTGTACCCTAAAGCGTCCCCATCCCCTAACTCTAACCCTAACCCTAACCCTTACCCGAAGCCTTACCCTCACCCGTCACCTAATCCTAAACCGTACGCTAACACTAACCCGTACCCTAACACGTACGCTCACCCTAAACCGTTGTCGTACCCTAACCTGTACCCTAAACCGTCCCCTCCCCAAACCCTAACCCTAACCTTAACCCTAACCCTTACCCGAAGCCTGACCCTCACCCGTCCCCTAATCCTAACCCGTACGCTAACACTAACACGTACCCTAACACGTATGCTCACCCTAAACCATTGTCGTACCCTAACCTGTACCCTAAACCGTCCCCGTCCCCTAACCCTAACCCTAACCCTAACCCTAACCCTTACCCGAAGCCTTACCCTCAACCGTCCCCTAATCCTAACCCGTACGCTAACACTAACCCATACCCTAACACGTACGCTCACCCTATACAGTGGTCGTACCCTAACCTGTACCCTAAATCATAACTGTCCCCGGCCCCTAACCCTAACCCTAACCCTAACCCTAACCCTAAACCTTACCCGAAGTCTTACCCTCAACCGTCGCCTAATCCTAACCCGTACGCTAACACTAACCCGTACCCTAACACGTACGCTCACCCTAAACCGTTGTCGTACCCTAACCTGTACCCTAAACCGTCCCCGTCCCCTAACCATAACCCTAAACCTAACTCTAACCCAAACCCTAACCCTTACCCGAAGCCTTAACATCACCCGTCCCCTAATCCGAACCCGTACGCTAACACTAACACATACCCTAACACGTACGCACACCATAAACCGTTGTCGTACCCTAACCTGTACCCTAAACCGTCCCCGTCCCCTAACCCTAACCCTAACCCTTACCCGAAGCCTTACCCTCACCCGTACCCTAATCCTAACCCGTACGCTAACACTAACCCGTACCCTAACACGTACGCTCACCCTAAACCATTGTCGTACACTAACCTGTACCCTAAACCGTCCCCGTCCCCTAAGCCTAACCCTAACCCTAACCCTAACCCTAACCCTTACTCGAAGCCTTACCTTCACCCGTCCCCTAATCCTAACCCGTACGCTAACACTAACCCGTACCCTAACACGTACGCTCACCCTAAACCGTTGTTGTAGCCTAACCTGTACCCTAAACTGTCCCCGTCCCCTAACCCTAACCCTAACCCTAACCGTAACCCTTACCCGAAGCCTTACCCTCACCCGTTCCCTAATCCTAACCCGTACGCTAACACTAACCCGTAACCTAACACGTACGCTCACCCTAAATCGTTGTCGTACACTAACATGTACCCTAAACCGTCCCCGTCCCCTAACCCTAACCCTAACCCTAACCCTAACCCTAACCCTAACCCTTACCTGTAGCCTTACACTCACCCGTACCCTAATCCTAACCCGTATGCTATCACTAACCCGTACCCTAACACGTACGCTCACCCTAAACCGTTGTCGTACCCTAAACTGTACCCTAAACCGTCCCCGTCCCCTAACCCTAACCCTAACCCTAACCCTAACCCTAACCCTTACCCGAAGCCTTACACTCACCCGTCCCCTAATCCTAACCCGTACGCTAACACTAATCCGTACCCTAACACTTACGCTCACTCTAAACCGTTGTCGTACCCTAACCTGTACCCTAAGCCGTCCCCGTCCCCTAACCCTAACCCTAACCCTAACCCTAACCCTAACCCTTACCCGAAGCCTTACCCTCACCCGTCCTCTAATCCTAACGCGTACGCTAACACTAACCCGTACCCTAACACGTACCCTCAGCCTAAACAGTTGTCGTACCCTAACCTGTACCCTAAACCGTCCCCGTGCCCGTCCCCTAACCCTAAACCTAACCCTAACCCTAACCCTTTCCCGAAGCCTTACCCTCACCCGTCCCCTCATCCTAACCCGTACGCTAACACTAACCCGTAACCTAACACGTACGCTCACCCTAAACCGTTGTCGTACCCTAAACTGTACCCTAAACCGTCCCCGTCCCCTAACCCTAACCCTAACCCTAATCCTAACCGTAACCCTTACCCGAAGCCTTACACTCAACCGTCCCCTATTCCTAACCCGTATGCTAACACTAACCCATACCCTAACACGTACGCTCACCCTAAAACATTGTCGTACCCTAACCTGTTCCCTAAACCTTCCCCGTCCCCTAACACTAACCCTAACCCTAACCCTAACCCTAACCCT
Source organism: Delphinapterus leucas (assembly GCF_059928025.1). Classification (NCBI taxonomy): domain Eukaryota; kingdom Metazoa; phylum Chordata; class Mammalia; order Artiodactyla; family Monodontidae; genus Delphinapterus; species Delphinapterus leucas. The sequence continues at coordinate 18,611,593 of NW_028322236.1, read as the reverse complement.
TACCCGAAGCCTTACCCTAACCCTTCCCCTAATCCTAACCCGTACGCTAACACTAACCCGTACCCTAACACGTACGCTCACCCTAAAGCGTTGACGTACCCTAACCTGTACCCTAAACCGTCCCCGTCTCCATCCCTTAACCCTAACCCTAATCCTAACCCTAACCCTTACCAAAAGCCATACCCTCAACCGTCCCCTAATCCTAACCCGTACGCTAACACTAACCCGTACCCTAACACGTACGCTCAACCTAAACCGTTGTCGTACCCTAACCTGTACCCTAAAGCCTCCCCGTCCCCGTCCCCTAACCCTAACCTTAACCCTAACCCTTACCCGAACCTTACCCTCACCCGTCCCCTATTCCTAACCCGTACGCTAACACTAACACGTACCCTAACACGTACGCTCACCCTAAACCATTGTCTTAACCTAACCTGTACCCTAAACCGTCCCCATCCCCTAACCCTAACCCTAACCCTAACCCTAACCCTAACCCTTACCCGAAGCCTTACCCTCACCCGTCCCCTAATCCTAACCCGTACGCTAACACTAACCCGTACCCTAACACGTACGCTCACCCTAAACCGTTGTCGTACCCTAACCTGTACCCTAAACCGTCCCCGTCCCCGTCCCCGTCCCCTAACCCTAACCCTAACCCTTACCCGAAGCCGTATCCTCACCCGTCCCCTAATCCTAAACCGAACGCCAACACTAACCCGTAACTTAACACGTACGCTCACCCTAAACCGTTGTCGTACACTAACCTGTACCCTAAACCGTCCCCGTCCCCTAACCCTAACCCTAACCCTATCCCTAACCCTTACCCGAAGCCTTACCCTCACCCGTCCCCTAATCCTAACCCGTACGCTAACACTAACCCGTACTCTAACACGTACGCTCACCCTAAACCGTTGTAGTACCCTAACCTTTACCCTAAACCATCCCCGTCCCCTAACCCTAACCCTAACCCTAACCCTAACCCTAACCCTAACCCTTACCCGAAGCCTTACCCTCACCCGTCCCCTAATCCTAACCCGTACGTTAACACTAACACGTACCCTAACACGTACGCTCACCCTAAACCGTTGTCGTACCCTAACCTGTACCCTAAACCGTCCCCGTCCCCTAACCCGAACCCTAACCCTAACCCTAACCCTTACCCGAAGCCTTACCCTCACCCGTCCCCTAATCCTAACCTCTACGCTAACACTAACCCGTACCCTAACACGTACGCTCACCCTAAACCGTTGTCGTACCCTAACCCTAACCATAAACTGTCCCCGTCCCCTAACCCTAACCCTAACCCTAACCCTAACCATTACCCGAAGCCTTACACTCACCCGTTCCCTAATCCTAACCCGTACGCTAACACTAACCCGTAACCTAACACGTACGCTCACCTTAAATCGTTGTCGTACCCTAACCTGTACCCTAAACCGTCCCCGTCCCCAACCCTAACCCTAACCCTAACCCTAACCCTAACCCTTACCTGTAGCCTTAGCCTCACCCGTCCCCTAATCCTTACCCGTACGCTAACACTAACCCGTACCCTAACACGTACGCTCACCCTAAACCGTTGTCGTACCCTAACCTGTACCCTAAACCGTCCCTGTCCCCGTCCCCGTCCCCGTCCCCGTCCCCTAACCCTAACCCTTACCCGAAGCCTTACCCTCACCCGTCACCTAATCCTAACCCGTACGCTAACACTAATCTGTACCCTAACACGTACGCTCACCCTAAACCGTTGTCGTACCCTTACCTGTACCCTAAACCGTCCCCGTCCCCGTCCCCGTCCCCTAACTCTAACCCTAAACCTAACCCTTACCCAAAGCCTTACCCTCACCCGTCCTCTAATCCTAACCCGTACGCTAACACTAACACATACCCTAACATGTACGCTCACCCTAAACCGTTGTCGTACCCTAACCTGTACCCTAAACCGTCCCTGTCCCCGTCCCCTAACCCTAACCCTAACCCTAACCATAACCCTTACCCGAAGCCTTACCCTCACCCGTCCCCTAATCCTAACCCGTACGCTAACACTAACCCGTACCCTAACACGTACGCTCACCGTAAACCGTTGTCGTACACTAACCTGTACCCTAAACCGTCCCCGTCCCCTAACCCTAAACCTAACCCTAACCCTAACCCTTACCCGAAGCCTTACCCTCACCCGTCCCCTAATCCTAACCCGTACGCTAACTCTAACCCATACCCTAACACGTACGCTCACCCTAAACAGTTGTCGTACCCTAACTTGTACCCTAAAGCGTCCCCGTCCCCTAACTCTAACCCTAACCCTAACCCTTACCCGAAGCCTTACCCTCACCCGTCACCTAATCCTAAACCGTACGCTAACACTAACCCGTACCCTAACACGTACGCTCAACCTAAAACGTTGTGGTACCCTAACCTGTACCCTAAACCGTCCCCTCCCCAAACCCTAACCCTAACCTTAACCCTAACCCTTACCCGAAGCCTGACCCTCACCCGTCCCCTAATCCTAACCCGTACGCTAACACTAACACGTACCCTAACACGTATGCTCACCCTAAACCATTGTCGTACCCTAACCTGTACCCTAAACCGTCCCCGTCCCCTAACCCTAACCCTAACCCTAACCCTAACCCTTACCCGAAGCCTTACCCTCAACCGTCCCCTAATCCTAACCCGTACGCTAACACTAACCCATACCCTAACACGTACGCTCACCCTATACAGTGGTCGTACCCTAACCTGTACCCTAAATCATAACTGTCCCCGGCCCCTAACCCTAACCCTAACCCTAACCCTAACCCTAAACCTTACCCGAAGTCTTACCCTCAACCGTCGCCTAATCCTAACCCGTACGCTAACACTAACCCGTACCCTAACACGTACGCTCACCCTAAACCGTTGTCGTACCCTAACCTGTACCCTAAACCGTCCCCGTCCCCTAACCATAACCCTAAACCTAACTCTAACCCAAACCCTAACCCTTACCCGAAGCCTTAACATCACCCGTCCCCTAATCCGAACCCGTACGCTAACACTAACACATACCCTAACACGTACGCACACCATAAACCGTTGTCGTACCCTAACCTGTACCCTAAACCGTCCCCGTCCCCTAACCCTAACCCTAACCCTTACCCGAAGCCTTACCCTCACCCGTACCCTAATCCTAACCCGTACGCTAACACTAACCCGTACCCTATCACGTACGCTCACCCTAAACCATTGTCGTACACTAACCTGTACCCTAAACCGTCCCCGTCCCCTAAGCCTAACCCTAACCCTAACCCTAACCCTAACCCTTACTCGAAGCCTTACCTTCACCCGTCGCCTAATCCTAACCCGTACGCTAACACTAACCCGTACCCTAACACGTACGCTCACCCTAAACCGTTGTTGTAGCCTAACCTGTACCCTAAACTGTCCCCGTCCCCTAACCCTAACCCTAACCCTAACCGTAACCCTTACACGAAGCCTTACCCTCACCCGTTCCCTAATCCTAACCCGTACGCTAACACTAACCCGTAACCTAACACGTACGCTCACCCTAAATCGTTGTCGTACACTAACATGAACCCTAAACCGTCCCCGTCCCCTAACCCTAACCCTAACCCTAACCCTAACCCTAACCCTAACCCTTACCTGTAGCCTTACACTCACCCGTACCCTAATCCTAACCCGTATGCTATCACTAACCCGTACCCTAACACGTACGCTCACCCTAAACCGTTGTCGTACCCTAAACTGTACCCTAAACCGTCCCCGTCCCCTAACCCTAACCCTAACCCTAACCCTAACCCTAACCCTTACCCGAAGCCTTACACTCACCCGTCCCCTAATCCTAACCCGTACGCTAACACTAATCCGTACCCTAACACTTACGCTCACTCTAAACCGTTGTCGTACCCTAACCTGTACCCTAAGCCGTCCCCGTCCCCTAACCCTAACCCTAACCCTAACCCTAACCCTTACCTGAAGCCTTACCCTCACCCGTCCTCTAATCCTAAAGCGTACGCTAACACTAACCCGTACCCTAACACGTACCCTCAGCCTAAACAGTTGTCGTACCCTAACCTGTACCCTAAACCGTCCCCGTGCCCGTCCCCTAACCCTAAACCTAACCCTAACCCTAACCCTTTCCCGAAGCCTTACCCTCACCCGTTCCCTAATCCTAACCCGTACGCTAACACTAACCCGTAACCTAACACGTACGCTCACCCTAAACCGTTGTCGTACCCTAAACTGTACCCTAAACCGTCCCCGTCCCCTAACCCTAACCCTAACCCTAATCCTAACCGTAACCCTTACCCGAAGCCTTACACTCAACCGTCCCCTATTCCTAACCCGTATGCTAACACTAACCCATACCCTAACACGTACGCTCACCCTAAAACATTGTCGTACCCTAACCTGTTCCCTAAACCTTCCCCGTCCCCTAACACTAACCCTAACCCTAACCCTAACCCTAACCCTTACCCGAAGCCTTACCCTAACCCTTCCCCTAATCCTAACCCGTACGCTAACACTAACCCGTACCCTAACACGTACGCTCACCCTAAAGCGTTGACGTACCCTAACCTGTACCCTAAACCGTCCCCGTCTCCATCCCTTAACCCTAACCCTAATCCTAACCCTAACCCTTACCAAAAGCCATACCCTCAACCGTCCCCTAATCCTAACCCGTACGCTAACACTAACCCGTACCCTAACACGTACGCTCAACCTAAACCGTTGTCGTACCCTAACCTGTACCCTAAAGCCTCCCCGTCCCCGTCCCCTAACCCTAACCTTAACCCTAACCCTTACCCGAACCTTACCCTCACCCGTCCCCTATTCCTAACCCGTACGCTAACACTAACACGTACCCTAACACGTACGCTCACCCTAAACCATTGGCTTACCCTAACCTGTACCCTAAACCGTCCCCATCCCCTAACCCTAACCCTAACCCTAACCCTAACCCTAACCCTTACCCGAAGCCTTACCCTCACCCGTCCCCTAATCCTAACCCGTACGCTAACACTAACCCGTACCCTAACACGTACGCTCACCCTAAACCGTTGTCGTACCCTAACCTGTACCCTAAACCGTCCCCGTCCCCGTCCCCTAACCCTAACCCTAACCCTAACCCTTACCCGAAGCCGTATCCTCACCCGTCCCCTAATCCTAAACCGAACGCCAACACTAACCCGTAACTTAACACGTACGCTCACCCTAAACCGTTGTCGTACACTAACCTGTACCCTAAACCGTCCCCGTCCCCTAACCCTAACCCTAACCCTATCCCTAACCCTTACCCGAAGCCTTACCCTCACCCGTCCCCTAATCCTAACCCGTACGCTAACACTAACCCGTACTCTAACACGTACGCTCACCCTAAACCGTTGTAGTACCCTAACCTTTACCCTAAACCATCCCCGTCCCCTAACCCTAACCCTAACCCTAACCCTAACCCTAACCCTAACCCTTACCCGAAGCCTTACCCTCACCCGTCCCCTAATCCTAAACCGTACGTTAACACTAACACGTACCCTAACACGTACGCTCACCCTAAACCGTTGTCGTACCCTAACCTGTACCCTAAACCGTCCCCGTCCCCTAACCCGAACCCTAACCCTAACCCTAACCCTTACCCGAAGCCTTACCCTCACCCGTCCCCTAATCCTAACCTCTACGCTAACACTAACCCGTACCCTAACACGTACGCTCACCCTAAACCGTTGTCGTACCCTAACCCTAAACATAAACTGTCCCCGTCCCCTAACCCTAACCCTAACCCTAACCCTAACCATTACCCGAAGCCTTACACTCACCCGTTCCCTAATCCTAACCCGTACGCTAACACTAACCCGTAACCTAACACGTACGCTCACCTTAAATCGTTGTCGTACCCTAACCTGTACCCTAAACCGTCCCCGTCCCCTAACCCTAACCCTAGCCCTAACCCTAACCCTAACCTTTACCCGAAGCCTTACCCTCACCCATCCCCTAATCCTAACCCGTACGCTAACACTAACCAGTACCCTAACACGTACGCTCACCCTAAACCGTTGTCGAACCCTTACCTGTACCCTAAACCGTCCCCGTCCCCGTCCCCGTCCCCTAACCCTAACCCTAAACCTAACCCTGACCCGAAGCCTTACCCTCACCTGTCCTCTAATCCTAACCCGTACGCTAACACTAACCCATACCCTAACATGTACGCTCACCCTAAACCGTTGTCGTACCCTAACCTGTACCGTAAACCGTCCCTGTCCCCGTCCCCTAACCCTAACCCTAACCCTAACACTAACCCTTACCCGAAGCCTTACCCTCACCCGTCCCCTAATCCTAACCCGTACGCTAACACTAACCCGTACCCTAACACGTACGCTCACCATAAACCGTTGTCGTACACTAACCTGTACCCTAAACCGTCCCCGTCCCCGTCCCCTAACCCTAACCCTAACCCTAACCCTTACCCGAAGCCTTAACCTCACCCGTCCCCTAATCCTAACACGTACGCTAACACTAATTGGTACCCTAACACTTACGCTCACTCTAAACCGTTGTCGTTCCCTAAACTGTACCCTAAGCCGTCCCCGTCCCCTAACCCTAACCCTAACCCTAACCCTAACCCTTACCCTTACCCGAAGCCTTACCGTCACCCGTCCCCTAATACTAACCCGTACGCTAACACTAACCCGTACCCTAACACGTACCCTCACCCTAAACCGTTGTCGTACCATAACCTGTACCCTAAACCGTCCCCGTGCCCGTCCCCTAACCCTAAACCTAACCCTAACCCTAACCCTTTCCCGAAGCCTTACCCTCACCCGTCCCTTAATCCTAACCCGTACGCTAACACTAACCCGTACCCTAACACGTACGCTCACCCTAAACCGTTGTCGTACCCTAACCTGTACCCTAAACCGTCCCCGTCCCCTAACCCTAACCCTAACCCTAACCCTAACCCTAACCCTTACCCGAAGCCTTACCCTCACCCGTCCCCTAATCCTAACCCGTACTCTAACACTAACCCGTACCCTAAGACGTACGCTAACCCTAAACCGTTGACGTACCCTAACCTGTACCCTAAACCGTCCCTGTCCCCTAACCCTAACCCTAACCCTAACCCTAACCCTTACCCGAAGCCTTACCCTCAACCGTCCCCTAATCCTAAACCGTACGCTAACACTAACCCGTACCCTAACACGTATGCTCACCCTAAACCGTTGTCGTACCCTAACCTGTATCCTAAACCGTCCCCGTCCCCTAACACTAACTCTAACCCTAACCCTAACCCTAACTTTTACCCGAAGCCTTACCCTCACCCATCCCCTAATCCTAACCCGTACGCTAACACTAACCCATACCCTAACACGTACGCTCAACCTAAAGTGTTGTCGTACCCTAACCTGTACCCTAAACCGTCCCCGTCCCCTAACCCTAACCCTAACACTAACCCTAACCCTTACCCGAAGCCTTACTCTCACCCGTCCCCTAATCCTAACCCGTACGCTAACACTAATCCATACCCTAACACCTACGCTCACCCTAAATCGTTGTCGTACCCTAACATGTACCCTAAACCGTCCCCGTCTCCTAACACTAACCCTAACCCTAACCCTAACCCTAACACTTACCCGAAGCCTTACCCTCACCCGTCCCCTAATCCTAACCCGTACGCTAACACTAACCCGTACCCTAACACGTACGCTCACCCTAAACCGTTGTCGTACCCTAACCTGTACCCTAAACCGTCCCCGTCCCCGTCCCCTAACCCTAACCCTAACCCTAACCCTTACCCGAAGCCGTATCCTCACCCGTCCCCTAATCCTAAACCGTACGCCAACACTAACCCGTAACTTAACACGTACGCTCACCCTAAACCGTTGTCGTAGCCTAACCTTTACCCTAAACCATCCCCGTCCCCTAACCCTAACCCTAACCCTAACCCTAACCCTAACCCTAACCCTTACCCGAAGCCTTACCCTCACCCTTCCCCTAATCCTAACCCGTACGCTAACACTAACCCGTACCCTAACACGTACGCTCACCCTAAACGGTTTTTGTACCCTAACCTGTACACTAAACCGTCCCCGTCCCCATCCCCTAACCCTAAACCTAACCCTAACCCTTACCCGAAGCCTTACCCTCACCCGTCCCCTAATCCTAACCCGTACGCTAACACTAACCCGTACCCTAACACGTACGCTCACCCTAAACTGTTGTCGTACACTAACCTGTACCCTAAACCGTCCCCGTGCCCGTCCCCTAACCCTAACCCTAACCCTAACCCTTACCGAAGCCTTACCCTCACCCTTCCCGTAATCCTAACCCGTACGCTAACACTAACCCGTACCCTAACACGTACGCTCACCCTAAACCGTTGCCGTACCCTAACCTGTACCCTAAACCGTCCCCGTCCCGTAACCCTAACCCTAACTCTAACCCTAACACTAACCCTTACCCGAAGCCTTACCCTCACCCGTCCCCTAATCCTTACCCGTACGCTAACACTAAACCGTACCCTAACACTTACGCTCATCCTAAACCGTTGTCGTACCATAACCTGTACCCTAAACCGTCCCCGTCCCCTAACCCTAACCCTAACCCTAAGCCTAAGCCTAACCCTTACCCGAAGCCTTACCCTCACCCGTCCCCTAATCCTAACCCGTACACTAACAGTAACCCGTACCCTAACACGTACGCTCACCCTAAACCGTTGTCGTACCCTAACCTGTACCCTAAGCCGTCCCCGTCCCCTAACCCTAACCCTAACCCTAACCCTAACCCTAACCCTTACCCGAAGCCTTACCCTAACCCGTCCCCTAATCCTAACTCGTAGGCTAACACTAACCCTTACTCTAACACGTACAATCACCCTAAACCGGTGTCGTACCCTAACCTGTAGCCTAAACCGTCCCCGTGCCCGTCCCCTAACCCTAACCCTAACCCTAACCCTAACCCTTTCCCGAAGCCTTACCCTCACCCGTCCCCTAATCCTAACACGTACGCTAACACTAACCTGTACCCTAACACGTACGCTCACCCTAAACCGTTGTCGTACCCTAACCTGTACCCTAAACCGTCCCCGTCCCCTAACCCTAACCCTAACCCTAACCCTAACCCTAACCCTTACCCGAAGCCTTACACTCACCCGTCCCCTAATCCTCACCCGTATGCTAACGCTAACCCGTACCCTAACACGTACCCTCACCCTAAACCGTTGTCGTACCCTAACCTGTACCCTAAACCGTCCCCGTCCCCGTCTCCTAACCCTAACCCTATCCCTAACCCTTACCCGAAGCCTTACCCTCACCCGTCCCCTAATCCTAACCCGTACGCTAACACTAACCCGTACTCTAACACGTACGCTCACCCTAAACCGTTGTCGTACCCTAACCTTTACCCTAAACCATCCCCGTCCCCTAACCCTAACCCTAACCCTAACCCTAACCCTTACCCGAAGACTTACCCTCACCCGTCCCCTAATCCTAACCCGTACGCTAACACTAACCCGTACCCTAACACGTACGCTCACCCTAAACGGTTTTTGTACCCTAACCTGTACCCTAAACCGTCCCCGTGCCCGTCCCCTAACCCTAACCCTAACCCTAACCCTTACCCGAAGCCTTACCCTCACCCTTCCCGTAATCCTAACCCGTACGCTAACACTAACCCATACCCTAACACGTATGCTCACCCTAAACCGTTGCCGTACCCTAACCTGTACCCTAAACCGTCCCCGTCCCGTAACCCTAACCCTAACTCTAACCCTAACACTAAGCCTTACCCGAAGCCTTACCCTCACCCGTCCCCTAATCCTTACCCGTACGCTAACACTAAACCGTACCCTAACACTTACGCTCATCCTAAACCGTTGTCGTACCCTAACCTGTACCCTAAGCCGTCCCCGTCCCCTAACCCTAACCCTAACCCTAACCCTAACCCTTACCCTTACCCGAAGCCTTACCGTCACCCGTCCCCTAATCCTAACCCGTACGCTAACACTAACCCGTACCCTAACACGTACCCTCACCCTAAACAGTTGTCGTACCATAACCTGTACCCTAAACCGTCCCCGTGCCCGTCCCCTAACCCTAAACCTAACCCTAACCCTAACCCTTTCCCGAAGCCTTACCCTCACCCGTCCCCTAATCCTAACCCGTACGCTAACACTAACCCGTACCCTAACACGTACGCTCACCCTAAACCGTTGTCGTACCCTAACCTGTACCCTAAACCGTCCCCGTCCCCTAACCCTAACCCTAACCCTAACCCTTACCCGAAGCCTTACCCTCACCCGTCCCCTAATCCTAACCCGTACACTAACACTAACCCGTACCCTAAGACGTACGCTCACCCTAAACCGTTGACGTACCCTAACCTGTACCCTAAACCGTCCCTGTCCCCTAACCCTAACCCTAACCCTAACCCTAACCCTTACCCGAAGCCTTACCCTCAACCGTCCCCTAATCCTAAACCGTACGCTAACACTAACCCGTACCCTAACACGTACGCTCACCCTAAACCGTTGTCGTACCCTAACCTGTATCCTAAACCGTCACCGTCCCCTAACCCTCACTCTAACCCTAACCCTAACCCTAACCTTTACCCGAGGCCTTACCCTCACCCATCCCCTAATCCTAACCCGTACGCTAACACTAACCCATACCCTAACACGTACGCTCAACCTAAACTGTTGTCGTACCCTAACCTGTACCCTAAACCGTCCCCGTCCCCTAACCCTAACCCTAACCCTAACCCTTACCCGAAGCCTTACCCTCACCCGTCCCCTAATCCTATCCCGTACGCTAACACTAATCCATACCCTAACACCTACGCTCACCCTAAATCGTTGTCGTACCCTAACATGTACCCTAAACAGTCCCCGTCTCCTAACACTAACCCTAACCCTAACCCTAACCCTAACACTTACCCGAAGCCTTACCCTCACCCGTCCCCTAATCCTAACCCGTACGCTAACACTAACCCGTACCCTAACACGTACGCTCACCCTAAACCGTTGTCGTACACTAACCTGTACCCTAAACCGACCCCGTCCCCGTCCCCTAACCCTAACCCTAACCCTAACCCTTACCCGAAGCCTTACCCTAACCCGTCCCCTAATCCTAACTCGTACGCTAACACTAACCCGTACCCTAACACGTACCCTCACCCTAAACCGGTGTCGTACACTAACCTGTAGCCTAAACCGTCCCCGTGCCCGTCCCCTAACCCTAACCCTAACCCTAACCCTAACCCTTTCCCGAAGCCTTACCCTCACCCGTCCCCTAATCCTAACACGTACGCTAACACTAACCCATACCCTAAGACGTACGCTCACCCTAAACCGTTGTCGTACCCTAACCTGTACCCTAAACCGTCCCCGTCCCCTAACCCTAACCCTAACCCTAACCCTAAACCTAACCCTTACCCGAAGCCTTACACTCACCCGTCCCCTAATCCTAACCCGTACGCTAACACTAACCCATACCCTAACACGTACGCTCACCCTAAACCGTTGTCGTACCCTAACCTGTACCCTAAACCGTCTCCGTCCCCTAACCCTAATCCTAACCCTAACCCTTACCCGAAGCCTTACCCTCACCCGTCCCCTAATCCTAACCCGTACGCTAACACTAATCCATACCCTAACACCTACGCTCACCCTAAATCGTTGTCATACCCTAACATGTACCCTAAACCGTCCCCGTCTCCTAACACTAAACCTAACCCTAACCCTAACCCTAACACTTACCCGAAGCCTTACCCTCACCCGTTCCCTAATCCTAACCCGTGCGCTAACACTAACCCGTACCCTAACACGTACGCTCACCCTAAACCGTTGTCGTACCCTAACCTGTACCCTAAACCGTCCCCGTCCCCTAACCCTAACCCTAACCCTAACCCTTACCCGAAGCCGTATCCTCACCCGTCCCCTAATCCTAAACCGTACGCCAACACTAACACGTAACTTAACACGTACGCTCACCCTAAACCGTTGTCGTACACTAACCTGTACCCTAAACCGTCCCCGTCCCCTAACCCTAACCCTAACCCTATCCCTAACCCTTACCCGAAGCCTTACCCTCACCCGTCCCCTAATCCTAACCCGTACGCTAACACTAACCCGTACTCTAACACGTACGCTCACCCTAAACCGTTGTCGTACCCTAACCTTTACCCTAAACCATCCCCGTCCCCTAACCCTAACCCTAACCCTAACCCTAACCCTAACCCTTACCCGAAGCCTTACCCTCACCCGTCCCCTAATCCTAACCCGTACGCTAACACTAACCCGTACCCTAACACGTACGCTCACCCTAAACGGTTTTTGTACCCTAACCTGTACCCTAAACCGTCCCCGTCCCCGTCCCCTAACCCTAAACCTAACCCTAACCCTTACCCGAAGCCTTACCCTCACCCGTCCCCTAATCCTAACCCGTACGCTAACACTAACCCGTACCCTAACACGTACGCTCACCCTAAACTGTTGTCGTACACTAACCTGTACCCTAAACCGTCCCCGTGCCCGTCCCCTAACCCTAACTCTAACCCTAACCCTTACCGAAGCCTTACCCTCACCCTTCCCGTAATCCTAACCCGTACGCTAACACTAACCCGTACCCTAACACGTACGCTCACCCTAAACCGTTGCCGTACCCTAACCTGTACCCTAAACCGTCCCCGTCCCCTAACCCTAACCCTAACCCTAAGCCTAAGCCTAACCCTTACCCGAAGCCTTACCCTCACCCGTCCCCTAATCCTAACCCGTACGCTAACAGTAACCCGTACCCTAACACGTACGCTCACCCTAAACCGTTGTCGTACCCTAACCTGTACCCTAAACCGTCCCCGTCCCCTAACCCTAACCCTAACCCTAACCCTAACCCTAACCCTTACCCGAAGCCTTACCCTAACCCATCCCCTAATCCTAACTCGTACGCTAACACTAACCCTTACTCTAACACGTACACTCACCCTAAACCGGTGTCGTACCCTAACATGTAGCCTAAACCGTCCCCGTGCCCGTCCCCTAACCCTAACCCTAACCCTTACCCTAACCCTTTCCCGAAGCCTTACCCTCACCCGTCCCCTAATCCTAACACGTACGCTAACACTAACCCGTACCCTAACACGTACGCTCACCCTAAACCGTTGTCGTACCCTAACCTGTACCCTAAACCGTCCCCGTCCCCTAACCCTAACCCTAACCCTAACCCTAACCCTAACCCTTACCCGAAGCCTTACACTCACCCGTCCCCTAATCCTCACCCGTATGCTAACGCTAACCCGTACCCTAACACGTACCCTCACCCTAAAACGTTGTCGTACCCTAACCTGTACCCTAAACCGTCCCCGTCCCCGTCACCTAACCCTAACCCTATCCCTAACCCTTACCCGAAGCCTTACCCTCACCCGTCCCCTAATCCTAACCCGTACGCTAACACTAACCCGTACTCTAACACGTACGCTCACCCTAAACCGTTGTCGTACCCTAACCTTTACCCTAAACCATCCCCGTCCCCTAACCCTAACCCTAACCCTAACCCTAACCCTTACCCGAAGCCTTACCCTCACCCGTCCCCTAATCCTAAACCGTACGCTAACACTAACCCGTACCCTAACACGTACGCTCACCCTAAACGGTTTTTGTACCCTAACCTGTACCCTAAACCGTACCCGTCCCCGTCCCCTAACCCTAAACCTAACCCTAACCCTTACCCGAAGCCTTACCCTCACCCTTCCCCTAATCCTAACCCGTACGCTAACACTAACCCGTACCCTAACACGTACGCTCACCCTAAATTGTTGTCGTACACTAACCTGTACCCTAAACCGTCCCCGTGCCCGTCCCCTCACCCTAACCCTAACCCTAACCCTAAACCTTACCCGAAGCCTTACCCTCACCCTTCCCGTAATCCTAACCCGTACGCTAACACTAACACGTACCCTAACACGTACGCTCACCCTAAACCGTTGCCGTACCATAACCTGTACCCTAAACCGTCCCCGTCCCGTAACCCTAACCCTAACCCTAACCCTTACCCTTACCCGAAGTCTTACCGTCACCCGTCCCCTAATCCTAACCCGTACGCTAACACTAACCCGTACCCTAACACGTACCCTCACCCTAAACCGTTGTCGTACCATAACCTGTACCCTAAACCGTCCCCGTGCCCGTCCCCTAACCCTAAACCTAACCCTAACCCTAACCCTTTCCCGAAGCCTTACCCTCACCCGTCCCCTAATCTTAACCCGTACGCTAACACTAACCCGTACCCTAACACGTACGCTCACCCTAAACCGTTGTCGTACCCTAACCTGTACCCTAAACCGTCCCCGTCCCCTAACCCTAACCCTAACCCTAACCCTAACCCTTACCCGAAGCCTTACCCACACCCGTCCCCTAATCCTAACCCGTACACTAACACTAACCCGTACCCTAAGACGTACGCTCACCCTAAACCGTTGACGTACCCTAACCTGTACCCTAAACCGTCCCTGTCCCCTAACCCTAACCCTCACCCTAACCCTAACCCTTACCCGAAGCCTTACCCTCAACCGTCCCCTAATCCTAAACCGTACGCTAACACTAACCCGTACCCTAACACGTACGCTCACCCTAAACCGTTGTCGTACCCTAACCTGTATCCTAAACCGTCCCCGTCCCCTAACCCTAACTCTAACCCTAACCCTAACCCTAACCTTTACCCGAAGCCTTACCCTCACCCATCCCCTAATCCTAACCCGTACGCTAACACTAACCCATACCCTAACACGTACGCTCAACCTAAACTGTTGTCGTACCCTAACCTGTACCCTAAACCGTCCCCGTCCCCTAACCCTAACCCTAACCCTAACCCTAACCCTTACCCGAAGCCTTACCCTCACCCGTCCCCTAATCCTAACCCGTACGCTAACACTAATCCATACCCTAACACCTACGCTCACCCTAAATCGTTGTCGTACCCTAACATGTACCCTAAACAGTCCCCGTCTCCTAACACTAACCCTAACCCTAACCCTAACCCTAACACTTACCCGAAGCCTTACCCTCACCCGTCCCCTAATCCTAACCCGTACGCTAACACTAACCCATACCCTAACACGTACGCTCACCCTAAACCGTTGTCGTACACTAACCTGTACCCTAAACCGTCCCCGTCCCCTAACCCTAACCCTAACCCTATCCCTAACCCTTACCCGAAGCCTTACCCTCACCCGTCCCCTAATCCTAACCCGTACGCTAACACTAACCCGTACTCTAACACGTACGCTCACCCTAAACCGTTGTCGTACCCTAACCTTTACCCTAAACCATCCCCGTCCCCTAACCCTAACCCTAACCCTAACCCTAACCCTAACCCTTACCCGAAGCCTTACCCTCACCCGTCCCCTATCCTAACCCGTACGCTAACACTAACCCGTACCCTAACACGTACGCTCACCCTAAACGGTTTTTGTACCCTAACCTGTACCATAAACCGTCCCCGTCCCCGTCCCCTAACCCTAAACCTAACCCTAACCCTTACCCGAAGCCTTACCCTCACCCGTCCCCTAATCCTAACCCGTACGCTAACACTAACCCGTACCCTAACACGTACGCTCACCCTAAACTGTTGTCGTACACTAACCTGTATCCTAAACCGTCCCCGTGCCCGTCCCCTAACCCTAACCCTAACCCTAACCCTTACCCGAAGCCTTACCCTCACCCTTCCCGTAATCCTAACCCGTACGCTAACACTAACCCGTACCCTAACACGTACGCTCACCCTAAACCGTTGCCGTACCCTAACCTGTACCCTAAACCGTCCCCGTCCCGTAACCCTAACCCTAACTCTAACCCTAACACTAACCCTTACCCGAAGCCTTACCCTCACCCGTCCCCTAATCCTTACCCGTACGCTAACACTAAACCGTACCCTAACACGTACGCTCATCCTAAACCGTTGTCGTACCCTAACCTGTACCCTAAACCGTCCCCGTCCCCTAACCCTAACCCTAACCCTAAGCCTAAGCCTAACCCTTACCCGAAGCCTTACCCTCACCCGTCCCCTAATCCTAACACGTACGCTAACAGTAACCCGTACCCTAACACGTACGCTCACCCTAAACTGTTGTCGTACCCTAACCTGTACCCTAAACCGTCCCCGTCCCCTAACCCTAACCCTAACCCTAACCCTAAGCCTAAGCCTAACCCTTACCCGAAGCCTTACCCTCACCCGTCCCCTAATCCTAACCCGTACGCTAACAGTAACCCATACCCTAACACGTACGCTCACCCTAAACCGTTGTCGTACCCTAACCTGTACCCAAAACCGTCCCCGTCCCCTAACCATAACCCTAACCCTAACCCTAACCCTAACCCTTACCCGAAGCCTTACCCTAACCCGTCCCCTAATCCTAACTCGTACGCTAACACTAACCCGTACCCTAACACGTACCCTCACCCTAAACCGGTGTCGTACCCTAACCTGTAGCCTAAACCGTCCCCGTGCCCGTCCCCTAACCCTAACCCTAACCCTAACCCGAACCCTTTCCCGAAGCCTTACCCTCACCCGTCCCCTAATCCTAACACGTACGCTAACACTAACCCGTACCCTAAGACGTACGCTCACCCTAAACCGTTGTCGTACCCTAACCTGTACCCTAAACCGTCCCCATCCCCTAACCCTAACCCTAACCCTAACCCTAACCCTAACCCTTACCCGAAGCCTTACACTCACCCGTCCCCTAATCCTAACCCGTACGCTAACACTAACCCACACCCTAACACGTACGCTCACCCTAAACCGTTGTCGTACCCTAACCTGTACCCTAAACCGTCCCCGTCCCCTAACCCTAACCCTAACCCTAACCCTTACCCGAAGCCTTACCCTCACCCGTCCCCTAATCTAACCCGTACGCTAACACTAATCCATACCCTAACACCTACGCTCACCCTAAATCGTTGTCGTACCCTAACATGTACCCTAAACCGTCCCCGTCTCCTAACACTAAACCTAACCCTAACCCTAACCCTAACACTTACCCGAAGCCTTACCCTCACCCGTCCCCTAATCCTAACCCGTACGCTAACACTAACCCGTACCCTAACACGTACGCTCACCCTAAACCGTTGTCGTACCCTAACCTGTACCCTAAACCGTCCCCGTCCCCGTCCCCTAACCCTAACCCTAACCCTAACCCTTACCCGAAGCCTTACCCTCACCCGTCCCCTAATCCTAACCCGTACGCTAACACTAACCCGTACCCTAACACGTACGCTCACCCTAAACCGTTGTCGTACGCTAACCTGTACCCTAAACCGTCCCCGTCCCCTAACCCTAACCCTAACCCTATCCCTAACCCTTACCCGAAGCCTTACCCTCACCCGTCCCCTAATCCTAACCCGTACCCTAACACTAACCCGTACCCTAACACGTACGCTCACCCTAAACCGTTGTCGTACCCTAACCTGTACCCTAAACCGTCCCCGTCCCCTAACCCTAACCCTAACCCTAACCCTAACCCTAACCCTTACCCGAAGCCTTACCCTCACCCGTCCCCTAATCCTAACCCGTACGCTAACACTAACCCGTACCCTAACACGTACGCTCACCCTAAACCGTTGTCGTACCCTAACCTGTACCCTAAAGTCCCCGTCCCCGTCCCCTAACCCTAACCCTAACCCTAACCCTTACCCGAAGCCTTACCCTCACCCGTCCCCTAATCCTAACCCGTACGCTAACACTAACCCGTACCCTAACACGTACGCTCACCCTAAACCGTTGTCGTACCCTAACCTGTACCCTAAACCGTCCCCGTGCCCGTCCCCTAACCCTAACCCTAACCCTAACCCTTACCCGAAGCCTTACCCTCACCCGTCCCCTAATCCTAAGCCGTACGCTAACACTAACCCGTACCCTAACACGTACGCTCACCCTAAACCGTTGTCGTACCCTAACCTGTACCCTAAACCGTCCCCGTCCCGTAACCCTAACCCTAACCCTAACCCTAACACTAACCCTTACCCGAAGCCTTACCCTCACCCGTCCCCTAATCCTAACCCGTACGCTAACACTAACCCGTACCCTAACACGTACGCTCACCCTAAACCGTTGTCGTACCCTAACCTGTACCCTAAACCGTCCCCGTCCCCTAACCCTAACCCTAACCCTAACCCTAACCCTAACCCTTACCCGAAGCCTTACCCTCACCCGTCCCCTAATCCTAACCCGTACGCTAACACTAACCCGTACCCTAACACGTACGCTCACCCTAAACCGTTGTCGTACCCTAACCTGTACCCTAAACCGTCCCCGTCCCCTAACCCTAACCCTAACCCTAACCCTAACCCTTACCCGAAGCCTTACCCTCACCCGTCCCCTAATCCTAACCCGTACGCTAACACTAACCCGTACCCTAACACGTACGCTCACCCTAAACCGTTGTCGTACCCTAACCTGTACCCTAAACCGTCCCCGTCCCCTAACCCTAACCCTAACCCTAACCCTAACCCTTACCCGAAGCCTTACCCTCACCCGTCCCCTAATCCTAACCCGTACGCTAACACTAACCCGTACCCTAACACGTACGCTCACCCTAAACCGTTGTCGTACCCTAACCTGTACCCTAAACCGTCCCCGTCCCCTAACCCTAACCCTAACCCTAACCCTAACCCTAACCTTTACCCGAAGCCTTACCCTCACCCGTCCCCTAATCCTAACCCGTACGCTAACACTAACCCGTACCCTAACACGTACGCTCACCCTAAACCGTTGTCGTACCCTAACCTGTACCCTAAACCGTCCCCGTCCCCTAACCCTAACCCTAACCCTAACCCTAACCCTTACCCGAAGCCTTACCCTCACCCGTCCCCTAATCCTAACCCGTACGCTAACACTAACCCGTACCCTAACACGTACGCTCACCCTAAACCGTTGTCGTACCCTAACCTGTACCCTAAACCGTCCCCGTCCCTAACCCTAACCCTAACCCTAACCCTAACCCTAACCCTTACCCGAAGCCTTACCCTCACCCGTCCCCTAATCCTAACCCGTACGCTAACACTAACCCGTACCCTAACACGTACGCTCACCCTAAACCGTTGTCGTACCCTAACCTGTACCCTAAACCGTCCCCGTCCCCTAACCCTAACCCTAACCCTAACCCTAACCCTTACCCGAAGCCTTACCCTCACCCGTCCCCTAATCCTAACCCGTACGCTAACACTAACCCGTACCCTAACACGTACGCTCACCCTAAACCGTTGTCGTACCCTAACCTGTACCCTAAACCGTCCCCGTCCCCTAACCCTAACCCTAACCCTAACCCTAACCCTAACCCTTACCCGAAGCCTTACCCTCACCCGTCCCCTAATCCTAACCCGTACGCTAACACTAACCCGTACCCTAACACGTACGCTCACCCTAAACCGTTGTCGTACCCTAACCTGTACCCTAAACCGTCCCCGTGCCCGTCCCCTAACCCTAACCCTAACCCTAACCCTTACCGAAGCCTTACCCTCACCCGTCCCGTAATCCTAACCCGTACGCTAACACTAACCCGTACCCTAACACGTACGCTCACCCTAAACCGTTGTCGTACCCTAACCTGTACCCTAAACCGTCCCCGTCCCGTAACCCTAACCCTAACTCTAACCCTAACACTAACCCTTACCCGAAGCCTTACCCTCACCCGTCCCCTAATCCTAACCCGTACGCTAACACTAACCCGTACCCTAACACGTACGCTCACCCTAAACCGTTGTCGTACCCTAACCTGTACCCTAAACCGTCCCCGTCCCCTAACCCTAACCCTAACCCTAAGCCTAAGCCTAACCCTTACCCGAAGCCTTACCCTCACCCGTCCCCTAATCCTAACCCGTACGCTAACACTAACCCGTACCCTAACACGTACGCTCACCCTAAACCGTTGTCGTACCCTAACCTGTACCCTAAACCGTCCCCGTCCCCTAACCCTAACCCTAACCCTAACCCTAACCCTTACCCGAAGCCTTACCCTAACCCGTCCCCTAATCCTAACTCGTACGCTAACACTAACACGTACCCTAACACGTACCCTCACCCTAAACCGGTGTCGTACCCTAACCTGTACCCTAAACCGTCCCCGTGCCCGTCCCCTAACCCTAACGCTAACCCTAACCCTAACACTTTCCCGAAGCCTTACCCTCACCCGTCCCGTAATCCTAACCCGTACGCTAACACTAACCCGTACCCTAACACGTACGCTCACCCTAAACCGTTGTCGTACCCTAACCCGTAACCTAAACCGTCCCCGTCCCCTAACCCGAACCCTAACCCTAACCCTAACCCTTACCCGAAGCCTTACACTCACCCGTCCCCTAATCCTCACCCGTATGCTAACACTAACCCGAACCCTAACACGTTCCCTCACCCTAAACCGTTGTCGTAACCTAACCTGTACCCTAAACCGTCCCCGTCCCCGTCCCCTAACCCTAACCCTAACCCTAACCCTAACCCTTACCCGAAGCCTTACCCCACCCGTCCCCTAATCCTAAACCGTACGCTAACAATAACCCGTACCCTAACACGTACGCTCACCCTAAACCGTTGTCGTACCCTAACATGTACCCTAAACCGTCCCCGTCCCCTAACCCTAACCCTAATACTAACCTTAACCCTAACCCTTACCCGAAGCCTTACCCTCACCCGTCCCTTAATCCTAACCCGTACGCGAACACTAACCCGTACCCTAACACGTAAGCTCACCCTAAACCGTTGTCGTACCCTAACCTGTACCCTAAACCGTCCCCGTCCCCTAACCCTAACCCTAACCCTAACCGTAAACCTAACCCTTACCAGAAGCCTTACCCTCACCCGTCCCCTAAACCTAACCCGTACGCTAACACTAAACCGTACCCTAACACGTACGCTCACCCTAAACCATTGTCGTACCCTAACGTGTACCCTAAACCGTCCCCGTCCCCTAACCCTAACCCTAAGCCTAACCCTATCCCTTACCCGAAGCCTTACCCTCACCCGTCCCCTAATCCTAACCCGTACGCTAACACTAAAACGTACCCTAACACGTACGCTCACCCTAAACCGTTGTCGTACCCTAACCTGTACCCTAAACCGTCCCCGTCCCCTAACCCTAACCCTAACCCTAACCCTAACCCTAACCCTTAACCGAAGCCTTACCCTCACCCGTCCCCTAATCCTAAACCGTACGCTAACACTAACCCGTACCCTAACACGTACGCTCACCCTAAACCGTTGTCGTACTCTAACGTGTACCCTAAACCGTCCCCGTCCCCTAACCCTATCGCTAACCCTAACCCTTACCCGAAGTCTTACCCTCACCCGTCCCCTAATCCTAACCCGTACGCTAACACTAATCCGTACCCTAACACGTACGCTCACCCTAAACCGTTGTCGTACCCTAACCTGTACCCTAAACCGTCCCCGTCCCCGTCCCTTAACCCTAACCCTAACCCTAACCCTAACCCTTACCCGAAGCCTTACCCTCACCCGTCCCCTAATCCTAACCCGTACGCTAACACTAACCCGTACCCTAACACGTACGCTCACCCTAAACCGTTGTCGTACCCTAACCTGTACCCTAAAGCTTCCCCGTCCTCTAACCCTAACCCTAACCCTAACCCTAAACCTAAACCTTACCCGAAGCCTTACCCTCACCCGTCCCCTAATCCTAACCCGTACGCTAACACTAACCCGTACCCTAACACGTACGCTCACCCTAAACCGTTGTCGTACCCTAACCTGTACCCTAAACCGTCCCCGTCCCCGTCCCCTAACCCTAACCCTAACCCTAACCCTAACCCTTACCCGAAGCCTTACCCTCACCCGTCCCCTATTCCTAACCCGTACGCAAACACTAACCCACACCATAACACGTACGCTCACCCTAAACCGTTGTCGTACCCTAACCTTTACCCTAAACCGTCCCCGTCCCCTAACCCTAATCCTAACCCTAACCCTAACCCTAACCCTAACCCTTACCCGAAGCCTTACCCTCAAACGTCCCCTAATCCTAACCCGTACGCTAACACTAACCCGTACCCTAACACGTACGCTCACCCTAAACAGTGGTCGTACCCTAACCTGTACCCTAAATCATAACTGTCCCCGGCCCCTAACCCTAACCCTAACCCTAAACCTTACCCGAAGTCTTACCCTCACCCGTCCCCTAATACTAACCCGTACGCTAACACTAACGCGTACCCTAACACGTACGCTCACCCTAAACCGTTGTCGTACCCTAACCTGTACCCTAAACCGTCCCCGTCCCCTAACCCTAAACCTAACGCTAACCCAAACCCTAACCCTTACCCGAAGCCTTAACCTCACCCGTCCCCTAATCCTAACCCGTACGCTAACACTAACCCATACCCTAACACGTACGCTCACCCTAAACCGTTGTCGTACCCAAACCTGTACCCTAAACCGTCCCCGTCCCCGTCCCCTAACCCTAACCCTAACCCTAACCCTTACCTGTAGCCTTACCCTCACCCGTCCCCTAATCCTAATCCGTACGCTAACACTAACCCGTACCCTAACACGTACGCTCACCCTAAACCGTTGTCGTACCCTAACCTGTACCCTAAACCGTCCCCGTCCCCTAACCCTAACCCTAACCCTAACCCTAACCCTAACCCTAACCCTTACCCGAAGCCTTACACTCACCCGTCCCCTAATCCTAACCCGTACGCTAACACTAATCCGTACCCTAACACTTACGCTCACTCTAAACCGTTGTCGTACACTAACCTGTAACCTAAGCCGTCCCCGTCCCCTAACCCTAACCCTAACCCTAACCCTAACCCTAACCCTTACCCGAAGCCTTACCCTCACCCGTCCCCTAATCCTAACCCGTACACTAACACTAACCCGTACCCTAACACGTAGGCTCACCCTAAACCGTTGACGTACAGTAACCTGTACCCTAAAACGTCCCTGTCCCCTAACCCTAACCCTAACCCTAACCCTAACCCTTACCCGAAGCCTTACACTCACCCGTCCCCTAATCCTAACCCGTACGCTAACACTAACCCGTACCCTAACACGTACGCTCACCCTAAACCGTTGTCGTACACTAACCTGTACCCTAAACCGTCCCCGTCCCCTAACCCTAACCCTAACCCTAACCCTAACCTCCTAACCTTTACCCGAAGCCTTACCCTCACCCATCCCCTAATCCTAACCCGTACGCTAACACTAACCAGTACCCTAACACGTACGCTCACCCTAAACCATTGTCGTACCCTTACCTGTACCCTAAACCGTCCCCGTCCCCGTCCCCGTCCCCTAACCCTAACCCTAAACCTAACCCTTACCCAAAGCCTTACCCTCACCCGTCCTCTAATCCTAACCCGTACGCTAACACTAACACATACCCTAACATGTACGCTCACCCTAAACCGTTGTCGTACCCTAACCTGTACCCTAAACCGTCCCTGTCCCCGTCCCCTAACCCTAACCCTAACCCTAACCATAACCCTTACCCGAAGCCTTACCCTCACCCGTCCCCTAATCCTAACCCGTACGCTAACACTAACCCGTACCCTAACACGTACGCTCACCGTAAACCGTTGTCGTACACTAACCTGTACCCTAAACCGTCCCCGTCCCCTAACCCTAAACCTAACCCTAACCCTAACCCTTACCCGAAGCCTTACCCTCACCCGTCCCCTAATCCTAACCCGTACGCTAACTCTAACCCATACCCTAACACGTACGCTCACCCTAAACCGTTGTCGTACCCTAACTTGTACCCTAAACCGTCCCCGTCCCCTAACTCTAACCCTAACCCTAACCCTTACCCGAAGCCTTACCCTCACCCGTCACCTAATCCTAAACCATACGCTAACACTAACCCGTACCCTAACACGTACGCTCACCCTAAACCGTTGTCGTACCCTAACCTGTACCCTAAACCGTCCCCGTCCCCAAACCCTAACCCTAACCTTAACCCTAACCCTTACCCGAAGCCTTACCCTCTCCCGTCCCCTAATCCTAACCCGTACGCTAACACTAACACGTACCCTAACACGTATGCTCACCCTAAACCATTGTCGTACCCTAACCTGTACCCTAAACCGTCCCCGTCCCCTAACCCTAACCCTAACCCTAACCCTAACCCTTGCCCGAAGCCTTACCCTCAACCGTCCCCTAATCCTAACCCGTACGCTAACACTAACCCATACCCTAACACGTACGCTCACCCTATACAGTGGTCGTACCCTAACCTGTACCCTAAATCATAACTGTCCCCGGCCCCTAACCCTAACCCTAACCCTAACCCTAACCCTAAACCTTACCCGAAGTCTTACCCTCAACCGTCCCCTAATCCTAACCCGTACGCTAACACTAACCCGTACCCTAACACGTACGCTCACCCTAAACCGTTGTCGTACCCTAACCTGTACCCTAAACCGTCCCCGTCCCCTAACCATAACCCTAAACCTAACTCTAACCCAAACCCTAACCCTTACCCGAAGCCTTAACATCACCCGTCCCCTAATCCGAACCCGTACGCTAACACTAACCCATACCCTAACACGTACGCTCACCCTAAACCGTTGTCGTACCCTAACCTGTACCCTAAACCGTCCCCGTCCCCTAACCCTAACCCTAACCCTAACCCTACCCTACCCTTACCCGAAGCCTTACCCTCACCCGTACCCTAATCCTAACCCGTACGCTAACACTAACCCGTACCCTAACACGTACGCTCACCCTAAACCGTTGTCGTACCCTAACCTGTACCCTAAACCGTCCCCGTCCCCTAACCCTAACCCTAACCCTAACCCTAACCCTAACCCTTACCCGAAGCCTTACCCTCACCCGTCCCCTAATCCTAACCCGTACGCTAACACTAACCCGTACCCTAACACGTACGCTCACCCTAAACCGTTGTCGTACCCTAACCTGTACCCTAAACCGTCCCCGTCCCCTAACCCTAACCCTAACCCTAACCCTTACCCGAAGCCTTACCCTCACCCGTCCCCTAATCCTAACCCGTACGCTAACACTAACCCGTACCCTAACAGGTACGCTCACCCTAAACCGTTGTCGTACCCTAACCTGTACCCTAAACCGTCCCCGTCCCCTAACCCTAACCCTAACCCTAACCCTAACCCTTACCCGAAGCCTTACCCTCACCCGTCCCCTAATCCTAACCCGTACGCTAACACTAACCCGTACCCTAACACGTACGCTCACCCTAAACCGTTGTCGTACCCTAACCTGTACCCTAAACCGTCCCCGTCCCCTAACCCTAACCCTAACCCTAACCCTAACCCTAACCCTAACCCTTACCCGAAG
Source organism: Delphinapterus leucas (assembly GCF_059928025.1). Lineage (NCBI taxonomy): Eukaryota > Metazoa > Chordata > Mammalia > Artiodactyla > Monodontidae > Delphinapterus > Delphinapterus leucas. The sequence continues at coordinate 18,586,295 of NW_028322236.1, read as the reverse complement.
CCTTACCCTCACCCGTCCCCTAATCCTAACCCGTACGCTAACACTAACCCGTACCCTAACACGTACGCTCACCCTAAACCGTTGTCGTACCCTAACCTGTACCCTAAACCGTCCCCGTCCCCTAACCCTAACCCTAACCCTAACCCTAACCCTAACCCTTACCCGAAGCCTTACACTCACCCGTCCCCTAATCCTAACCCGTACGCTAACACTAACCCGTACCCTAACACGTACGCTCACCCTAAACCGTTGTCGTACCCTAACCTGTACCCTAAACCGTCCCCGTCCCCTAACCCTAACCCTAACCCTAACCCTAACCCTAACCCTTACCCGAAGCCTTACCCTCACCCGTCCCCTAATCCTAACCCGTACACTAACACTAACCCGTACCCTAACACGTACGCTCACCCTAAACCGTTGTCGTACAGTAACCTGTACCCTAAAACGTCCCTGTCCCCTAACCCTAACCCTAACCCTAACCCTAACCCTTACCCGAAGCCTTACACTCACCCGTCCCCTAATCCTAACCCGTACGCTAACACTAACCCGTACCCTAACACGTACGCTCACCCTAAACTCTTGTCGTACACTAACCTGTACCCTAAACCGTCCCCGTCCCCTAACCCTAACCCTAAACCTAACCCTAACCCTAACCCTAACCTTTACCCGAAGCCTTACCCTCACCCATCCCCTAATCCTAACCCGTACGCTAACACTAACCAGTACCCTAACACGTACGCTCACCCTAAACCATTGTCGTACCCTTACCTGTACCCTAAACCGTCCCCGTCCCCGTCCCCGTCCCCTAACCCTAACCCTAAACCTAACCCTTACCCAAAGCCTTACCCTCACCCGTCCTCTAATCCTAACCCGTACGCTAACACTAACACATACCCTAACATGTACGCTCACCCTAAACCGTTGTCGTACCCTAACCTGTACCCTAAACCGTCCCTGTCCCCGTCCCCTAACCCTAACCCTAACCCTAACACTTACCCGAAGCCTTACCCTCACCCGTCCCCTAATCCTAACCCGTACGCTAACACTAACCCGTACCCTAACACGTACGCTCACCATAAACCGTTGTCGTACCCTAACCTGTACCCTAAACCGTCCCCGTCCCCTAACCCTAACCCTAACCCTAACCCTAACCCTTACCCGAAGCCTTACCCTCACCCGTCCCCTAATCCTAACCCGTACGCTAACACTAACACGTACCCTAACACGTACGCTCACCCTAAACCGTTGTCGTACCCTAACCTGTACCCTAAACCGTCCCCGTCCCCTAACCCTAACCCTAAACCTAACTCTAACCCAAACCCTAACCCTTACCCGAAGCCTTACCCTCACCCGTCCCCTAATCCTAACCCGTACGCTAACACTAACCCATACCCTAACACGTACGCTCACCCTAAACCGTTGTCGTACCCTAACCTGTACCCTAAACCGTCCCCGTCCCCTAACCCTAACCCTAACCCTAACCCTAACCCTTACCCGAAGCCTTACCCTCACCCGTCCCCTAATCCTAAACCGTACGCTAACACTAACCCGTACCCTAACACGTACGCTCACCCTAAACCGTTGTCGTACCCTAACCTGTACCCTAAACCGTCCCCGTCCCCTAACCCTAACCCTAACCCTAACCCTAACCCTAACCCTTACCCGAAGCCTTACCCTCACCCGTCCCCTAATCCTAACCCGTACGCTAACACTAACCCGTACCCTAACACGTACGCTCACCCTAAACCGTTGTCGTACCCTAACCTTTACCCTAAACCATCCCCGTCCCCTAAACCTAACCCTAACCCTAACCCTAACCCTAACCCTTACCCGAAGCCTTCCCCTCACCCGTCCCCTAATCCTAACCCGTATGCTAACACTAACCCGTACCCTAACACGTACGATCACACTAAACCGTTGTCGTACCCTAACCTGTACCCTAAACCGTCCCCGTCCCCTAACCATAACCATAACCCTAACCCTCACTATTACCCGAAGCCTTACCCTCACCCGTCCCCTAATCCTAAACCGTACGCTAACACTAACCCGTACCCTAACACGTACGCTCACCCTAAACAGTTGTCGTACCCTAACCTGTACGCTAAACTGTCCCCGTCCCCTAACCCTAACCCTAACACTAACCCTAACCCTAATCCTTACCCGAAGCCTTACACTCACCCGTCCCCTAATCCTAACCCGTACGCTAACACTAACCCGTACCCTAACACGTACGCTCACCCTAAACCGTTTTTGTACCCTAACCTGTACCCTAAACCGTCCCCGTCCCCGTCCCCTAACCCTAAACCTAACCCTAACCCTTACCCGAAGCCTTACCCTCACCCGTCCCCTAATCCTAGCCCGTACGCTAACACTAACCCGTACCCTAACACGTACGCTCAACCTAAACCATTGTCGTACACTAACCTGTACCCTAAACCGTCCCCGTGCCCGTCCCCTAACCCTAACCCTAACCCTAACCCTAACCGTTACCCGAAGCCTTACCCTCACCCTTCCCGTAATCCTAACCCGTACGCTAACACTAACCCGTACTCTAAAACGTACGCTCACCCTAAACCGTTGTCGTACCCTAACCTGTACCCTAAACCGTCCCCGTCCCGTAACCCTAACCCTAACTCTAATCCTAACACTAACCCTTACCCGAAGCATTACCCTCACCCGTCCCCTAATCCTAACCCGTACGCTAACACTAAACCGTAACCTAACACTTACGCTCATCCTAAACCGTTGTCGTACCCTAACCTGTACCCTAAACCGTCCCCGTCCCCTAACCCTAACCCTAACCCTAACCCTAAGCCTAACCCTTACCCGAAGCCTTACCCTCACCCGTCCCCTAATCCTAACCCGTACGCTAACACTAACCCGTACCCTAACACGTACGCTCACCCTAAACCGTTGTCGTACCCTAACCTGTACCCTAAACCGTCCCCGTCCCCTAACCCTAACCCTAAACCTAACCCTAACCCTAACCCTTACCCGAAGCCTTATCCTAACCCGTCCCCTAATCCTAACTCGTACGCTAACACTAACACGTACCCTAACACGTACCCTCACCCTAAACCGGTGTCGTACCCTAAACTGTACCCTAAACCGTCCCCGTGCCCGTCCCCTAACCCTAACCCTAACCCTAACCCTAACCCTTTCCCGAAGCCTTACCCTCACCCGTCCCCTAATCCTAACCCGTACGCTAACACTAACCCGTACCCTAACACGTACGCTCACCCTAAACCGTTGTCGTACCCTAACCTGTACCCTAAACCGTCCCCGTCCCCTAATCCGAACCCTAACCCTAACCCTAACCCTTACCCGAAGCCTTACACTCATCCGTCCCCTAATCCTCACCCGTATGCTAACACTAACCCGAACCCTAACACGTTCCCTCACCCTAAACCTTTGTCGTAACCTAACCTGTACCCTAAACCGTCCCCGTCCCCGTCCCCTAACCTTAACCCTAACCCTAACCCTAACCCTTACCCGAAGCCTTACCCCACCCGTCCCCTAATCCTAACCCGTACGCTAACAATAACCCGTACCCTAACACGTACGCTCACCCTAAACCGTTGTCGTACCCTAACATGTACCCTAAACCGTCCCCGTCCCCTAACCCTAACCCTAATACTAACCTTAACCCTAACCCTTACCCGAAGCCTTACCCTCACCCGTCCCTTAATCCTAACCCGTACGCGAACACTAACCCGTACCCTAACACGTAAGCTCACCCTAAACCGTTGTCGTACCCTAACCTGTACCCTAAACCGTCCCTGTCCCCTAACCCTAACCCTAACCCTAACCGTAAACCTAACCCTTACCAGAAGCCTTACCCTCACCCGTCCCCTAAACCTAACCCGTACGCTAACACTAAACCGTACCCTAACACGTACGCTCACCCTAAACCATTGTCGTACCCTAACCTAAAAACCTTAACTGTCCCCGTCCCCTAACCCTAACCCTAACCCTAACCCTAACCCTTACCCGAAGCCTTACACTCACCCGTCCCCTAATCCTAAACCGTACGCTAACAATAACCCGTACCCTAACACGTACGCTCACCCTAAACCGTTGTCGTACTCTAACGTGTACCCTAAACCGTGCCCGTCCCCTAACCCTATCGCTAACCCTAACCCTTACCCGAAGTCTTACCCTCACCCGTCCCCTAATCCTAACCCGTACGCTAACACTAACCCGTACCCTAACACGTACGCTCACCCTAAACCATTGTCGTACCCTAACCTGTACCCTAAAGCATCCCCGTCCTCTAACCCTAACCCTAACCCTAACCCTAAACCTAAACCTTACCCGAAGCCTTACCCTCACCCGTCCCCTAATCCTAACCCGTACGCTAACACTAACCTGTACCCTAACACGTACGCTCACCCTAAACCGTTGTCGTACCCTAACCTGTACCCTAAACCGTCCCCGTCCCCTAACCCTAACCCTAACCCTAACCCTAACCCTTGCCCGAAGCCTTACCCACAACCGTCCCCTAATCCTAACCCGTACGCTAACACTAACCCATACCGTAACACGTACGCTCACCCTATACAGTGGTCGTACCCTAACCTGTACCCTAAATCATAACTGTCCCCGGCCCCTAACCCTAACCCTAACCCTAACCCTAACCCTAACCCTAAACCTTACCCGAAGTCTTACCCTCAACCGTCCCCTAATCCTAACCCGTACGCTAACACTAATCCGTACCCTAACACTTACGCTCACTCTAAACCGTTGTCGTACCCTAACCTGTACCCTAAGCCGTCCCCGTCCCCTAACCCTAACCCTAACCCTAACCCTAACTCTAACCCTTACCCGAAGCCTTACCCTCACCCGTCCCCTAATCCTAACCCGTACGCTAACACTAACCCGTACCCTAACACGTACGCTCACCCTAAACCGTTGTCGTACCCTAACTTATACCCTAAACCGTCCCCGTCCCCTAACTCTAACCCTAACCCTAACCCTTACCCGAAGCCTTACCCTCACCCGTCACCTAATCCTAAACCGTACGCTAACACTAACCCGTACCCTAACACGTACGCTCACCCTAAACCGTTGTCGTACCCTAACCTGTACCCTAAACCGTCCCCTCCCCAAACCCTAACCCTAACCTTAACCCTAACCCTTACCCGAAGCCTTACCCTCACCCGTCCCCGAATCCTAACCCGTACGCTAACACTAACACGTACCCTAACACGTATGCTCACCCTAAACCATTGTCGTACCCTAACCTGTACCCTAAACCGTCCCCGTCCCCGTCCCCTAACCCTAACCCTAACCCTAACCCTTGCCCGAAGCCTTACACTCAACCGTCCCCTAATCCTAACCCGTACGCTAACACTAACCCATACCCTAACACGTACACTCACCCTATACAGTGGTCGTACCCTAACCTGTACCCTAAATCATAACTGTCCCCGGCCCCTAACCCTAACCCTAACCCTAACCCTAACCCTAAACCTTACCCGAAGTCTTACCCTCAACCGTCCCCTAATCCTAACCCGTACGCTAACACTAACCCGTACCCTAACACGTACGCTCACCCTAAACCGTTGTCGTACCCTAAGCTGTACCCTAAACCGTCCCCGTCCCCTAACCATAACCCTAAACCTAACTCTAACTCAAACCCTAACCCTTACCCGAAGCCTTAACATCACCCGTCCCCTAATCCGAACCCGTACGCTAACACTAACCCATACCCTAACACGTACGCTCACCCTAAACCGTTGTCATACCCTAACCTGTACCCTAAACCGTCCCCGTCCCCTAACCCTAACCCTAACCCTAACCCTAACCCTTACTCGAAGCCTTACCTTCACCCGTCCCCTAATCCTAACCCGTACGCTAACACTAACCCGTACCCTAACACGTACGCTCACCCTAAACCGTTGTCGTACCTTAACCTGTACCCTAAACCGTCCCCGTCCCCTAACCCTAACACTAACCCTAACCCTTACCCGAAGCCTTACCCTCACCCGTCCCCTAATTCTAACCCGTACGCTAACACTAACCTGTACCCTAACACGTACGCTCACCTTAAACCGTTGTCGTAGCCTAACCTGTACCCTAAACTGTCCCCGTCCCCTAACCCTAACCCTAACCCTAACCGTATCCCTTACCCGAAGCCTTACCCTCACCCGTTCCCTAATCCTAACCCGTACGCTAACACTAACCCGTAACCTAACACGTACGCTCACCCTAAATCGTTGTCGTACCCTAACATGTACCCTAAACCGTCCCCGTCCCCTAACCCTAACCCTAACCCTAACCCTAACCCTAACCCTTACCTGTAGCCTTACTCTCACCCGTACCCTAATCCTAACCCGTATGCTAACACTAACCCGTACCCTAACACGTACGCTCACCCTAAACCGTTGTCGTACCCTAAACTCTACCCTAAACCGTCCCCGTCCCCTAACCCTAACCCTAACCCTAACCCTAACCCTTACCCGAAGCCTTACACTCACCCGTCCCCTAATCCTAACCCGTACGCTAACACTAATCCGTACCCTAACACTTACGCTCACTCTAAACCGTTGTCGTACCCTAACCTGTACCCTAAACCGTCCCCGTGCCCGTCCCCTAACCCTAAACCTAACCCTAACCCTAACCCTTTCCCGAAGCCTTACCCTCACCCATCCCCTAATCCTAACCCGTACGCTAACACTAACCGGTAACCTAACACGTATGCTCACCCTAAACCGTTGTCGTACGCTAAACTGTACCCTAAACCGTCCCCGTCCCCTAACCCTAACCCTAACCCTAATCCTAACCGGAACCCTTACCCGAAGCCTTACACTCACCCGTCCCCTAATCCTCACCCGTACGCTAACACTAACCCGTACCCTAACACGTACGCTCACCCTAAATCGTTGTCGTACCCTAACCTGTACCCTAATCCGTCCCCGTCCCCTAACCCTAACCCTAACCCTAACCCTAACCCGAACCCTTACCCGAAGCATTACCCTCACCCGTCCCCTAATCCTAACCCCTACACTAAAACTAACCCATACCCTAACATGTACGCTCACCCTAAACCGTTGACGTACACTAACCTGTACCCCAAAACATCCCTGTCCCCTAACCCTACCCCTAACCCTAACCCTAACCCTAACCCTTACCCGAAGCCTTCCCCTCACCCGTCCCCTAATCCTAACCCGTACGCTAACACTAACCCGTACCCTAACACGTACGCTCACCCTAAACCGTTTTCGTACCCTAACCTGTACCCTAAACCGTCCCCGTCCCCTAACCCTAACCCTAACCCTACCCTAACCCTAACGTTTACCCGAAGCCTTACCCTCACCCATCCCCTAATCCTAACCCGTACGCTAACACTAACCAGTACCCTAACACGTACGCTCACCCTAAACAGTTGTCGTACCCTTACCTGTACCCTAAACCGTCCCCGTCCCCGTCCCCGTCCCCTAACCCTAACCCTAAACCTAACCCTTACCCGAAGCCTTACCCTCACCTGTCCTCTAATCCTAACCCGTACGCTAACACTAACCCATACCCTAACATGTACGCTCACCCTAAACCGTTGTCGTACCCTAACCTGTACCCTAAACCGTCCCTGTCCCCGTCCCCTAACCCTAACCCTAACCCTAAAACTAACCCCTACCCGAAGCCTTACCCTCACCCGTCCCCTAATCCTAACCCGTACGCTAACACTAACCCGTACCCTAACACGTACGCTCACCATAAACCGTTGTCGTACACTAACCTGTACCCTAAACCGTCCCCGTCCCCGTCCCCTAACCCTAACCCTAACCCTAACCCTTACCCGAAGCCTTAACCTCACCCCTCCCCTAATCCTAACCAGTACGCTAACACTAATCCGTACCCTAACACCTACGCTCACCCTAAAACGTTGTCGTACCCTAACATGTACCCTAAACCGTCCCCATCCCCTAACCCTAACCCTAAACCTATCCCTAACCCTAACACTTACCCGAATCCTTACCCTCACCCGTCCCCTAATCCTAACCCGTACGCTAACACTAACCCGTACCCTAACACGTACGCTCACCCTAAACCGTTGTCGTACCCTAACCTGTACCCTAAACCGTCCCCGTCCCCTAACCCTAACCCTAACCCTAACCCTAACCCTTGCCCGAAGCCTTACCCACAACCGTCCCCTAATCCTAACCCGTACGCTAACACTAACCCATACCCTAACACGTACGCTCACCCTATACAGTGGTCGTACCCTAACCTGTACCTTAAATCATAACTGTCCCCGGCCCCTAACCCTAACCCTAACCCTAACCCTAACCCTAACCCTAAACCTTACCCGAAGTCTTACCCTCAACCGTCCCCTAATCCTAACCCGTACGCTAACACTAATCCGTACCCTAACACTTACGCTCACTCTAAACCGTTGTCGTACCCTAACCTGTACCCTAAGCCGTCCCCGTCCCCTAACCCTAACCCTAACCCTAACCCTAACCCTAACCCTTACCCGAAGCCTTACCCTCACCCGTCCCCTAATCCTAACCCGTACGCTAACACTAACCCGTACCCTAACACGTACGCTCACCCTAAACCGTTGTCGTACACTAACCTGTACCCTAAACCGTCCCCGTCCCCTAAGCCTAACCCTAACCCTAACCCTAACCCTTACTCGAAGCCTTACCTTCACCCGTCCCCTAATCCTAACCCGTACGCTAACACTAACCCGTACCCTAACACGTACGCTCACCCTAAACCGTTGTCGTACCCTAACCTGTACCCTAAACCGTCCCCGTCCCCTAACCCTAACACTAACGCTAACCCTTACCCGAAGCCTTACCCTCACCCGTCCCCTAATTCTAACCCGTACGCTAACACTAACCCGTACCCTAACACGTACGCTCACCCTAAACCGTTGTCGTAGCCTAACCTGTACCCTAAACTGTCCCCGTCCCCTAACCCTAACCCTAACCCTAACCGTATCCCTTACCCGAAGCCTTACCCTCACCCGTTCCCTAATCCTAACCCGTACGCTAACACTAACCCGTAACCTAACACGTACGCTCACCCTAAATCGTTGTCGTACCCTAACATGTACCCTAAACCGTCCCCATCCCCTAACCCTAACCCTAACCCTAACCCTAACCCTAACCCTTACCTGTAGCCTTACTCTCACCCGTACCCTAATCCTAACCCGTATGCTAACACTAACCCGTACCCTAACACGTACGCTCACCCTAAACCGTTGTCGTACCCTAAACTCTACCCTAAACCGTCCCCGTCCCCTAACCCTAACCCTAACCCTAACCCTAACCCTTACCCGAAGCCTTACACTCACCCGTCCCCTAATCCTAACCCGTACGCTAACACTAATCCGTACCCTAACACTTACGCTCACTCTAAACCGTTGTCGTACCCTAACCTGTACCCTAAACCGTCCCCGTGCCCGTCCCCTAACCCTAAACCTAACCCTAACCCTAACCCTTTCCCGAAGCCTTACCCTCACCCATCCCCTAATCCTAACCCGTACGCTAACACTAACCGGTAACCTAACACGTATGCTCACCCTAAACCGTTGTCGTACGCTAAACTGTACCCTAAACCGTCCCCGTCCCCTAACCCTAACCCTAACCCTAATCCTAACCGGAACCCTTACCCGAAGCCTTACACTCACCCGTCCCCTAATCCTCACCCGTACGCTAACACTAACCCGTACCCTAACACGTACGCTCACCCTAAATCGTTGTCGTACCCTAACCTGTACCCTAATCCGTCCCCGTCCCCTAACCCTAACCCTAACCCTAACCCTAACCCGAACCCTTACCCGAAGCATTACCCTCACCCGTCCCCTAATCCTAACCCCTACACTAAAACTAACCCATACCCTAACATGTACGCTAACCCTAAACCGTTGACGTACACTAACCTGTACCCCAAAACATCCCTGTCCCCTAACCCTACCCCTAACCCTAACCCTAACCCTAACCCTTACCCGAAGCCTTCCCCTCACCCGTCCCCTAATCCTAACCCGTACGCTAACACTAACCCGTACCCTAACACGTACGCTCACCCTAAACCGTTTTCGTACCCTAACCTGTACCCTAAACCGTCCCCGTCCCCTAACCCTAACCCTAACCCTACCCTAACCCTAACGTTTACCCGAAGCCTTACCCTCACCCATCCCCTAATCCTAACCCGTACGCTAACACTAACCAGTACCCTAACACGTACGCTCACCCTAAACAGTTGTCGTACCCTTACCTGTACCCTAAACCGTCCCCGTCCCCGTCCCCGTCCCCTAACCCTAACCCTAAACCTAACCCTTACCCGAAGCCTTACCCTCACCTGTCCTCTAATCCTAACCCGTACGCTAACACTAACCCATACCCTAACATGTACGCTCACCCTAAACCGTTGTCGTACCCTAACCTGTACCCTAAACCGTCCCTGTCCCCGTCCCCTAACCCTAACCCTAACCCTAAAACTAACCCCTACCCGAAGCCTTACCCTCACCCGTCCCCTAATCCTAACCCGTACGCTAACACTAACCCGTACCCTAACACGTACGCTCACCATAAACCGTTGTCGTACACTAACCTGTACCCTAAACCGTCCCCGTCCCCGTCCCCTAACCCTAACCCTAACCCTAACCCTTACCCGAAGCCTTAACCTCACCCCTCCCCTAATCCTAACCAGTACGCTAACACTAATCCGTACCCTAACACCTACGCTCACCCTAAAACGTTGTCGTACCCTAACATGTACCCTAAACCGTCCCCATCCCCTAACCCTAACCCTAAACCTATCCCTAACCCTAACACTTACCCGAATCCTTACCCTCACCCGTCCCCTAATCCTAACCCGTACGCTAACACTAACCCGTACCCTAACACGTACGCTCACCCTAAACCGTTGTCGTACCCTAACCTGTACCCTAAACCGTCCCCGTCCCCTAACCCTAACCCTAACCCTAACCCTAACCCTTGCCCGAAGCCTTACCCACAACCGTCCCCTAATCCTAACCCGTACGCTAACACTAACCCATACCCTAACACGTACGCTCACCCTATACAGTGGTCGTACCCTAACCTGTACCTTAAATCATAACTGTCCCCGGCCCCTAACCCTAACCCTAACCCTAACCCTAACCCTAACCCTAAACCTTACCCGAAGTCTTACCCTCAACCGTCCCCTAATCCTAACCCGTACGCTAACACTAATCCGTACCCTAACACTTACGCTCACTCTAAACCGTTGTCGTACCCTAACCTGTACCCTAAGCCGTCCCCGTCCCCTAACCCTAACCCTAACCCTAACCCTAACCCTAACCCTTACCCGAAGCCTTACCCTCACCCGTCCCCTAATCCTAACCCGTACGCTAACACTAACCCGTACCCTAACACGTACGCTCAGCCTAAACCGTTGTCGTACCCTAACTTATACCCTAAACCGTCCCCGTCCCCTAACTCTAACCCTAACCCTAACCCTTACCCGAAGCCTTACCCTCACCCGTCACCTAATCCTAAACCGTACGCTAACACTAACCCGTACCCTAACACGTACGCTCACCCTAAACCGTTGTCGTACCCTAACCTGTACCCTAAACCGTCACCTCCCCAAACCCTAACCCTAACCTTAACCCTAACCCTTACCCGAAGCCTTACCCTCACCCGTCCCCGAATCCTAACCCGTACGATAACACTAACACGTACCCTAACACGTATGCTCACCCTAAACCATTGTCGTACCCTAACCTGTACCCTAAACCGTCCCCGTCCCCTAACCCTAACCCTAACCCTAACCCTAACCCTTGCCCGAAGCCTTACCCTCAACCGTCCCCTAATCCTAACCCGTACGCTAACACTAACCCATACCCTAACACGTACGCTCACCCTATACAGTGGTCGTACCCTAACCTGTACCCTAAATCATAACTGTCCCCGGCCCCTAACCCTAACCCTAACCCTAACCCTAAACCTTACCCGAAGTCTTACCCTCAACCGTCCCCTAATCCTAACACGTACGCTAACACTAACCCGTACCCTAACACGTACGCTCACCCTAAACCGTTGTCGTACCCTAACCTGTACCCTAAACCGTCCCCGTCCCCTAACCATAACCCTAAACCTAACTCTAACCCAAACCCTAACCCTTACCCGAAGCCTTAACATCACCCGTCCCCTAATCCGAACCCGTACGCTAACACTAACCCATACCCTAACACGTACGCTCACCCTAAACCGTTGTCATACCCTAACCTGTACCCTAAACCGTCCCTGTCCCCTAACCCTAACCCTAACCCTAACCCTAACCCTAACCCTTACCCGAAGCCTTACCCTCACCCGTACCCTAATCCTAACCCGTACGCTAACACTAACCCGTACCCTAACACGTACGCTCACCCTAAACCGTTGTCGTACACTAACCTGTACCCTAAACCGTCCCCGTCCCCTAAGCCTAACCCTAACCCTAACCCTAACCCTTACTCGAAGCCTTACCTTCACCCGTCCCCTAATCCTAACCCGTACGCTAACACTAACCCGTACCCTAACACGTACGCTCACCCTAAACCGCTGTCGTACCCTAACCTGTACCCTAAACCGTCCCCGTCCCCTAACCCTAACACTAACCCTAACCCTTACCCGAAGCCTTACCCTCACCCGTCCCCTAATTCTAACCCGTACGCTAACACTAACCCGTACCCTAACACGTACGCTCACCCTAAACCGTTGTCGTAGCCTAACCTGTACCCTAAACTGTCCCCGTCCCCTAACCCTAACCCTAACCCTAACCGTAACCCTTACCCGAAGCCTTACCCTCACCCGTTCCCTAATCCTAACCCGTACGCTAACACTAACCCGTAACCTAACACGTACGCTCACCCTAAATCGTTGTCGTACCCTAACATGTACCCTAAACCGTCCCCGTCCCCTAACCCTAACCCTAACCCTAACCCTAACCCTAACCCTTACCTGTAGCCTTACTCTCACCCGTACCCTATTCCTAACCCGTATGCTAACACTAACCCGTACCCTAACACGTACGCTCACCCTAAACCGTTGTCGTACCCTAAACTCTACCCTAAACCGTCCCCGTCCCCTAACCCTAACCCTAACCCTAACCCTAACCCTTACCCGAAGCCTTACACTCACCCGTCCCCTAATCCTAACCCGTACGCTAACACTAATCCGTACCCTAACACTTACGCTCACTCTAAACCGTTGTCGTACCCTAACCTGTACCCTAAACCGTCCCCGTGCCCGTCCCCTAACCCTAAACCTAACCCTAACCCTAACCCTTTCCCGAAGCCTTACCCTCACCCATCCCCTAATCCTAACCCGTACGCTAACACTAACCGGTAACCTAACACGTATGCTCACCCTAAACCGTTGTCGTACCCTAAACTGTACCCTAAACCGTCCCCGTCCCCTAACCCTAACCCTAACCCTAATCCTAACCGGAACCCTTACCCGAAGCCTTACACTCACCCGTCCCCTAATCCTCACCCGTACGCTAACACTAACCCGTACCCTAACACGTACGCTCACCCTAAATCGTTGTCGTACCCTAACCTGTACCCTAATCCGTCCCCGTCCCCTAACCCTAACCCTAACCCTAACCCTAACCCTAACCCTTACCCGAAGCATTACCCTCACCCGTCCCCTAATCCTAACCCCTACACTAACACTAACCCATACCCTAACATGTACGCTCACCCTAAACCATTGACGTACACTAACCTGTACCCCAAAACGTCCCTGTCCCCTAACCCTACCCCTAACCCTAACCCTAACCCTAACCCTTACCCGAAGCCTTCCCCTCACCTGTCCCCTAATCCTAACCCGTACGCTAACACTAACCCGTACCCTAACACGTACGCTCACCCTAAACCGTTTTCGTACCCTAACCTGTACCCTAAACCGTCCCCGTCCCCTAACCCTAACCCTAACCCTAACCCTAACCCTAACGTTTACCCGAAGCCTTACCCTCACCCATCCCCTAATCCTAACCCGTACGCTAACACTAACCAGTACCCTAACACGTACGCTCACCCTAAACAGTTGTCGTACCCTTACCTGTACCCTAAACCGTCCCCGTCCCCGTCCCCGTCCCCTAACCCTAACCCTAAACCTAACCCTTACCCGAAGCCTTACCCTCACCTGTCCTCTAATCCTAACCCGTACGCTAACACTAACCCATACCCTAACATGTACGCTCACCCTAAACCGTTGTCGTACCCTAACCTGTACCCTAAACCGTCCCTGTCCCCGTCCCCTAACCCTAACCCTAACCCTAACACTAACCCCTACCCAAAGCCTTACCCTCACCCGTCCCCTAATCCTAACCCGTACGCTAACACTAACCCGTACCCTAACACGTACGCTCACCATAAACCGTTGTCGTACACTAACCTGTACCCTAAACCGTCCCCGTCCCCGTCCCCTAACCCTAACCCTAACCATAAACCTTACCCGAAGCCTTAACCTCACCCCTCCCCTAATCCTAACCAGTACGCTAACACTAATCCGTACCCTAACACCTACGCTCACCCTAAAACGTTGTCGTACCCTAACATGTACCCTAAACCGTCCCCATCCCCTAACCCTAACCCTAAACCTATCCCTAACCCTAACACTTACCCGAATCCTTACCCTCACCCGTCCCCTAATCCTAACCCGTACGCTAACACTAACCCGTACCCTAACACGGACGCTCACCCTAAACCGTTGTCGTACCCTAAACTGTACCCTACACCATCTCCGTCCCCTAACCCTAACCCTAACCCTAACCCTAATCCTAACCCTTACCTGAAGCCTTACCCTCACCCGTCCCCTAATCCTAACCCGTACGCTAACACTAACCCGTACCCTAACACGTACACACACCCTAAACCGTTGTCGTACCCTAACCTGTACCCTAAACCGTCCCCGTCCCCTAACCCTAACCCTAACCCTAACCCTAACGCTAACCCTTACCGGAAGCCTTACCCTCACCCGTCCCCTAATCCTAACCCGTACGCTAACACTGACCCGTACCCTAACACGTACGCTCACCCTAAACCGTTGTCGTACCGTAACCTGTACCGTAAACCGTCCCCATCCCCTAACCCTAACCCTAACCCTAACCCTAACCCTTACCCGAAGCCTTACACTCACCCGTCACCTAATACTCACCCGTACGCTAACACTAACCCGTACCCTAACACGTACTCTCACTCTAAACCGTTGTCGTACCCTAACCTGTACCCTAAACTGTCCCCGTCCCCTAACCCTAACCCTAACCCTAACCCTTACCCGAAGCCTAACACTCACCCGTCCCCTAATCCTAACCCGTACGCTAACACTAACCCATACCCTAACACGTACGCTCACCCTAAACCGTTGTCGTACCCTAACTTGTACCCTAAACCGTCCCCGTCCCCTAACCCTAACCCTAACCCTAACCCTTACCCGAAGCCTTACCCTCACCCGTCACCTAATCCTAAACCGTACGCTAACACTAACCCGTACCCTAACACGTACGCTCACCCTAAACCTTTGTCGTACCCTAACCTGTACCCTAAACCATCCCCGTCCCCTAACCCTAACCATAACCCTAACCCTAACCCTTACCCGAAGCCTTACCCTCACCCGTCCCCTATTCCTAAACCGTACGCTAACACTAACCCGTACCCTAACACGTACGCTCACCCTAAACGATTGTCGTACCCTAACCTGTACCCTAAACCGTCCCCGTCCCCTAACCCTAACCCTAACCCTAACCCTAACCCTTACCCGAAGCCTTACCCTCACCCGTCCCATAATCCTAACCCGTACGCTAACACTAAACCATACACTAACATGTAAGCTCAACCTAAACCGTTGTCCTACCCTAACCTGTACCCTAAACCGTCCCTGTCCCGGTCCCCTAACCCTAACCCTAACCCTAACCCTAACCCTAACCCTTACCCAAAGCCTTACCCTCACCCGTCCCCTAATCCTAACCCGTACGCTAACACTAACCCGTACCCTAACACGTACGCTCACCCTAAACCGTTGTCGTACCCTAACCTGTACCCTAAACCGTCCCCGTCCCCTAAACCTAACCCTAACCCTTACCCGAATCCTTACGCTCACCCCTCCCCTAATCCTAACCCGTACGCTAACACGAACCCATACCCTAACACGTACGCTCACCCTAAGCCGTTGTCGTACCCTAACCTGTACCTTAAACTGTCCCCGTCCACTAACCCTAACCCTAACCCTAACCCTAACCCTAACGCTTACCCGAAGCCTTACCCTCACCCGTCCCCTAATCCTAACCCGTACGCTAACACTAACCCGTACCCTAACACGTACGCTCACCCTAAACCGTTGTCGTGCACTAACCTGTACCATAAACCGTCGCCGTCCCCGTCCCCGTCCCCTAACCCTAACCCTAACCCTAACCATTACCCGAAGCCTTACCCTCACCCGTCCCCTAATCCTAACCCGTACGCTAACACTAACCCGTACCCTAACACGTACGCTCACCCTAAACTGTTGTCGTACCCTAACCTCTACCCTAAACCGTCCCTGTCCCCGTCCCGTAACCCTAACCCTAACCCTAACACTAACCCTAACCCTTACCCGAAGCCTTACCCTCACCAGTCCCCTAATCCTAACCCGTACCCTAACACTAACCCGTACCCTAACACATATGCTCACCCTAAACCGTTGTCGTACCCTAACCTGTACCCTAAAGCGTCCCCATCCCCTAAAGCTAACATTAACCCTAACCCTAACCCTAACCCTTACCCGAAGACTTACCCTCACCCGTCCCCTAATCCTAACCCTTATGCTAACACTGACCCGTACCCTAACACGTAAGCTCACCCTAAACCGTTGTCGTACCCTAACCTGTACCCTAAGCCGTCCCCGTCCCGATCCACTAACCCTAAACCTAACCCTAACCCTTACCCGAAGCCTTACCCTCACCCGTCCCCTAATCCTAACCCGTACGCCAACACTAACCCGTACCCTAACACGTACGCGCACCCTAAACCGTTGTCGTACACTAACCTGTACCCTAAACCGTCCCCATCCGCTAACCGTAACCCTATCCCTAACGCTAACCCTTACCCGAAGCCTTACCCTCACCCGTCCCCGAATCCTAAACCGTACGCTAACACTAACCCGTACCCTAACACGTACGCTCACCCTAAACCGTTGTCGTACCCTAACCTGTACCCTAAACCGTCCCCGTCCCCGTCCCCTAACCCTAACCCTAACCCTAACACTAACACTTACCCGAAGCCTTACCCTCACCCGTCCCCTAATCCTAATCCGTACGCTAACACTAACCCATACCCTAACACGTACGCTCACCCTAAACCGTTGTCATAAACTAATCTGTACCCTAAACCCTCCCCGTCCCCTAACCCTAACCCTTACCCGAAGCCTTACCCTCACCCGTCCCCTAATCCTAACCTGTACGCTAACACTAACCCGAACCCTAACACGTACGCTCACCCTAAATCGTTGTCGTACCCTAACCTGTACCCTAAACCGTCCCCGTACCCTAACCCTAACCCTAACCCTAACCCTAACCCTAACACTTACCCGAAGCCTTACCCTCACCCGTCCCCTAATCCTAAGCCGTACGCTAACACTAACCCATACCCTAACACGTACGCTCACCCTAAACCGTTGTCGTACCCTAACCTGTACCCTAAACCGTCCCCGTCCCCTAACCCTAACCCTAACCCTAACCCTAACGCTTACCCGAAGCCTTACCCTCACCCGTCCCCTTATCCTAACCCGTGCGCTAACACTAACCCGTACCCTAATTCGTACGCTCACCCTAAACCGTTGTCGTACCCTAACCTGTACCCTAAACCGTCCCCGTCCCCTAACCCTAACCCTAACCCTTACCCGAAGCCTTACCCTCACCCGTCCCCTAATCCTCACCCGTACGCTAACACTAACCCGTACCCTAACACGTACGCTCACCCTAAAACATTGTCGTAAACTAACCTGTACCCTAAACCGTCCCCGTCCCCTAACCCTAACCCTAACCCTAACCCTTACCCGAAGCCTTACGCTCACCCGTCCCCTAATCCTAACCCGTACGCTAACACTAACCCGTACCCTAACACGTACGCTCACCCTAAACCGTTGTTGTACCCTAACCTGTACCCTAAACCGTCCCCGTCCCCTAACCCTAAACCTAACCCTAGTCCTAACCCTAACCCTTACCCGAAGCCTTACCCTCACCCGTCCCCTAATCCTAACCCATACGCTAACACTAACCCATACCCTAACATATACGCTCACCCTAAACTGTTGTCGTACCCTAACCTGTACCCTAAACCGTCCCTGTCCAGGTCCCCTAACCCTAACCCTAGCCCTAACCCTAACCCTAACCCTTACCCGAAGCCTTACCCTCACCCGACCGCTAATCCTAAACCGTACGCTAACACTAACACGTACCCTAACACGTACGCTCACCCTAAACCATTGTCGCAACCGAACCTGTACCCTAAACCGTCCCCGTCCCCTAACCCTAACCGTAACCGTAACCCTAACCCTTACCCGAAGCCTTACCCTCACCCGTCCCCTAATCCTAACCCGTACGCTAACACTAACCCGTACCTTAACACGTACGCTCACCCTAAAATTTTGTCGTACCCTAACCTGTACCCTAAACCGTCCGGGTCCCCTAACCCTAACCCTAACCCTAACCCTAACCCTAACCCTTACCCGAAGCCTTACACTCACCCGTCACCTAATCCTCACCCGTACGCTAACACTAACCCGTACCCTAACACGTACGCTCACCCTAAACCGTTGTCGTACCCTAACCTGTACCCTAAACCGTCCCCTAACCCTAACCCTAAACCTAACCCTAACCCTAACCCTAACCCTTACCCGAAGCCTTACCCTCAGCCGTCCCCTAATCCTAACTCGTACGCTAACACTAACCCGTACCCTAACACGTACGCTCACCCTAAACCGTTGTCGTACCCTAACCTGTACCCTAAACCGTCCCCGTCCCCTAACCCTAACCCTAACCCTAACCCTAAACCTTACGCGAAGCCTTACCCTCACCCGTCCCCTAATCCTAACCCGTACGCTAACACTAACCCGTACCCTAACACGTACGCTCACCCTAAACCTTTGTCGTACCCTAACCTGTACCCTAAACCGTCCCCGTCCCCTAACCCTAACCCTAACCCTTACCCGAAGCCTTACCCTCACCCGTTCCCTAATCCTAACCCGTACGCTAACACTAACCAGTACCCTAACACGTACGCTCAACCTAAACCGTTGTCGTACCCTAACCTGTACCCTAAACCGTCCCCGTCCCCTAACCCTAACCCTAACCCTAACCCGTAACTGAAGCCTTACCCTCACCCGTCCCCTAATCCTAACCCGTACGCTAACACTATCCCGTACCCTAACATGTACGCTCACCCTAAACTGCTGTTGTACCCTAACCTGTACCCTAAACCGTCCCTGTCCCCGTCCCGTAACCCTAACCCTAACACTAACCCTAACCCTTACCCGAAGCCTTACACTCACCCGTCCCCTAATCCTAACCCGTACACCAACACTAACCCGTACCCTAACACGTACGCTCACCCTAAACCGTTGTCGTACACTAACCTGTTCCCTAAACCGTCCCCATCCCCTAACCCTAACCCTAACCCTAACCCTAACCCTTACCCGAAGCCTTACCCTCACCCGTCCCCTAATCCTAACCCGTACGCTAACACTAACCCGTACCCTAACATGTACGCTCACCCTAAACCGTTGTCATACCCTAACCTGTACCCTAAACCGTCCCCGTCCCCTAACCCTAACCCTAACCCTAACCCTATCCCATACCCGAAGCCTTACCCTCACCCGTCCCCTAATCCTAACCCGTACGCTAACACTAACCCGTACCCTAACACGTACGCTCACCCTAAACCGTTGTCGTACCCTAACCTGTACCCTAAACCGTCCCCGTCCCCTAACCCTAACCCTAACCCTTACCCGAAGCCTTACCCTAACCCGTCCCCTAATCCTCACCCGTACGCTAACACTAACCCGTACCCTAACACGTACGATCACCCTAAAACGTTGTCGTACACTAACCTGTACCCTAAACCGTCCCCGTCCTCTAACCCTAACCCTAACCCTAACCCTAACCCTAACCCTTACCCGAAGCCTTACCCTCACCCGTCCCCTAATCCTAATCCGTACGCTAACACTAACCCGTACCCTAACACGTACGCTCACCCTAAACCGTTATCGTACCCTAACCTGTACCCTAAACCGTCCCCGTCCCCTAAACCTAACCCTAACCCTAACCCTAACCCTTACCCGAAGCCTTACCCTCATCCGTCCCCTAATCCTAACCCGTACGCTAACACTAACCCGTACCCTAACACGTACGCTCACCCTAAACGGTTGTCGTACCCTAACCTGTACCCTAAACCGTCCACGTCCCCTAACCCTAACCCTAACCCTAACCCTACCCCTTACCCGAAGCCTTACCCTAACCCGTCCCCTAATCCTAACCCGTACGTTAACACTAACCCGTACCCTAACACGTACCCTCACCCTAAACCGTTGTCGTACCCTAACTTGTACCCTAAACCGTCCCTGTGCCCGTCCCCTAACCCTAACCCTAACCCTAACCCTTTCCCGAAGCCTTAACCTCACCCGTCCCCTAATCCTAACCCGTACGCTAACACTAACCCATACCCTAACACGTACGCTCACCCTAAACCGTTGTCATACCCTAACTTGTACCCTAAACCGTCCCCGTCCCCTAACCCTAACCCTAACCCTAACCCTAACCCTAACCCTTACCCGAAGCCTTACCCTCACCCGTCCCCTAATCCTAACCCGTACACTAACACTAACCCGTACCCTAACACGTACGCTCACCCTAAACCGTTGACGTACCCTAACCTGTACCCTAAACCGTCCCCGTCCCCTAACCCTAAACCTAACCCTAACCCTATCCCTAACCCTTACCCGATGCCTTACACTCACCCGTCCCCTAATCCTAACCCGTACGCTAACACTAACCCGTACCCTAACACGTACGCTCACTCTAAACCGTTGTCGTACCCTAACCTGTACCCTAAACCGTCCCCGTCCCCGTCCCCGTCCCCTAACCCTAACCCTAACCCTAATCTTTACCCGAAGCCTTACCCTCAGCGGTCCTCTAATCCTAACCCGTACGCTAACACTAACCCGTACCCTAACACGTACTCTCACCCTAAATCGTTGTCGTACCCTAACCTGTACCCTAAACCGTCCCCGTCCCCGTCCCCGTCCCCTAATCCTAACCCTAACCCTTACCCGAAGCCTTACCCTCACCCGTCCCCTAATCCTAACCCGTACGCTAACACTAACACATACCCTAACATGTACGCTCACCCTAAACCGTTGTCGTACCCTAACCTGTACCCTTAACCGTCCCCGTCCCCGTCCCCCAACCCTAACTCTAACCCTAACCCTAACCCTTTCCCGAAGCCTTACCCTCACCCGTCCCCTAAACCTAACACGTACGCTAACACTAAACCGTACCCTAACACGTACGCTCACCCTAAACAGTTGTCGTACCTAACCTGTACCCTAAACCGTCCCCGTCCCCTAACCCTAACCCTAACCCTAACCCTAACCCTAAACCTTACCCGAAGCCTTACACTCACCCGTCCCCTAATCCTCACTCGTACGCTAACACTAACCCGTACCCTAACACGTACGCTCACCTAAACTTTTGTCGTACACTAACCTGTACCCTAAACCGTCCCCGTCCCCTAACCCTAACCCTAACCCTAACCCTAACCCTTACCCGAAGCCTTACCGTCACCCGTCCCCTAATCCTAAACCGTACGCTAACACTAACCCATACCCTAACACGTACGCTCACCCTAAAACGTTGTCGTACCCTAACTTGTACCCTAAACCGTCCCCGTCCCCTAACCCTAACCCTAACCCTAACCCTAACCCTAACCCTTACCCGAAGCCTTACCCTCACCCGTCCCGTAATCCTAACCCGTACACTAACACTAACCCGTACCCTAACACGTACGCTCACCCTAAACCGTTGACGTACACTAACCTGTACCCTATACCGTCCCCGTCCCCTAACCCTAACCCTAACCCTAACCCTAACCCTAACCCTTACCCGAAGCCTTACACTCACCCGTCCCCTAATCCTAACCCGTACGCTAACACTAACCCGTACCCTAACACGTACGCTCACCCTAAACCGTTGTCGTACTCTAACCTGTACCTTAAACCGTCCCCGTCCCCGTCCCCTAACCCTAACCCTAACCCTAACCCTAACCTTTACCCGAAGCCTTACGCTCAGCCGTCCTCTAATCCTAACCCGTACGCTAACACTAACCCGTACCCTAACACGTACGCTCACCCTAAATTTTTGTCGTACCCTAACCTGTACCCTAAACCATCCCCGTCCCCGTTCCCATCCCCGTACCCTAACCCTAATCCTAACCCTTACCCGAAGCCTTACCCTCACCCGTCCCCTAATCCTAACCCATACGCTAACACTAACCCATACCCTAACATGTACGCTCACCCTAAACCGTTGTCGTACCCTAACCTGTACCCTAAACCGTCCCTGTCCAGGTCCCCTAACCCTAACCCTAGCCCTAACCCTAACCCTAACCCTTACCCGAAGCCTTACCCTCACCCGACCGCTAATCCTAAACCGTACGCTAACACTAACACGTACCCTAACACGTACGCTCACCCTAAACCATTGTCGCAACCGAACCTGTACCCTAAACCGTCCCCGTCCCCTAACCCTAACCCTAACCGTAATCCTAACCCTTACCCGAAGCCTTACCCTCACCCGTCCCCTAATCCTAACCCGTACGCTAACACTAACACGTACCTTAACACGTACGCTCACCCTAAATTTTGTCGTACCCTAACCTGTACCCTAAACCGTCCGGGTCCCATAACCCTAACCCTAACCCTAACCCTAACCCTAACCCTTACCCGAAGCCTTACACTCACCCGTCACCTAATCCTCACCCGTACGCTAACACTAACCCGTACCCTAACACGTACGCTCACCCTAAACCGTTGTCGTACCCTAACCTGTACCCTAAACCGTCCCCTAACCCTAACCCTAAACCTAACCCTAACCCTAACCCTAACCCTTACCCGAAGCCTTACCCTCAGCCGTCCCCTAATCCTAACTCGTACGCTAACACTAACCCGTACCCTAACACGTACGCTCACCCTAAACCGTTGTCGTACCCTAACCTGTACCCTAAACCGTCCCGGTCCCCTAACCCTAACCCTAACCCTAACCCTAACCCGTAACTGAAGCCTTACCCTCACCCGTCCCCTAATCCTAACCCGTACGCTAACACTATCCCGTACCCTAACACGTACGCTCACCCTAAACCGTTGTCGTACCCTAACCTGTACCCTAAACCGTCCCCGTCCCCTAACCCTAACCCTAACCCTTACCCGAAGCCTTACCCTAACCCGTCCCCTAATCCTCACCCGTACGCTAACACTAACCCGTACCCTAACACGTACGCTCACCCTAAAACGTTGTCGTACACTAACCTGTACCCTAAACCGTCCCCGTCCCCTAACCCTAACCCTTACCCTAACCCTAACCCTAACCCTTACCCGAAGCCTTACCCTCACCCGTCCGCTAATCCTAATCCGTACGCTAACACTAACCCGTACCCTAACACGTACGCTCACCCTAAACAGTTGTCGTACCCTAACCTGTGCCCTAAACCGTCCCCGTCCCCTAAACCTAAACCTAACCCTAACCCTAACCCTAACCCTTACCCGAAGCCTTAGCCTCACCCGTCCCCTAATCCTCACCCGTACGCTAACACTAACCCGTACCCTAACACGTACGCTCACCCTAAACCGTTATCGTACCCTAACCTATACCCTAAACCGTCCCCGTCCCCTAAACCTAACCCTAACCCTAACCCTAACCCTTACCCGAAGCCTTACCCTCATCCGTCCCCTAATCCTAACCCGTACGCTAACACTAAACCGTACCCTAACACGTACGCTCACCCTAAACGGTTGTCGTACCCTAACCTGTACCCTAAACCGTCCACGTCCCCTAACCCTAACCCTAACCCTAACCCTACCACTTACCCGAAGCCTTACCCTAACCCGTCCCCTAATCCTAACCCGTACGTTAACACTAACCCGTACCCTAACACGTACCCTCACCCTAAACCGTTGTCGTACCCTAACTTGTACCCTAAACCGTCCCTGTGCCCGTCCCCTAACCCTAACCCTACCCCTAACCCTTTCCCGAAGCCTTAACCTCACCCGTCCCCTAATCCTAACCCGTACGCTAACACTAACCCATACCCTAACACGTACGCTCACCCTAAACCGTTGTCATACCCTAACTTGTACCCTAAACCGTCCCCGTCCCCTA
The DNA here is from genome assembly GCF_059928025.1 of Delphinapterus leucas. NCBI lineage: Eukaryota > Metazoa > Chordata > Mammalia > Artiodactyla > Monodontidae > Delphinapterus > Delphinapterus leucas. Next base: position 18,561,908 of record NW_028322236.1, on the reverse strand, counting down.
ACCCTAACCCTAACCCTAACCCTAACCCTAACCCTTACCCGAAGCCTTACCCTCACCCGTCCCCTAATCCTAACCCGTACACTAACACTAACCCGTACCCTAACACGTACGCTCACCCTAAACCGTTGACGTACCCTAACCTGTACCCTAAACCGTCCCCGTCCCCGTCCCCTAACCCTAACCCTAACCCAAAACCTAATCTTTACCCGAAGCCTTACCCTCAGCCGTCCTCTAATCCTAACCCGTACGCTAACACTAACCCGTACCCTAACACGTACGCTCACCCTAAATCGTTGTCGTACCCTAACCTGTACCCTAAACCGTCCCCGTCCCCTTCCCCGTCCCCTAATCCTAACCCAAACCCTTACCCGAAGCCTTACCCTCACCCGTCCCCTAATCCTAACCCGTACGCTAACACTAACACATACCCTAACACGTACGCTCACCCTAAACCGTTGTCGTACCCTAACCTGTACCCTTAACCGTCCCCGTCCCCTAACCCTAACCCTAACCCTAACCCTAACCCTTACCCGAAGCATTACCCTCACCCGTCCCCTAATCCTAACCCGTACGCTAACACTAACACGTACCTTAACACGTACGCTCACCCTAAACCTTTGTCGTACCCTAAACTGTACCCTAAACCGTCCGCGTCCCCTAACCCTAACCCTAACCCTAACCCTAACCCTAACCCTTACCCGAAGCCTTACACTCACCCGTCACCTAATCCTCACCCGTACGCTAACACTAACCCGTACCCTAACACGTACGCTCACCCTAAACCGTTGTCGTACCCTACTCTGTACCCTAAACCGTCCCCTAACCCTAACCCTAAACCTAACCCTAACCCTAACCCTAACCCTTACCCGAAGCCTTACCCTCACCCTTCCCCTAATCCTAACCCGTACGCAAACACTAACCCGTACCCTAACACGTACGCTCACCCTAAACCGTTGTCGTACCATAAACTGTACCCTAAACCGTCCCCGTCCCCTAACCCTAACCCTAACCCTAACCCTAACCCAAAACCTTACGCGAAGCCTTACCCTCACCCGTCCCCTAATCCTAACCCGTACGCTAACACTAACCCGTACCCTAACACGTACGCTCAACCTAAACCGTTGTCGTACCCTAACCTGTACCCTAAACCGTCCCCGTCCCCTAACCCTAACCCAAACCCTTGCCCGAAGCCTTACCCTCACCCGTTCCCTAATCCTAACCCGTACGCTAACACTAACCAGTACCCTAACACGTACGCTCACCCTAAACCGTTGTCGTACCCTAACTTGTACCCTAAACCGTCCCCGTCCCCTATCCCTAATCCTAACCCTAACCCTTACCCGAAGCCTTACCCTCACCCGTCCCCTAATCCTAACCCGTACGCTAACACTAACCCGTACCCTAACACGTACGCTCACCCTAAACCGTTGTCGTACCCTAACCTGTACCCTAAACTGTCCCCGTCCCCTAACCCTAACCCTAACCCTAACCCTAACCCTAACCCTTACCCGAAGACTTACCCTCACCCGTCCCCTAATCCTAACCCTTACGCTAACACTAACCCATACCCTAACACGTAAGCTCACCCTAAACCGTTGTCGTACCCTAACCTGTACCCTAAACTGTCCCCGTCCCCTAACCCTAACCCTAACCCTAACCCTAACCCTAACCCTTACCCGAAGACTTACCCTCACCCGTCCCCTAATCCTAACCCTTACGCTAACACTAACCCATACCCTAACACGTAAGCTCACCCTAAACCGTTTTCGTACCCTAACCTGTACCCTAAACCGTCCCCGTCCCCGTCCCCTAACCCTAACCCTAACCCTAACCCTTACCCGAAGCCTTACCCTCACCCGTCCCCTAATCCTAACCCGTACGCCAACACTAACCCGTACCGTAACACGTACGCTCACCCTAAACCGTTGTCGTACACTAACCTGTACCCTAAACCGTCCCCATCCCCTAACCCTAACCCTAACCCTAACCCTAACCCTTACCGAAGCCTTACCATCACCCGTCCCCTAATCCTAACCCGTACGCTAACACTAAGCCGTACCCTAACACGTACGCTCACTCTAAACCATTGTCATACCCTAACCTGTACCCTAAACCGTCCCCGTCCCCTAACCCTAACCCTAACCATAACCCTATCCCTTACCCGAAGCCTTACCCTCACCCGTCCCCTAATCCTAACCCGTACGCTAACACTAACCCGTACCCTAACACGTACGCTCACCCTAAACCGTTGTCGTACACTAACCTGTACCCTAAAACGTCCCCGTCCCCTAACCCTAACCCTAACCCTTACCCGAAGCCTTACTCTCACCCGTCCCCTAATCCTCACCCGTACGCTAACACTAACCCGTACCCTAACACGTACGCTCAAGCTAAAACGTTGTCGTACACTAACCTGTACCCTAAACCGTCGCTGTCCCCGTCCCCGTCCCCTAACCCTAACCCTAAACCTAACCCTTACCTGAAGCCTTACCCTCACCCGTCCCCTAATCCTAACCCGTACGCTAACACTAACCCGTACCCTAACACGTACGCTCACCCTAAACTGTTGTCGTATCCTAAACTGTACCCTAAACCGTCCCTGTCCCCGTCCCGTAACCCTAAACCTAACCCTAACACTAACCCTAACCCTTACCCGAAGCCTTACACTCACCCGTCCCCTAATCCTAACCCGTACGCTAACACTAACCCGTACCCTAACAGGTACGCTCACCCTAAACCGTTGTCGTACCCTAACCAGTACCCTAAACTGTCCCCGTCCCCTAACCCTAACCCTAACCCTAACCCTAACCCTAATCCTTACCCGAAGACTTACCCTCACCCGTCCCCTAATCCTAAACCTTACGCTAACACTAACCCATACCCTAACACGTAAGCTCACCCTAAACCGTTTTCGTACCCTAATCTGTACCCTAAACCGTCCCCGTCCCCGTCTCCTAACCCTAACCCTAACCATAACCCTTACCCGAAACCTTACCCTCACCCGTCCCCTAATCCTAACCCGTACGCCAACACTAACCCGTACCCTAACACGTACGCTCACCCTAAACCGTTGTCGTACACTAACCTGTACCCTAAACCGTCCCCATCCCCTAACCCTAACCCTAACCCTAACGCTAACCCTTACCCGAAGCCTTACCCTCACCCGTCCCCTAATCCTAACCAGTACGCTAACACTAACCCATACCCTAACACGTACGCTCACCCTAAACCGTTGTCATACCCTAACCTGTACCCTAAACCGTCCCCGTCCCCTAACCCTAACCCTAACCCTAACCCTATCCCTTACCCGAAGCCTTACCCTCACCCGTCCCCTAATCCTAACCGGAAGCTAACACTAACACGTACCCTAACACGTACGCTCACCCTAAACCGTTGTCGTACCCTAACCTGTACCCTAAACCGTCCCCGTCCCCTAACCCTAACCCTAACCCTTACCCGAAGCCTTACCCTCACCCGTCCCCTAATCCTCACCCGTTCGCTAACACTAACCCGTACCCTAACACGTACGCTCACCCTAAAACGTTGTCGTACACTAACCTGTACCCTAAACCGTCCCCGTCCCCGTCCCCTAACCCTAACCCTAACCCTAACCCTAACCCTTACCCGAAGCCTTACCCTCACCCGTCCCCTAATCCTAACCCGTACGCTAACACTAACCCGTATCCTAACACGTACGCTCACCCTAAACCGTTGTCGTACGCTAACCTGTACCCTAAACCGTCCCCGTCCCATAAACCTAAACCTAACCCTAAACCTAACCCTTACCCGAAGCCTTAACCTCACCCGTCCCCTAATCCTCACCCGTACGCTAACACTAACCCGTACCCTAACACGTACGCTCACCCTAAACCGTTGTCGTACCCTAACCTGTACCCTAAAACGTCCCCGTCCCCTAAACCGAACCCTAACCCTAACCCTAAACCTAACCCTTACCCGAAGCCTGACCCTCACCCGTCCCCTAATCCTAACCCGTACGCTAACACTAACCCTTACCCTAACACGTACGCTCACCCTAAACTGTTGTCGTACCCTAAACTGTACCCTAAACCGTCCACGTCCCCTAACCCTAACCCAACCCTAACCTTTACTCGAAGCCTTAACCTAACCCGTCCCCTAATCCTAACCCGTACGTTAACACTAACTGGTACCCTAACATGTACCCTCACACTAAACAGTTGTCGTACCCTAACTTGTACCCTAAACCGTCCCAGTGCCCGTCCCCTAACCCTAACCCTAACCCTAACCCTAACCCTTTCCCGAAGCCTTAACCTCACCCGTCCCCTAATCCTAACCCGTACGCTAACTCTAACCCGTACCCTAACACGTACGCTCATCCTAAACTGTTGTCGTACCCTAACCTGTACCCTAAACCGTCCCTGTCCCCGTCCCGTAACCCTAACCCTAACCCTAACACTAACCCTAACCCTTACCCTAAGCCTTACCCTCACCCGTCCCCTAATCCTAACCCGTACGCTAACACTAACCCGTACCCTAACACGTACGCTCACCCTAAACCGTTGTCGTACCCTAACCTGTACCCTAAACTGTCCCCGTCCCCTAACCCTAACCCTAACCCTAACCCTTACCCGAAGACTTACCCTCACCCGTCCTCTAATCCTAACCCTTACGCTAACACTAACCCATACCCTAACACGTAAGCTCACCCTAAACCGTTTTCGTACCCTAACCTGTACCCTAAACCGTCCCCGTCCCCTAACCCTAACCCTAACCCTAACCCTAACCCTTACCCGAAGCCTAACCCTCACCCGTCCCCTAATCCTAACCCGTACGCCAACACTAACCCGTACCGTAACACGTACGCTCACCCTAAACCGTTGTCGTACACTAACCTGTACCCTAAACCGTCCCCATCACCTAACCCTAACCCTAACCCTAACCCTAACTCTTACCCGAAGCCTTACCGTCACCCGTCCCCTAATCCTAACCCGTACGCTAACACTAACCCGTACCCTAACACGTACGCTCACCCTAAACCGTTCTCATACCCTAACCTGTAACCTAAACCGTCCCCGTCCCCTAACCCTAACCCTAACCCTAACCCTATCCCTTACCCGAAGCCTTACCCTAACCCGTCCCCTAATCCTAACCCGTACGCTAACACTAACCCGTACCCTAACACGTACGCTCACCCTAAACCGCTGTCGTACCCTAACCTGTACCCTAACCCGTCCCCGTCCCCTAACCCTAACCCTAACCCTTACCCGAAGCCTTACCCTCACCCGTCCCCTAATCCTCACCCGTACGCTAACACTAACCCGTAACCTAACACGTACGCTCACCCTAAAACGTTGTCGTACACTAACCTGTACCCTAAACCGTCCCCGTCCCCTAACCCTAACCCTAAACCTAACCCTAACCCTAACCCTTACCCGAAGCCTTACCCTCACCCGTCCCCTAATACTAACCCGTTCGCTAACACTAACCCGTACGCTAAAACGTACGCTCACCCTAAACCGTTGTCGTACCCTAACCTGTACCCTAAACCGTCCCCGTCCCCTAACCCTAAACCTAACCCTAACCCTAACCCTAACCCTTACCCGAAGCCTTACCCTCACCCGTCCCCTAATCCTCACCCGTACGCTAACACTAACCCGTACCCTAACACGTACGCTCACCCTAAACAGTTGTCGTACCCTAACCTGTACCCTAAACCGTCCCGGTCCCCTAAACCTAACCCTAACCCTAACCCTAACCCTAACCCTTACCCGAAGCCTTACCCTCACCCGTCCCCAAATCCTAACCCGTACGCTAACACTAACCCGTACCCTAACACGTACGCTCACCCTAAACGGTTGTCGTACCCTAACCTGTACCCTAAACCGTCCACGTCCCCTAACCCTAACCCTAACCCTAACCCTAACCCTTACCCGAAGCCTTACCCTAAACCGTCCCCTAATCCTAACCCGTACATTAACACTAACCCGTACCCTAACAGGTACCCTCACCCTAAACCGTTGTCGTACACTAATTTGTACCCTAAACCGTCCCTTTGCCCGTCCCCTAACCCTAACCCTAACCCTAACCCTAACACTTTCCCGAAGCCTTACCCTCACCCGTCCCCTAATCCTAACCCGTACGCTAACACTAACCCATACCGTAACACGTACGCTCACCCTAAAACTTTGTCTTACACTAACCTGTACCCTAAACCGTCCCCGTCCCCTAACCCTAACCCTAACCCTAACCCTTACCCGAAGCCTTACCCTCACACGTCCCCTAATCCTAACCCGTACGCTAACACTAACCCATACCCTAACATGTACGCTCACCCTAAACCGTTGTCGTACCCTAACTTGTACCCTAAACCGTCCCCGTCCCCTAACCCTAACCCTAACCCTAACCCTTATCCGAAGCCTTACCCTCACCCGTCCCCTAATCCCAACACGTACACTAACACTAACCCGTACTCTAACACGTACGCTCACCCTAAACGGTTGACGTACCCTAACCTGTACCCTAAACCGTCCCCGTCCCCTAACCCTAAACCTAACCCTAACCCTATCCCTAACCCTTACCCGAAGCCTTATATTCACCTGTCCCCTAATCCTAACCCGTACGCTAACACTAACCCATACCCTAACACGTACGCTCACCCTAAACCGTTGTCGTACCCTAACCTGTACCCTAAACCGTCCCCGTCCCCGTCCCCTAACCCTAACACTAACCGTAACCTTTACCCGAAGCCTTACCCTCAGCCGTCCTCTAATCCTAACCCGTACGCTAACACTAACCCGTACCCTAACACGTACGCTCACCCTAAATCGTTGTGGTACCCTAACCTGTACCCTAAACCGTCCCCGTCCCCGTCCCCGTCCCCTAACCCTAACCCTAACCCTTACCCGAAGAATTACCCTCACCCGTCCCCTATTCCTAACCCGTACGCTAACACTAAAACATACCCTAACATGTACGCTCAGCCTAAACCGTTGTCGTACCCTAACCTGTACCCTAAACCGTCCCTGTCCCCGTCCCCTAACCCTAACCCTAGCCCTAACCCTAACCCTAACCCTTACCCGAAGCCTTACCCTCACCCGTCCGCTAATCCTAACCCGTACGCTAACACTAACCCTTACCCTAACACGTACGCTCACCCTAAACCGTTGTCGTACCCTAACCTGTACCCTAAACCGTCCGCGTCCCCTAACCCTAACCCTAACCCTAACCATAACCCTAACCCTTACCCGAAGCCTTACACTCACCCGTCACCTAATCGTCACCCGTACGCTAACACTAACCCGTACCCTAACACAAACGCTCACCCTAAACCGTTGTCGTACACTAACCTGTACCCTAAACCGTCCCATAACCCTAACCCTAAACCTAACCCTAACCCTAACACTTACCCGAAGCCTTACCCTCACCCGTCCCCTAATCCTAACCCGTACGCTAACACTAACCCGTACCCTAACACGTACGCTCACCCTAAACCGTTGTCGTACCCTAACCTGTACCCTAAACCGTCCCCGTCCTCTAACCCTAACCCTAACCCTAACCCTAACCCTTACCCGAAGCCTTACCCTCACCCGTCCCCTAATCCTAACCCGTACGCTAACACTAACCCGTACCCTAACATGTACGCTCACCCTAAACCGTTGTCGTACCCTAACCTGTACCCTAAACCGTCCCTGTCCCCTAACGCTAACCCTAACCCTTACCCGAAGCCTTACCCTCACCCGTCCCCTAATCCTCACCCGTACGCTAACACTAACCCGTAACCTAACACGTACGCTCACCCTAAAACGTTGTCGTACACTAACCTGTACCCTATACCGTCCCCGTCCCCTAACCCTAACCCTAAACCTAACCCTAACCCTAACCCTTACCCGAAGCCTTACCCTCACCCGTCCCCTAATACTAACCCGTTCGCTAACACTAACCCGTACCCTAAAACGTACGCTCACCCTAAACCGTTGTCGTACCCTAACCTGTACCCTAAACCGTCCCCGTCCCCTAACCCTAAACCTAACCCTAACCCTAACCCTAACCCTTACCCGAAGCCTTACCCTCACCCGTCCCCTAATCCTCACCCGTACGCTAACACTAACACGTACCCTAACACGTACGCTCACCCTAAACAGTTGTCGTACACTAACCTGTACCCTAAACCGTCCCGGTCCCCTAAACCTAACCCTAACCCTAACCCTAACCCTAACCCTTACCCGAAGCCTTACCCTCACCCGTCCCCAAATCCTAACCCGTACGCTAACACTAACCCGTACCCTAACACGTACGCTCACCCTAAACGGTTGTCGTACCCTAACCTGTACCCTAAACCGTCCACGTCCCCTAACCCTAACCCTAACCCTAACCCTAACCCTTACCCGAAGCCTTACCCTAAACCGTCCCCTAATCATAACCCGTACATTAACACTAACCCGTACCCTAACAGGTACCCTCAACCTAAACCGTTGTCGTACACTAATTTGTACCCTAAACCGTCCCTTTGCCCGTCCCCTAACCCTAACCCTAACCCTAACCCTAACACTTTCCCGAAGCCTTACCCTCACCCGTCCCCTAATCCTAACCCGTACGCTAACACTAACCCATACCGTAACACGTACGCTCACCCTAAAACTTTGTCTTACACTAACCTGTACCCTAAACCGTCCCCGTCCCCTAACCCTAACCCTAACCCTAACCCTTACCCGAAGCCTTACCCTCACCCGTCCCCTAATCCTAACCCGTACGCTAACACTAACCCATACCCTAACATGTACGCTCACCCTAAACCGTTGTCGTACCCTAACTTGTACCCTAAACCGTCCCCGTCCCCTAACCCTAACCCTAACCCTAACCCTTATCCGAAGCCTTACCCTTACCCGTCCCCTAATCCCAACACGTACACTAACACTAACCCGTACTCTAACACGTACGCTCACCCTAAACGGTTGACGTACCCTAACCTGTACCCTAAACCGTCCCCGTCCCCTAACCCTAAACCTAACCCTAACCCTATCCCTAACCCTTACCCGAAGCCTTATATTCACCTGTCCCCTAATCCTAACCCGTACGCTAACACTAACCCATACCCTAACACGTACGCTCACCCTAAACCGTTGTCGTACCCTAACCTGTACCCTAAACCGTCCCCGTCCCCGTCCCCTAACCCTAACACTAACCGTAACCTTTACCCGAAGCCTTACCCTCAGCCGTCCTCTAATCCTAACCCGTACGCTAACACTAACCCGTACCCTAACACGTACGCTCACCCTAAATCGTTGTGGTACCCTAACCTGTACCCTAAACCGTCCCCGTCCCCGTCCCCGTCCCCTAACCCTAACCCTAACCCTTACCCGAAGAATTACCCTCACCCGTCCCCTATTCCTAACCCGTACGCTAACACTAAAACATACCCTAACATGTACGCTCAGCCTAAACCGTTGTCGTACCCTAACCTGTACCCTAAACCGTCCCTGTCCCCGTCCCCTAACCCTAACCCTAGCCCTAACCCTAACCCTAACCCTTACCCGAAGCCTTACCCTCACCCGTCCGCTAATCCTAACCCGTACGCTAACACTAACCCTTACCCTAACACGTACGCTCACCCTAAACCGTTGTCGCAGCCGAACCTGTACCCTAAACCGTCCCCGTCCCCTATCCCTAACCCTAACCCTAACCCTAACCCTTACCCGAAGCCTTACCCTCACCCGTCCCCTAATCCTAAACCGTACGCTAACACTAACCCGTACCCTAACACGTACGCTCACCCTAAACCTTTGTCGTACCCTAACCTGTACCCTAAACCGTCCGCGTCCCCTAACCCTAACCCTAACCCTAACCATAACCCTAACCCTTACCCGAAGCCTTACACTCACCCGTCACCTAATCGTCACCCGTACGCTAACACTAACCCGTACCCTAACACAAACGCTCACCCTAAACCGTTGTCGTACACTAACCTGTACCCTAAACCGTCCCCTAACCCTAACCCTAAACCTAACCCTAACCCTAACCCTAACACTTACCCGAAGCCTTACCCTCACCCGTCCCCTAATCCTAACCCGTACGCTAACACTAACCCGTACCCTAACACGTACGCTCACCCTAAACCGTTGTCGTACCCTAACCTGTACCCTAAACCGTCCCCGTCCCCTAACCCTAACCCTAACCCTAACCCTAACCCTTACCCGAAGCCTTACCCTCACCCGTCCCCTAATCCTAACCCGTACGCTAACACTAACCCGTACCCTAACATGTACGCTCACCCTAAACCGTTGTCGTACCCTAACCTGTACCCTAAACCGTCCCTGTCCCCTAACGCTAACCCTAACCCTTACCCGAAGCCTTACCCTCACCCGTCCCCTAATCCTCACCCGTACGCTAACTCTAACCCGTAACCTAACACGTACGCTCACCCTAAAACGTTGTCGTACACTAACCTGTACCCTATACCGTCCCCGTCCCCTAACCCTAACCCTAAACCTAACCCTAACCCTAACCCTTACCCGAAGCCTTACCCTCACCCGTCCCCTAATACTAACCCGTTCGCTAACACTAACCCGTACCCTAAAACGTACGCTCACCCTAAACCGTTGTCGTACCCTAACCTGTACCCTAAACCGTCCCCGTCCCCTAACCCTAAACCTAACCCTAACCCTAACCCTAACCCTTACCCGAAGCCTTACCCTCACCCGTCCCCTAATCCTCACCCGTACGCTAACACTAACACGTACCCTAACACGTACGCTCACCCTAAACAGTTGTCGTACACTAACCTGTACCCTAAACCGTCCCGGTCCCCTAAACCTAACCCTAACCCTAACCCTAACCCTAACCCTTACCCGAAGCCTTACCCTCACCCGTCCCCAAATCCTAACCCGTACGCTAACACTAACCCGTACCCTAAAACGTACGCTCACCCTAAACGGTTGTCGTACCCTAACCTGTACCCTAAACCGTCCACGTCCCCTAACCCTAACCCTAACCCTAACCCTAACCCTTACCCGAAGCCTTACCCTAAACCGTCCCCTAATCATAACCCGTACATTAACACTAACCCATACCCTAACAGGTACCCTCACCCTAAACCGTTGTCGTACACTAATTTGTACCCTAAACCGTCCCTTTGCCCGTCCCCTAACCCTAACCCTAACCCTAACCCTAACACTTTCCCGAAGCCTTACCCTCACCCGTCCCCTAATCCTAACCCGTACGCTAACACTAACCCATACCGTAACACGTACGCTCACCCTAAAACTTTGTCTTACACTAACCTGTACCCTAAACCGTCCCCGTCCCCTAACCCTAACCCTAACCCTAACCCTTACCCGAAGCCTTACCCTCACCCGTCCCCTAATCCTAACCCGTACGCTAACACTAACCCATACCCTAACATGTACGCTCACCCTAAACCGTTGTCGTACCCTAACTTGTACCCTAAACCGTCCCCGTCCCCTAACCCTAACCCTAACCCTAACCCTTATCCGAAGCCTTACCCTCACCCGTCCCCTAATCCCAACACGTACACTAACACTAACCCGTACTCTAACACGTACGCTCACCCTAAACGGTTGACGTACCCTAACCTGTACCCTAAACCGTCCCCGTCCCCTAACCCTAAACCTAACCCTAACCCTATCCCTAACCCTTACCCGAAGCCTTACATTCACCTGTCCCCTAATCCTAACCCGTACGCTAACACTAACCCATACCCTAACACGTACGCTCACCCTAAACCGTTGTCGTACCCTAACCTGTACCCTAAACCGTCCCCGTCCCCGTCCCCTAACCCTAACACTAACCGTAACCTTTACCCGAAGCCTTACCCTCAGCCGTCCTCTAATCCTAACCCGTACGCTAACACTAACCCGTACCCTAACACGTACGCTCACCCTAAATCGTTGTGGTACCCTAACCTGTACCCTAAACCGTCCCCGTCCCCGTCCCCGTCCCCTAACCCTAACCCTAACCCTTACCCGAAGAATTACCCTCACCCGTCCCCTATTCCTAACCCGTACGCTAACACTAAAACATACCCTAACATGTACGCTCAGCCTAAACCGTTGTCGTACCCTAACCTGTACCCTAAACCGTCCCTGTCCCCGTCCCCTAACCCTAACCCTAGCCCTAACCCTAACCCTAACCCTTACCCGAAGCCTTACCCTCACCCGTCCGCTAATCCTAACCCGTACGCTAACACTAACCCTTACCCTAACACGTACGCTCACCCTAAACCGTTGTCGCAGCCGAACCTGTACCCTAAACCGTCCCCGTCCCCTATCCCTAACCCTAACCCTAACCCTAACCCTTACCCGAAGCCTTACCCTCACCCGTCCCCTAATCCTAAACCGTACGCTAACACTAACCCGTACCCTAACACGTACGCTCACCCTAAACCTTTGTCGTACCCTAACCTGTACCCTAAACCGTCCGCGTCCCCTAACCCTAACCCTAACCCTAACCATAACCCTAAACCTTACCCGAAGCCTTACACTCACCCGTCACCTAATCGTCACCCGTACGCTAACACTAACCCGTACCCTAACACAAACGCTCACCCTAAACCGTTGTCGTACACTAACCTGTACCCTAAACCGTCCCCTAACCCTAACCCTAAACCTAACCCTAACCCTAACCCTAACACTTACCCGAAGCCTTACCCTCACCCGTCCCCTAATCCTAACCCGTACGCTAACACTAACCCGTACCCTAACACGTACGCTCACCCTAAACCGTTGTCGTACCCTAACCTGTACCCTAAACGGTCCCCGTCCCCTAACCCTAACCCTAACCCTAACCCTAACCCTTACCCGAAGCCTTACCCTCACCCGTCCCCTAATCCTAACCCGTACGCTAACACTAACCCGTACCCTAACATGTACGCTCACCCTAAACCGTTGTCGTACCCTAACCTGTACCCTAAACCGTCCCTGTCCCCTAACGCTAACCCTAACCCTTACCCGAAGCCTTACCATCACCCGTTCCCTAATCCTAACCCGTACGCTAACACTAACCAGTACCCTAACACGTACGCTCACCCTAAACCGTTGTCGTACCCTAACTTGTACCCTAAACCGTCCCCGTCCTCTAACCCTAACACTAACCGTAACCCTTACCCGAAGCCTTACCCTCACCCGTCCCCTAATCCTAACCCGTACGCTAACACTAACCGTACCCTAACACGTACGCTCACCCTAAACCGTTGTCGTACAGTAACCTGTACACTAAACCGTCGCCGTCCCCGTCCCCGTCCCCTAACCCTAACCCTAACCCTTACCCGAAGCCTTACCCTTACCCGTCCCCTAATCCTAACCCGTACGCTAACACTAACCAGTGCCCTAACACGTACGCTCACCCTAAACTGTTGTCGTACCCTAACCTGTACCCTAAACCATCCCTGTCCCCGTCCCGTAACCCTAACCCTAACCCTAACACTAACCCTAACCCTTACCAGAAGCCTTACCCTCACCCGTCCCCTAATCCTAACCCGTACGCTAACACTAACCCGTACCCTAACACGTACGCTCACCCTAAACCGTTGTCGTACCCTAACCTGTACCCTAAACCGTCCCCGTCCCCTAAACCTAACCCTAACCCTAACCCTAACCCTAACCCTTACCCGAAGACTTACCCTCACCCGTCCCCTAATCCTAACCCTTACGCTAACACTAACCCGTACCCTAACACGTAAGCTCAACCTAAACGGTTTTCGTACCCTAACCTGTACCCTAAACCGTCCCCGTCCCCGTCCCCTTACCCTAACCCTAACCCTAACCATTACCCGAAGCCTTACCCTCACCCGTCCCCTAATCCTAACCCGTACGCCAACACTAACCCGTACCCTAACACGTACGCTCACCCTAAACCGTTGTCGTACACTAAACTGTACCCTAAACCGTCCCCATCCCCTAACCCTAACCCTAACCCTAACCCTTACCCGAAGCCTTACCCTTACCCATCCCCTAATCCTAAACCGTACGCTAACACTAAACCGTACCCTAACAAGTACACTCACCCTAAACCGTTGTCGTACCCTAACCTGTACCCTAAACCGTCCCCGTCCCCGTCCCCTAACCCTAACCCTAACCCTAACCCTAAACCTTACCCGAAGCCTTACCCTCACCCGTCCCCTAATCCTAACCCGTACGCTAACACTAACCCGTACCCTAACACGTACTCTCACCCTAAACCGTTGTCATACCATAACCTGTACCCTAAACCGTCCCCGTCCCCATCCCCTAACCCTAACCCTAACCCTATCCCTTACCCGAAGCCTTACCCTCACCCGTCCCCTAATCCTAACCGTACGCTAACACTAACCCGTACCCTAACACGTACGCTCACCCTAAACCGTTGTCGCAGACTAACCTGTACCCTAAACCGTCCCCGTACCCTAACCCTAACCCTAACCCTAACCCTAACCCTAACCCTTATCCGAAGCCTTACCCTCACCCGTCCCCTAATCCTAACTCGTACGCTAACACTAATCCATACCCTAACACGTACGCTCACCCTAAATCGTTGTCGTACCCTAACCTGTACCCTAAACCGTCCCCGAACACTAACCCTTACCCTAACCCTAACCCTAACCCTAACACTTACCCGAAGCCTTACCCTCACCCATCACCTAATCCTAAACCGTACGCTAACACTAACACGTACCCTAACACGTACGCTCACCCTAAACCGTTGTCGTACCCTAACCTGTACCCTAAACCGTCCCCGTCCCCTAACCCTAACCCTAACCCTAACCCTAACCCTAATCCTTACCCGAAGACTTACCCTCACCCGTCCCCTAATCCTAAACCTTACGTTAACACTAACCCATACCCTAACACGTAAGCTCACCCTAAACCGTTTTCGTACCCTAATCTGTACCCTAAACCGTCCCCGTCCCCGTCCCCTAACCCTAACCCTAACCATAACCCTTACCCGAAACCTTACCCTCACCCGTCCCCTAATCCTAACCCGTACGCCAACACTAACCCGTACCCTAACACGTACGCTCACCCTAAACCGTTGTCGTACACTAACCCGTACCCTAAACCGTCCCCATCCCCTAACCCTAACCCTAACCCTAACGCTAACCCTTACCCGAAGCCTTACCCTCACCCGTCCCCTAATCCTAACCAGTACGCTAACACTAACCCGTACCCTAACACGTACGCTCACCCTAAACTGTTGTCATACCCTAACCTGTACCCTAAACCGTCCCCGTCCCCTAATCCTAACCCTAACCCTAACCCTATCCCTTACCCGAAGCCTTACCCTCACCCGTCCCCTAATCCTAACCGGAAGCTAACACTAACCCGTACCCTAACACGTACGCTCACCCTAAACCGTTGTCGTACCCTAACCTGTACCCTAAACCGTCCCCGTCCCCTAACCCTAACCCTAACCCTTACCCGAAGCCTTACCCTCACCCGTCCCCTAATCCTCACCCGTACGCTAACACTAACCCGTACCCTAACACGTACGCTCACCCTAAAACGTTGTCGTACACTAACCTGTACCCTAAACCATCCCCGTCCCCGTCCCCTAACCCTAACCCTAACCCTAACCCTAACCCTTACCCGAAGCCTTACCCTCACCCGTCCCCTAATCCTAACCCGTACGCTAACACTAACCCGTACCCTAACACGTACGCTCACCCTAAACCGTTGTCGTACCCTAACCTGTACCCTAAACCGTCCCCGTCCCATAAACCTAAACCTAACCCTAACCCTAACCCTTACCCGAAGCCTTACACTCACCCGTCCCCTAATCCTCACCCGTACGCTAACACTAACCCGTACCCTAACACGTACGCTCACCCTAAACCATTGTCGTACCCTAACCTGTACCGTAAAACTTCCCCGTCCCCTAAACCGAACCCTAACCCTAAACCTAACCCCAACCCTTACCCGAAGCCTTACCCTCACCCGTCCCCTAATCCTAACCCGTACGCTAACACTAACCCTTACCCTAACACGTACGCTCACCCTAAACTGTTGTCGTACCCTAAACTGTACCCTAAACCGTCCACGTCCCCTAACCCCAACCCTAACCCTAACCCTTACCCGAAGCCTTAACCTAACCCGTCCCCTAATCCTAACACGTACGTTAACACTAACCGGTACCCTAACATGTACCCTCACCCTAAACCGTTGTCGTACCCTAACTTGTACCCTAAACCGTCCCTGTGCCCGTCCCCTAACCCTAACCCTAACCCTAACCCTAACCCTTTCCCGAAGCCTTAACCTCACCCGTCCCCTAATCCTAACCCGTACGCTAACACTAACCCGTACCCTAACATGTACGCTCATCCTAAACTGTTGTCGTACCCTAACCTGTACCCTAAACCGTCCCTGTCCCCGTCCCGTAACCCTAACCCTAACCCTAACACTAACCCTAACCCTTATCCGAAACCTTACACTCACCCGTCCCCTAATCCTAACCCGTACGCTAACACTAACCCGTAACCTAACACGTACGCTCACCCTAAACCGTTGTCGTACCCTAACCTGTACCCTAAACTGTCCCCGTCCCCTAACCCTAACCCTAACCCTAACCCTTACCCGAAGGCTTACCCTCACCCGTCCTCTAATCCTAACCCTTACGCTAACACTAACCCATACCCTAACACGTAAGCTCACCCTAAACCGTTTTCGTACCCTAACCTGTACCCTAAACCATCCCCGTCCCCGTCCCCTAACCCTAACCCTAACCCTAACCCTTACCCGAAGCCTAACCCTCACCCGTCCCCTAATCCTAACCCGTACGCCAACACTGACCCGTACCGTAACACGTACGCTCACCCTAAACCGTTGTCGTACACTAACCTGTACCCTAAACCGTCCCCATCCCCTAACCCTAACCCTAACCCTAACCCTAACTCTTACCCGAAGCCTTACCGTCACCCGTCCCCTAATCCTAACCCGTACGCTAACACTAACCCGTACCCTAACACGTACGCTCACCCTAAACCGTTGTCGTACCCTAACCTGTACCCTAAACCGTCCCCGTCCCCTAACCCTAAACCTAACCCTAACCCTAACCCTAACCCTAACCCTTACCCGAAGCCTTACCCTCACCCGTCCCCAAATCCTAACCCGTACGCTAACACTAACCCGTACCCTAACACGTACGCTCACCCTAAACGGTTGTCGTACCCTAACCTGTACCCTAAACCGTCCACGTCCCCTAACCCTAACCCTAACCCTAACCCTAACAGTTACCCGAAGCCTTACCCTAAACCGTCCCCTAATCATAACCCGTACATTAACACTAACCCGTACCCTAACACGTACCCTCACCCTAAACCGTTGTCGTACACTAACTTGTACCCTAAACCGTCCCTGTGCCCGTCCCCTAACCCTAACCCTAACCCTAACCCTAACACTTTCCCGAAGCCTTACCCTCACCCGTCCCCTAATCCTAACCCGTACGCTAACACTAACCCATACCCTAACACGTACGCTCACCCTAAAACTTTGTCGTACACTAACCTGTACCCTAAACCGTCCCCGTTCCCTAACCCTAACCCTAACCCTAACCCTAACCCTAACCCTTACCCGAAGCCTTACACTCACCCGTCACCTAATCGTCACCCGTACGCTAACACTAACCCGTACCCTAACACATACGCTCACCTAAACCGTTGTCGTACACTAACCTGTACCCTAAACCGTCCCCTAACCCTAACCCTAAACCTAACCCAAACCCTAACCCTAACCCTTACCCGAAGCTTTACCCTCACCCGTCTCCTAATCCTAACCAGTACGCTAACACTAACCCGTACCCTAACACGTACGCTCACCCTAAACCGTTGTCATACCCTAACCTGTACCCTAAACCGTCCCCGTCCCCTAACCCTAACCCTAACCCTAACCCTATCCCTTACCCGAAGCCTTACCCTCACCCGTCCCCTAATCCTAACCGGAAGCTAACACTAACCCGTACCCTAACACGTACGCTCACCCTAAACCGTTGTGGTACCCTAACCTGTACCCTAAACCGTCCCCGTCCCCTAACCCTAACCCTAACCCTTACCCGAAGCCTTACCCTCACCCGTCCCCTAATCCTCACCCGTACGCTAACACTAACCCGTACCCTAACACGTACGCTCACCCTAAAACGTTGTCGTACACTAACCTGTACCCTAAACCGTCCCCGTCCCCGTCCCCTAACCCTAACCCTAACCCTAACCCTAACCCTTACCCGAAGCCTTACCCTCACCCGTCCCCTAATCCTAACCCGTACGCTAACACTAACCCGTACCCTAACACGTACGCTCACCCTAAACCGTTGTCGTACCCTAACCTGTACCCTAAACAGTCCCCGTCCCATAAACCTAAACCTAACCCTAACCCTAACCCTTACCCGAAGCCTTAACCTCACCCGTCCCCTAATCCTCACCCGTACGCTAACACTAACCCGTACCCTAACACGTACGCTCACCCTAAACCGTTGTCGTACCCTAACCTGTACCCTAAAACGTCCCCGTCCCCTAAACCGAACCCTAACCCTAACCCTAACCCTAACCCTTACCCGAAGCCTTACCCTCACCCGTCCCCTAATCCTAACCCGTACGCTAACACTAACCCTTACCCTAACACGTACGCTCACCCTAAACTGTTGTCGTACCCTAAACTGTACCCTAAACCGTCCACGTCCCCTAACCCTAACCCTAACCCTAACCCTTACCCGAAGCCTTAACCTAACCCGTCCCCTAATCCTAACCCGTACGTTAACACTAACCGGTACCCTAACATGTACCCTCACCCTAAACAGTTGTCGTACCCTAACTTGTACCCTAAACCGTCCCTGTGCCCGTCCCCTAACCCTAACCCTAACCCTAACCCTAACCCTTTCCCGAAGCCTTAACCTCACCCGTCCCCTAATCCTAACCCGTACTCTAACACTAACCCGTACCCTAACACGTACGCTCATCCTAAACTGTTGTCGTACCCTAACCTGTACCCTAAACCGTCCCTGTCCCCGTCCCGTAACCCTAACCCTAACCCTAACACTAACCCTAACCCTTACCCTAAGCCTTACCCTCACCCGTCCCCTAATCCTAAACCGTACGCTAACACTAACCCGTACGCTAACACGTACGCTCACCCTAAACCTTTGTCGTACCCTAACCTGTACCCTAAACCGTCCCCGTCCCCGTCCCCTAACCCTAACCCTAACCCTAACCTTTACCCGAAGCCTTACCCTCAGCCGTCCTCTAATCCTAACCCGTACGCTAACACTAACCCGTACCCTAACACGTACGCTCACCCTAAATTATTGTGGTACCCTAACCTGTACCCTAAACCGTCCCCGTCCCCGTCCCCGTCCCCTAACCCTAACCCTAACCCTTACCCGAAGAATTACCCTCACCCGTCCCCTATTCCTAACCCGTACGCTAACACTAAAACATACCCTAATATGTACGCTCACCCTAAACCGTTGTCGTACCCTAACCTGTACCCTAAACCATCCCTGTCCCCGTCCCCTAACCCTAACCCTAGCCCTAACCCTAACCCTAACCCTTACCCGAAGCCTTACCCTCACCCGTCCGCTAATCCTAACCCGTACGCTAACACTAACCCTTACCCTAACACGTATGCTCACCCTAAACCGTTGTCGCAGCCGAACCTGTACCCTAAACCGTCCCCGTCCCCTATCCCTAACCCTAACCCTAACCCTAACCCTTACCCGAAGCCTTACCCTCACCCGTCCCTTAATCCTAACCCGTACGCTAACACTAACCCGTACCCTAACACGTACGCTCACCCTAAACCTTTGTCGTACCCTAACCTGTACCCTAAACCGTCCCCGTCCCCTAACCCTAACCCTAAACCTAACCATAACCCTAACCCTTACCCGAAGCCTTACACTCACCCGTCACCTAATCCTCACCCGTACGCTAACACTAACCCGTACCCTAACACATACGCTCACCCTAAACCGTTGTCGTACACTAACCTGTACCCTAAACCGTCCCCTAACCCTAACCCTAAACCTAACCCTAACCCTTACCCGAAGCCTTACCCTCACCCGTCCCCTAATCCTAACCCGTACGCTAACACTAACCCGTACCCTAACACGTACGCTCACCCTAAACGGTTGTCGTACCCTAACCTGTACCCTAAACCGTCCCCGTCACCTAACCCTAACCCTAACCCTAACCCTAACCCTTACCCGAAGCCTTACCCTCACCCGTCCCCTAATCCTAACCCGTACGCTAACACTAACGGTACCCTAACACGTACGCTCACCCTAAACCGTTGTCGTACAGTAACCTGTACACTAAACCGTCGCCGTCCCCGTCCCCGTCCCCTAACCCTAACCCTAACCCTTACCCGAAGCCTTACCCTTACCCGTCCCCTAATCCTAACCCGTACGCTAACACTAACCAGTGCCCTAACACGTACGCTCACCCTAAACTGTTGTCGTACCCTAACCTGTACCCTAAACCATCCCTGTCCCCGTCCCGTAACCCTAACCCTAACCCTAACACTAACCCTAACCCTTACCCGAAGCCTTACCCTCACCCGTCCCCTAATCCTAACCCGTACGCTAACACTAACCCGTACCCTAACACGTACGCTCACCCTAAACCGTTGTCGTACCCTAACCTGTACCCTAAACCGTCCCTGTCCCCTAACCCTAACCCTAACCCTAACCCTAACCCTAACCCTTATCCGAAGACTTACCCTCTCCCGTCCCCTAATCCTAACCCTTACGCTAACACTAACCCGTACCCTAACACGTAAGCTCACCCTAAACGGTTTTCGTACCCTAACCTGTACCCTAAATCGTCCCCGTCCCCGTCCCCTAACCCTAACCCTAACCCTAACCATTACCCGAAGCCTTACCCTCACCCGTCCCCTAATCCTAACCCGTACGCCAACACTAACCCGTACCCTAACACGTACGCTCACCCTAAACCGTTGTCGTACACTAAACTGTACCCTAAACCGTCCCCATCCCCTAACCCTAACCCTAACCCTAACCCTTACCCGAAGCCTTACTCTTACCCATCCCCTAATCCTAACCCGTACGCTAACACTAACCCGTACCCTAACACGTACGCTCACCCTAAACCGTTGTCATACCATAACCTGTACCCTAAACCGTCCCCGTCCTCGTCCCCTAACCCTAACCCTAACCCTATCCCTTACCCGAAGCCTTACCCTCATCCGTCCCCTAATCCTAACCCGTACGCTAACACTAACCCGTACCCTAACACGTACGCTCACCCTAAACCGTTGTCGCAGCCTAACCTGTACCCTAAACCGTCCCCGTCCCCTAACCCTAACCCTAACCCTAACCCTAACCCTAACCCTTATCCGAAGCCTTACCCTCACCCGTCCCCTAATCCTAACTCGTACGCTAACACTAACCCGTACCCTAACACGTACGCTCACCCTAAATCGTTGTCGTACCCTAACCTGTACCCTAAACCGTCCCCGAACACTAACCCTTACCCTAACCCTAACCCTAACCCTAACACTTACCCGAAGCCTTACCCTCACCCATCACCTAATCCTAACCCGTACGCTAACAATAACCCGTACCCTAACACGTACGCTCACCCTAAACCGTTGTCGTACACTAACCTGTACCCTAAACCGTCCCCGTCCCCTAACCCTAATCCTAACCCTAACCCTAACCCTTACCCGAAGCCTTACCCTCACCCGTCCCCTAATCCTTACCCGTACGCTAACACTAACCCGTAACCTAACACGTACACTCACCCTAAACCGTTGTCGTAGCCTAACCTGTACCCTAAACCGTCCAGTCCCCTAACCCTAACCCTAACCCTAACCCTTACCCGAAGTCTTACCCTCACCCTTCCCCTAAACCTAACCCGTAGGCTAACACTAACCCGTACCCTAACACGTACGCTCACCCTAAATCGTTGTCGTACCCTAACCTGTACCCTAAACCGTCCCCGTACCCTAACCCTAACCCTAACCCTAACCCTAAACCTAAAACTTACCCGAAGCCTTACCCTCACCCGTCCCCTAATCCTAACCCGTACGCTAACACTAACCCGTACCCTAACACGCACGCTCACCTTAAACCGTTGTCGTACCCTAACCTGTACCCTAAACCGTCCCCGTCCCCTAACCCTAACCCTAACCCTTACCCGAAGCCTTACGCTCACCCGTCCCCTTATCCTAACCCGTACGCTAACACTAACCCGTACCCTAACACGTACGCTCACCCTAAACCCTTGTCGTACACTAACCTGTACCCTAAACCGTCCCCGTCCCCTAACCCTAACCCTAACCCTAACCCTTACCCGAAGCCTTACCCTCACCCGTCCCCTAATCCTAACCCGTACGCTAACACTAACCCGTACCCTAACACGTACGCTCACCCTAAACCTTTGTCGTACCCTAACCTGTACCCTAAACCGTCCGCGTCCACTAACCCTAACCCTAACCCTAACCCTAACCCTTACCCGAAGCTTTACACTCACCCGTCACCTAATCCTCACCTGTATGCTAACACTAACCCGTACCCTAACACGTACGCTCACCCTAAACCGTTGTCGTACCCTAACCTGTACCCTAAACCGTCCCCTAACCCTAACCCTAACACTAACCCTAACCCTAACCCTTACCCGTAGCCTTACCCTTACCCGTCCCCTAATCCTAACCCGTACGCGAACACTAACCCGTACCCTAACACGTACGCTCACCCTAAACCTTTGTCGTACCCTAACCTGTACCCTAAACCGTCCCCGTCCCCTAACCCTAACCCTAACCCTAACCCTAACACTTACCCGAAGCCTTACCCTCACCCATCACCTAATCCTAACCCGTACGCTAACACTAACCCGTACCCTAACACGTACGCTCACCCTAAACCTTTGTCGTACCCTAACCTGTACCCTAAACCGTCCGCGTCCCCTAACCCTAACCCTAACCCTAACCCTAACCCTTACCCGAAGCCTTACACTCACCCGTCACCTAATCCTCACCTGTATGCTAACACTAACCCGTACCCTAACACGTACGCTCACCCTAAACCGTTGTCGTACCCTAACCTGTACCCTAAACCGTCCCCGTAACCTAACCCTAACCCTAACACTTACCCGAAGCCTTACCCTCACCCGTCCGCTAATCCTCACCCGTACGATAACACTAACCCGTACCCTAACACGTACGCTCACCCTAAACCGTTGTCGTACCCTAACCTGTACCCTAAACCGTCCCCGTCCCCTAACCCTATCCCTAACCCTAACCCTAACCCTAACACTTACCCGAAGCCTTACCCTCACCCGTCCCCTAATCCTAACCCGTACGCTAACACTAACCCGTACCCTAACACGTACGCTCACCCAAAACCGTTGTCGTACCCTAACCTGTACCCTAAACCGTCCCCGTCCCCGTCCCCGTCCCCGTCCCCTAACCCTAACCCTAACCCTTACCCAAAGCCTTACCCTCACCCGTCCCCTAATCCTAACCCGTACGCTAACACTAACCCATACCCTAACATGTACGCTCACCCTAAACAGTTGTCGTACCCTAAAATGTACCCGAAACCGTCCCTGTCCCCGTCCCCTAACCCTAACCCTAACCCTAACCCTAACCCTAACCCTAACCCTTACCCGAAGCCTTACCCTCACCCGTCCCCTAGTCCTAACCCGTACGCTAACACTAACCCGTACCCTAACACGTACTCTCACCCTAAACCGTTGACGCAGCCTAACCTGTACCCTAAACCATCCCCGTTCCATAACCCTAACCCTAACCCTAAACCTTACACGAAGCCTTACCCTCACCCGTCCCCTAATCCTAACTCGTACGCTAACACTAACCCGTACCCTAAAACGTACGCTCACCCTAAATTGTTGTCGTACCCTAACCTGTACCCTAAACCGTCCCTGAACCCTAACCTTAACCCTAACCCTAACCCAAACCCTAACACTTACCCGAAGCCTTACCCTCACCCGTCCCCTAATCCTAACCCGTTCGCTAACACTAACCCGTACCCTAACACGTACGCTCACCCTAAATCGTTGTCGTACCCTAACCTGTACCCTAAGCCGTCCCCGTACCCTAACCCTAACCCTAACCCTAAACCTAACCCTAACACTTACCCGAAGCCTTACCCTCACCCGTCCCCTAATCCTAACCCGTACGCTAACACTAACCCGTACTCTAACACGTACGCTCACCTTAAACCGTTGTCGTACCCTAACCTGTACCCTAAACCGTCCCCGTCCCCTAACCCTAACCCTAACCCTTACCCGAAACCTTACCCTCACCCGTCCCCTAATCCTCACCCGTAATATAACACTAACCCGTACCCTAACACGTACGCTCACCCTAAAACGTTGTCGTACCCTAACCTGTACCCTAAACAGTCCCCGTACCCTAACCCTAACCCTAACCCTAACCCTTACCCGAAGCCTTACCCTCACCCGTCCCCTTATCCTAACACGTACGCTAACACTAACCCGTACCCTAACACATACGCTCACCCTAAACCGTTGTCGTACCCTAACCTGTACCCTAAACCGTCCCCGTCCCCTAACCCTAACCCTAACACTAACCCTAAACCTTACCCGAAGCCTTACACTCACCCGTCCCCTAATCCTAACCCGTACGCTAACACTAACCCGTACCCTAACACGGACGCTCACCCTAAACCGTTGTCGTACCCTAACCTGTACCCTAAACCGTCCCCGTCCCCTAACCCTAACCTTAACCCTAACCCTAACCCTAACCCTTACCCGAAGCCTTACCCTCACCCGTCCCCTAATCCTAACCCGTACGCTAACACTAACCCTTACCCAAACACGTACGCTCACCCTAAACCGTTGTCGTACCATAACCTGTACCCTAAACCGTCCCCGTCCCCTAACCCTAACCCTTACCCGAAGCCTTACACTCATCCGTCCTCTAATCCTCACCCGTACGCAAACACTAACCCGTACCCTAACACGTACGCTCACCCTAAACCGTTGTCGTACCCTAACCTGTACCCTAAACCGTCACCGTCCCCTAACCCTAACCTTAACCCTAACCCTAACCCTAACCCTTACCCGAAGCCTTACCCTCACCCGTCCCCTAATCCTAACCCGTACGCTAACACTAACCCGTACCCAAACACGTACGCTCACCCTAAACCGTTGTCGTACCCTAACCTGTACCCTAAACCGTCCCCGTCCCCTAACCGTAACCCTAACCCTAACCCTAATCCTAACCCTTACCCGAAGCCTTACCCTCACCCGTCCCCTAATTCTAACCCGTACGCTAACACTAACCCGTACCCTAACACGTACGCTCACCCTAAACCGTTGTCGTACCCTAACCTGTACCCTAAACCGTCCCCGTCCCCGTCCCCGTCCCCTAACCCTAACCCTAACCCTAACCCTAAACCTTACCCGAAGCCTTACCCTAACCTGTCCCTTAATCCTAACCCGTACGCTAACACTAACCCGTACCGTAACATGTACGCTCACCCTAATCCGTTGTCGTACCCTAACCTGTACCCTAAACCGTCCCCGTCCCCGTCCCCGTCCCCTAAACCTAAACCTAACCCTAAATCTTACCCGAAGCCTTACCCTCACCCGTCACCTAATCCTAACCCGTACGCTAACACTAACCCGTACGCTAACACGTACGCTCACCCTAAATCGTTGTCGTACCCTTAACTGTACCCTAAACCGTGCCCGTCCCCGTCCCCGTCCCCTAACCCTAACCCTAACCCTAACACTTACCCAAAGCCTTACCCTCACACGTAACCTAATCCTAACCAGTACGCTAACACTAACCCTTACCCTAACACGCACTCTCACCCTAAACCGTGTCGTACCCTAACCTGTACCCTAAACCGTCCCCGTCCCCTAACCCTAACCCGAACCCTAATCCTAACCCTAACCCTTACCCGAAGCCTTACCCTCACCCGTCCCCTAATCCTAACCCGTACGCTAACACTAAACCGTACCCTAACACGTACGCTCACCCTAAACCGTTGTCATACCCTAACCTGTACCCTACAACGTCCCCGTCCCCTAAACCTAACCCTAACCCTAACCCTAACCCTAACCCTAACCCTTACCCGAAGCCTTACACTCACCCGTCCCCTAATCGTAACCCGTACGCTAACACTAACACGTACCCTAACACGTACGCTCACCCTAAACAGTTGTTGTACCCTAACCTGTACCCTAAACCGTCCCCGTCCCCTAACCCTAACCCTAACCCTAACCCTAACCCTAACACTTACTCGAAGCCTTACCCTCACCTGTCCCCTAATCCTAACCCGTACGCTAACACTAACCCGTACCCTAACACGTACGCTCACCCTAAACCGTTGTCGTACCCTAACATGAACCCTAAACTGTCCCCGTCCCCGTCCCCTAACCCTAACCCTAACCCTAACCCTAACCCTTACCCGAAGCCTTACCCTCACCCGTCCCCTAATCCTAACCCGTACGCTAACACTAACCCGTACCCTAACACGTACGCCCACCCTAAACCGTTGTTGTACAGTAACCTGTACCCTAAACCGTCCCCGTCCCCATCCCCTAACCCTAACCCTAACCCTTACCCGAAGCCTTACCCTCACCCGTCCCCTAATCTTTACCCGTACGCTAACACGAACCCGTACCCTAACACGTACGCTCACCCTAAACCGTTGACGTACACTAACCTGTACCCTAAAGCGTCCCCGTTCCCGTCCCCGTCCCCTAACCCTAGCCCTAACCCTAACCCTTACCCGAAGCCTTACCCTCACCCGTCCCCTAATCCTAACACGTACGCTAACACTAAACCGTACCCTAACAAGTACGCTCACCGGAAACCGTTGTCGTACCCTAACCTGTACCCTAAACCGTCTCCGTCCCCGTCCCCTAACCCTAACCCTTACCCTAACCCTAACCCTTACCTGAAGCCTTACCCTCACCCGTCCCCTAATCCTAACCCGTACACTAACACTAACCCATACCCTAACACCTACGCTCACCCTAAACCATTGTCGTACCCTAAACTGCACCCTAAATCTTCCCCGTCACCTAACCCTAACCCTAAACCTAACACTATCCCTAACCCTTACCCGAAGCCTTACCCTCACCCGTCCCCTAATCCTAACCCGTACACTAACACTAACCCATACCCTAACACGTACGCACACCCTAAACTGTTGTCGTACCCTAACCTGTACCCTAAACCGTCCCCGTCCCATAACCCTAACCCTAACCCTAACCCTAACCCTTACCCGCAGCCTTACCCTCACCCGTCCCCTAATCCTTACCCGTAGGCTAACACGAACCCGTACCCTAACACGTACGCTCACCCTAAACCGTGTCGTACCCTAACCTGTACCCTACACCGTCCCCGTCCCCTAACCCTAACCCTAACCCTAATCCTAAACCTAACCCTTACCCGAAGCCTTACGCTCACCCGTCCCCTAATCCTAACCCGTACCCTAACACTAACCCGTACCCTAACACGTACGCTCACCCTAAACCGTTGTCGTACCCTAAACTGTACCCTAAACCATCCCCGTCCCCGTCCCCTAACCCTAAACCTAACCTTAACCCTTACCCGAAGCCTTACCCTCACCCGTCACCTAATCCTAACCCGTACGCTAACACTAATCCGTACCCTAACACGTACGCTCACCCTAAACCGTTGTCGTACATTAACCTGTACCCTAAACCGTCCCCGTACCCTAACCCTAACCCTAACCCTTACCCGAAACCTTACCCTAACCCGTCCCCTAATCCTAACCCGTACGCTAACACTAACCCGTACCGTAACATGTACGCTCAAACTAAACCGTTGTCGTACACTAACCTGTACCCAAAACCATCCCCGTCCCCTAAACCTAACCCTAACCCTAACCCTAACCCAAAACCTAACCCTTACCCGAAGCCTTACCCTCACCCGTCCCCTAATCCTAACCCGTACGCTAACACTAACCCGTACCCTAACACTTACGCTCACCCCAAACCGTTGTCGTTCAGAAACCTGTACCCAAAACCGTCCCCGACCCCGTCCCCTAACCCTAAACCTTACCCTAACCCGAACCCTTACCCGAAGCCTTAAACCCTCCCGTCCCCTAATACTAACCCGTACACTAACACTAACCCGTACCCTAACACGTACGCTCACACTAAACCGTTGTCGTACCCTAACCTGTACCCTAAACCGTCCCCATCCCCTAACCCTAACCCTTACCCGAAGCCTTACCCTCACACCTCCCCTAATCATAACCCGTACGCTAACACTAACAAGTACCCTAACACGTACGCTCACCCTAAACCGTTGTCGTACCCTAACCTGTACCCTAAACCGTCCCCGTCCCCGTCCCGGTCCCCTAACCCTAACCCTAACCCTAACCCTTACCCGAAGCATTATCCTGACCCGTCCCCTAATCCTAACCCGTACGCTAACACTAACCCGTACCCTAACACGTACGCTCACCCTAAACCGTTTTTGTACCCTAACCTGTACCCTAAACCGTCACCATCCCCTAACCCTAACTCTAACCCTAACCCTAACCCTAACCCTTACCCGTAGCCTTACCCTCACCCGTCCCCTAATCCTAACCCTTACGCTAACACTAACCCGTACCCTAACACGTACGCTCACCCTAAACCGTTGTCGTACACTAAACTGTACCCTAAACCGTCCCCGTCCCCTAACCCTAACCCTAAACCTAACCCTTACCAGAAGCCTTACCCTCACCCGTCCCCTAATCCTAACCCGTACGCTAACACTAAACCGTACCCTAACACTTACGCCCACCCTAAACCGTTGTCGTACCCTAACCTGTACACTAAACCATCCCCGTCCCCTAACCCTAACCCTAACCCTTACCCGAAGCCTTACCCTCACCCGTCCCCTAATTCTAACACGTACGCTAACACTAACCCGTACCCTAACACGTACGCTCACCCTAAACCATTGTCGTACCCTAACCTGTACCCTAAACTCACCCTAACCCTATCCCTAACCCTAACCCTAACCCTGACCCGAAGCCTTACACTCACCCGTCCCCTAATCCTAACCCGTACGCTAACACTAAATGGTACCCTAACACCTATGCTCATCCTAAACCGGTGTCGTAATCTAAACTGTACACTAAACCGTCCCCTAACCCTAACCCTAACACTAAACCAAACCCTAATTCTAACCCTTGCCCGAAGCCTTAACCTAATCCGTCCCCAATGCTAACCCGTACACTAACACTAACCCCTGCCCTAACACGTACGCTCACCTGAAACCGTTGTCATACACTAACCTGAACCCTAAAAAGTCCCCGTCCCCTAGCCCTAAACCTAACCCTAACGCTAACCCTAAAAATAACCCTAACACTTACCCGAAGCCTTACCGTCACACGTCCCCTAATCCTAACCTGTACGCTAACACTAAAACGTACCCTAAAACGTACGCTCACCCTAAATTGTTGTCGTACCCTAACCTGTACCCTAAACCGTCCCCGTCCCCTAAACCTAACCATAACCCTAACCCTAAACCAAACCCTAACCCTTACCCGAAGCCTTACCCTCACCCGTCCCCTAATCCTAACCCGTACGCTAACACTAACCCGTACCCTAACACGTACGCTCACCCCAAACCGTTGTCGTACCCTAACCTGTACCCTAAACCGTCCCCTTCCCCTAACCCTAACCCTAACCCTAACACTAACCCTAACCCTTAGCCGAAGCCTTACCCTCACCCGACCCCTAATCCTAACCCGTACGCTTACACTCACCCGTACCCTAAGACGTACGCTCACCCTAAACCGTTGTCGTACACTAACCTGTACCCTAAACCGTCCCCGTCCCCGTCCCCTAACTCTAAACCTTACCCTAACCCGAACCCTTACCCGAAGCCTTACCCTCACCCGTCCCCTAATCCTAAACCGTACGCTAACACTAACACGTACCCTAAAACGTACGCTCACCCTAAACCGTTGTCGTACCCTAACCTGTACCCTAAACCGTCCCCGTCTCCTAACCCTAACCCTAACCCTAATCCTAACACTAACACTTACCCGAAGCCTTACCCTCACACGTCCCCTAATCCTAAACCGTACGCTAACACTAACCCATACCCTAACACGTACGCTCACCCTAAACCGTTGTCGTACCATAACCTGTACCCTAAACCGTCCCCGTCCCCGTCCCCTAACCCTAACCCTAACCCTATCCCTAACCCTTACCCGAAGCCTTACCCTCACCCGTCCCCTAATCCTAACCCGTACGCTAACACTAATCTGTACCCTAACACGTACGCTCACCCTAAACCGTTGTCGTACCCTAACCTGTACCCTAAACCATCCCCGTAACCTAACCCTAACCCTAACCCTAACCCTTACCCGAAGCTTTACCCTAACCCGTCCCCTAATCCTAACCCGTACGCTAACACTAACCCATACCCTAACATGTACGCTCACCCTAAACCGTTGTCGTACCCTAACCTGTACCCTAAACCGTCCCCGTCCCCGTCCCCTAACCCTAACCCTAACCCTAACCCTAACCCTTACCCCAAGCCTTACCCTCACCCGTCCCCTAATCCTAACCCGTACGCTAACACTAAACTGTACCCTAACACGTATGCTCACCCTAAACCGTTGTCGTACACTAACCTGTACCCTAAACCGTCCCCATCCCCTAAACCTAACCCTAACCCTAAGACTAACCCTAACCATAACACTTACCCGAAGCCTTACCCTCACCCGTCCCCTAAACCTAACCCGAACGCTTTCACTATCCCGTACCCTAACACGTACGCTCAACCCAAACCGTTGTCGTACCCTAACCTGTACCCTAAACCGAACCCGTCCCCGTCCCCTAACCCAAACCCTAACCCTAACCCTAACCCTAACCCTAAACCTAACCCTAAACCTTACCCGAAGCTTTACCCTCACCCATCCCCTAATCCTAACCCGTACGCTAACACTAACCCGTACCCTAACACGTACGCTCACCCTAAACCGCTGTCGTACCCTAAACTGTACCCTAAACCGTCACCGTCCCCTAACCCTAACACTAACCCTAACCCTAACCCTAACCCTTACCAGAAGCCTTACCCTCACCCGTCTCCTAATCCTATCCCGTACGCTAACACTAACCCATACCCTAACACGTACGCTCACCCTAAACCGTTGTCATACCCTAACCTGTACCATAAACCTTCCCCTCCCCGTCCCCGTCCCCTAACCCTAACCCTAATCCTAACCCTTACCCGAAGCCTTACCCTCACCCGTCCCCTAATCCTAACCCGTACGCTAACACTAACCCGTACCCTAACACGTACGCTCACCCTAAACCGTTGTCATACCCTAACCTGTACCATAAACCTTCCCCTCCCCGTCCCCGTCCCCGTCCCCTAACCCTAACCCTAATCCTAACCCTTACCCGAAGCCTTACCCTCACCCGTCCCCTAATCCTAACCCGTACGCTAACACTAACCCGTACCCTAACACGTACGCTCACCCTAAACCGTTGTCCTACCCTAACCTGTACCCTAAACCGTCCCTGTCCCCTAACCTTAACCCTAACCCTATCCCTAACCCTAACCCTAACCCTTACCCGAAGCCTTACACTCACCCGTCCCCTAATCCTAACCCGTACGCTAACACTAATTGGTACCCTAACACGTATGCTCATCCTAAACCGGTGTCATACTCTAACGTGTACACTAAACCGTCCCCTAACCCTAACCCTAACCCTAATTCTAACCCTTGCCCGAAGCCTTAACCTAACCCGTCCCCAATCCTAACCCGTACGCTAACACTAACCCGTGCCATAACACATACGCTCACCCTAAACCATTGTCGTACCCTAACCTGAACCCTAAACCATCCCCGTCCCCTAGCCCTAACCCTAACCCTAACGCTAACCGTAAAACTAACCCTAACACTTACCCGAAGCCTTACCCTAACCCGTCCCCTAATCCTAACCCGTACGCTAACACTAACCCGTACCCTAACACGTACACTCACCCTAAAACTTTGTCATACCTTAAACTGTACCCTAAACCGTCCCCGTCCCCTAAACCTAACCCTAACCCTAACCCTAACCCTTACACGAAGCCTTATCCTAACCCGTCCCCTAATCCTAACCCGTACGCTAACACTAATCCATACCCTAACACGTACGCTCACCCTGAACCGTTGTCGTACCCTAACCTGTACCCTAAACCGTCCCCTAACCCTAACCCTAACTCTAACCCTAAACCTAACCCTTACGCGAAGCCTTACCTTAACCTGTCCACTAATCCTAACCTGTACGCTAACACTAACCTATGCCCTAACATGTATGCTCACCATAAAACGTTGTCGAACACTAACCTGTACCCTAAACCGTCCCCGTCCCCTAACCTTAACACTAACCCTAACCCTAAGCCTTACCCAAAGACTTACCCTAAACGGTCACCTAATCCTAACCCGTACCCAAAGACTAACACGTACCCTATCACGTACGCTCACCCTAAAAAGTTGTCGTACCCTAACCTGTACCCTAAACCGTCCCCGTCCCCTAAACCTAACCCTAACCCTAAACCTAACCCTAAACCTTACCCGAAGCCTTACCCTAACACGTCCCCTAATCCTAACCCGTACGCTAACACTAACCAGTGTCCTAACACGTACGCTCACCCTAAACCGTTGTCGTACACTCACCTGTACCCTAAACTGTCCCCGGCCCCGTTCCCGTCCCCTAACCCTAACCCTAACCCTAAACCTTACCCGAAGCCTTACCCTAACCCTTCCCCTAATCCAAAGCCGTACGCTAACACTAACCCGTACCCTAACACGTACACTCACCCTAGAACGTTGTCATACCCTAACCTGTACCCTAAACCATCCCCGTCCCCGTCCCCTAAACCTAAGCCTAACCCTAACCCTCACCCGAATCCTTACCCTAACCCGTCACCAATCCTAACCCGTACGCTATCATGTACGCTCACCCTAAACTGTTGTCGTACACTAACCTGTACCCTAAATCGTCCCCGTCCTCTAACCCTAACCCTAACCCTAACCCTATCCCTAAACCTTACCCGAAGCCTTACCCTAACCCATCCACTAATCCTAACTCGTACGCTAACACTAACCCATACCCTAACACGTACACTCACCCTAAAACGTTGTCTTACCCTAAACTGTACCCTAAACCGTCCCCGTCCCCTAAACCTAACCCTAACACTAACCCTTACCCAAAGGCTTACCCTAACCCGTCCCCTGAACCTAACCCGTACGCTAACACTAACCCGTACCCTAACACGTACGCTCACCCTAAACCGTTGTCGTACACTAACCTGTACCCTAAACAGTCCCCGTCCCCTAACCCTAACCCTAACCCTATCCCTAAGCCTTACCCAAAGACTTACCCTAAACCATCCCCTAATCCTAACCCGTACCCTAACTCTAACCCGTACCCTAACACGTACGCTCTCCCTAAACCGTTGTCGTACCCTAACCTGTACCCTAAACAGTCCCCGTCCCCTAAACATAACCCTAAACCTAACCGTAACCCTAACCCTTACCCGAAGCCTTACCCTAACCCGTGTCCTAATCCTAACCCGTACGCTAACACTAACCCATGCCCCAACACGTACGCTCACCCTAAACCGTTGTCCTACCCTAAACCGTACACTAAACCGTCCCCGTCCCCTAACCCTAACCCTAAACCTAACCCTAACCCTAACCCTCACCCGAAGCCTTACCCTAACCCGTCACCAATCCTAACCCGTACGCTATCACGTACGCTCACCCTAAACTGTTGTCGTACACTAACCTGTACCCTAAACCCTCCCCGTCCCCTAACACTAACACGAACCCTAACCCTATCACTAACCCTTACCCGAAGCCTTACACTAACTCGTCCACTAATCCTAACCCGTACGCTAACACTAACCCGTACCCTAACACGTACACTCACCCTAAAACTTTGTCATACCTTAAACTGTACCCTAAACCGTCCCCGTCCCCTAAACCTAACCCTAACCCTAACCCTAACCCTTACCCAAAGCCTTACCCTAACCCGTCCCCTAATCCTAACCCGTACGCTAACACTAACCCGTACCCTAACACGTACGCTCACCCTAAACCGTTGTCGTACACTAACCTGTACCCTAAACCGTCCGCGTCCCCTAACCCTAACCCTAACCCTAACCCTAACCCTTACCCGAAGCCTTACCCACACCCGTCCCCTAATCCTAACCCGTACGCTATCACGTACGATCACCCTAAACAGTTGTCGTACACTAACCTGTACCCTAAACAGTCCCCGTCCCCGAAACATAACCCTAAACCTAACCGTAACCCTAACCCTTACCCGAAGCCTTACCCTAACCCTTGTCCTAATCCTAACCCGTACGCTAACACTAACCCATGCCCCAACACGTACGCTCACCCTAAACCGTTGTCCTACCCTAAACCGTACCCTAAACCGTCCCCGTCCCCTAACCCTAACCCTAAACCTAACCCTAACCCTAACCCTCACCCGAAGCCTTACCCTAACCCGTCACCAATCCTAACCCGTACGCTATCACGTACGATCACCCTAAACTGTTGTCGTACACTAACCTGTACCCTAAGCCCTCCCCGTCCCCTAACACTAACCCGAAACCTAACCCTATCACTAACCCTTACCCGAAGCCTTACACTAACCCGTCCACTAATCCTAACCCGTATGCTAACACTAACCCGTACCCTAACACGTACACTCACCCTAAAACTTTGTCATACCTTAAACTCTACCCTAAACCGGCCCCGTCCCCTAAACCTAACCCTAACCCTAACCCTAACCCTACCCAAAGCCTTATCCTAACCCGTCCCCTAATCCTAACCCGTACGCTAACACTAATCCGTACCCTAACACGTACGCTCACCCTGAACCGTTGTCGTACCCTCACCTGTACCCTACACCGTCCCCGTCCCCGTCCCCGTACCCTAACCCTAACCCTAACCCTAAACCTTACCCGAAGCCTTACCCTAACCCGTCCCCTAATCCAAAACCGTACGCTAACACTAACCCGTACCCTAACACATACACTCACCCTAAAACGTTGTCATACCCTAACCTGTACCCTAAACCATCCCCGTCCCCGTCCCCTAAACCTAAGCCTAACCCTAACCCTCACCCGAAGCCTTACCCTAACCCGTCCACTAATGCTAACCCGTACGCTAACACTAACCGGTACCCTAACATGTACACTCACCCTAAAACGTTGTCATACCATAAACTGTACCCTAAACCGTCCCCGTCCCCGTCCCCTAACCCTAACCCTAACCCTACCCCTTACCCGAAGACTTACCCTAACGCGTCCACTAATCCTAACCCATACGCTAACACTAACCCATGCACTAACATGTACGCTCACCCTAAACCTTTGTCGTACGCTAACCTGTACCCTAAACCGTACACGTCCCCTAACCCTAAGCCTAACCCTAACCCTAAACCTTACCCGAAGCCTTACCCTAACTCGTCCCCTAATCATAACCCGTACGCTAACACTAACTCGTACCCTAACACGTACGCTCACCCTAAACCGTTGTCGTACCCTAACCTGTACACTAAACCGTCACCGTCCCCTAAAGCTAACCCTAACCCTAACCCTAACCCTAACCCGAAGCCTTACCCTAACCCGTCCCCAATTCTAACCCGTACGCAAACACTAACCCGTGCCCTAACACGTACGCTCACCCTACACCGTTGTCGTACCCTAACCTGTACCCTAAACCGTCCCCGTCCCCTAAACCTAACCCTAACCCTACCCCTTACCCGAAGCCTTAACCTAACCCGTCCCTTATTCCTAACCCGTACGCTCAAACTAACCCGAAACCTCACACGTATGCTCACACTAAACCGTTGTTGTATATTAACCTGTACCCTAAACCGTCCCCGTCCCCTAACCCTAACCCTAACCGTAACCCTAACCCTAACCCTTACCCGAAGCCTTACCCCAACCTGTCCCCTTACCCTAACCAATACGCTAACACTAACCCGTTGCCTAACATGTACGCGCACCCTAAACCGTTGTCATACCCTAACCTGTACCCTAAACCGTCCCAGTCCCCTAAAACTAACCCTAACCCTAACCCTAAATCTAACCCTTACCCGAAGCCTCACCCTAACACGTCCCCTAATCCTAACCCGTACGCTAACACTAACCCGTACCCTAACACGTACGCTCACCCTAAACCGTTGTCGTACCCTAACCTGTACCCTAGACCGTCCCCGTCCCCTAACCCTAACCCTAACCCTAACCGTTACCTTAAGCCTTACCCTAACCTGTCCCCTAATCCTAACCCGTACGCTAACACTAATCCGTACCCTACACGTTCGCTCACCCTAAACCGATGTCGTACGCTACCCTGTACCCTAAACCGTCCTCGTCCCCTAACCCTAACCCAAACCGTAACCCTAACACTAACCATTACCCGAAGCCTTACCCTAACTCGTCCCCTAATCCTAACCCGTACGCTAAAACTAACATGTACCCTAACACGTACGCTCACCCTAAACCGTTGACGTACCCTAACCCGTACCCTAACCCGTCCCCGTCCCCTAACCCTAACCCTAACCCTAACCCTACCCATAACCCGAAGCCTTACCCTAACCCGTCCCCTAATCCTCAAACCTACGCTAACACTAACCCATACCCTAACACGTACACTCACCCTAAACCGTTGTCGTACCCTAACCTGTACCCTAAACCGTCCCCGTCCCCAACTCTAACCCTAACCCTAACCGTAACACTAACCCTTACCCAAAGCCTTACCCTAACCCGTCCCCTAATCCTAAACCGTACGCTAACACTAACCCGTACCCTAACACATACCCTCAATCTAAACCGTTGTTGTACACTAACCTTTACCCTAAACGGTCCCTGTCCCCTAACCCTCTCCCTAACCCTAAACCTAACTCTTACCCGAAGCCTTACCCTAAGGCGTCACCGAATCCTAACCCATACGCTAACACTAACCCATACCCTAACACGTACGCTCACCCTAAACCGTTGTCGTACCCTAACCTGTAACCTAAACCGTCCCCGTCCCCTAACACTAACCGTAACCCTAACCCTAACCCTTACCCAAAGCCTTATCCTAACCTGTCACATAATCCTAACCCGTACGCTAATACTAACGCCTACCCTAACACGTACACTCACTCTAAACCGTTGTCGTACCCTAACCTGTACCCTAAACCGTCCCCGTCCCCGAAACCTAAGCTTAACCCTAAGCATAACCCTAACCCTTACCCGAAGCCTTACCCTAACCTGTCCCCTAATGCTAACCCGTACGCTGACACTAAACTGTACCCTAACACTAACCCATACCCTAAAATGTACGCTCACCCTAAACGGTTGTCGTACCCTAACCTGTACCCTAAAGTGTCCCCATCCCCTAAGCCTAACCCTAAACCTAACTCTAACCCTTACCCGAAGCCTTACACTAACTCGTCACCTAATCCTAACCCCTACGCTAACACTAAACAGTAACCTAACACTAACCCGTACCCTAACACGTACGCTCACCCTAAACCGTTGTCGTACCTTAACCTGTACCCTAAACCGTCCCTGTCCCCGTCCCCTAACCCTAACCCTAACCCTGAACCTTACCAGAAGCCTTACACTCACCCATCCCATAATCCTAAACCGTATGCTAACACTAACCAATACACTAACACGTACGCTCACGCTAAATCGTTGTCGTACCCTAACCTGTACCCTAAACCGTCCCCGTCCCATAACCCTAACCCTAACCTTAACCCTAACTCTTACCCTAAGTCTTAACCTAACCCGTCCCCTAATCCTAACCCGTAGGCTAACACTAACCCGTAACCTAACACGTACGCTCACCCTAAACCGTTGTCGTACACTAACCTGTACCCTAAACCGTCCCCGTCCCCTAACCGTAACCCTAACCCTAAACCTAAACCTTACCTGAAGCCTTACCCTAACCCTTACCCTAATCCTAACCCGTACGCTAACACTAACCCGTACCCTAACACGTAGGCTCAACCTGAAACGTTGTCATACCCTAACCTTACCCTAAACAGCCCCCGTCCCCTAACCCTAACCCTAACCCTAAACCTAACACTTACCCGAAGCCTTACCCTAACCCGTCCCCTAATCCTAACCCGTACGCTAACACTAACACGTACCCTAACACGTACACTCACCCTATAGCGTTGTCGTACCCAAACCTGTAACCTACACGGTCCCCGTCCCCTAACCCTAACCCTAACCCTAAACCTTACCCGAAGCCTTACCCTAACCTGTCCCCAATCCTAACCCGTACGCGAACACTAACCCATACCCTAACACGTACGGTTACCCTAAACAGTTGTCATACCCTAACCTGTACCCTAAACCGTCCCCGTCCCCTAACCCTAACCCTAAGCGTTACCCGAATCCTTGCCCTAACAGTCCCCTAATCCTAACCTGTACGCTAAAACTAACCCGTACCCTAACACGTACGCTCACCCTAAACCTTTGTCGTACCCTAACCTGTACCTTAAACCGTCCCTGTCCCCTAACCCTAACCCTAAACATAACCCTAACCCTAACCCTTACCCGAAGCCTTACCCTCACCCGTCCCCTAATCCTAATCCGTACGCTAACACTAAGCCGTACCCTAACACGTACGCTCACCCTAAACCATTGTCGTACCCTAACCTGTACCCTAAACCGTCCCCATCTCCGTCCCCGTCCCCTAACCCTAACCCTAACCCCAACCCTTACCCGAAGCCTTACCCTCACCCGTCCCCTAATCGTAACCCGTACGCTAACACTAACCCGTACCCTAACATGTACGATCACCCTAAACTTTTGTCGTACCCTAACCTGTACCCTAAACCGTCCCCGTCCCCGTCCACGTCCCCGTCCCCTAACCCTAACCCTTACCCGAAGCCTTACCCGCACCCGTACCCTAATCCTAACCCGTATGCTAACACTAACCTGTACCCTAACACGTACGCTCACCCTAAACCGTTGTCGTACCCTAACCTGTACCCTAAACCGTCCCTGTCCCCTAACCCTAACCCTAACCCTAACCCTAACCCTTACCCGAAGCCTTACCCTCACCCGTCCCCTAATCCTAAACCGTACGCTAACACTAACCCGTACCCTAACACGTACGCTCACCCTAAACCGTTGTCATACACTAACCTGTACCCTAAACCGTCCCCGTTCCCTAACCCTAATCCTAACCTTAACCCCAACCCTAACCCTTACCCGAAGCCTTACCCTCACCCGTCCCCTAATCCTAACCCGTACGCTAACACTAACCCATACCCTAACACGTACGCTCACCCTAAACCGTTGTCGTACACTAACCTGTACCTAAACCGTCCCCGTCCCCTAACCCTAACCTTAACCCTAACCCTAACCCTTCTCCGAAGCCTTACCCTCACCCGTCCGTTAATCCTTACCGGTACGCTAACACGAACCCATACCCTAACACGTACGCTCACCCTAAACCGTTGTCGTACCCTAACCTGTACCCTAAACCGTCCCCGTCCCCGTCCCCGTCCCCTCAACCTAACCCTAACCCTAACCCTTACCCGAAGCCTTACCCTCACCCGTCCCCTACTCCTAACACATACGCTAACACTAAACCGTACCCTAACAAGTACGCTCACCCTAAACAGTTGTCGTACCCTAACCTGTACCCTAAATCGTCTCCGTCCCCGTGCCCTAACTGTAACCCTTACCCGAACCCTAACCCTTACCCAAAGCCTTACTCTCACCCGTCCCCTAATCCTAACCCGTACGCTAACACTAACACATACCCTAACACGTACGCTCACCCTAAACCGTTGTCGTACCCTAACCTGTACCCTAAACCGTCCCCATCCCCTAACCCTAACCCTAACCCTAATACTAACCCTAACCCTTACCCAAGGCCTTACACTCACCCGTCCCATAATCCTAACACGTACGCTAACACTAACACATACCCTAACACGTTCGCTCACCCTAAACCGTTGTCGTACCCTAACCTGTACCCTAAACCGTCCCCGTCCCCGTCCCCTAACCGTAACCCTAACCCTAACCCTAAACCTTACCCCAAGCCTTACCCTCACCCGTCCCTTAATCCTAACCCGTACGCTAAAACTAAACTGTACCCTAACACGTATGCTCACCCTAAACTGTTGTCGTACCCTAACCTGTACCCTAAACCGTCCCCATCCCCTAAACCTAACCCTAACCCTAACCTTAACCCTAACCATAACACTTACCCGAAGCCTTACCCTCACCCGTCCCCTAATCCTAACCCGTACGCTTTCACTATCCCGTACCCTAACACGTACGCTCACCCCAAACCGTTGTCGTACCCTAACCTGTACCCTAAAATGTCCCCGTCCCCTAACCCTAATCCTAACCCTAATCCTTACCCGAAGCCTTATCCTCACCCGTCCCCTAATCCTAACCCTTACGCTAACACTAACCCAAAACCTAACACGTACGCTCACCCTAAACCGTTATTGTACCCTAACCTGTACCCTACACCGTCCCCGTCCCCTAACCCTAACCCTAACCCTAACCCTAACCCTTACCCGAAGTCTTACTCTCACACGTCCCCTAATCCTAACCCGTACGCTAACACTAACCCGTACCCTAACACGTACGCTCACCCTAAACCATTGTCGTACCCTAACTTGTACCCTAAACCGTCCCCGTCCCGTAACCCTAACCCTAACCCTAACCCTAACCCTTACCCGAAGCCTTACCCTCACCCGTCCCCTAATCCTAACCCGTAAGCTAACACTAACCCGTACCCTAACACGTACACTCACCCTAAACCGTTGTCGTAACCTAACCTGTACCCTAAAGCGTCCCCGTCACCGTCCCCGTCCCCTAAACCTAACCCTTACACTAAACCTTACCCGAAACCTTACCCTCTCCCGTCCCATAATCCTAACCCGTACGCTAACACTAACCCGTACCCTAACACGTACGCTCACCCTAAACCGTTGTCGTACACTAACCTGTACCCTAAACCAGCCCCGTCCCCGTCCCCTTACCCTAACCCTAACCCTAACCCTAACCCTTACCCGAAGCCTTACCCTCACCCCTCCCCTAATCCTAACCCGTATGCTAACACTAACCCGTACCCTAACACGTACGCTCACCCTAAACAGTGGTCATGCCCTAACCTGTACCCTAAACCGTCCCCGTCCCCTAACCCTAACCCTAATACTAACCCTAACCCTAACACTTACCCGAAGCCTTACTCTCACCCGTCCCCTAATCCTAACCCGTCGCTAACACTAACACGTACCCTAACACGTATGCTCACCCTAAACCGTTGTCGTACCCTAAACTGTACCCTAAACCGTCCCCGTCCCCGTCCCCGTCCCCTAACCCTAACTCTTACCCGAAGCCTTACCCTCACCCGTCCCCGAATCATAACCCGTACGCTAACACTAAACCGTACCCTAACACGTACGCTCACCCTAAACCGTTGTCGTAGCCTAACCTGTACCGTAAACCGTCCCCGTCCCCTAACCCTAACCCTAACCCTAACCCTAACCCTTACCCGAAGCCTTACCCTCACCCGTCCCCTAATCCTAACCCGTACGCTAACACTAACCCGTACCCTAACACGTACGCTCACCCTAAACCGTTGTCGTACACTAACCTGTACCCTAAACCGTCCCCATCCCCTAACCCTAACCTTAACCCTAACCCTAACCCTAACCCTAACCCTTACCCGAAGCCTTACCCTCACCCGCCCCCTAATCCTAACCCGTACGCTAAAACTAACCCGTACCCTAACACGTACACTCACCCTAAACCGTTGTCATACCCTAACCTGTACCCTAAACCGTCCCCGTCCCCGTCCCCGTCCCCTAACCCTAACCCTAACCCTAACCCTTACCCGAAGCCTTACCCTCACCCGTCCCCTAATCCTAACCAGTACGCTAACACTAATCCGTACCCTAAAACATACGCTCACCCGAAACCGTTGTCGTACCCAAACCTGTACCCTAAACCGTCCCCGTACCCTAACGCTAACCCTAACCCTAACCCTAAACCTTACACTTACCCGAAGCCTTACCGTCTCCCGTCCCCTAATCCTAACCCGTACGCTAACACTAACCTATACCCTAACAGGTACGCTCACCCTAAACCGTTGTCGTACCCTAACCTGTACCCTAAACCGTCCCCGTCCCCTAACCCTAAACCTAACCCTAACCCCAACCCTAACCCTTACCCGAAGCCTTACCCTCACCCGTCCCCTAATCCTAACCCGTACGCTAACACTAACCCTTACCCTAACACGCACTCTCACCCTAAACCGTGTCGTACCCTAACCTGTACCCTAAACCGTCCCCGTCCCCTAACCCTAACCCTAACCCTAATTCTAACCCTAACCCTTAACCGAAGACTTACCCTCACCCGTCGCCTAATCCTAACCCGTACGCTAACACTAAACCGTACCCTAACACGTACGCTCACCCTAAACCGTTGTCGTACCCTAACCTGTACCCTAAAACGTCCCTGTCCCCTAAACCTAACCCTAAACCTAACCCTAACCCTAACCCTAACCCTTACCCGAAGCCTTACACTCACCCGTCCCCTAATCCTAACCCGTACGCTAACACTAACACGTACCCTAACACGTACGCTCACCCTAAACAGTTGTCGTACCCTAACCTGTACCCTAAACCGTCCCCGTCCCCTAACCCTAACCCTAACCCTAACCGTAACCCTAACACTTACTCGAAGCCTTACCCCCACCTGTCCCCTAATCCTAACCCGTACGCTAACACTAACACGTACCCTAACACGTACGCTCACCCTAAAACGTTGTCGTACCCTAAACTCTAACCTAAACCGTCCCCGTCCCCGTCCCCTAACCCTAACCCTAACCCTAACACTTAACGAAGCCTTAACCTCACCCGTCCCCGAATCATAACCCGTATGCTAACATTAAACCGTACCCTAACACGTACGCTCACCCTAAATCGTTGTCGTAGCCTAACCTGTACCGTAAACCGTCCCCGTCCACTAACCCTAACCCTAACCCTAACCGTAACCCTTACCCGAAGCCTTACCCTCACCCGTCCCCTAATCCTAACCCGTACGCTAACACTAACCCGTACCCTAACACGTACGCTCACCCTAAACCGTTGTCGTACCCTAACCTGTACCCTAAACCGTCCCCGTCCCCTAACCGTAACCTTAACCCTAACCCTAACCCTAACCCTAACCCTAACCCTTATCCGAAGCCTTACCCTCACCCGCCCCCTAATCCTAACCCGTACGCTAAAACTAACCCGTACTCTAACACGTACACTCACCCTAAACCGTTGTCATACCCTAACCTGTACCCTAAACCGTCCCCGTCCCCGTCCCCTAACCCTAACCCTAACCCTAACCCTAACCCTTACCCGAAGCCTTACCCTCACCCGTCCCCTAATCCTAACCAGTACGCTAACACTAAACCGTACCCTAACACGTACGCTCACCCTAAACCGTTGTCGTACCCTAACCTGTACCCTAAAACGTCCCCGTCCCCTAAACCTAACCCTAACCCTAACCCTAACCGTAACCCTTACCCGAAGCCTTACCCTCACCCGTCCCCTAATCCTAACCCGTACGCTAACACTAACACGTACCCTAACACGTACGCTCACCCTAAACCGTTGTCGTACCCTAACCTGTACCCTAAACCGTCTCTGTCCCCGTCCCCTAACCCTAAACCTTACCATAACCCTAACCCTTACCCGAAGCCTTACCCTCACGAGTCCCCTAATCCTAACCCGTACGCTAACACTAACCCATACCCTAACACCTACGCTCACCCTAAACCATTGTCGTACCCTAAACTGTACCCTAAACCTTCCCCGTCCCCTAACCCTAACCCTAAACCTAACACTATCCCTAACCCTTAACCGAAGCCTTACCCTCACCCGTCCCCTAATCCTAACCCGTACGCTAACACTAACCCATACCCTAACACGTACGCTCACCCTAAACTGTTGTCGTACCCTAACCTGTACCCTAAACCGTCCCCGTCCCCTAACCCTAACCCTAACCCTAATCCTAAACCTAACCCTTACCCGACGCCTTACGCTCACCCGTCCCCTAATCCTAACCCGTACACTAACACTAACCCGTACC
This sequence comes from Delphinapterus leucas, assembly GCF_059928025.1. NCBI lineage: Eukaryota > Metazoa > Chordata > Mammalia > Artiodactyla > Monodontidae > Delphinapterus > Delphinapterus leucas. The sequence continues at coordinate 18,517,836 of NW_028322236.1, read as the reverse complement.
CTAACACGTACGCTCACCCTAAACCGTTGTCGTACCCTAAACTGTACCCTAAACCATCCCCGTCCCCGTCCCCTAACACTAACCCTAACCCTAACCCTAACCCTTACCCGAAGCCTTACCCTCACCCGTCACCTAATCCTAACCCGTACGCTAACACTAATCCGTACCCTAACACGTACGCTCACCCTAAACCGTTGTCGTACATTAACCTGTACCCTAAACCGTCCCCGTACCCTAACCCTAACCCTAACCCTTACCGAAGCCTTACCCTAACCCGCCCCTAATCCTAACCCGTACGCTAACAATAACCCGTACCGTAACATGTACGCTCAAACTAAACCGTTGTTGTACACTAACCTGTACCCTAAACCGTCCCCGTCCCCGTCTCCGTCCCCGAACCCTAACCCTAACCCTAAACCTTACCTGAAGCGTTACCCTCACCCGTCCCCTAATCCTAACCCGTACGCTAACACTAAACCGTACCCTAACACGTACGCTCACCCTAAACCGTTGTCGTACCCTAACATGTACCCTAAACCGTCCCCGTCCCCTAAACCTAACCCTAACCCTAGCCCTAACCCAAAACCTAACCCTTACCCGAAGCCTTACCCTCACCCGTCCCCTAATCCTAACCCGTACGCTAACACTAACCCGTACCCTAACACTTACGCTCACCCCAAACCGTTGTCCTTCCCAAACCTGTACCCTAAACCGTCCCCGTCCCCTAACCCTAACCCTAACCCTAACACTAACCCTAACCCTTACCCGAAGCCTTACCCTCACCCGTCCCCTAATCCTAACCCGTACGCTAACACTAACCCGTACCCTAACACGTACGCTCACCCTAAACCATTGTCGTACACTAACCTGTACCCTAAACCGTCCCCGACCCCGTCCCCTAACCCTAACCCTTACCCTAACCCGAACCCTTACCCGAAGCCTTACCCTCACCCGTCCCCTAATCCTAACCCGTACGCTAACACTAACCCATACCCTAACACGTACGCTCACACTAAACCGTTGTCGTACCCTAACCTGTACCCTAAACCGTCCCCATCCCCTAACCCTAACCCTAACCCTAACCCTTACCCGAAGCCTTACCCTCACCCGTCCCCTAATCCTAACCCGTACGCTAACACTAAAGCGTACCCTAACACGTACACTCAACCTAAAACGTTGTCATAAACTAACCTGCACCCTAAAGCGTCCCCGTCACCGTCCCCGTCCCCTAACCCTAACCCTAAACCTTACCCGAAACCTTACCCTCACCCGTCCCCTAATCCTAACCCGTACGCTAACACTAACCCGTACCCTAACACGTACGCTCACCCTAAACCGTTGTCGTACCCTAACCTGTACCCTAAACCGTCCCCGTCCCCGTCCCCTGACCCTAACCCTAACCCTAACCGTAACCCTAAACCTTACCCGAAGCCTTACCCTAACCTGTCCCTTAATCCTAACCCGTACGCTAACACTAACCCGTACCGTAACATGTACGCTCACCCTAATCCGTTGTCGTACCCTAACCTGTACCCTAAACCGTCCCCGTCCCCGTCCCCGTCCCCTAAACCTAAACCTAACCCTAAACCTTACCCGAAGCCTTACCCTCACCCGTCCCCTAATCCTAACCCGTACGCTAACACTAACCCGTACGCTAACACGTACGCTCACCCTAAATCGTTGTCGTACCCTTAACTGTACCCTAAACCGTGCCCGTCCCTGTCCCCGTCCCCTAACCCTAACCCTAACCCTAACACTTACCCAAAGCCTTACCCTCACACGTAACCTAATCCTAACCAGTACGCTAACACTAACCCTTACCCTAACACGCACTCTCACCCTAAACCGTGTCGTACCCTAACCTGTACCCTAAACCGTCCCCGTCCCCTAACCCTAACCCCAACCCTAATCCAAACCCTAACCCTTACCCGAAGCCTTACCCTCACCCGTCCCCTAATCCTAACCCGTACGCTAACACTAAACCGTACCCTAACACGTACGCTCACCCTCAACCGTTGTCATACCCTAACCTGTACCCTAAAACGTCCCCGTCCCCTAAACCTAACCCTAACCCTAACCCTAACCCTAACCCTAACCCTTACCCGAAGCCTTACACTCACCCGTCCCCTAATCCTAACCCGTACGCTAACACTAACACGTACCCTAACACGTACGCTCACCCTAAACAGTTGTTGTACACTAACCTGTACCCTAAACCGTCCCCGTCCCCTAACCCTAACCCTAACCCTAACCCTAACACTTACTCGAAGCCTTACCCTCACCTGTCCCCTAATCCTAACCCGTACGCTAACACTAACCCGTACCCTAACACGTACGCTCACCCTAAACCGTTGTCGTACCCTAACATGAACCCTAAACTGTCCCCGTCCCCGTCCCCTAACCCTAACCCTAACCCTAACCCTAACCCTTACCCGAAGCCTTACCCTCACCCGTCCCCTAATCCTAACCCGTACGCTAACACTAACCCGTACCCTAACACGTACGCCCACCCTAAACCGTTGTTGTACAGTAACCTGTACCCTAAACCGTCCCCGTCCCCATCCCCTAACCCTAACCCTAACCCTTACCCGAAGCCTTACCCTCACCCGTCCCCTAATCTTTACCCGTACGCTAACACGAACCCGTACCCTAACACGTACGCTCACCCTAAACCGTTGACGTACACTAACCTGTACCCTAAAGCGTCCCCGTTCCCGTCCCCGTCCCCTAACCCTAGCCCTAACCCTAACCCTTACCCGAAGCCTTACCCTCACCCGTCCCCTAATCCTAACACGTACGCTAACACTAAACCGTACCCTAACAAGTACGCTCACCGTAAACCGTTGTCGTACCCTAACCTGTACCCTAAACCGTCTCCGTCCCCGTCCCCTAACCCTAACCCTTACCCTAACCCTAACCCTTACCTGAAGCCTTACCCTCACCCGTCCCCTAATCCTAACCCGTACACTAACACTAACCCATACCCTAACACCTACGCTCACCCTAAACCATTGTCGTACCCTAAACTGCACCCTAAATCTTCCCCGTCACCTAACCCTAACCCTAAACCTAACACTATCCCTAACCCTTACCCGAAGCCTTACCCTCACCCGTCCCCTAATCCGAACCCGTACACTAACACTAACCCATACCCTAACACGTACGCTCACCCTAAACTGTTGTCGTACCCTAACCTGTACCCTAAACCGTCCCCGTCCCATAACCCTAACCCTAACCCTAACCCTAACCCTTACCCGCAGCCTTACCCTCACCCGTCCCCTAATCCTTACCCGTAGGCTAACACGAACCCGTACCCTAACACGTACGCTCACCCTAAACCGTGTCGTACCCTAACCTGTACCCTACACCGTCCCCATCCCCTAACCCTATCCCTAACCCTAATCCTAAACCTAACCCTTACCCGAAGCCTTACGCTCACCCGTCCCCTAATCCTAACCCGTACACTAACACTAACCCGTACCCTAACACGTACGCTCACCCTAAACCGTTGTCGTACCCTAAACTGTACCCTAAACCATCCCCGTCCCCGTCCCCTAACCCTAAACCTAACCTTAACCCTTACCCGGAGCCGTACCCTCACCCGTCACCTAATCCAAACCCGTACGCTAACACTAATCCGTACCCTAACACGTACGCTCACCCTAAACCGTTGTCGTACATTAACCTGTACCCTAAACCGTCCCCGTACCCTAACCCTAACCCTAACCCTTACCCGAAGCCTTACCCTAACCCGTCCCCTAATCCTAACCCGTACGCTAACACTAACCCGTACCGTAACATGTACGCTCAAACTAAACCGTTGTCGTACACTAACCTGTACCCTAAACCGTCCCCGTCCCCTAAACCTAACCCTAACCCTAACCCTAACCCAAAACCTAACCCTTACCCGAAGCCTTACCCTCACCCGTCCCCTAATCCTAACCCGTACGCTAACACTAACCCGTACCCTAACACGCTCACCCCAAACCGTTGTCGTTCAGAAACCTGTACCCTAAACCGAACCCGTCCCCGTCCCCTAACACAAACCCTAACCCTAACCCTAACCCTAACCCTAAACCTAACCCTAAACCTTACCCGAAGCTTTACCCTCACCCATCCCCTAATCCTAACCCGTACGCTAACACTAACCCGTACCCTAACACGTACGCTCACCCTAAACCGCTGTCGTACCCTAAACTGTACCCTAAACCGTCACCGTCCCCTAACCCTAACACTAACCCTAACCCTAACCCTAACCCTTACCAGAAGCCTTACCCTCACCCGTCTCCTAATCCTATCCCGTACGCTAACACTAACCCATACCCTAACACGTACGCTCACCCTAAACCGTTGTCATACCCTAACCTGTACCATAAACCTTCCCCTCCCCGTCCCCGTCCCCTAACCCTAACCCTAATCCTAACCCTTACCCGAAGCCTTACCCTCACCCGTCCCCTAATCCTAACCCGTACGCTAACACTAACCCGTACCCTAACACGTACGCTCACCCTAAACCGTTGTCAAACCCTTACCTGTACCATAAACCTTCCCCTCCCCGTCCCCTTCCCCGTCCCCTAACCCTAACCCTAATCCTAACCCTTACCCGAAGCCTTACCCTCACCCGTCCCCTAATCCTAACCCGTACGCTAACACTAACCCGTACCCTAACACGTACGCTCACCCTAAACCGTTGTCCTACCCTAACCTGTACCCTAAACCGTCCCTGTCCCCTAACCTTAACCCTAACCCTATCCCTAACCCTAACCCTAACCCTTACCCGAAGCCTTACACTCACCCGTCCCCTAATCCTAACCCGTACGCTAACACTAATTGGTACCCTAACACGTATGCTCATCCTAAACCGGTGTCATACTCTAACGTGTACACTAAACCGTCCCCTAACCCTAACCCTAACCCTAATTCTAACCCTTGCCCGAAGCCTTAACCTAACCCGTCCCCAATCCTAACCCGTACGCTAACACTAACCCGTGCCATAACACATACGCTCACCCTAAACCATTGTCGTACCCTAACCTGAACCCTAAACCATCCCCGTCCCCTAGCCCTAACCCTAACCCTAACGCTAACCGTAAAACTAACCCTAACACTTACCCGAAGCCTTACCCTAACCCGTCCCCTAATCCTAACCTGTACGCTAACACTAACCCGTACCCTAACACGTACACTCACCCTAAAACTTTGTCATACCTTAAACTGTACCCTAAACCGTCCCCGTCCCCTAAACCTAACCCTAACCCTAACCCTAACCCTTACACGAAGCCTTATCCTAACCCGTCCCCTAATCCTAACCCGTACGCTAACACTAATCCATACCCTAACACGTACGCTCACCCTGAACCGTTGTCGTACCCTAACCTGTACCCTAAACCGTCCCCTAACCCTAACCCTAACTCTAACCCTAAACCTAACCCTTACGCGAAGCCTTACCCTAACCCGTCCACTAATCCTAACCTGTACGCTAACACTAACCTATGCCCTAACATGTATGCTCACCATAAAACGTTGTCGAACACTAACCTGTACCCTAAACCGTCCCCGTCCCCTAACCTTAACACTAACCCTAACCCTAAGCCTTACCCAAAGACTTACCCTAAACGGTCACCTAATCCTAACCCGTACCCAAAGACTAACACGTACCCTATCACGTACGCTCACCCTAAAAAGTTGTCGTACCCTAACCTGTACCCTAAACCGTCCCCGTCCCCTAAACCTAACCCTAACCCTAAACCTAACCCTAAACCTTACCTGAAGCCTTACCCTAACACGTCCCCTAATCCTAACCCGTACGCTAACACTAACCAGTGTCCTAACACGTACGCTCACCCTAAACCGTTGTCGTACACTCACCTGTACCCTAAACTGTCCCCGGCCCCGTCCCCGTCCCCTAACCCTAACCCTAACCCTAAACCTTACCCGAAGCCTTACCCTAACCCTTCCCCTAATCCAAAGCCGTACGCTAACACTAACCCGTACCCTAACACGTACACTCACCCTAGAACGTTGTCATACCCTAACCTGTACCCTAAACCATCCCCGTCCCCGTCCCCTAAACCTAAGCCTAACCCTAACCCTCACCCGAATCCTTACCCTAACCCGTCACCAATACTAACCCGTACGCTATCATGTACGCTCACCCTAAACTGTTGTCGTACACTAACCTGTACCCTAAATCGTCCCCGTCCTCTAACCCTAACCCTAACCCTAACCCTATCCCTAAACCTTACCCGAAGCCTTACCCTAACCCATCCACTAATCCTAACTCGTACGCTAACACTAACCCATACCCTAACACGTACACTCACCCTAAAACGTTGTCTTACCCTAAACTGTACCCTAAACCGTCCCCGTCCCCTAAACCTAACCCTAACACTAACCCTTACCCAAAGGCTTACCCTAACCCGTCCCCTGAACCTAACCCGTACGCTAACACTAACCCGTACCCTAACACGTACGCTCACCCTAAACCGTTGTCGTACACTAACCTGTACCCTAAACAGTCCCCGTCCCCTAACCCTAACCCTAACCCTATCCCTAAGCCTTACCCAAAGACTTACCCTAAACCATCCCCTAATCCTAACCCGTACCCTAACTCTAACCCGTACCCTAACACGTACGCTCTCCCCAAACCGTTGTCGTACCCTAACCTGTACCCTAAACAGTCCCCGTCCCCTAAACATAACCCTAAACCTAACCGTAACCCTAACCCTTACCCGAAGCCTTACCCTAACCCGTGTCCTAATCCTAACCCGTACGCTAACACTAACCCATGCCCCAACACGTACGCTCACCCTAAACCGTTGTCCTACCCTAAACCGTACACTAAACCGTCCCCGTCCCCTAACCCTAACCCTAAACCTAACCCTAACCCTAACCCTCACCCGAAGCCTTACCCTAACCCGTCACCAATCCTAACCCGTACGCTATCACGTACGCTCACCCTAAACTGTTGTCGTACACTAACCTGTACCCTAAGCCCTCCCCGTCCCCTAACACTAACACGAACCCTAACCCTATCACTAACCCTTACCCGAAGCCTTACACTAACTCGTCCACTAATCCTAACCCGTACGCTAACACTAACCCGTACCCTAACACGTACACTCACCCTAAAACTTTGTCATACCTTAAACTGTACCCTAAACCGTCCCCGTCCCCTAAACCTAACCCTAACCCTAACCCTAACCCTTACCCAAAGCCTTATCCTAACCTGTCCCCTAATCCTAAACCGTACGCTAACACTAACCCGTACCCTAACACGTACGCTCACCCTAAACCGTTGTCGTACACTAACCTGTACCCTAAACCGTCCGCGTCCCCTAACCCTAACCCTAACCCTAACCCTAACCCTTACCCGAAGCCTTACCCACACCCGTCCCCTAATCCTAACCCGTACGCTATCACGTACGATCACCCTAAACAGTTGTCGTACACTAACCTGTACCCTAAACAGTCCCCGTCCCCGAAACATAACCCTAAACCTAACCGTAACCCTAACCCTTACCCGAAGCCTTACCCTAACCCTTGTCCTAATCCTAACCCGTACGCTAACACTAACCCATGCCCCAACACGTACGCTCACCCTAAACCGTTGTCCTACCCTAAACCGTACCCTAAACCGTCCCCGTCCCCTAACCCTAACCCTAAACCTAACCCTAACCCTAACCCTCACCCGAAGCCTTACCCTAACCCGTCACCAATCCTAACCCGTACGCTATCACGTACGATCACCCTAAACTGTTGTCGTACACTAACCTGTACCCTAAGCCCTCCCCGTCCCCTAACACTAACCCGAAACCTAACCCTATCACTAACCCTTACCCGAAGCCTTACACTAACCCGTCCACTAATCCTAACCCGTACGCTAACACTAACCCGTACCCTAACACGTACACTCACCCTAAAACTTTGTCATACCTTAAACTCTACCCTAAACCGGCCCCGTCCCCTAAACCTAACCCTAACCCTAACCCTAACCCTACCCAAAGCCTTATCCTAACCCGTCACCTAATCCTAACCCGTACGCTAACACTAATCCGTACCCTAACACGTACGCTCACCCTGAACCGTTGTCGTACCCTCACCTGTACCCTACACCGTCCCCGTCCCCGTCCCCGTACCCTAACCCTAACCCTAACCCTAAACCCTACCCGAAGCCTTATCCTAACCCGTCCCCTAATCCTAACCCGTACGCTAACACTAACCCGTACCCTAACACATACACTCACCCTAAAACGTTGTCATACCCTAACCTGTACCCTAAACCATCCCCGTCCCCGTCCCCTAAACCTAAGCCTAACCCTAACCCTCACCCGAAGCCTTACCCTAACCCGTCCACTAATGCTAACCCGTACGCTAACACTAACCGGTACCCTAACATGTACACTCACCCTAAAACGTTGTCATACCATAAACTGTACCCTAAACCGTCCCCGTCCCCGTCCCCTAACCCTAACCCTAACCCTACCCCTTACCCGAAGACTTACCCTAACGCGTCCACTAATCCTAACCCATACGCTAACACTAACCCATGCACTAACATGTACGCTCACCCTAAACCTTTGTCGTACGCTAACCTGTACCCTAAACCGTACACGTCCCCTAACCCTAAGCCTAACCCTAACCCTAAACCTTACCCGAAGCCTTACCCTAACTCGTCCCCTAATCATAACCCGTACGCTAACACTAACTCGTACCCTAACACGTACGCTCACCCTAAACCGTTGTCGTACCCTAACCTGTACACTAAACCGTCACCGTCCCCTAAAGCTAACCCTAACCCTAACCCTAACCCTAACCCGAAGCCTTACCCTAACCCGTCCCCAATTCTAACCCGTACGCAAACACTAACCCGTGCCCTAACACGTACGCTCACCCTACACCGTTGTCGTACCTTAACCTGTACCCTAAACCGTCCCCGTCCCCTAACCCTAACCCTAACCCTACCCCTTACCCGAAGCCTTACCCTAACCCGTCCCTTATTCCTAACCCGTACGCTAAAACTAACCCGAAACCTCACACGTATGCTCACACTAAACCGTTGTTGTATATTAACCTGTACCCTAAACCGTCCCCGTCCCCTAACCCTAACCCTAACCGTAACCCTAACCCTAACCCTTACCCGAAGCCTTACCCCAACCTGTCCCCTTACCCTAACCAATACGCTAACACTAACCCGTTGCCTAACATGTACGCTCACCCTAAACCGTTGTCATACCCTAACCTGTACCCTAAACCGTCCCAGTCCTCTAAAACTAACCCTAACCCTAACCCTAAATCTAACCCTTACCCGAAGCCTCACCCTAACACGTCCCCTAATCCTAACCCGTACGCTAACACTAACCCGTACCCTAACACGTACGCTCACCCTAAACCGTTGTCGTACCCTAACCTGTACCCTAGACCGTCCCCGTCCCCTAACCCTAACCCTAACCCTAACCGTTACCTTAAGCCTTACCCTAACCTGTCCCCTAATCCTAACCCGTACGCTAACACTAATCCGTACCCTACACGTTCGCTCACCCTAAACCGATGTCGTACGCTACCCTGTACCCTAAACCGTCCTCGTCCCCTAACCCTAACCCAAACCGTAACCCTAACACTAACCATTACCCGAAGCCTTACCCTAACTCGTCCCCTAATCCTAACCCGTACGCTAAAACTAACATGTACCCTAACACGTACGCTCACCCTAAACCGTTGACGTACCCTAACCCGTACCCTAACCCGTCCCCGTCCCCTAACCCTAACCCTAACCCTAACCCTACCCATAACCCGAAGCCTTACCCTAACCCGTCCCCTAATCCTCAAACCTACGCTAACACTAACCCATACCCTAACACGTACACTCACCCTAAACCGTTGTCGTACCCTAACCTGTACCCTAAACCGTCCCCGTCCCCAACTCTAACCCTAACCCTAACCGTAACACTAACCCTTACCCAAAGCCTTACCCTAACCCGTCCCCTAATCCTAAACCGTACGCTAACACTAACCCGTACCCTAACACATACCCTCAATCTAAACCGTTGTTGTACACTAACCTTTACCCTAAACGGTCCCTGTCCCCTAACCCTCTCCCTAACCCTAAACCTAACTCTTACCCGAAGCCTTACCCTAAGGCGTCACCGAATCCTAACCCATACGCTAACACTAACCCATACCCTAACACGTACGCTCACCCTAAACCGTTGTCGTACCCTAACCTGTAACCTAAACCGTCCCCGTCCCCTAACACTAACCGTAACCCTAACCCTAACCCTTACCCAAAGCCTTATCCTAACCTGTCACATAATCCTAACCCGTACGCTAATACTAACGCCTACCCTAACACGTACACTCACTCTAAACCGTTGTCGTACCCTAACCTGTACCCTAAACCGTCCCCGTCCCCGAAACCTAAGCTTAACCCTAAGCATAACCCTAACCCTTACCCGAAGCCTTACCCTAACCTGTCCCCTAATGCTAACCCGTACGCTGACACTAAACTGTACCCTAACACTAACCCATACCCTAAAATGTACGCTCACCCTAAACGGTTGTCGTACCCTAACCTGTACCCTAAAGTGTCCCCATCCCCTAAGCCTAACCCTAAACCTAACTCTAACCCTTACCCGAAGCCTTACACTAACTCGTCACCTAATCCTAACCCCTACGCTAACACTAAACAGTAACCTAACACTAACCCGTACCCTAACACGTACGCTCACCCTAAACCGTTGTCGTACCTTAACCTGTACCCTAAACCGTCCCTGTCCCCGTCCCCTAACCCTAACCCTAACCCTGAACCTTACCAGAAGCCTTACACTCACCCATCCCATAATCCTAAACCGTATGCTAACACTAACCAATACACTAACACGTACGCTCACGCTAAATCGTTGTCGTACCCTAACCTGTACCCTAAACCGTCCCCGTCCCATAACCCTAACCCTAACCTTAACCCTAACTCTTACCCTAAGTCTTAACCTAACCCGTCCCCTAATCCTAACCCGTAGGCTAACACTAACCCGTAACCTAACACGTACGCTCACCCTAAACCGTTGTCGTACACTAACCTGTACCCTAAACCGTCCCCGTCCCCTAACCGTAACCCTAACCCTAAACCTAAACCTTACCTGAAGCCTTACCCTAACCCTTACCCTAATCCTAACCCGTACGCTAACACTAACCCGTACCCTAACACGTAGGCTCAACCTGAAACGTTGTCATACCCTAACCTTACCCTAAACAGCCCCCGTCCCCTAACCCTAACCCTAACCCTAAACCTAACACTTACCCGAAGCCTTACCCTAACCCGTCCCCTAATCCTAACCCGTACGCTAACACTAACACGTACCCTAACACGTACACTCACCCTATAGCGTTGTCGTACCCAAACCTGTAACCTACACGGTCCCCGTCCCCTAACCCTAACCCTAACCCTAAACCTTACCCGAAGCCTTACCCTAACCTGTCCCCAATCCTAACCCGTACGCGAACACTAACCCATACCCTAACACGTACGGTTACCCTAAACAGTTGTCATACCCTAACCTGTACCCTAAACCGTCCCCGTCCCCTAACCCTAACCCTAAGCGTTACCCGAATCCTTGCCCTAACAGTCCCCTAATCCTAACCTGTACGCTAAAACTAACCCGTACCCTAACACGTACGCTCACCCTAAACCTTTGTCGTACCCTAACCTGTACCTTAAACCGTCCCTGTCCCCTAACCCTAACCCTAAACATAACCCTAACCCTAACCCTTACCCGAAGCCTTACCCTCACCCGTCCCCTAATCCTAATCCGTACGCTAACACTAAGCCGTACCCTAACACGTATGCTCACCCTAAACCATTGTCGTACCCTAACCTGTACCCTAAACCGTCCCCATCTCCGTCCCCGTCCCCTAACCCTAACCCTAACCCTAACCCTTACCCGAAGCCTTACCCTCACCCGTCCCCTAATCGTAACCCGTACGCTAACACTAACCCGTACCCTAACATGTACGATCACCCTAAACTTTTGTCGTACCCTAACCTGTACCCTAAACAGTCCCCGTCCCCGTCCACGTCCCCGTCCCCTAACCCTAACCCTTACCCGAAGCCTTACCCGCACCCGTACCCTAATCCTAACCCGTATGCTAACACTAACCTGTACCCTAACACGTACGCTCACCCTAAACCGTTGTCGTACCCTAACCTGTACCCTAAACCGTCCCTGTCCCCTAACCCTAACCCTAACCCTAACCCTTACCCTCACCCGTCCCCTAATCCTAAACCGTACGCTAACACTAACCCGTACCCTAACACGTACGCTCACCCTAAACCGTTGTCATACACTAACCTGTACCCTAAACCGTCCCCGTTCCCTAACCCTAATCCTAACCTTAACCCCAAACCTAACCCTTACCCGAAGCCTTACCCTCACCCGTCCCCTAATCCTAACCCGTACGCTAACACTAACCCGTACCCTAACACGTACGCTCACCCTAAACCGTTGTCGTACACTAACCTGTACCCTAAACCGTCCCCGTCCCCTAACCCTAACCTTAACCCTAACCCTAACCCTTCTCCGAAGCCTTACCCTCACCCGTCCGTTAATCCTTACCGGTACGCTAACACGAACCCATACCCTAACACGTACGCTCACCCTAAACCGTTGTCGTACCCTAACCTGTACCCTAAACCGTCCCCGTCCCCGTCCCCGTCCCCTCAACCTAACCCTAACCCTAACCCTTACCCGAAGCCTTACCCTCACCCGTCCCCTACTCCTAACACATACGCTAACACTAAACCGTACCCTAACAAGTACGCTCACCCTAAACAGTTGTCGTACCCTAACCTGTACCCTAAATCGTCTCCGTCCCCGTGCCCTAACTGTAACCCTTACCCGAACCCTAACCCTTACCCAAAGCCTTACTCTCACCCGTCCCCTAATCCTAACCCGTACGCTAACACTAACACATACCCTAACACGTACGCTCACCCTAAACCGTTGTCGTACCCTAACCTGTACCCTAAACCGTCCCCATCCCCTAACCCTAACCCTAACCCTAATACTAACCCTAACCCTTACCCAAGGCCTTACACTCACCCGTCCCATAATCCTAACACGTACGCTAACACTAACACATACCCTAACACGTTCGCTCACCCTAAACCGTTGTCGTACCCTAACCTGTACCCTAAACCGTCCCCGTCCCCGTCCCCTAACCGTAACCCTAACCCTAACCCTAAACCTTACCCCAAGCCTTACCCTCACCCGTCCCTTAATCCTAACCCGTACGCTAAAACTAAACTGTACCCTAACACGTATGCTCACCCTAAACTGTTGTCGTACCCTAACCTGTACCCTAAACCGTCCCCATCCCCTAAACCTAACCCTAACCCTAACCCTAACCCTAACCATAACACTTACCCGAAGCCTTACCCTCACCCGTCCCCTAATCCTAACCCGTACGCTTTCACTATCCCGTACCCTAACACGTACGCTCACCCCAAACCGTTGTCGTACCCTAACCTGTACCCTAAAATGTCCCCGTCCCCTAACCCTAATCCTAACCCTAATCCTTACCCGAAGCCTTATCCTCACCCGTCCCCTAATCCTAACCCTTACGCTAACACTAACCCAAAACCTAACACGTACGCTCACCCTAAACCGTTATTGTACCCTAACCTGTACCCTACACCGTCCCCGTCCCCTAACCCTAACCCTAACCCTAACCCTAACCCTTACCCGAAGTCTTACTCTCACACGTCCCCTAATCCTAACCCGTACGCTAACACTAACCTGTACCCTAACACGTACGCTCACCCTAAACCATTGTCGTACCCTAACTTGTACCCTAAACCGTCCCCGTCCCGTAACCCTAACCCTAACCCTAACCCTAACCCTTACCCGAAGCCTTACCCTCACCCGTCCCCTAATCCTAACCCGTAAGCTAACACTAACCCGTACCCTAACACGTACACTCACCCTAAACCGTTGTCGTAACCTAACCTGTACCCTAAAGTGTCCCCGTCACCGTCCCCGTCCCCTAAACCTAACCCTAACACTAAACCTTACCCGAAACCTTACCCTCTCCCGTTCCATAATCCTAACCCGTACGCTAACACTAACCCGTACCCTAACACGTACGCTCACCCTAAACCGTTGTCGTACACTAACCTGTACCCTAAACCAGCCCCGTCCCCGTCCCCTTACCCTAACCCTAACCCTAACCCTAACCCTTACCCGAAGCCTTACCCTCACCCCTCCCCTAATCCTAACCCGTATGCTAACACTAACCCGTACCCTAACACGTACGCTCACCCTAAACAGTGGTCATGCCCTAACCTGTACCCTAAACCGTCCCCGTCCCCTAACCCTAACCCTAATACTAACCCTAACCCTAACACTTACCCGAAGCCTTACTCTCACCCGTCCCCTAATCCTAACCCGTCGCTAACACTAACACGTACCCTAACACGTATGCTCACCCTAAACCGTTGTCGTACCCTAAACTGTACCCTAAACCGTCCCCATCCCCGTCCCCGTTCCCTAACCCTAACCCTTACCCGAAGCCTTACCCTCACCCGTCCCCGAATCATAACCCGTACGCTAACACTAAACCGTACCCTAACACGTACGCTCACCCTAAACCGTTGTCGTAGCCTAACCTGTACCGTAAACCGTCCCCGTCCCCTAACCCTAACCCTAACCCTAACCCTAACCCTTACCCGAAGCCTTACCCTCACCCGTCCCCTAATCCTAACCAGTACGCTAACACTAATCCGTACCCTAAAACATACGCTCACCCTAAACCGTTGTCGTACCCAAACCTGTACCCTAAACCGTCCCCGTACCCTAACGCTAACCCTAACCCTAACCCTAAACCTTACACTTACCCGAAGCCTTACCGTCTCCCGTCCCCTAATCCTAACCCGTACGCTAACACTAACCTATACCCTAACAGGTACGCTCACCCTAAACCGTTGTCGTACCCTAACCTGTACCCTAAACCGTCCCCGTCCCCTAACCCTAAACCTAACCCTAACCCCAACCCTAACCCTTACCCGAAGCCTTACCCTCACCCGTCCCCTAATCCTAACCCGTACGCTAACACTAACCCTTACCCTAACACGCACTCTCACCCTAAACCGTGTCGTACCCTAACCTGTACCCTAAAACGTCCCTGTCCCCTAAACCTAACCCTAAACCTAACCCTAACCCTAACCCTAACCCTTACCCGAAGCGTTACACTCACCCGTCCCCTAATCCTAACCCGTACGCTAACACTAACACGTACCCTAACACGTACGCTCACCCTAAACAGTTGTCGTACCCTAACCTGTACCCTAAACCGTCCCCGTCCCCTAACCCTAACCCTAACCCTAACCGTAACCCTAACACTTACTCGAAGCCTTACCCCCACCTGTCCCCTAATCCTAACCCGTACGCTAACACTAACCCGTACCCTAACACGTACGCTCACCCTAAAACGTTGTCGTACCCTAAACTCTAACCTAAACCGTCCCCGTCCCCGTCCCCTAACCCTAACCCTAACCCTAACACTTAACGAAGCCTTAACCTCACCCGTCCCCGAATCATAACCCGTATGCTAACATTAAACCGTACCCTAACACGTACGCTCACCCTAAACCGTTGTCGTAGCCTAACCTGTACCGTAAACCGTCCCCGTCCACTAACCCTAACCCTAACCCTAACCCTAACCCTAACCCTTACCCGAAGCCTTACCCTCACCCGTCCCCTAATCCTAACCCGTACGCTAACACTAACCCGTACCCTAACACGTACGCTCACCCTAAACCGTTGTCGTACCCTAACCTGTACCCTAAACCGTCCCCGTCCCCTAACCGTAACCTTAACCCTAACCCTAACCCTAACCCTAACCCTAACCCTTATCCGAAGCCTTACCCTCACCCGCCCCCTAATCCTAACCCGTACGCTAAAACTAACCCGTACTCTAACACGTACACTCACCCTAAACCGTTGTCATACCCTAACCTGTACCCTAAACCGTCCCCGTCCCCGTCCCCTAACCCTAACCCTAACCCTAACCCTAACCCTTACCCGAAGCCTTACCCTCACCCGTCCCCTAATCCTAACCAGTACGCTAACACTAAACCGTACCCTAACACGTACGCTCACCCTAAACCGTTGTCGTACCCTAACCTGTACCCTAAAACGTCCCCGTCCCCTAAAACTAACCCTAATCCTAACCCTAACCGTAACCCTTACCCGAAGCCTTACCCTCACCCGTCCCTTAATCCTAACCCGTACGCTAACACTAACACGTACCCTAACACGTACGCTCACCCTAAACCGTTGTCGTACCCTAACCTGTACCCTAAACCGTCTCTGTCCCCGTCCCCTAACCCTAAACCTTACCATAACCCTAACCCTTACCCGAAGCCTTACCCTCACGAGTCCCCTAATCCTAACCCGTACGCTAACACTAACCCATACCCTAACACCTACGCTCACCCTAAACCATTGTCGTACCCTAAACTGTACCCTAAACCTTCCCCGTCCCCTAACCCTAACCCTAAACCTAACACTATCCCTAACCCTTAACCGAAGCCTTACCCTCACCCGTCCCCTAATCCTAACCCGTACGCTAACACTAACCCATACCCTAACACGTACGCTCACCCTAAACTGTTGTCGTACCGTAACCTGTACCCTAAACCGTCCCCGTCCCCTAACCCTAACCCTAACCCTAACCCTTACCCGAAGCCTTAACCTCACCCGTCCCCTAATCCTTACCCGTACGCTAACACGAACCCGTACCCTAACACGTACGCTCACCCTAAACCGTTGTCGTACCCTAACTTGTACCCTAAACCGTCCCCATCCCCGTCCCCGTCCCCTAACCCTAACCCTAACGCTAACCCTTACCCGAAGCCTTACCCTCACCCGTCCTCTAATCCTAACCCGTACGCTAACA
Organism: Delphinapterus leucas; assembly: GCF_059928025.1. NCBI lineage: Eukaryota > Metazoa > Chordata > Mammalia > Artiodactyla > Monodontidae > Delphinapterus > Delphinapterus leucas. The sequence continues at coordinate 18,500,886 of NW_028322236.1, read as the reverse complement.
CTAAACCGTACCCTAACAAGTACGCTCACCCTAAACCGTTGTCGTACCATAACCTGTACCCTAAACGGTCTCCGTCCCCGTCCCCTAACCGTAACCCTTACCCTAACCCTAACCCTTACCCGAAGCCTTACCCTCACCCGTCCCCTAATCCTAACCCGTACACTAACACAAAACCATACCCTAAGACCTACGCTCACCCTAAACCATTTTCGTACCCTAAACTGTACCCTAAACCTTCCCCGTCCCCTAACCCTAACCCTAAACCTAACACTATCCCTAACCCTTACCCGAAGCCTTACCCTCACCCGTCCCCTAATCCTAACCCGTACGCTAACACTAACCCATACCCTAACACGTACGCTCACCCTAAACTGTTGTCGTACCCTAACCTGTACCCTAAACCGTCCCCGTCCCCTAACCCTAACCCTAACCCTAACCCTAACCCTTACCCGAAGCCTTACCCTCACCCGTCCCCTAATCCTTACCCGTACGCTAACACGAACCCGTACCGTAACACGTATGCTCACCCTAAACCGTGTCGTACCCTAACCTGTACCCTAAACCGTCCCCGTCCCCTAACCCTAACCCTAACCCTAATCCTAAACCTAACCCTTACCCGACGCCTTACGCTCACCCGTCCCCTAATCCTAACCCGTACACTAACACTAACCCGTACCCTAACACGTACGCTCACCCTAAACCGTTGTCGTACCCTAAACTGTACCCTAAACCATCCCCGTCCCCGTCCCCTAACACTAACCCTAACCCTAACCCTAACCCTTACCCGAAGCCTTACCCTCACCCGTCACCTAATCCTAACCCGTACGCTAACACTAATCCGTACCCTAACACGTACGCTCACCCTAAACCGTTGTCGTACATTAACCTGTACCCTAAACCGTCCCCGTACCCTAACCCTAACCCTAACCCTTACCGAAGCCTTACCCTAACCCGCCCCTAATCCTAACCCGTACGCTAACAATAACCCGTACCGTAACATGTACGCTCAAACTAAACCGTTGTCGTACACTAACCTGTACCCTAAACCGTCCCCGTCCCCGTCTCCGTCCCCGAACCCTAACCCTAACCCTAAACCTTACCCGAAGCGTTACCCTCACCCGTCCCCTAATCCTAACCCGTACGCTAACACTAAACCGTACCCTAACACGTACGCTCACCCTAAACCGTTGTCGTACCCTAACATGTACCCTAAACCGTCCCCGTCCCCTAAACCTAACCCTAACCCTAGCCCTAACCCAAAACCTAACCCTTACCCGAAGCCTTACCCTCACCCGTCCCCTAATCCTAACCCGTACGCTAACACTAACCCGTACCCTAACACTTACGCTCACCCCAAACCGTTGTCCTTCCCAAACCTGTACCCTAAACCGTCCCCGTCCCCTAACCCTAACCCTAACCCTAACACTAACCCTAACCCTTACCCGAAGCCTTACCCTCACCCGTCCCCTAATCCTAACCCGTACGCTAACACTAACACGTACCCTAACACGTACGCTCACCCTAAACCATTGTCGTACACTAACCTGTACCCTAAACCGTCCCCGACCCCGTCCCCTAACCCTAAACCTTACCCTAACCCGAACCCTTACCCGAAGCCTTACCCTCACCCGTCCCCTAATCCTAACCCGTACGCTAACACTAACCCATACCCTAACACGTACGCTCACACTAAACCGTTGTCGTACCCTAACCTGTACCCTAAACCGTCCCCATCCCCTAACCCTAACCCTAACCCTAACCCTTACCCGAAGCCTTACCCTCACCCGTCCCCTAATCCTAACCCGTACGCTAACACTAAAGCGTACCCTAACACGTACACTCACCCTAAAACGTTGTCATAAACTAACCTGCACCCTAAAGCGTCCCCGTCCCCGTCCCCGTCCCCTAACCCTAACCCTAAACCTTACCCGAAACCTTACCCTCACCCGTCCCCTAATCCTAACCCGTACGCTAACACTAACCCGTACCCTAACACGTACGCTCACCCTAAACCGTTGTCGTACCCTAACCTGTACCCTAAACCGTCCCCGTCCCCGTCCCCTGACCCTAACCCTAACCCTAACCGTAACCCTAAACCTTACCCGAAGCCTTACCCTAACCTGTCCCTTAATCCTAACCCGTACGCTAACACTAACCCGTACCGTAACATGTACGCTCACCCTAATCCGTTGTCATACCCTAACCTGTACCCTAAACCGTCCCCGTCCCCGTCCCCGTCCCCTAAACCTAAACCTAACCCTAAACCTTACCCGAAGCCTTACCCTCACCCGTCCCCTAATCCTAACCCGTACGCTAACACTAACCCGTACGCTAACACGTACGCTCACCCTAAATCGTTGTCGTACCCTTAACTGTACCCTAAACCGTGCCCGTCCCCGTCCCCGTCCCCTAACCCTAACCCTAAACCTAACACTTACCCAAAGCCTTACCCTCACACGTAACCTAATCCTAACCAGTACGCTAACACTAACCCTTACCCTAACACGCACTCTCACCCTAAACCGTGTCGTACCCTAACCTGTACCCTAAACCGTCCCCGTCCCCTAACCCTAACCCCAACCCTAATCCTAACCCTAACCCTTACCCGAAGCCTTACCCTCACCCGTCCCCTAATCCTAACCCGTACGCTAACACTAAACCGTACCCTAACACGTACGCTCACCCTAAACCGTTGTCATACCCTAACCTGTACCCTAAAACGTCCCCGTCCCCTAAACCTAACCCTAACCCTAACCCTAACCCTAACCCTAACCCTTACCCGAAGCCTTACACTCACCCGTCCCCTAATCCTAACCCGTACGCTAACACTAACACGTACCCTAACACGTACGCTCACCGTAAACAGTTGTTGTACCCTAACCTGTACCCTAAACCGTCCCCGTCCCCTAACCCTAACCCTAACCCTAACCCTAACCCTAACACTTACTCGAAGCCTTACCCTCACCTGTCCCCTAATCCTAACCCGTACGCTAACACTAACCCGTACCCTAACACGTACGCTCACCCTAAACCGTTGTCGTACCCTAACATGAACCCTAAACTGTCCCCGTCCCCGTCCCCGTCCCCTAACCCTAACCCTAACCCTAACCCTTACCCGAAGCTTTACCCTCACCCGTCCCCTAATCCTAACCCGTACGCTAACACTAACCCGTACCCTAACACGTACGCCCACCCTAAACCGTTGTTGTACAGTAACCTGTACCCTAAACCGTCCCCGTCCCCATCCCCTAACCCTAACCCTAACCCTTACCCGAAGCCTTACCCTCACCCGTCCCCTAATCTTTACCCGTACGCTAACACGAACCCGTACCCTAACACGTACGCTCACCCTAAACCGTTGACGTACACTAACCTGTACCCTAAAGCGTCCCCGTTCCCGTCCCCGTCCCCTAACCCTAGCCCTAACCCTAACCCTTACCCGAAGCCTTACCCTCACCCGTCCCCTAATCCTAACACGTACGCTAACACTAAACCGTACCCTAACAAGTACGCTCACCGGAAACCGTTGTCGTACCCTAACCTGTACCCTAAACCGTCTCCGTCCCCGTCCCCTAACCCTAACCCTTACCCTAACCCTAACCCTTACCTGAAGCCTTACCCTCACCCGTCCCCTAATCCTAACCCGTACACTAACACTAACCAATACCCTAACACCTACGCTCACCCTAAACCATTGTCGTACCCTAAACTGCACCCTAAATCTTCCCCGTCACCTAACCCTAACCCTAAACCTAACACTATCCCTAACCCTTACCCGAAGCCTTACCCTCACCCGTCCCCTAATCCTAACCCGTACACTAACACTAACCCATACCCTAACACGTACGCTCACCCTAAACTGTTGTCGTACCCTAACCTGTACCCTAAACCGTCCCCGTCCCATAACCCTAACCCTAACCCTAACCCTAACCCTTACCCGCAGCCTTACCCTCACCCGTCCCCTAATCCTTACCCGTAGGCTAACACGAACCCGTACCCTAACACGTACGCTCACCCTAAACCGTGTCGTACCCTAACCTGTACCCTACACCGTCCCCATCCCCTAACCCTAAACCTAACCCTAATCCTAAACCTAACCCTTACCCGAAGCCTTACGCTCACCCATCCCCTAATCCTAACCCGTACACTAACACTAACCCGTACCCTAACACGTACGCTCACCCTAAACCGTTGTCGTACCCTAAACTGTACCCTAAACCATCCCCGTCCCCGTCCCCTAACCCTAAACCTAACCTTAACCCTTACCCGAAGCCTTACCTTCACCCGTCACCTAATCCTAACCCGTACGCTAACACTAATCCGTACCCTAACACGTACGCTCACCCTAAACCGTTGTCGTACATTAACCTGTACCCTAAACCGTCCCCGTACCCTAACCCTAACCCTAACCCTTACCCGAAGCCTTACCCTAACCCGTCCCCTAATCCTAACCCGTACGCTAACACTAACCCGTACCGTAACATGTACGCTCAAACTAAACCGTTGTCGTACACTAACCTGTACCCTAAACCGTCCCCGTCCCCTAAACCTAACCCTAACCCTAACCCTAACCCAAAACCTAACCCTTACCCGAAGCCTTACCCTCACCCGTCCCCTAATCCTAACCCGTACGCTAACACTAACCCGTACCCTAACACGTACGCTCACCCTAAACCTTTGTCGTACACTAACCTGTACCCTAAACCGTCCCCGACCCCGTCCCCTAACCCTAAACCTTAACCTAACCCGAACCCTTACCCGAAGCCTTAAACTCACCCGTCCCCTAATACTAACCCGTACACTAACACTAACCCGTACCCTAACACGTACGCTCACACTAAACCGTTGTCGTACCCTAACCTGTACCCTAAACCGTCCCCATCCCCTAACCCTAACCCTTACCCGAAGCCTTACCCTCACACCTCCCCTAATCATAACCCGTACGCTAACACTAACAAGTACCCTAACACGTACGCTCACCCTAAACCGTTGTCGTACCCTAACCTGTACCCTAAACCGTCCCCGTCCCCGTCCCGGTGCCCTAACCCTAACCCTAACCCTAACCCTAACCCTTACCCGAAGCATTATCCTCACCCGTCCCCTAATCCTAACCCGTACGCTAACACTAACCCGTACCCTAACACGTACGCTCACCCTAAACCGTTTTCGTACCCTAACCTGTACCCTAAACCGTCACCATCCCCTAACCCTAACTCTAACCCTAACCCTAACCCTAACCCTTACCCGTAGCCTTACCCTCACCCGTCCCCTAATCCTAACCCTTACGCTAACACTAACCCGTACCCTAACACGTACGCTCACCCTAAACCGTTGTCGTACACTAAACTGTACCCTAAACCGTCCGCGTCCCCGTCCCCTAACCCTAACCCTAAACCTAACCCTTACCAGAAGCCTTACCCTCACCCGTCCCCTAATCCTAACCCGTACGCTAACACTAAACCGTACCCTAACACGTACGCCCACCCTAAACCGTTGTCGTACCCTAACCTGTACACTAAACCATCCCCGTCCCCTAACCCTAACCCTAACCCTTACCCGAAGCCTTACCCTCACCCGTCCCCTAATTCTAACACGTACGCTAACACTAACCCGTACCCTAACACGTACGCTCACCCTAAACCATTGTCGTACCCTAACCTGTACCCTAAACTCACCCTAACCCTATCCCTAACCCTAACCCTAACCCTGACCCGAAGCCTTACACTCACCCGTCCCCTAATCCTAACCCGTACGCTAACACTAAATGGTACCCTAACACGTATGCTCATCCTAAACCGGTGTCGTAATCTAAACTGTACACTAAACCGTCCCCTAACCCTAACCCTAACACTAAACCTAACCCTAATTCTAACCCTTGCCCGAAGCCTTAACCTAATCCGTCCCCAATGCTAACCCGTACACTAACACTAACCCCTGCCCTAACACGTACGCTCACCTGAAACCGTTGTCGTACACTAACCTGAACCCTAAAAAGTCCCCGTCCCCTAGCCCTAAACCTAACCCTAACGCTAACCCTAAAAATAACCCTAACACTTACCTGAAGCCTTACCGTCACACGTCCCCTAATCCTAACCTGTACGCTAACACTAAAACGTACCCTAAAACGTACGCTCACCCTAAATTGTTGTCGTACCCTAACCTGTACCCTAAACCGTCCCTGTCCCCTAAACCTAACCATAACCCTAACCCTAACCCATACCCTAACCCTTACCCGAAGCCTTACCCTCACGCGTCCCCTAATCCTAACCCGTACGCTAACACTAACCCGTACCCTAACACGTACGCTCACCCCAAACCGTTGTCGTACACTAACCTGTACCCTAAACCGTCCCCTTCCCCTAACCCTAACCCTAACCCTAACACTAACCCTAACCCTTAGCCGAAGCCTTACCCTCACCCGACCCCTAATCCTAACCCGTACGCTTACACTCACCCGTACCCTAAGACGTACGCTCACCCTAAATCATTGTCGTACCCTAACCTGTACCCTAAACCGTCCCCGTCCCCTAACCCTAACCCTAACCCTAACCCTAACCCTTACCCGAAGCCTTACCCTCACCCGTCCCCTAATCCTAACCCGTACGCTAACACTAAACCGTACCCTAACACGTACGCTCACCCTAAACCGTTGTCGTACCCTAACCTGTACCCTAAAACGTCCCCGTCCCCTAAACCTAACCCTAACCCTAACCCTAACCCTAACCCTTACCCGAAGCCTTACCCTCACCCGTCCCCTAATCCTAACCCATACGCTAACACTAACACGTACCCTAACACGTATGCTCACCCTAAACCGTTGTCGTACCCTAACCTGTACCCTAAACCGTCTCTGTCCCCGTCCCCTAACCCTAAACCTTACCATAACCCTAACCCTTACCCGAAGCCTTACCCTCACGAGTCCCCTAATCCTAACCCGTACGCTAACACTAACCCATACCCTAACACCTACGCTCACCCAAAACCATTGTCGTACCCTAAACTGTACCCTAAACCTTCCCCGTCCCCTAACCCTAACCCTAAACCTAACACTATCCCTAACCCTTAACCGAAGCCTTACCCTCACCCGTCCCCTAATCCTAACCCGTACGCTAACACTAACGCATACCCTAACACGTACGCTCACCCTAAACTGTTGTCGTACCCTAACCTGTACCCTAAACCGTCCCCGTCCCCTAACCCTAACCCTAACCCTTACCCGAAGCCTTAACCTCACCCGTCCCCTAATCCTTACCCGTACGCTAACACGAACCCGTACCCTAACACGTACGCTCACCCTAAACCGTTGTCGTACCCTAACCTGTACCCTAAACCGTCCCCATCCCCGTCCCCGTCCCCTAACCCTAACCCTAACGCTAACCCTTACCCGAAGCCTTACCCTCACCCGTCCTCTAATCCTAACCCGTACGCTAACACTAAACCGTACCCTAACAAGTACGCTCACCCTAAACCGTTGTCGTACCATAACCTGTACCCTGAACGGTCTCCGTCCCCGTCCCCTAACCGTAACCCTTACCCTAACCCTAACCCTTACCCGAAGCCTTACCCTCACCCGTCCCCTAATCCTAAACCGTACACTAAAACTAACCCATACCCTAACACCTACGCTCACCCTAAACCATTTTCGTACCCTAAACTGTACCCTAAACCTTCCCCGTCCCCTAACCCTAACCCTAAACCTAACACTATACCTAACCCTTACCCGAAGCCTTACCCTCACCCGTCCCCTAATCCTAACCCGTACGCTAACACTAACCCATACCCTAACACGTACGCTCACCCTAAACTGTTGTCGTACCCTAACCTGTACCCTAAACCGTCCCCGTCCCCTAACCCTAACCCTAACCCTAACCCTAACCCTTACCCGAAGCCTTACACTCACCCGTCCCCTAATCCTTACCCGTACGCTGACACGAACCTGTACCGTAACATGTATGCTCACCCTAAACCGTGTCGTACCCTAACCTGTACCCTAAACCGTCCCCGTCCCCTAACCCTAACCCTAACCCTAATCCTAAACCTAACCCTTACCCGACGCCTTACGCTCACCCGTCCCCTAATCCTAACCCGTACACTAACACTAACCCGTACCCTAACACGTACGCTCACCCTAAACCGTTGTCGTACCCTAAACTGTACCCTAAACCATCCCTGTCCCCGTCCCCTAACACTAACCCTAACCCTAACCCTAACCCTAACCTGTACCCTGAACGGTCTCCGTCCCCGTCCCCTAACCGTAACCCTTACCCTAACCCTAACCCTTACCCGAAGCCTTACCCTCACCCGTCTCCTAATCCTAACCCGTACGCTAACACTAATCCGCACCCTAACACGTACGCTCACCCTAAACCGTTGTCGTACATTAACCTGTACCCTAAACCGTCCCCGTACCCTAACCCTAACCCTAACCCTTACCGAAGCCTTACCCTAACCCGCCCCTAATCCTAAACCGTACGCTATCAATAAACCGTACCGTAACATGTACGCTCAAACTAAACCGTTGTCGTACACTAACCTGTACCCTAAACCGTCCCCATCCCCGTCTCCGTCCCCGAACCCTAACCCTAACCCTAAACCTTACCCGAAGCGTTACCCTCACCCGGCCCCTAATCCTAACCCGTACGCTAACACTAAACCGTACCCTAACACGTACGCTCACCCTATACCGTTGTCGTACCCTAACATGTACCCTAAACCGTCCCCGTCCCCTAAACCTAACCCTATCCCGAGCCCTAACCCAAAACCTAACCCTTACCCGAAGCCTTACCCTCACCCGTCCCCTAATCCTAACCCGTACGCTAACACTAACCCGTACCCTAACACTTACGCTCACCCCAAACCGTTGTCCTTCCCAAACCTGTACCCTAAACCGTCCCCGTCCCCTAACCCTAACCCTAACCCTAACACTAACCCTAACCCTTACCCGAAGCCTTACCCTCACCCGTCCCCTAATCCTAACCCGTACGCTAACACTAACCCGTACCCTAACACGTACGCTCACCCTAAACCATTGTCGTACACTAACCTGTACCCTAAACCGTCCCCGACCCCGTCCCCTAACCCTAAACCTTACCCTAACCCGAACCCTTACCCGAAGCCTTACCCTCACCCGTCCCCTAATCCTAACCCGTACGCTAACACTAACCCGTACCCTAACACGTACGCTCACACTAAACCGTTGTCGTACCCTAACCTGTACCCTAAACCGTCCCCATCCCCTAACCCTAACCCTAACCCTAACCCTTACCCGAAGCCTTACCCTCACCCGTCCCCTAATCCTAACCCGTACGCTAACACTAAAGCGTACCCTAACACGTACACTCACCCTAAAACGTTGTCATAAACTAACCTGCACCCTAAAGCGTCCCCGTCCCCGTCCCCGTCCCCTAACCCTAACCCTAACCCTAAACCTTACCCGAAACCTTACCCTCACCCGTCCCCTAATCCGAACCCGTACGCTAACACTAACCCGTACCCTAACACGTACGCTCACCCTAAACCGTTGTCGTACCCTAACCTGTACCCTAAACCGTCCCCGTCCCCGTCCCCTGACCCTAACCCTAACCCTAACCGTAACCCTAAACCTTACCCGAAGCCTTACCCTAACCTGTCCCTTAATCCTAACCCGTACGCTAACACTAACCCGTACCGTAACATGTACGCTCACCCTAATCCGTTGTCGTACCCTAACCTGTACCCTAAACCGTCCCCGTCCCCGTCCCCGTCCCCTAAACCTAAACCTAACCCTAAACCTTACCCGAAGCCTTACCCTCACCCGTCCCCTAATCCTAACCCGTACACTAACACTAACCCGTACGCTAACACGTACGCTCACCCTAAATTGTTGTCGTACCCTTAACTGTACCCTAAACCGTGCCGGTCCCCGTCCCCGTCCCCGTCCCCTAACCCTAACCCTAACACTTACCCAAAGCCTTACCCTCACACCTAACCTAATCCTAACCAGTACGCTAACACTAACCCTTACCCTAACACGCACTCTCACCCTAAACCGTGTCGTACCCTAACCTGTACCCTAAACCGTCCCCGTCCCCTAACCCTAACCCCAACCCTAATCCTAACCCTAACCCTTACCCGAAGCCTTACCCTCACCCGTCCCCTAATCCTAACCCGTACGCTAACACTAAACCGTACCCTAACACGTACGCTCACCCTAAACCGTTGTCATACCCTAACCTGTACCCTAAAACGTCCCCGTCCCATAAACCTAACCCTAACCCTAACCCTAACCCTAACCCTAACCCTTACCCGAAGCCTTACACTCACCCGTCCCCTAATCCTAAACCGTACGCTAACACTAACACGTACCCTAACACGTACGCTCACCCTAAACAGTTGTCGTACCCTAACCTGTACCCTAAACCGTCCCCGTCCCCTAACCCTAACCCTAACCCTAACCCTAACCCTAACACTTACTCGAAGCCTTACCCTCACCTGTCCCCTAATCCTAACCCGTACGCTAACACTAACCCGTACCCTAACACGTACGCCCACCCTAAACCGTTGTTGTACAGTAACCTGTACCCTAAACCGTCCCCGTCCCCGTCCCCTAACCCTAACCCTAACCCTTACCCGAAGCCTTACCCTCACCCGTCCCCTAATCTTTACCCGTACGCTAACACGAACCCGTACCCTAACACGTACGCTCACCCTAAACCGTTGACGTACAGTAACCTGTACCCTAAAGCGTCCCCGTCCCCGTGCCCGTCCCCTAACCCTAGCCCTAACCCTAACCCTTACCCGAAGCCTTACCCTCACCCGTCCCCTAATCCTAACACGTACGGTAACACTAAACCGTACCCTAACAAGTACGCTCACCCTAAACCGTTGTCGTACCCTAACCTGTACCCTAAACCGTCTCCGTCCCCGTCCCCTAACCCTAACCCTTACCCTAACCCTAACCCTTACCTGAAGCCTTACCCTCACCCGTCCCCTAATCCTAACCCGTACACTAACACTAACCCATACCCTAACACCTACGCTCACCCTAAACCATTGTCGTACCCTAAACTGCACCCTAAACCTTCCCCGTCAACTAACCCTAACCCTAAACCTAACACTATCCCTAACCCTTACCCGAAGCCTTACCCTCACCCGTCCCCTAATCCTAACCCGTACACTAACACTAACCCATACCCTAACACGTACGCTCACCCTAAACTGTTGTCGTACCCTAACCTGTACCCTAAACCGTCCCCGTCCCCTAACCCTAACCCTAACCCTAACCCTAACCCTTACACGCAGCCTTACCCTCACCCGTCCCCTAATCCTTACCCGTAGGCTAACACGAACCCGTACCCTAACACGTACGCTCACCCTAAACCGTGTCGTACCCTAACCTGTACCCTACACCGTCCCCGTCCCCTAACCCTAACCCTAACCCTAATCCTAAACCTAACCCTTACCCGAAGCCTTACGCTCACCCGTCCCCTAATCCTAACCCGTACACTAACACTAACCCGTACCCTAACACGTATGCTCACCCTAAACCGTTGTCGTACCCTAAACTGTACCCTAAACCATCCCCGTCCCCGTCCCCTAACCCTAAACCTAACCTTAACCCTTACCCGAAGCCTTACCCTCACCCGTCCCCTAATCCTAACCCGTACGCTAACACTAATCCGTACCCTAACACGTACGCTCACCCTAAACCGTTGTCGTACATTAACCTGTACCCTAAACCGTCCCCGTACCCTAACCCTAACCCTAACCCTTACCCGAAGCCTTACCCTAACCCGTCCCCTAATCCTAAACCGTACGCTAACACTAACCCGTACCGTAACATGTACGCTCAAACTAAACCGTTGTCGTACACTAACCTGTACCCTAAACCGTCCCCGTCCCCGTCTCAGTCCCCGAACCCTAACCCTAACCCTAACCCTTACCCGAAGCGTTACCCTCACCCGTCCCCTAATCCTAACCCGTACGCTAACACTAAACCGTACCCTAACACGTACGCTCACCCTAAACCGTTGTTGTACCCTAACCTGTACCCTAAACCGTCCCCGTCCCCTAAACCTAACCCTAACCCTAACCCTAACCCAAAACCCAACCCTTACCCGAAGCCTTACCCTCACCCGTCCCCTAATCCTAACCCGTACGCTAAAACTAACCCGTACCCTAACACTTACGCTCACCCCAAACCGTTGTCGTTCAGAAACCTGTACCCTAAACCGTCCCCGTCCCCTAACACTAACCCTAACCCTAACACTAACCCTAACCCTTACCCGAAGCCTTACCCTCACCCGTCCCCTAATCCTAACCCGTACGCTAACACTAACCCGTACCCTAACACGTACGCTCACCCTAAACCATTGTCGTACACTAACCTGTACCCTAAACCGTCCCCGACCCCGTCCCCTAACCCTAAACCTTACCCTAACCCGAACCCTTACCCGAAGCCTTACCCTCACCCGTCCCCTAATACTAACCCGTACACTAACACTAACCCGTACCCTAACACGTACGCTCACACTAAACCGTTGTCGTACCCTAACCTGTACCCTAAACCGTCCCCATCCCCTAACCCTAAACCTTACCCGAAGCCTTACCCTCACACCTCCCCTAATCATAACCCGTACGCTAACACTAACAAGTACCCTAACACGTACGCTCACCCTAAACCGTTGTCGTACCCTAACCTGTACCCTAAACCGTCCCCGTCCCCGTCCCAGTCCCCTAACCCTAACCCTAACCCTAACCCTTACCCGAAGCATTATCCTCACCCGTCCCCTAATCCTAACCCGTACGCTAACACTAACCCGTACCCTAACACGTACGCTCACCCTAAACCGTTGTCGTACCCTAACCTGTACCCTAAACCGTCACCATCCCCTAACCCTAACTCTAACCCTAACCCTAACCCTAACCCTTACCCGTAGCCTTACCCTCACCCGTCCCCTAATCCTAACCCTTACGCTAACACTAACCCGTACCCTAACACGTACGCTCACCCTAAACCGTTGTCGTACACTAAACTGTACCCTAAACCGTCCCCGTCCCCGTCCCCTAACCCTAACCCTAAACCTAACCCTTACCAGAAGCCTTACCCTCACCCGTCCCCTAATCCTAACCCGTACGCTAACACTAAACCGTACCCTAACACGTACGCCCACCCGAAACCGTTGTCGTACCCTAACCTGTACACTAAACCATCCCCGTCCCCTAACCCTAACCCTAACCCTTACCCGAAGCCTTACCCTCACCCGTCCCCTAATTCTAACACGTACGCTAACACTAACCCGTACCCTAACACGTACGCTCACCCTAAACCATTGTCGTACCCTAACCTGTACCCTAAACTCACCCTAACCCTATCCCTAACCCTAACCCTAACCCTGACCCGAAGCCTTACACTCACCCGTCCCCTAATCCTAACCCGTACGCTAACACTAAATGGTACCCTAACACGTATGCTCATCCTAAACCGGTGTCGTAATCTAAACTGTACACTAAACCGTCCCCTAACCCTAACCCTAACACTAAACCTAACCCTAATTCTAACCCTTGCCCGAAGCCTTAACCTAACCCGTCCCCAATGCTAACCCGTACACTAACACTAACCCCTGCCCTAACACGTACGCTCACCTGAAACCGTTGTCGTACACTAACCTGAACCCTAAACCGTCCCCGTCCCCTAGCCCTAAACCTAACCCTAACGCTAACCCTAAAAATAACCCTAACACTTACCCGAAGCCTTACCCTCACCCGTCCCCTAATCCTAACCTGTACGCTAACACTAAAACGTACCCTAAAACGTACGCTCACCCTAAATTGTTGTCGTACCCTAACCTGTACCCTAAACCGTCCCCGTCCCCTAAACCTAACCATAACCCTAACCCTAACCCAAACCCTAACCCTTACCCGAAGCCTTACCCTCACCCGTCCCCTAATCCTAACCCGTACGCTAACACTAACCCGTACCCTAACACGTACGCTCACCCCAAACTGTTGTCGTACCCTAACCTGTACCCTAAACCGTCCCCTTCCCCTAACCCTAACCCTAACCCTAACACTAACCCTAACCCTTACCCGAAGCCTTACCCTCACCCGACCCCTAATCCTAACCCGTACGCTTACACTCTCCCGTACCCTAAGACGTACGCTCACCCTAAACCGTTGTCGTACACTAACCTGTACCCTAAACCGTCCCCGTCCCCGTCCCCTAACTCTAAACCTTACCCTAACCCGAATCCTTACCCGAAGCCTTACCCTCACCCGTCCCCTAATCCTAACCCGTACGCTAACACTAACACGTACCCTAAAACGTACGCTCACCCTAAACCGTTGTCGTACCCTAACCTGTACCCTAAACCGTCCCCGTCCCCTAACCCTAACCCTAACCCTAACCCTAACCCTTACCCGAAGCCTTACCCTCACCCGTCCCCTAATCCTAACCCGTACGCTAACACTAAACCGTACCCTAACACGTACACTCACCCTAAACCGTTGTCGTAACCTAACCTGTACCCTAAAGCGTCCCCGTCACCGTCCCCGTCCCCTAACACTAACCCTAACCCTAAACCTTACCCGAAACCTTACCCTCACCCGTCCCCTAATCCTAACCCGTACGCTAACACTAACCGTACCCTAACATGTACGCTCACCCTAAACCGTTGTCGTACCCTAACCTGTACCTTAAACCGTCCCTGTCCCCTGACCCTAACCCTAACCCTATCCCTAACCCTAACCGTAACCCTTACCCGAAGCCTTACACTCACCCGTCCCCTAATCCTAACCCGTACGCTAACACTAAATGGTACCCTAACACGTATGCTCATCCTAAACCGGTGTCGTACTCTAACCTGTACACTAAACCGTCCCCTAACCCTATCCCTAACACTAAACCTAACCCTAATTCTAACCCTTCCCCGAAGCCTTAACCTAACCCGTCCCCAATCCTAACCCGTACGCTAACACTAACCCGTGCCCTAACACGTACGCTCAACCGAAACCGTTGTCGTACCCTAACCTGAAACCTAAGCCGTCCCCGTCCCCTAGCCCTAAACCTAACCCTAACGCTATCCCTATAACCCTAACACTTACCCGAAGCCTTACCCTAACCCGTCCCCTAATCCTAACCTGTACGGTAACACTAACCCGTGCCCTAACACGTACGCTCACCCTAAACCGTTGTCGTACACTAACCTGTACCCTAAACCGTCCCCGTCCCCTAACCCTAACCCTAACCCTAACCCTAACCCTCACCCGAAGCCTTACCCTAACCCGTCGCCAATCCTAACCCATACGCTATCACGTACGCTTACCCTAAACTGTTGTCGTACACTAACCTGTACCCTAAGCCGTCCCCGTCCCCTAACCCTAACCCGAACCGTAACCCTATCACTAAACCTTACCCGAAACCTTACACTAACCCGTCCACTCAACCTAATCCGTACGCTAACACTAAGCCATACCCTAACACGTACACTCACCCTAAAACTTTGTCATACCTTAAACTGTACCCTAAACCGTCCCCGTCACCTAAACCTAACCCTAACCCTAAACCTAACACTTACACAAAGCCTTATCCTAACCCGTCCCCTAATCCTAACCCGTACGCTAACACTAATCCGTACCCTAACACGTACGCTCACGCTGAACCGTTGTCGTACCCTAACCTGTACCCTAAACCGTCCCGTCTCCTAACCCTAACCCTAACCCTAAACCTAACCCTTACCCGAAGCCTTACCCTAACCCGTCCACTAATCCTAACCTGTACGCTAACACTAACCCATGCCCTAACACGTACGCTCACCCTGAAACGTTGTCGAACGCTAACCTGTACCCTAAACCGTCCCCGTCCCCTAACCTTAACACTAACCCTAACCCTAAGCCTTACCCATAGCCTTACCCTAAACCGTCACCTAATCCTAACCCGTACCCTAACACTAACACGTACCCTAACACGTACGCTCACCCTAAACCTTTGTCATATCCTAACCTGTAACCTAAACCGTCCCCGTCCCCTAAACCTAACCCTAACCCTAAACCTAACCCTAACCCTTACCCGAGCCTTACCCTAACATGTCCCCTAATCCTAACCCGTACGCTAACACTAAACAGTGCCCTAACACGTACGCTCACCCTAAACCGTTGTCGTACCCTCACCTGTACCCTAAACCGTCCCCGTCCCCGTCCCCGTCCCCTAACGCTAACCCTAAACCTAAACCTTACCCGAAGCCTTACCCTAACCCATCCCCTAATCCAAAACCGTATGCTAACACTAACCCATACCCTAACACGTACACTCACCCTAGAACGTTGTCATACCCTAACCTGTACCCTAAACCATCCCCGTCCCCTTCCCCCATACCTAAGCCTAACCCTAACCCTCACCCGAAGCCTTACCCTAACCCGTCCACTAATCCTAACTCGTACGCTAACACTAACCCATACCCTAACACGTACACTCACCCTAAAACGTTGTCTTAACCTAAACTGTACCCTAAACCGTCCCTGTCCCCTAAACCTAACCCTAACACTAACCCTTACCCAAAGCCTTACCCTAACCCGTCCGCTAAACCTAACCCGTACACTAACACTAACCCGTACCCTAACACGTACGCTCACCCTAAACTGTTGTCGTACCCTAACCTGTACCCTAAACAGTCCCCGTCCCCTAACCTTAACCCTAACCCTAACCCTAAGCCTTACCCAAAGCCTTACCCTAAACCATCCCCTAATCCTAAACCGTACCCTAACTCTGACCCGTACTCTAACACGTACGCTCACCCTATACAGTTGTCATACCCTAACCTGTACCCTAAACAGTCCCCGTCCCCTAACATTAACCCTAAACCTAACCGTAACCCTAACCCTTACCTGAAGCCTTACACTAACCCGTGTACTAATCCAAACCCGTACGCTAACACTAACCCATGCCCTAACACGTACGCTCATCCTAAACCGTTGTCGTACCCTAACCTATACCCCAAACCGTCCCCGTCCCCTAACGCTAACCCTAACCCTAACCTTAACCCTAACCCTTACCCGAAGCCTTACACTCACCCGTCCCCTAACCCTAACCCGTACGCTAACACTAAATGGTACCCTAACACGTATGCTCATCCTAAACCGGTGTCGTACTCTAACCTGTACACTAAACCGTCCCCTAACCCTAACCCTAACACTAAACCTAACCCTAATTCTAAACCTTGGCCGAAGCCTTAACCTAACCCGTCCCCAATCCTAACCCGTACACTAACACTAACCCGTGCCCTAACACGTACGCTCACCCGAAACCGTTGTCGTACCCTAACCTGAACCCTAAACCGTCCCCATCCCCTAGCCCTAAACCTAACCCTAACGCTAACCCTAAAAATAACCCTAACACTTATCCGAAGCCTTACCCTCACCCGTCCCCTAATCCTAACCCGTACGCTAAAACTAACCCGTTCCCTAACACGTACGCTCTTCCTAAACCGTTGTCGTACCCTAACCTGTACCCTAAACCGTCCCCGTCCCCTAACCCTAACCCTAAACCTAACCCTAAACCTTACCCGAAGCCTTGCCCTCACCCGTTCCCTAATCCTAACCCGTACGCTAACACTAACCCGTACCCTAACACGTACGCTCACCCTAAAACGTTGTCGTAACCTAAACTGTACCCTAAAGCGTCCCCGTCCCCATCCCCCTCCCCTAACCCTAACCCAAACCCTAAACCTTTCCGGAAGCCTTACCCTCACCCGTCCCCTAATCCTAACCCGTACGCTAACACTAACACGTACCCTAAAACGTACGCTCACCCTAAACCATTGTCGTACCCTAACCTGTACCCTAAACCGTCCCCGTCCCCGTCCCCTAACCCTAACCCTAACCCTAACCCTAACCCTTACCCGAAGCCTTACCCTCACGAGTCCCCTAATCCTAACCCGTACGCTAACACTATCCCGTACCCTAACACGTACGCTCACCCTAAACCGTTGTTGTACCCTAACCTGTACCCTAAACCGTCCCCGTCCCCTAACCCTAACCCTAACCCTAATCCTAACCCTAACCCTTACCCGAAGCCTTACCCTCACCCGACCCCTAATCCTAACCCGTACGCTTACACTCACCCGTACCCTAAGACGTACGCTCACCCTAAACCGTTGTCGTACACTAACCTGTACCCTAAACCGTCCCCGTCCCCGTCCCCTAACTCTAAACCTTACCCTAACCCGAACCCTTACCCGAAGCCTTACCCTCACCCGTCCCCTAATCCTAACCCGTACGCTAACACTAACACGTACCCTAAAACGTACGCTCACCCTAAACCGTTGTCGTACCCTAACCTGTACCCTAAACCGTCCCCGTCCCCTAACCCTAACCCTAACCCTAACCCTAACCCTTACCCGAAGCCTTACCCTCACCCGTCCCCTAATCCTAACCCGTACGCTAACACTAAACCGTACCCTAACACGTACACTCACCCTAAACCGTTGTCGTAACCTAACCTGTACCCTAAAGCGTCCCCGTCACCGTCCCCGTCCCCTAACACTAACCCTAACCCTAAACCTTACCCGAAACCTTACCCTCACCCGTCCCCTAATCCTAACCCGTACGCTAACACTAACCGTACCCTAACATGTACGCTCACCCTAAACCGTTGTCGTACCCTAACCTGTACCTTAAACCGTCCCTGTCCCCTGACCCTAACCCTAACCCTATCCCTAACCCTAACCCTAACCCTTACCCGAAGCCTTACACTCACCCGTCCCCTAATCCTAACCCGTACGCTAACACTAAATGGTACCCTAACACGTATGCTCATCCTAAACCGGTGTCGTACTCTAACCTGTACACTAAACCGTCCCCTAACCCTATCCCTAACACTAAACCTAACCCTAATTCTAACCCTTCCCCGAAGCCTTAACCTAACCCGTCCCCAATCCTAACCCGTACGCTAACACTAACCCGTGCCCTAACACGTACGCTCAACCGAAACCGTTGTCGTACCCTAACCTGAAACCTAAACCGTCCCCGTCCCCTAGCCCTAAACCTAACCCTAACGCTATCCCTATAACCCTAACACTTACCCGAAGCCTTACCCTAACCCGTCCCCTAATCCTAACCCGTACGGTAACACTAACCCGTGCCCTAACACGTACGCTCACCCTAAACCGTTGTCGTACACTAACCTGTACCCTAAACCGTCCCCGTCCCCTAACCCTAACCCTAACCCTAACCCTCACCCGAAGCCTTACCCTAACCCGTCGCCAATCCTAACCCATACGCTATCACGTACGCTTACCCTAAACTGTTGTCGTACACTAACCTGTACCCTAAGCCATCCCCGTCCCCTAACCCTAACCCGAACCGTAACCCTATCACTAAACCTTACCCGAAACCTTACACTAACCCGTCCACTCAACCTAATCCGTACGCTAACACTAATCCATACCCTAACACGTACACTCACCCTAAAACTTTGTCATACCTTAAACTGTACCCTAAACCGTCCCCGTCACCTAAACCTAACCCTAACCCTAAACCTAACCCTTACACAAAGCCTTATCCTAACCCGTCACCTAATCCTAACCCGTACCCTAACACTAACACGTACCCTAACACGTACGCTCACCCTGAACCGTTGTCGTACCCTAACCTGTACCCTAAACCGTCCCGTCTTCTAACCCTAACCCTAACCCTAAACCTAACCCTAACCCTTACCCGAGCCTTACCCTAACATGTCCCCTAATCCTAACCCGTACGCTAACACTAACCAGTGCCCTAACACGTACGCTCACCCTAAACCGTTGTCGTACCCTCACCTGTACCCTAAACCGACCCGTCCCCGTCCCCATCCCCTAACGCTAACCCTAACCCTAAACCTTACCCGAAGCCTTATCCTAACCCATCCCCTAATCCAAAACCGTATGCTAACACTAACCCATACCCTAACACGTACACTCACCCTAGAACGTTGTCATACCCTAACCTGTACCCTAAACCATCCCCG
The DNA here is from genome assembly GCF_059928025.1 of Delphinapterus leucas. Taxonomy (NCBI): domain Eukaryota; kingdom Metazoa; phylum Chordata; class Mammalia; order Artiodactyla; family Monodontidae; genus Delphinapterus; species Delphinapterus leucas. The sequence continues at coordinate 18,480,908 of NW_028322236.1, read as the reverse complement.
TCCCCTTCCCCCATACCTAAGCCTAACCCTAACCCTCACCCGAAGCCTTACCCTAACCCGTCCACTAATCCTAACTCGTACGCTAACACTAACCCATACCCTAACACGTACACTCACCCTAAAACGTTGTCTTACCCTAAACTGTACCCTAAACCGTCCCTGTCCCCTAAACCTAACCCTAACACTAACCCTTACCCAAAGCCTTACCCTAACCCGTCCCCTAAACCTAACCCGTACACTAACACTAACCCGTACCCTAACACGTACGCTCACCCTAAACTGTTGTCGTACCCTAACCTGTACCCTAAACAGTCCCCGTCCCCTAACCCTAACCCTAACCCTAACCCTAAGCCTTACCCAAAGCCTTACCCTAAACCATCCCCTAATCCTAAACCGTACCCTAACTCTGACCCGTACTCTAACACGTACGCTCACCCTATACAGTTGTCATACCCTAACCTGTACCCTAAACAGTCCCCGTCCCCTAACATTAACCCTAAACCTAACCGTAATCCTAACCCTTACCTGAAGCCTTACACTAACCCGTGTCCTAATCCAAACCCGTACGCTAACACTAACCCATGCCCTAACACGTACGCTCATCCTAAACCGTTGTCGTACCCTAACCTATACCCTAAACTGTCCCCGTCCCCTAACCCTAACCCTAACCCTAACCCTCACCCGAAGCCTTACCCTAACCCGTCGCCAATCCTAACCCGTACGCTATCACGTACGCTCACCATAAAATGTTGTCGTACACTAAACTATACCCTAAGCCGTCCCCGTCCCCTAACCCTAACCCGAACCCTAACCCTATCACTAACCCTTACCCGAAACTTTACCCTCACCCGTCCCCTAATCCTAACCCGTACGCTAACACTAACCCATACCCTAACACCTACGCTCACCCTAAACCATTGTCGTACCCTAAAGTGTACCCTAAACCTTCCCCGTCCCGAACCCTAACCCGAACCCTAACACTAACCCTAACCCTTACCCGAAGCCTTTCCCTCACCCGTCCCCTAATCCTAACCCGTACGCTAACACTAAATGGTACCCTAACACGTATGCTCATCCTAAACCGGTGTCGTACTCTAACCTGTACACTAAACCGTCCCCTAACCCTAACCCTAACACTAAACCTAACCCTAATTCAACCCTTGCCCGAAGCCTTAACCTAACCCGTCCCCAATCCTAACCCGTACACTAACACTAACCCGTGCCCTAACACGTACGCTCACCCTAAACCGTTGTCGTACCCTAAACTGTACCCCAAACCGTCCTGGTCCCCTAACGCTAACCCTAACCCTAATCTTAACCCTAACCCTTACCCGAAGCCTTACACTCACCCGTCCCCTAACCCTAACCCGTACGCTAACACTAAATGGTACCCTAACACGTATGCTCATCCTAAACCGGTGTCGTACTCTAACCTGTACACTAAACCGTCCCCTAACCCTAACCCTAACACTAAACCTAACCCTAATTCTAAACCTTGGCCGAAGCCTTAACCTAACCCGTCCCCAATCCTAACCCGTACACTAACACTAACCCGTGCCCTAACACGTACGCTCACCCGAAACCGTTGTCGTACCCTAACCTGAACCCTAAACCGTCCCCATCCCCTAGCCCTAAACCTAACCCTAACGCTAACCCTAAAAATAACCCTAACACTTATCCGAAGCCTTACCCTCACCCGTCCCCTAATCCTAACCCGTACGCTAAAACTAACCCGTACCCTAACACGTACGCTCTTCCTAAACCGTTGTTGTACCCTAACCTGTACCCTAAACCGTCCCCGTCCCCTAACCCTAACCCTAAACCTAACCCTAAACCTTACCCGAAGCCTTGCCCTCACCCGTTCCCTAATCCTAACCCGTACGCTAACACTAACCCGTACCCTAACACGTACGCTCACCCTAAAACGTTGTCGTAACCGAAACTGAACCCTAAAGCGTCCCCGTCCCCATCCCCCTCCCCTAACCCTAACCCAAACCCTAAACCTTTCCGGAAGCCTTACCCTCACCCGTCCCCTAATCCTAACCCGTACGCTAACACTAACACGTACCCTAACACGTACGCTCACCCTAAACCATTGTCGTACCCTAACCTGTACCCTAAACCGTCCCCGTCCCCGTCCCCGTCCCCTAACCCTAACCCTAACCCTAACCCTTACCCGAAGCCTTACCCACACCCGTCCCCTAATCCTAACCCATACGCTAACACTAACCCGTACCCTTACACGTACGCTCACCCTAAACCGTTGTCGTACCCTAACCTGTACCCTAAGCCATCCCCGTCCCCGTCCCCTAACCCTAACCTTAACCCTAACCCTAACCCTTACCCGAAGCCTTACCCTCACCCGTCCCCTAATCCTAACCCGTACGCTAACACTAACCCGTACCCTAACACGTACGCTCACCCTAAACCGTTGTCGTACCCTAACTTGTACCCTAAACCGTCCCCGTCCCCTAACCCTAACCCTAACCATAATCCTAACCCTAACCCTTACCCGAAGCCTTACCCTCACCGGTCCCATAATCCTAACCCGTACGCTAACACTAACCAGTACCCTAACACGTACGCTCACCCTAAATCGTTGTCGTACACTAAACTGTACCCTAAACCGTCCCCGTCCCCGGCCCCTAACCCTAACCCTAACCCTAACCCTAACACTTACCCGAAGCCTTACCCTCACCCGTCACCTAATCCTTACCCGTACGCTAACACTAATCCGTACCCTAAAACGTACGCTCACCCTAAACCGTTGTCGTACCCTAACCTGTACCCTAAACCGTCCCCATACCCTAACCCTAACCCTAACCCTAACCCTAACACTTACCCGAAGCCTTACCGTCACCCGTCCCGTAATCCTAACCCGTACGCTAACACTAACCCGTACCCTAACACGTACGCTCACCCTAAACCGTTGTCGTACCCTAACCTGTACCCTAAACCGTCCCCGTCCCCTAACCCTAACCCTAACCCTAACCCTAACCCTTACCCGAAGCCTTACCCTCACCCGTCCCCTAATCCTAACCCGTACGCTAACACTAACCCGTACCCTAACACGTACGCTCACCCAAAACCGTTGTCGTACCCTAACCTGTACCCTAAACCGTCCCCGTCCCCGTCCCCTAACCCTAACCCTAACCCTAACGCTAACCCTAACCCTTACCCGAAGCCTTACCTTCACCCGTCCCCTAATCCTAACCCGTACGCTAACACTAACCCGTACCCTAACACGTACACTCACCCTAAAACGTTGTCGTACCCTTACCTGTACCCTAAACCGTCCCCGTCCCCTTACCCTAACCCTAACCCTAACCCTTACCCGAAGCCTTACCCTCACCCGTCCCCTAATCCTAACCCGTACGCTACCACTAACCCGTACCCTAACACGCACTCTCACCCTAAACCGTGTCGTACCCTAACCTGTACCCTAAACCATCCCCGTCCCCTAACCCTAACCCTAACCCTAATCCTAACCCTAACCCTTATCCGAAGCCTTACCCTCACCCGTCCCCTAATCCTAACCCGTACGCTAACACCAAACCGTACCCTAACACGTACGCTCACCCTAAACCGTTGTCGTACCCTAACCTGTACCCTAAAACGTCCCCGTCCCCTAACCCTAACCCTAACCCTAACCCTTACCAGAAGCCTTACCGTCACCCGTCCCCTAATCTTTACCCGTACGCTAAAACGAACCCGTACCCTAACACGAACGCTCACCCTAAACCGTTGTCGTACCCTAACCTGTACCCTAAACCGTCCCCGTCCCCGTCCCCATCCCCTAACCCTAACCGTAACCCTTACCCGAAGCCTTACCCTCAACCGTCCCCTAATCTTAACACGTACGCTAACACTAAACCGTACCCTAACAAGTACGCTCACCCTAAACCGTTGTCGTATCCTAACCTGTACCCTAAACCGTCCCCGTCCCCATCCACTTACCCTAACCCTAACCCTTACCCAAAGCCTTACCCTCACCCATCCCCTAATCCTAACCCGTACGCTAACACTAACCCGTACCCTAACACGCACTCTCACCCTAAACCGTGTCGTACCCTAAACTGTACCCTAAACTGTCCCCGTCCCCTAACCCTAACCCTAACCCTAACCCTAACCCTAAACCTTACCCGAAGCCTTGCCCTCACCCGTTCCCTAATCCTAACCCGTACGCAAACACTAACCGGTACCCTAACACGTACGCTCACCCTAAACCATTGTCGTAACCTAAACTGTACCCTAAAGCGTCCTCGTCCCCGTCCCCGTCCCCTAACCCTATCCCAAACCTTAAACCTTTCCCGAAGCCTTACCCTCAACCGTCCCCTAATCCTAACCCGTACGCTAACACTAACCTGTACCCTAACACGTACGCTCACCCTAAACCGTTGTCGTACCCTAACCTGTACCCTAAACCGTCCCCGTCCCCGTCCCCTAACCCTAACCCTAAACCTAACCCTTACCCGAAGCCTTACCCTCACCCGTCCCCGAATCCTAACCCGTACGCTAACACTAACACATACCCTAACACGTACGCTCACCCTAAACCGTTTTCGTACCCTAACCTGTACCCTAAACCGACCCCGTCCCTGTCCCCTAACCCTAACCCTAACCCTAACCCTTACCCGAAGCCTTACACTCACGAGTCCCCTAAACCTAACCCGTACGCTAACACTAACCCGTACCCTAACACGTACGCTCACCCTAAACCGCTGTCGTACCCTAACCTGTACCCTAAACCATCCCCGTCCCCTAACCCTAACCCTAACCCTAATCCTAACACTAACCCTTACCGAAAGCCTTACCCTCACCCGTCCCCTAATCCTAACCCGTACGCTAACACTAACCCGTACCCTAACACGTACGCTCACCCTAAATCGTTGTCGTACACTAAACTGTACCCTAAACCGTCCCCGTCCCCGTCCCCTAACCCTAACACTTACCCGAAGCCTTACCCTCACCCGTCACTTAATCCTAACCCGTACGCTAACACTAATCGGTACCCTAAAATGTACGCTCACCCTAAACGGTTGTCGTACCCTAACCTGTACCCTAAACCGTCCTCGTACCCTAACCCTAACCCTAACACTAACCCTAACCCTAACCCTTACCCGAAGCCTTACCGTCACCCGTCCCCAATCCTAACCCGTACGCTAACACTAACCCATACCCTAACACGTACGCTCACTCTAAACCGTTGTCGTACCCTAACCTGTACCCTAAAACGTCCCCGTCCCCTAACCCTAACCCTAACCCTTATCCGAAGCCTTACCCTCACCCGTCCCCTAATCCTAACCCGTACGCTAACACTAACCCATACCCTAACATGTACGCTCACCCTAAACCGTTGTCGTACCCTAACCTGTACGCTAAACCGTCCGCGTCCCCGTCCCCTAACCCTAACCATAACCCTAACCCTAACCCTTACCTGAAGCCTTACCCTCACCCGCCCCCTAATACTAACCCGTACCCTAACACTAACCCGTACCCTAACACGTACGCTCACCCTAAAACGTTGTCGTACCCTAACCTGTACCCTAAACCTTCCCCGTCCCCGTCCACTAAAGCTAACCCTAACCGTAACCCTAACCCTTACCCGAAGCCGTACCCTCATCCGTCCCCTAATTCTAACCCGTACGCTAACACTAACCCTTACCCTAACACGTACGCTCACCCTAAACCGTTGTCGTACCCTAACCTGTAACCTAATCCGTCCCCATCCCCGTCCCCTTTCCCTAACCCTAACCCTAACCCTAACCCTTACCCAAAGCCTTACCCTCACCCGTCCCCTAATCCTAACCCGTACGGTAACACTAAACCGTACCCTAACACGTACGCTCACCCTAAACTGTTGTCGTACTCTAACCTATACCCTAAACCGTCCCCGTCCCCGTCCCCTTACCCTAACCCTAACCCTAACCCTAACCCTTACCCGAAGCCTTACCCTCACCCGTCCCCTAATCCTAACCCATACGCTAACACTAACCCATTGCCTAACACGCACTCTCACCCTAAACCGTGTCGTACCCTAACCTGTACCCTAAACCGTCCCCGTACCCTAACCCTAACCCTAACCCTAATCCTAACCCTAACCCTTACCCGAAGCCTTACCCTCACCTGTCCCCTAATCCTAACACGTACGCTAACACTAAACCGTACCCTAACACGTACGCTCACCCTAAACCGTTGTCGTACCCTAACCTGTACCCTAAAACGTCCCCGTCCTCTAAACCTAACCCTAACCCTAACCCCAACCCTTACCTGAAGCCTTACCCTCACCCGTCCCCTAATCCTAACCCGTACGCTAACACTAACCCGTACCCTAACACGTACGCTCACCCTAAACCGTTGTCGTACCCTAACCTGTACCCTAAACCGTGCCCGTCACCTAACCCTAACCCTAACCCTAACACTAACCCTAACCCTTACCCGAAGCCTTACCCTCACCCGTCCCCTAATCCTATCCCGTACGCTAACACTAACCCGTACCCTAACACGTACGCTCACCCTAAACCGTTGTCGTACACTAACCTGTAACCTAAACCGTCCCCGTCCCCTAAACCTAACCCTAACCCTAAACCTAACCCTAACCCTTACCCGAGCCTTACCCTAACACGTCCCCTAATCCTAACCCGTACGCTAACACTAACCAGTGCCCTAACACGTACGCTCACCCTAAACCGTTGTCGTACCCTCACCTGTACCCTAAACCGTCCCCGTCCCCGTCCCCGTCCCCTAACGCTAACCCTAACCCTAAACCTTACCTGAAGCCTTACCCTAACCCATCCCCTAATCCAAAACCGTATGCTAACACTAACCCATACCCTAACACGTACACTCACCCTAGAACGTTGTCATACCCTAACCTGTACCCTAAACCATCCCCGTCCCCTTCCCCCATACCTAAGCCTAACCCGAACCCTCACCCGAAGCCTTACCCTAACCCGTCCACTTATCCTAACTCGTACGCTAACACTAACCCATACCCTAACACGTACACTCACCCTAAAACGTTGTCTTACCCTAAACTGTACCCTAAACCGTCCCTGTCCCCTAAACCTAACCCTAACCCTAACCCTTACCCAAAGACTTACCCTAACCCGTCCCCTAAACCTAACCCATACACTAACACTAACCCGTACCCTAACACGTACGCTCACCCTAAACTGTTGTCGTACCCTAACCTGTACCCTAAACAGTCCCCGTCCCCTAACCCGAACCCTAACCCTATCACTAACCCTTACCCGAAACTTTACCCTCACCCGTCCCCTAATCCTAACCCGTACGCTAACACTAACCCATACCCTAACACCTACGCTCACCCTAAACCATTGTCGTACCCTAAAGTGTACCCTAAACCTTCCCCGTCCCGAACCCTAACCCGAACCCTAACACTAACCCTAACCCTTACCCGAAGCCTTTCCCTCACCCGTCCCCTAATCCTAACCCGTACGCTAACACTAAATGGTACCCTAACACGTATGCTCATCCTAAACCGGTGTCGTACTCTAACCTGTACACTAAACCGTCCCCTAACCCTAACCCTAACACTAAACCTAACCCTAATTCTAACCCTTGCCCGAAGCCTTAACCTAACCCGTCCCCAATCCTAACCCGTACACTAACACTAACCCGTGCCCTAACACGTACGCTCACCCTAAACCGTTGTCGTACCCTAAACTGTACCCCAAACCGTCCCCGTCCCCTAACGCTAACCCTAACCCTAACCCTAACCCTAACCGTAACCCTTACCCGAAGCCTTACACTCACCCGTCCCCTAACCCTAACCCGTACGCTAACACTAAATGGTACCCTAACATGTATGCTCATCCTAAACCGGTGTTGTACACTAACCTGTACACTAAACCGTCCCCTAACCCTAACCCTAACACTAAACCTAACCCTAATTCTAACACTTGGCCGAAGCCTTAACCTAACCCGTCCCCAATCCTAACCCGTACACTAACACTAACCCGTGCCCTAACACGTACGCTCACCCGAAACCGTTGTCGTACCCTAACCTGAACCCTAAACCGTCCCCATCCCCTAGCCCTAAACCTAACCCTAACGCTAACCCTAAAAATAACCCTAACACTTACCCGAAGCCTTACCCTCACCCGTCCCCTAATCCTAACCCGTACGCTAAAACTAACCCGTACCCTAACACGTACGCTCTCCCTAAACCGTTGTCGTACCCTAACCTGTACCCTAAACCGTCCCCGTCCCCTAACCCTAACCCTAAACCTAACCCTAAACCTTACCCGAAGCCTTGACCTCACCCGTTCCCTAATCCTAACCCATACGCTAACACTAACCCGTACCCTAACACGTACGCTCACCCTAAAACGTTGTCGTAACCTAAACTGTACCCTAAAGCGTCCCCGTCCCCGTCCCCTCCCCTAACCCTAACCCAAACCCTAAACCTTTCCGGAAGCCTTACCCTCACCCGTCCCCTAATACTAACCCGTACGCTAACACTAACACGTACCCTAACACGTACGCTCACCCTAAACCATTGTCGTACCCTAACCTGTACCCTAAACCTTCCCCGTCCCCGTCCCCTAACCCTAAACCTAATCCTAACCCTAACACTTACCCGAAGCCTTACCCTCACCCGTCCCTTAATCCTAACCCGTACGCTAACACTAACCCGTACCCTAACACGTACGCTCACCCTAAACCGTTGTCGTACCCTAACCTGTACCCTAAACCGTCCCCGTCCCCGTCCCCGTCCCCTAACCCTAACCCTAACCCTAACCCTTACCCGAAGCCTTACCCTCACGAGTCCCCTAATCCTAACCCGTACGCTAACACTAACCCGTACCCTAACACGTACGCTCACCCTAAACCGTTGTCGTACCCTAACCTGTACCCTAAACCGTCCCCGTCCCCTAACACTAACCCTAACCCTAATCCTAACCCTAACCGTTACCCAAAGCCTTACCCTCACCGGTCCCATAATCCTAACCCGTACGCTAACACTAACCAGTACCCTAACACGTACGCTCACCCTAAATCGTTGTCGTACACTAAACTGTACCCTAAACCGTCCCCGTCCCCGGCCCCTAACCCTAACCCTAACCCTAACACTTACCCGAAGCCTTACCCTCACCCGTCACCTAATCCTTACCCGTACGCTAACACTAATCCATACCCTAAAACGTACGCTCACCCTAAACCGTTGTCGTACCCTAACCTGTACCCTAAACCGTCCCCGAACCCTAACCCTAACCCTAACCCTAACCCTAACACTTACCCGAAGCCTTACCCTCACCCGTCCCGTAATCCTAACCGGTACGCTAACACTAACCCGTACCCTAACACGTACGCTCACCCTAAACCGTTGTCGTACCCTAACCTGTACCCTAAACCGTCCCCGTCCCCTAACCCTAACCCTAAACCTAACCCTAACCCTTACCCGAAGCCTTACCCTCACCCGTCCCGTAATCCTAACCCGTACGCTAACACTAACCCGTACCATAACACGTACGCTCACCCAAAACCGTTGTCGTACCCTAGCCTGTACCCTAAACCGTCCCCGTCCCCTAACCCTAACCGTAACCCTAACCCTAACGCTAACCCTAACCCTTACCCGAAGCCTTACCCTCACCCTTCCCCTAATCCTAACCCGTACGCTAACACTAACCCGTACCCTAACACGTACACTCACCCTAAAACGTTGTCGTACCCTAACCTGTACACTAAACCGTCCCCGTCCCCGTCCCCTTACCCTAACCCTAACCCTAACCCTTACCCGAAGCCTTACCCTCACCCGTCCCCTAATCCTAACCCGTACGCTAACACTAACCCGTACCCTAACACGCACTCTCACCCTAAACCGTGTCGTACCCTAACCTGTACCCTAAACCGTCCCCGTCACCTAACCCTAACCCTAACCCTAATCCTAACCCTAACCATTACCCAAAGCCTTACCCTCACCCGTCCCCTAATCCTAACCCGTACGCTAACACTAAACCGTACCCTAACACGTACGCTCACCCTAAACCGTTGTCGTACCCTAACCTGTACCCTAAAACGTCCCCGTCCCCTAACCCTAACCCTAACCCTAACCCTTACCAGAAGCCTTACCCTCACCCGTCCCCTAATCTTTACCCGTACGCTAAAACGAACCCGTACCCTAACACGAACGCTCACCCTAAACCGTTGTCGTACCCTAACCTGTACCCTAAACCGTCCCCGTCCCCGTCCCCATCCCCTAACCCTAACCGTAACCCTTACCCGAAGCCTTACCCTCACCCTTCCCCTAATCCTAACACGTACGCTAACACTAAACCGTACCCTAACAAGTACACTCACCCTAAACCGTTGTCGTACCCTAACCTGTACCCTAAACCGTCTCCTTCCCCGTCCCCTAACCCTAACCCTAACCGCAACCCTAACTCTTACCCGAAGCCTTACCCTCACCCGTCGCCTAATCCTAACCCATACGCTAACACTAACCCGTACACTAACACGTACTCTCACCCTAAACCGTGTCGTACCCTAACCTGTACCCTAAACCGTCCCAATCCCCTAACCTTAACCCTAACCCTAATCCTAACCCTAACCCTTACCGGAATCCTTACCCTCACCCGTCCCCTAATCCTAACCAGAACGCTAACACTAACCCGTACTCTAACACGTACGCTCACCCTAAACAGTTGTCGTACCCTAACCTGTAACCTAAACCGTCCCCATCCCCGTCCTCTATCCCTAACCCTAACCCTAACCCTAACCCTTACCCGAAGCCTTACCCTCACTCGTCCCCTAATCCTAACCAGTACGCTAACACTAAACCATACCCTAACACGTACGCTCACCCTAAAGCGTTGTCGTACCCTAACCTGTACCCTAAACCGTCCCCGTCCCCGTCCCCTTACCATAACCCTAACCCTTACCCAAAGCCTTACCCTCACCCATCCCCTAATCCTAACCCGTACGCTAACACTAACCCGTACCCTAACACGCACTCTCACCCTAAACCGTGTCGTACCCTAAACTGTACCCTAAACCGTCCCCGTCCCCTAACCCTAACCCTAACCCTAACCCTAAACCTTACCCGAAGCCTTGCCCTCACCCGTTCCCTAATCCTAACCCGTTCGCAAACACTAACCCGTACCCTAACACGTACGCTCACCCTAAACCGTTGTCGTAACCTAAACTGTACCCTAAAGCGTCCCCGTCCCCGTCCCCGTCCCCTAACCCTAACCCAAACCCTAAACCTTTCCCGAAGCCTTACCCTCACCCGTCCCCTAATCCTAACCCGTACGCTAACACTGACCCGTACCCTAACACGTACGCTCACCCTAAACCGTTGTCGTACCCTAACCTGTACCCTAAACCGTCCCCGTCCCCGTCCCCTAACCCTAACCCTACACCTAACCCTTACCCGAAGCCTTACCCCCACCCGTCCCCTAATCCTAACCCGTACGCTAACACTAACACATACCCTAAAACGTACGCTCACCCTAAACCGTTTTCGTACCCTAACCTGTACCCTAAACCGTCCCCGTCCCCTTCCCCTAACCCTAACCCTAACCCTAACCCTAATCCTTACCCGAAGCCTTACACTCACGAGTCCCCTAAACCTAACCCGTACGCTAACACTAACCCGTACGCTAACACGTACGCTCACCCTAAACCGCTGTCGTACCCTAACCTGTACCCTAAACCATCCCCGTCCCCTAACCCTAACCCTAACCCTAATCCTAACCCTAACCTTTACCCAAAGCCTTACCCTCACCCGTCCCCTAATCCTAACCCGTACGCTAACACTAACCCGTACCCTAACACGTACGCTCACCCTAAACCGTTGTCGTACACTAACCTGTACCCTAAACCGTCCCCGTCCCCGTTCCCTATCCCTATACCTTACCCTAACCCTAACCCTTACCTGAAGCCTTACCCTCACCCGTTCCCTAATCCTAACTCGTATGCTAACACTAACACCTACCCTAACACGTACGCTCACCCTAAACCGTTGTCGTACCCTAACCTGTACCCTAAACCGTCCCCGTCCCCGTCCCCTAACCCTAACCCTTACCCGAAGCCTTACCCTAACCCGTCCCCTAATCCTGACCCGTACGCTAACACTCACCCGTACACTAACACGTACGCAAACCCTAAACCTTTTTCATACCCTAACCTGTACCCTAAACCGTCCCTGTCCCCTAACCCTAACCGTAACACTTACCCGAAGACTTACACTAACCCGTCCCCTAATCCTACCCCGTAAGCTAACACTAACCCGTACCCTAACATGTACGCTCACCCTAAACCCTTGTCGTACCCTAACCTGTACCCTAAACTGTGCCCGTCCCCTAACCCTAACCCTAACCATAAACTTAACCGTTACCCGAAGCCTTACCCTAACCTGTCCCCTAATCCTAACCCGTACGCTAACTCTAACACATACCCTAACACGTACGCTCACCTTAAACCGTTATCGTACCCTAACCTGTACACTAAACCGTCCCCGTCCCCTAATCCTAACCCTAACCCTAACCCGTAACCGAAGCCTTACCCTAACCCGTCCCCTAATCCTAACCCGTATGCTAACACTAACCCGTACATTACCATGTACGCTCACCCTAAACCGTTGTCGTACCCTAACCTGTACCCTAAACCGTCCCCGTCCACTAACCCTAACCCTAACCCTATCCCTTTCCCGAAACCTTACCCTAACCCGTCCCCTAATTTTAACCCGTACGCAAACACTAACCTGTACCCTAACACGTACGCTCACCCTAAACAGTTGTCGTAACCTAACCTGTACACTAAACCGTCCCCGTCCCTTAACCCTAACCCTAACTCTAACCCTAACCCTTACCCGAAGCCTTACACTAACCCGTCCACTAATCCTAACCGTACGCTAACATTAACCCGTACGCTAACACGTACGCACAACCTAAACCGTTGTCGTACCCTAACCTGTACCCTAAACCGTCCCCGTCACCTAACCCTAAGCCTGACCCTAAACCTAACCCTTATCCGAAGCCTTACCGTAACCCGTACACTAACACGAAACCGTACCTTAAGACGTATGCTCACCTTAAACCGTTGTCGTACCCTAACTTCTACCCTAAACCGTCCCCGTTCCCTAACACTTACCCTGACCCTAACCCTAATCGGAACACTTACCCGAAGCCTTACCCTAACACATCCCCTAATCCTAACACGTACTGTAACACTAACCCGTACCCTAACACGTACGCTCACGCTAAACCGTTGTCGTACACTAACCGGTACCCTAAACCATCCCCGTCCCCTTCCCCTAACCATAACACTAACGCTAACCCTTACCCGAAGCCTTACCCTAACCCGTCCCCTAATCCTAACCCGTACGCTAACTCTAACCCATACCCTAACACGTACGCTCACCCAAAAGAGTTGTCGTACCCTAACCTGTACCCTAAACGGTCCCCGTCCCCCAAACCTAACCCTAACACTAACCCTTACCTGAAGCCTTACCCTAACCCTTCCCCTAATCCTAACACGTACGCTAACACTAACCTGTACCCTAAAACGTACGCTCACCCTAAACCGTTGTCGTACCCTAACCTGTACCCTAAAACGTACGCTCACCCTAAACCGTTGTCATACCCTAACCTGTACCCTAACACGTACGCTCACCCTAAACCGTTGTCGTACCCTAACCTGTACCCTAAACTGTCCCCGTCCCCTAACCCTAACCCTAACGCTTACCTGAAGCCTTACCCTATCCCGTCCCCTAATCCTAATTTGTACGCTAACACTAAACCGTACCCTAACACATACGCTCACCCTAAACCGTTTTTGTTCCCTAAACTCTACCCTAAACCGTCCCCGTCCCCGTCCCCTAATCCTAACCCTAACCCTTACCCGAAGCCTTACCCTAAACCGTCCCCTAATCCTAAACCATACGCTAACACTAACCCGTACCCTAACACGTACTCTCACCCTAAACCGTTGTCATACACTAAACTGTACCCTAATCCGTCTCCGTCCCCTAAACCTAACGCTAAAACTAACCCTAACCCTAACACTTACTCGAAGCCTTACCCTAAACCGTCCCCTAACCTTAACCCATACGCTAACATGTAAGCTCACACTTAACTGTTGTCGTACCTTAACCTGTACCCTAAACCGTCCCCCTCCCCTAACCCTATCCCTAACCTTAACCCTAACATAACACTTACTCGAAGCCTTACCCTAACCCGTCCCCTAATCCTAACCCGTACTCTAACACTAACCCATAACCTAACACGTACGCTCATCCTAATCCGTTGTCGTACCCTAAACTTTACCCTAAACCGTCACCGTCCCCTAACCTAACCGTAAACCTAACCCTTAACCGAAGCCTTACCCTAACCCGTCCCCTAATCCTAACCCGTACGCTAACACTAACCCATAGCCTAAAACGTACGATCACCCTAAACCTTTGTCGTACCCTAAGCTGTACCCCAAATCGTCCCAGTCCCATAAACCTAACCCTAACCCTAAACCTTACCAGAACCTTACCCTAACCCGTCCCCTAATCCTAACTTGTACGCTAACACTAAACCGTACCCTAACATGTACGCTCACCCTAAACCGTTTTCGTTCCCTAAACTGTACCCTAAACCGTCCCCGTCCCCGTCCCCGTCCCTTAACCCGAACCCTAACACTAACACTTACCTGAAGCCTTACCCTAACCCGTCCCCTAATCCTAAACCATACGGTAACACTAAGCCATACCCTAACACGTACTCTCACCCTAAACCGTTGTCGTACCCTAAACTGTACCCTAAATAGTCCCCATCCCCTAAACCTAACCCTACAACTAACCCTAACCCTAACACTTACTCGAAGCCTTACCCTAAACCGTCCCCTAATCCTAACCCGTACGCTAACACTAACCCGTACCCTAACAGGTAAGCTCACAATAAACCGTTGTCGTACCCTAACCCTTACCCTAAACCGTCCCCCTCCCCTAACCCTAACCCTAACTCTAACACTTACTCGAAGCCTTACCCTAAACCGTCCCCTAATCCTAACCCATACTCTAACACTAACCCATACCCTAAAACGTACACTCACCCTAAACCGTTGTCGTACACTAAGCTGTACCCCAAACCGTCCCAGTCCCCTAAACCTAACCCTAACCCTTACCCGAAGCCTTACCCTAACCTGTCCCCTAATCCTAACCCGTACGCTAACACTAACCCGTAGCCTAACACGTACGCTCACTCTAAACCGTTGTCGTACCCTAACCTGTACCCTAAACCGTCCCGTAACCCTAACCCTAACCCTAACCATGACCCTAACCCTTAACCGAAGCCTTACCCCAACCCGTCACCTAATCCTAACACGTACGCTAACACTAACCCGTACCCTAACACGTATGCTCACCCTAAACCGTTGTCGTACCCTAACCTGTACCCTAAACCGTCCCCATCCCCTAACTCTAACCCTAACACTGACCCTAACCCTTACCCGAAGCCTTACCGTAACCCCTCCCATAATCCTAACCCGTACGCTAACACTAATCCGTAACGTAACACGTATGCTCACCCTAAACCATTGTCGTACTCTAAGCTGTACCCTAAACCGTCCCCGTCGCCTAACACTAACCCTAACCCTAAACCTAACAATAAACCTTACCCGAAGCCTTACCCTAACCTCTCCCCTAATCCTAGCCCATACGCTAACACTAAATCGTACCTTAACACATACGCTCACTCTAAACCATTTTTGTACACTAACCTGAACCCTAAACCGTCCCCGTCCCCGTCACATAACCCTAAACCTAACCCCAACCCTTACCCGAAGCCTTACCCCAAACTGTCCCCTAATCCTAACACGTACACTAACACTAACCCATACCCTAAAACGTATGCTCATCCTACACCTTTGTCATACCCTAACCTGTACCCTATGCCGTTCCCGTCCCCTAACCTTAACCCTAACACTTACCCGAAACCTTACCCTAACCCGTCCCCTAATCCTAACCCGTACGCTAACACTAACCCTTACCATAACACGTACGCTCACCCTAAACCATTGTCGTATCCTAACCTGTACCCTAAACCGTCCCCGTCCTCTGACCCCAACCCTAACCCTAACCCTAACCCAACCCTAACCGAAGCCTTACACTAACACGTCCACTAATCCTAAAGCGTACGCTAAAACTAACCCGTACCCTAACACGTACGCTCACCCTAAACCGCTGTCATACCCTAACATGTATCCTAAACTGTCCCCATCCCCAAAACCTAACCCTAACCATAATCCTAAGCCTTACCCTAACCCGTAACCTAATCCTAAACCGTACCCTAACACTTACCCGTACCATAACACGTACGCTCACCGTAAACCTTTGTCATACAGTAACCTGTACCCTAAACCGTCCCCGTCCCCTAACCCTAACCCTAACCCTTACCCGAAGCCTTACCCTAACTCGTCCCGCAATCCTAACCCATACGCTAACACTAACCCGTACCCTGAAACGTACACTCTCCCAAAATTTTTGTTGTACACTAACCTGTACCCTAAACTGTACCCGTCCCCGTCCCAGTCCCCTCATCCTAAACCTTCCCTGAAGGCTTACCCTAACACATCCCCTAATCCTACCCATACACTAACACTAACCCAAACCCTAACACTTTCACTCACCCTAAACCATTGTTGTACCCTAACCTGTACCCTATACCGTCCTCGTCCACTAACCCTAACCCTAACTCTAACACTTACCAGAAGCCTTACCCTAACCCGTCCCCAAATCCTAACCCATACGCTATCACTAACCCGTACCCTAACACGTATGCTCAACCTAAACCGTTGTCGTACCCTAACCTGTACCATAAACCGTCCCCGTCCCCGTCCCCATTCCCTAACCCTAACCCTAAAACTTACCCGAAGCCTTACCCTAACCCGTCCCCTAATCCTAATCCGTATGCAAACACTAACCTGGACCCTAACACATACGCTCAAACTAAACTTTTGTCGTACCCTCACCTGTATCCTAAACCGTCCCCGTCCCCTATCTCTAACCCTTGCCAGAAGCCTTACCCTAACCCGTCACCTAATACTAACCCGTACGCTAACACTAACTCCTACGCTAACACTAACCCATACCCTAACACGTACGCTTACCCTAAACCGTTGTCGTACACAAACTTGTACCCTAAACCGTCCCCGTCCCCTAACCCTAACCCTAAACCTAACCCTAACACTTACCCGAAGCCTTACCCTAATACGTCCCTTAATCCTAACCTGTACACTAACAGTAACCAATACCCTAACACGTACGCTCACCCTAAACCGTTGTCATACGCTAACCTGTACCCTAAACCGTCCCCATTCCCTAACCTTAACCCAAACACTAACACTTACCCGAAGCCTTACCCTAACCCGTCCGCTAATCCTAAGGCAAACGCTAACACTAACCCGTACCCTAACACATACGGTCACCATAAACTGTTGTCGTACACTAACCGGTACACTAAACTGTCCCCGTCCCTGTCCCCATTCCCTAACGCTAACCCTAACCCTAAACTTTCCCCGAAGCCTTACCCTAACCCGTCCCCTAATCCTAACCCGTATGCTAACACTCACCCGTACCCTAACATGTACGCTCACCCTAAATCGTTCACATACAATAACCTGTACCCTAAACCGTCCCCATCTCCTAACCGTAACCCTAAACCTAAGACTCACCCGAAGCCGTACCCTAATCCGTCCCCTAATCCTAACCCGTACGCTAACAGTAACTCGTACCCTAACACGTACGTTCACCCTAAAACATTGTCGTACCCTAACCTGTACCCTAAACCGTCCCCGTCCCCTGACCTGAACCCTAAACCTAACCCTTACCCGAAGCCTTACCCTAATGCATCCACTAACCCTAACTCGTACGCTAACACTAATCCATACCCTAACACGTACGCTCACCCTAAACCGTTGTCATACGCTAACATGTACCCTATACCGTCCCCATCCCCTAACCCTAACCCTAACCCTAACCATAAACCTTACCCGAAGCCTTACCCTAACACGTCCCCTAATCCTAACACGTACGCTCACCCTAAACCGTTGTCGTACACTAAACTGTACCATAAACCATCCCCGTCACCTAACCCTAACCCTAAACCTTACTAGAAGCCTTACCCTAACCCTTCCCCTAATACTAACCCGTCCGCTAACACTAACTCATACGCTAACACTAACCTGTACGCTAACACTTATGCTCACCCTAAACCTTTGTCGTACACTAACCTGTAACCTAAACCGTCCCAGTCCCCTAACCCTAACCCTAACCCTTACCCGAAGCCTTACCCTAAACCGTACACTAATCCTAACCCGTACGCTAACACTAACGCATACGTTAACACGTACACTCACCCTAAACCGTTGTCGTAACCTAACTTGTACCCTAAACCATCCTCGTCCGAAAACCCTAACCCTAACCCTAACCATATCCCTTACCCGAAGCCTTACCCTAACTCATCCCCTAATCCTAACCCGTATGCTAACACTAACCCGTACCCTAACATGTACGCTCACCCTAAACCGTTGTCGTACCCTAACCTGTACCCTAAACAGTTCCCGTCCCCTAACCCTAACCCTAACCCTTACCCGAAGACTTACCCTACACTGTCCCCTAATCCTAACCCGTACGCTAACATTAACCCATACCCTAACACATACACTCAAACTAAATATAATATATAATGTAAATATATATATATATCTAAATATAATAATATATTGTAATATATTCAGGAAAATATGCATACGCTCTTTTTGGCCAACCAAGAAAGCGTGTAAAGGAAAACTGCACTAAAATGAATTCTCATTGCCCCCAGCTCAAAAGGGCCATCTGAAAAAAGTGTAAAATCCAGAAAGGCAGAAAAGGCTATGGAAAAGCGGGAGACTTGTTATGTTTATGGGCGGGATGTAAATTGCCAACAGCCATTCTGGAGAACTGTATGGTGTTTCCTGAAACACGTAGGAAACAAAGCAACACAGCCTATGGCACTTCCACTTATGGTCCTATAGCTTAGGGAAATTAAAATCAAAAACACACAGCCACCCCAAAGTTTGGGACGGCTCTGTTTACAAGAACCTCGTCTACGGTACAAGTTCAATATCCGAGAAAGCAAAAAATGGATAAAGAAGTTGTGGTACGTACGTACAATGGAATATCACTCAGCAATGAAATCTATGTCATCAGGCCCGTCGCGGCATAATGAGTGGATTCAGGTACGACGATTCTACGAGAAATAAGTCACACAGAAAAAGAAACATCAAAAGATATCACTAATACATGGAACGTAAACTTGTCTACACATGAACTGAATTACAAAACAGAACAGGGTCTCAAATTTAGAAAACCAACTTATGCTTGCTTATGGGGAAAGGTGAGTTGGGGTGCTGCATAAAACCAGAGATTGAAATTAGCACAGATACCGTTCCATAAGCCAAATGTATAATAGACGAACCTACTCCTTACTCAACGAAATGGACTCAACACCCCATATTCAACGCCTGGGAATATACCTGACAAGTAAGAATCTTAAAACCCATGGATTTATATGTCTCCATAAGGAAATCAAGCGTGTGTACAGCGGCCTAAACACAGCAGTGAAAATCCGATAAATCCCATTATCAAAATAAATTTCACAAACACAACACAATGACAGTGAAATAGAGAGCAATTCTTAAATAATTCATTCAGGGCTTGTGATGCAACCTGGATTTACCACATCTACACCCAGAGCTGGGTGAGACATAAGGCTGGACACTTCGGGCTGATAGCATTGGTGAGGTTCGGTGAGCAAACGCAGACCCTTTGAAGTCATACTGCATGGTACCCATTCCATGGGTCCCAGCTCTCCAGGTTTAAGGGATTCTTCCTTCAGCTAAAACATGCATGGGAAACCCAGAGTATGGTCCACCGTGTGATTGGAAAACGTTTTCAAATACATCTCAGTTTTCGTCCCCTGGTACTCAGCTTCACCATTGCAGACGCTTTACTAACACTCTCCCCACTTGGAGAGTCAGAGCCTGTAACCTCCTGTTTGGCACAGTTTGCAATTTCTGTGCAAGATGAACAGGAATAGGGAGAACCAATGAGAGACTAGCTGAAGGTGCCTGCACAGGCAAAAGGAATGATCATTTCCCACCAGGAAGAGGAATTAACCAAAGGCTCAGCATGCCCTGCCGGAAACAGTTTAGGGCCTGAAGTAATCCTGCGGTTTTGCGGCCAGCTCACAAGAAAGCGAGTTGAAGAAAGGAGCTCAGGGGCACTGTAATTCACAAACATGCAGAGTTATGAATGACAGCTATCGTCAAAAATGTATTGAATCATTTATTCCAAGAGGATTTGAAAGCGGGGCAGAATTTCAGAAAAAGGATTTCAGGGGGTAGACTGGAATTGCACTTAAAGCATAGGAAAAGAGGCAGAATGTCGACAATGATGCACTTGGCCAAAAGGGGTGTATGCGTTTTTTCCTGAATATATTCAGGAAAAAACGCATACACACTTTTTGGCCAACCAAGCAAGCGTGTAAAGGAAATCTGCAATACAATGAAGTCTCACTGCCCCACGGTCAAAAGGGCCATGTGGAAGAAGTGTAAAATCCAGAAAGGCAGGACAGATCAAGGAGAAAAGGGAGCCTTGTTATGCTGCTGGGCGTGATGAAATTTGCCAACAGCCACTCTGGAGAAGTGTATGGTGTTTCCTGAAACACATAGGAAACAAAGCAACACAGCCGATGGCACTTCCACTTATGGTCCTATAGCTTAGGGAAATTAAAATCAAAAACACACAGAAACCCCAAAGTTTGGGACGGTTCTGTTTACAAGAACCTCGTCTTCAGTACAAGTTAAATATCAGAGAAAGCAAAAAATGGATTAAGAATTTGTGGTACGTACGTACAATGGAATATCACTCAGCAATGCAATCTACGTCATCAGGCCCGTAGCGGCATAATGAGTGGATTCAGGAACGAGGATTCTACGAGAAATAATTCACACAGAAAAAGAAACATCATAAGATATCACTAATACACGGAATGTAAACTTGGCTACACATGAACTGAATTACAAAACAGAACAGGGTCTCAAATTTAGAAAACCAACTTATGGTTGCTTATGGGGAAAGGTGAGTTGGGGTGCTGTATAAAACCAGAGATTGTAATTAGCGCAGATACCTTTCCATAAGCCAAATATATAATAGACAAGACCTACTCCTTGCTCAACGAAATGGACTCAACACCACATATTCAACACCTGGGAATATACCTGACAAATAAGAATCTGAAAACCCATGGATTTATATGTCTCCATAAGGAAATCAAGCGTGTGTACAGCGGGCTAAACGCAGCAGTGAAAATCCGATAAATCCCATTATCCAAATAAATTTCAAAAACAAAACCCAAGGACAGTGAAATAGAGAGCAATTCTTAAATAATTCATTCAGGGCTTGTGATGCAACCTGGATTTACCACATCTACACCCAGAGCTGAGTGAGACATAAGGTTGGGCACTTCGGGCTGATAGCATTGGTGAGGTTCGATGAGCAAATGCAGACCCTTTGAAGGCATACTGCATGGTACCCATTCCATGGGTCCCAACTCTCCAAGTTTAAGGGATTCTTCCTTCAGCTAAAACATGCATGGGAAACCCACAGTATGGTGCACCGTGAGACTGGCAAACGTTTTCAAATGCATCTCAGTTTTCGTCCCCTTTTACTCGGGCTCACCATTCCAGACCTTTTACGAACACTCTCCCCACTTGGAGAGTCAGTGCCTTTAACCTCCTGTTCGGCTCAGTTTGCAATTTCTGCGCAAGATGAAAAGGAATAGGGAGAACCAATGAGAGACTAGCTGTAGGTGTCTGCACGGGCAAATTTAACGCTCATTTCCCACCAGGACGAGGAATTAACCAAAGGCTCAGCATGCCGTGCCAGAACCAGATTAGGGTCTGAGGCAATCCTGTGGGTTTGCGGCCAGCTCACAAGATAGCGAGTTGAAGAAATGAGCTCAGGGTCACGGTAACTCACAAACCTGCAGAGTTATAAATGACAGCTATCGTCCAAAAATATATTGAAGGAAGGCTGCGAAGACGACTTGTAAGTGGGGAAGAATTGCACGAAAACGATTTCAGGGGGTAGACGGGAATTGCATTTAAAGCATAGGAAAAGAGGCAGAACGTCGACAATGATGCTCTTGGCCAAAAAGGGCGTATGCGTTTTTTCCTGAATATATTCAGGAAAAAACGCATACGCCCTTTTTGGCCAACCAAGAATGCATGTTAAAGAAATCTGCACTACAATGAAGTCTCACTGCCCCCCGGTCAAAAGGGCCATCTGAAAAAAGTGTAAAATCCAGAAAGGCAGCACAGGCCATGGAGAACAGCGAGCCTTGTTATGCTGATGGGCGGGATGTAAATTGCCAACAGCCAGTCTGGAAAAATGTATGGTGTTTCCCGGAACATCTAAAAAACAAAGCAACGGAGCCTACGGCACTTCCCCTTATGGTCCTATAGCTTAGGAAAATTAAAATCAAAAACACACAGCCACCCAAAAGTCTCCGGTGGCTCTGTTTACAAGAACCTCGTCTACGGTACAAGTTAAATATCCCAGAATGTGACAGATGGATAAAGAAGTTGTGGTACGTACGTACAATGGAATATCACACAGCAATGAAATCTATGTCATCAGGCCCGTCGCGGCATAATGAGTGAATTCAGGTACGATGATTGTAAGTGAAATAAGTCACACAGAAAATGAAACATCATAAGATATCACTAATACACGGAATGTAAACTTGGCTACACATGAACTGAATTACAAAACAGAACAGGGTCTCAAATTTAGAAAACCAACTTATGCTTGCTTAAGGGGAAAGGTGAGTTGGGGTGCTGCATAAAACCAGAGATAGAAATTAGCACAGATACCTTTCCATAAGCCAAATATGTAATAGTCAAGACCTACCCCTTGCTCAACGAAATGGACTAAACACCCCATATTCAACGCCTAGGAATACACCTGACTAGTAAGAATCTTCAAACCCATGGATTTATATGTCTCCATAAGAGAATCAAGCATGTGTACAGCTGCATGAAGGCAGCAGAGAAAATCCGATAAATCCCATTATCAAAATGAATTAAAAAACAAAACACAATGACAGTGAAATAGAGAGCAATTCTTAAATAATTCATTCAGGCCTTGTGATGCAACCTGGATTTACCTCATCTACACCCAGAGCTGAGTGAGACATAAGGTTGGACACTTCGGGCTGATAGCATTGGTGAGGTTCGATGAGCAAATGAAGACCATTTGAAGTCATACTGCATGGTACCCATTCCATGGGTCCCAACTCTCCAGGTTTAAGCGATTCTTCCTTCAGCTAAAACATGCATGGGAATCCCACAGTATGGTGCACCGTGTGACCGGGAAACGTTTTCAAATGCATCTCAGTTTTTGTCCCCTTTTATTTGGGTTCACTATTCCAGACCCTTTACTAACACGCTCCCCACTTGGAGAGTCAGTGCCTTTAACCTGCTGTTTGGCACAGTTTGCAATTTCTGCGCAAGATGAACAGGAATAGGGAGAACCAATGAGAGACTAGCTGTAGGTGTCTGCACGGGCAAATTTAACGCGCATTTCCCACCAGGAAGAGGAATTAACCAAAGGCCCCACATGCGGTGCCGCAACAAAATTAGGGCCTGAAGCAATCCTGCGGGTTTGCGGCCAGCTCAAAAGAAAGCGATTTGAAGAAAGGAGCTCAGGGGCACTGTAATTCACAAACCTGCAGAGTTATAAATGACAGCTATCGTCCAAAAATATATTGAAGGAAGGCTGCGAAGAGGACTTGAAAGCGGGGCAGAATTGCAGGAAAACGATTTCAGGGGGTAGACGGGAATTGCATTTAAAGCATAGGAAAAGAGGCAGAACGACGACAATGATGAACTTGGCCAAAAAGAGCGTATGCGTTTTTTCCTGAATATATTTAGGAAAAAACGCATACGCCCTTTTTGGCCAACCAAGCAAGCATGTTAAAGAAATCTGCACTACAAAGATGTCTCACTGCCCCCCGGTCAAAAGGGCCATCTGAAAAAAGTGTAAAATCCAGAACTGCCGCACAGGCCATGGAGCACAGGGAGCCTTGTTATGCTGATGGGTGGGATGTAAATTGCCAACAGCCACTCTGGAGAAGTGTATGGTGTTTCCTGAAACATCTAAAAAACAAAGCAACGGAGCCTACGGCACTTCCCCTTATGGTCCTATAGGTTAGGAAAATTAAAATCAAAAACACACAGCCACCCAAAAGTCTCGGGCGGCTCTGTTTACAAGAACCTCGTCTACAGTACAAGTTAAATATCCCAGAATGTGAAAAATGGATAAACAAGTTGTGGTATGTACGTACAATGGAATATAACACAGCAATGAAATCTATGTCATCAGGCCCGTCGCGGCATAATGAGTGGATTCAGGTACGATGATTCTAAGTGAAATAAGTCACACAGAAAATGAAACATCATAAGATATCACTAATACACGGAATGTAAACTTGGCTACACATGAACTGAATTACAAAACAGAACAGGGTCTCAAATTTAGAAAACCAACTTATGCTTGCTTAAGGGGAAAGGTGAGTTGGGGTGCTGCATAAAACCAGAGATAGAAATTAGCACAGATACCTTTCCATAAGCCAAATATGTAATAGTCAAGCCCTACCCCTTGCTCAACGAAATGGACTAAACACCCCATATTCAACGCCTAGGAATACACCTGACTAGTAAGAATCTTCAAACCCATGGATTTATATGTCTCCGTAAGAGAATGAAGAGTGTGTACAGTGGCATGAATGCAGCAGAGAAAATCCGATAAATCCCATTATCAAAATGAATTACACAAACAAAACCCAAGGACAGTGAAATAGAGAGCAATTCTTAAATAATTCATTCAGGGCTTGTGATGCAACCTGGATTTACCACATCTACACCCAGAGCTGAGTGAGACATAAAGTTGGGCACTTCGGGCTGATAGCATTGGTGAGGTTCGATGAGCAAATGCAGACCCTTTGAAGTCATACAGCAGGGTACCCATTCCATGGGTCCCAACTCTCCAAGTTTAAGGGATTCTTTCTTCAGCTAAAACATGCATGGGAAACCCACAGTATGGTGCACCGTGTGACTGGCAAACGTTTTCAAATGCATCTCAGTTTTCGTCCCCTTTTACTCGGGTTCACCATTCCAGACCCTTTACGAACACTCTCCCCACTTGGAGAGTCAGTGCCTTTAACCTCCTGTTTGGCACAGTTTGCAAATTCTGTGCAAGATGAAAAGGAATAGAGAGAACGAATGAGAGACTAGCTCTAGGTGTCTGCACGGGCAAATTTAACGCTCATTTCCCACCAGGAAGAGGAATTAACCAAAGGCTCAGCATGCCGTGCCGGAACCAGATTAGGGCCTGAAGCAATCCTGTGGGTTTGCGGCCAGCTCACAAGATAGCGAGTTGAAGAAAGGAGCTCAGGGGCACTGTAACTCACAAACCTGCAGAGTTATAAATGACAACTATCGTTCAAAAATATATTAAAGGAAGGCTGCGAAGACGACTTGTAAGCGGGACAGATTTGCAGGAAAACGATTTCAGGGGGTAGACGGGAATTGCATTTAAAGCATAGGAAAAGAGGCAGAACATCGACAATGATGCTCTTGGCCATAAAGGGCGTATGCGTTTTTTCCTGAATATATTCAGGAAAAAACGCATACGCACTTTTTGGCCAACCAAGCAAGCACGTTAAAGAAATCTGCACTACAATGAAGTCTCACTGCTCCCCGGTCAAAAGGGCCATCTGAAAAAAGTGTAAAATCCAGAAAGGCAGCACAGGCCATGGAGAACAGGGAGCCTTGTTATGCTGATGGGCGGGATGTAAACTGCCAACAGCCACTCTGGAGAAGTGTATGGTGTTTCCCGGAACACCGAAAAAACAAAGCTACGGAGCCTACGGCACTTCCACTTATGGTCCTATAGCTTAGGGAAATTAAAATCAAAAACACACAGCCACCCCAAAGTGTCGGACGGCTCTGTTTAAAAGAACCTCGTCTACGGTACAAGTTAAATATCCCAGAATGTGAAAAATGGATAAAGAAGTTGTGGTACGTACGTACACTGGAATATCACTCAGCAATGAAATCTATGTCATCAGGCCCATCGCGGCATAATGAGTGGATTCAGGTACGATGATTCTAAGGGAAATAAGTCACACAGAAAATGAAACATCATAAGATATCACTAATACACGGAATGTAAACTTGGCTACACATGAACTGAATTACAAAACAGAACAGGGTCTCAAATTTAGAAAACCAACTTATGCTTGCTTAAGGGGAAAGGTGAGTTGGGGTGCTGCATAAAACCAGAGATAGAAATTAGCACAGATACCTTTCCATAAGCCAAATATGTAATAGTCAAGACCTACCCCTTGCTCAACGAAATGGACTAAACACCCCATATTCAACGCCTAGGAATACACCTGACTAGTAAGAATCTTCAAACACATGGATTTATATGTCTCCGTAAGAGAATGAAGCGTGTGTACAGCGGCATGAATGCAGCAGAGAAAATCCGATAAATCCCATTATCAAAATGAATTACACAAACAAAACGCAAGGACAGTGAGATAGAGAGCAATTCTTAAATAATTCATTCAGGGCTTGTGATGCAACCTGGATTTACCACATCTACACCCAGAGCTGAGTGAGACATAAGGTTGGGCACTTCGGGCTGATAGCATTGGTGAGGTTCGATGAGCAAATGCAGACCCTTTGAAGTCATACAGCATGGTACCCATTCCATGGGTCCCAACTCTCCAAGTTTAAGGGATTCTTCCTTCAGCTAAAACATGCATGGGAAACCCACAGTATGGTGCACCGTGTGACTGGCAAACGTTTTCAAATGCATCTCAGTTTTCATCCACTTTTACTCGGGTTCACCATTCCAGACCCTTTACGAACACTCTCCCCACTTGGAGAGTCAGTGCCTTTAACCTCCTGTTGGGCACAGTTTGCAATTTCAGCGCAAGATGAAAAGGAATAGGGAGAACGAATGAGAGACTAGCTCTAGGTGTCTGCAAGGGCAAATTTAACGCTCATTTCCCACCAGGAAGAGGAATTAACCAAAGGCTCAGCATGCCGTGCCGGAACCAGATTAGGGCCTGAAGCAATCCTGTGGGTTTGCGGCCAGCTCACAAGATAGCGAGTTGCAGAAAGGAGCTCAGGGGCACTGTAACTCACAAACCTGCAGAGTTATAAATGACAGCTATCGTCCAAAAATATATTGAAGGAAGGCTGCGAAGACGACTTGTAAGCGGGACAGATTTGCAGGAAAACGATTTCAGGGGGTAGACGGGAATTGCATTTAAAGCATAGGAAAAGAGGCAGAACGTCGACAATGATGCTCTTGGCCAAAAAGGGCGTATGCGTTTTCTCCTGAATATATTCAGGAAAAAACGCATACGCCCTTTTTGGCCAACCAAGCAAGCATGTTAAAGAAATCTGCACTACAATGAAGTCTCACTGCCCCCCGGTCAAAAGGGCCATCTGAAAAAAGTGTAAAATCCAGAAAGGCAACACAGGCCACGGAGAACAGGGAGCCTTGTTATGCTGATGGGCGGAATGTAAATTGCCAACAGCCACTCTGGAGAAGTGTATGGTGTTTCCCGGAACACGGAAAAAACAAAGCTACGGAGCCTACGGCACTTCCACTTATGGTCCTATAGCTTAGGGAAATTAAAATCAAAAACACACAGCCACCCCAAAGTGTCGGACGGCTCTGTTTACAAGAACCTCGTCTACGGTACAAGTTAAATATCCCAGAATGTGAAAAATGGATAAAGAAGTTGTGGTACGTACGTACAATGGAATATCACTCAGCAATGAAATCTATGTCATCAGGCCCGTCGCGGCATAATGAGTGGATTCAGGTACGATGATTCTAAGTGAAATAAGTCACACAGAAAATGAAACATCATAAGATATCACTAATACACGTAATATAAACTTGGCTACACATGAACTGAATTACAAAACAGAACAGGGTCTCAAATTTCGAAAACCAACTTATGCTTGCTTAAGGGGAAAGGTGAGTTGGGGTGCTGCATAAAACCAGAGATAGAAATTAGCACAGATACCCTTCCATAAGCCAAATATGTAATAGTCAAGACCTACCCCTTGCTCAACGAAATGGACTAAACACCCCATATTCAACGCCTAGGAATACACCTGACTAGTAAGAATCTTCAAACCCATGGATTTATATGTCTCCGTAAGAGAATGAAGCGTGTGTACAGCGGCATGAATGCAGCAGAGAAAATCCGATAAATCCCATTATCAAAATGAATTACACAAACAAAACCCAAGGACAGTGAAATAGAGAGCAATTCTTAAATAATTCATTCAGGGCTTGTGATGCAACCTGGATTTACCACATCTACACCCAGAGCTGAGTGAGACATAAGGTTGGGCACTTCGGGCTGATAGCATTGGTGAGGTTCGATGAGCAAATGCAGACCCTTTGAAGTCATACAGCATGGTACCCATTCCATGGGTCCCAACTCTCCAAGTTTAAGGGATTCTTCCTTCAGCTAAAACATGCATGGGAAACCCACAGTATGGTGCACCGTGTGACTGGCAAACGTTTTCAAATGCATCTCAGTTTTCATCCACTTTTACTCGGGTTCACCATTCCAGACCCTTTACGAACACTCTCCCCACTTGGAGAGTCAGTGCCTTTAACCTCCTGTTGGGCACAGTTTGCAATTTCAGCGCAAGATGAAAAGGAATAGGGAGAACGAATGAGAGACTAGCTCTAGGTGTCTGCAAGGGCAAATTTAACGCTCATTTCCCACCAGGAAGAGGAATTAACCAAAGGCTCAGCATGCCGTGCCGGAACCAGATTAGGGCCTGAAGCAATCCTGTGGGTTTGCGGCCAGCTCACAAGATAGCGAGTTGCAGAAAGGAGCTCAGGGGCACTGTAACTCACAAACCTGCAGAGTTATAAATGACAGCTATCGTCCAAAAATATATTGAAGGAAGGCTGCGAAGACGACTTGTAAGCGGGACAGATTTGCAGGAAAACGATTTCAGGGGGTAGACGGGAATTGCATTTAAAGCATAGGAAAAGAGGCAGAACGTCGACAATGATGCTCTTGGCCAAAAAGGGCGTATGCGTTTTTTCCTGAATATATTCAGGAAAAAACGCATACGCCCTTTTTGGCCAACCAAGCAAGCATGTTAAAGAAATCTGCACTACAATGAAGTCTCACTGCCCCCTGGTCAAAAGGGCCATCTGAAAAAAGTGTAAAATCCAGAAAGGCAGCACAGGCCATGGAGAACAGGGAGCCTTGTTATGCTGACGGGCGGGATGTAAATTGCCAACAGCCACTCTGGAGAAGTGTATGGTGTTTCCCGGAACACGGAAAAAACAAAGCTACGGAGCCTACGGCACTTCCACTTATGGTCCTATAGCTTAGGGAAATTAAAATCAAAAACACACAGCCACCCCAAAGTGTCGGACGGCTCTGTTTACAAGAACCTCGTCTACGGTACAAGTTAAATATCCCAGAATGTGAAAAATGGATAAAGAAGTTGTGGTACGTACGTACAATGGAATATCACTCAGCAATGAAATCTATGTCATCAGGCCCGTCACGGCATAATGAGTGGATGCAAGTACGATGATTCTAAGTGAAATAAGTCACACAGAAAATGAAACATCATAAGATATCACTACTACACGGAATGTAAACTTGGCTACACATGAACTGAATTACAAAACAGAAAAGGGTCTCAAATTTAGAAAACCAACTTATGCTTGCTTAAGGGGAAAGGTGAGTTGGGGTGCTGCATAAAACCAGAGATAGAAATTAGCACAGATACCTTTCCATAAGCCAAATATGTAATAGTCAAGACCTAACCCTTGCTCAACGAAATGGACTAAACACCCCATATTCAACGCCTAGGAATACACCTGACTAGTAAGAATCTTCAAACCCATGGATTTATATGTCTCCGTAAGAGAATGAAGCGTGTGTACAGCGGCATGAATGCAGCAGAGAAAATCCGATAAATCCCATTATCAAAATGAATTACACAAACAAAACCCAAGGACAGTGAAATAGAGAGCAATTCTTAAATAATTCATTCAGGCCTTGTGATGCAACCTGGATTTACCACATCTACACCCAGAGCTGAGTGAGACATAAGGTTGGGCACTTCGGGCTGATAGCATTGGTGAGGTCCGATGAGCAAATGCAGACCCTTTGAAGTCATACAGCATGGTACCCATTCCATGGGTCCCAACTCTCCAAGTTTAAGGGATTCTTCCTTCAGCGAAAACATGCATGGGAAACCCACAGTACGGTGCACCGTGTGACTGGCAAACGTTTTCAAATGCATCTCAGTTTTCGTCCCCTTTTACTCGGGTTCACCATTCCAGACCCTTTACGAACACTCTCCCCACTTGGAGAGTCAGTGCCTTTAACCTCCTGTTGGGCACAGTTTGCAATTTCTGCGCAAGATGAAAAGGAATAGGGAGAACCAATGAGAGACTAGCTCTAGGTGTCTGCACGGGCAAATTTAACGCTCATTTCCCACCAGGAAGAGGAATTAACCAAAGGCTCAGCATGCCATGCTGGAACCAGATTAGGGCCTGAGGCAATCCTGTGGGTTTGCGGCCAGCTCACAAGATAGCGAGCTGAAGAAAGGAGCTCAGGGGCACTGTAACTCACAAACCTGCAGAGTTATAAATGACAGCTATCGTCCAAAAATATATTGAAGGAAGGCTGCGAAGACGACTTGTAAGCGGGACAGATTTGCAGGAAAACGATTTCAGGGGGTAGACGGGAATTGCATTTAAAGCATAGGAAAAGAGGCAGAACGTCGACAATGATGCTCTTGGCCAAAAAGGGCGTATGCGTTTTCTCCTGAATATATTCAGGAAAAAACGCATACGCCCTTTTTGGCCAACCAAGCAAGCATGTTAAAGAAATCTGCACTACAATGAAGTCTCACTGCCCCCCGGTCAAAAGGGCCATCTGAAAAAAGTGTAAAATCCAGAAACGCAACACAGGCCACGGAGAACAGGGAGCCTTGTTATGCTGATGGGCGGAATGTAAATTGCCAACAGCCACTCTGGAGAAGTGTATGGTGTTTCCCGGAACACGGAAAAAACAAAGCTACGGAGCCTACGGCACTTCCACTTATGGTCCTATAGCTTAGGGAAATTAAAATCAAAAACACACAGCCACCCCAAAGTGTCGGACGGCTCTGTTTACAAGAACCTCGTCTACGGTACAAGTTAAATATCCCAGAATGTGAAAAATGGATAAAGAAGTTGTGGTACGTACGTACAATGGAATATCACTCAGCAATGAAATCTATGTCATCAGGCCCGTCGCGGCATAATGAGTGGATTCAGGTACGATGATTCTAAGTGAAATAAGTCACACAGAAAATGAAACATCATAAGATATCACTAATACACGTAATATAAACTTGGCTACACATGAACTGAATTACAAAACAGAACAGGGTCTCAAATTTCGAAAACCAACTTATGCTTGCTTAAGGGGAAAGGTGAGTTGGGGTGCTGCATAAAACCAGAGATAGAAATTAGCACAGATACCCTTCCATAAGCCAAATATGTAATAGTCAAGACCTACCCCTTGCTCAACGAAATGGACTAAACACCCCATATTCAACGCCTAGGAATACACCTAACTAGTAAGAATCTTCAAACCCATGGATTTATATGTCTCCGTAAGAGAATGAAGCGTGTGTACAGCGGCATGAATGCAGCAGAGAAAATCCGATAAATCCCATTATCAAAATGAATTACACAAACAAAACCCAAGGACAGTGAAATAGAGAGCAATTCTTAAATAATTCATTCAGGGCTTGTGATGCAACCTGGATTTACCACATCTACACCCAGAGCTGAGTGAGACATAAGGTTGGGCACTTCGGGCTGATAGCATTGGTGAGGTTCGATGAGCAAATGCAGACCCTTTGAAGTCATACAGCATGGTACCCATTCCATGGGTCCCAACTCTCCAAGTTTAAGGGATTCTTCCTTCAGCTAAAACATGCATGGGAAACCCACAGTACGGTGCACCGTGTGACTGGCAAACGTTTTCAAATGCATCTCAGTTTTCATACCCTTTTACTCGGGTTCACCATTCCAGACCCTTTACGAACACTCTCCCCACTTGGAGAGTCAGTGCCTTTAACCTCCTGTTGGGCACAGTTTGCAATTTCTGCGCAAGATGTAAAGGAATAGGGAGAACGAATGAGAGACTAGCTGTAGGTGTCTGCACGGGCAAATTTAACGCTCATTTCCCACCAGGAAGAGGAATTAACCAAAGGCTCAGCATGCCGTGCCGGAACCAGATTAGGGCCTGAGGCAATCCTGTGGGTTTGCGGCCAGCTCACAAGATAGCGAGTTGAAGAAATGAGCTCAGGGGCACTGTAACTCATAAACCTGCAGAGTTATAAATGACAGCTATCGTCCAAAAATATATTGAAGGAAGGCTGCGAAGACGACTTGTAAGTGGGGCAGAATTGCAGGAAAACGATTTCAGGGGGTAGACGGGAATTGCATTTAAAGCATAGGAAAAGAGGCAGAACGTCGACAATGATGCTCTTGGCCAAAAAGGGCATATGCGTTTTTTCCTGAATATATTCAGGAAAAAACGCATACGCCCTTTTTGGCCAACCAAGCAAGCATGTTAAAGAAATCTGCACTACAATGAAGTCTCACTGCCCCCCGGTCAAAAGCGCCATCTGAAAAAAGTGTAAAATCCAGAAAGGCAGCACAGGCCATGGAGAACAGGGAGCCTTGTTATGCTGATGGGCGGGATGTAAATTGCCAACAACCACTCTGGAGAAGTGTATGGTGTTTCCCGGAACACCGAAAAAACAAAGCTACGGAGCCTACGGCACTTCCACTTATGGTCCTATAGCTTAGGGAAATTAAAATCAAAAACACACAGCCACCCCAAAGTGTCGGACGGCTCTGTTTACAAGAACCTCGTCTACGGTACAAGTTAAATATCCCAGAATGTGAAAAATGGATAAAGAAGTTGTGGTACGTACGTTCAATGGAATATCACTCAGCAATGAAATCTATGTCATCAGGCCCGTCGCGGCATAATGAGTGGATTCAGGTACGATGATTCTAAGTGAAATAAGTCACACAGAAAATGAAACATCATAAGATATCACTACTACACGGAATGTAAACTTGGCTACACATGAACTGAATTACAAAACAGAACAGGGTCTCAAATTTAGAAAACCAACTTATGCTTGCTTAAGGGGAAAGGTGAGTTGGGGTGCTGCATAAAACCAGAGATAGAAATTAGCACAGATACCTTTCCATAAGCCAAATATGTAATAGTCAAGACCTACCCCTTGCTCAACGAAATGGACTAAGCACCCCATATTCAACGCCTAGGAATACACCTGACTAATAAGAATCTTCAAACCCATGGATTTATATGTCTCCGTAAGCGAATGAAGCGTGTGTACAGCGGCATGAATGCAGCAGAGAAAATCCGATAAATCCCATTATCAAAATGAATTACACAAACAAAACCCAAGGACAGTGAAATAGAGAGCAATTCTTAAATAATTCATTCAGGGCTTGTGATGCAACCTGGATTTACCACATCTACACCCAGAGCTGAGTGAGACATAAGGTTGGGCACTTCGGGCTGATAGCATTGGTGAGGTTCGATGAGCAAATGCAGACCCTTTGAAGTCATACAGCATGGTACCCATTCCATGGGTCCCAACTTTCCAAGTTTAAGGGATTCTTCCTTCAGCTAAAACATGCATGGGAAACCCACAGTATGGTGCACCGTGTGACTGGCAAACGTTTTCAAATGCATCTCAGTTTTCGTCCCCTTTTACTCGGGTTCACCATTCCAGACCCTTTACGAACACTCTCCCCACTTGGAGAGTCAGTGCCTTTAACCTCCTGTTGGGCACAGTTTGCAATTTCTGCGCAAGATGAAAAGGAATAGGGAGAACCAATGAGAGACTAGCTCTAGGTGTCTGCACGGGCAAATTTAACGCTCATTTCCCACCAGGAAGAGGAATTAACCAAAGGCTCAGCATGCCGTGCAGGAACCAGATTAGGGCCTGAGGCAATCCTGTGGGTTTGCGGCCAGCTCACAAGATAGCGAGTTGACGAAAGGAGTTCACGGGCACTGTAACTCACAAACTTGCAGAGTTATAAATGACACCTATCGTCCAAAAATATATTGAAGGAAGGCTGCGAAGACGACTTGTAAGCGGGGCAGAATTGCAGGAAAACGATTTCAGGGGGTAGACGGGAATTGCATTTAAAGCATAGGAAAAGAGGCAGAACGTCGACAATGATGCTCTTGGCCAAAAAGGGTGTATGCGTTTTTTCCTGAATTTATTCAGGAAATAAAGCATATGCGCTTTTTGGCCAACCAAGCAAGCATGTTAAAGAAATCTGCACTACAATGAAGTCTCACTGCCCCCCGGTCAAAAGGGCCATCTGAAAAAAGTGTAAAATCCAGAAAGGCAGCACAGGCCATGGAGAACAGCGAGCCTTGTTATGCTGATGGGCGGGATGTAAACTGCCAACAGCCAGTCTGGAAAAATGTATGGTGTTTCCCGGAACATCTAAAAAACAAAGCAACGGAGCCTATGGCACTTTCCCTTATGGTCCTATAGCTTAGGAAAGTTAAAATCAAAAACACACAGCCACCCCAAAGTGTCGGACGGCTCTGTTTACAAGAACCTCGTCTACGGTACAAGTTAAATATCCCAGAATGTGAAAAATGGATAAAGAAGTTGTGGTACGTACGTACAATGGAATATCACTCAGCAATGAAATCTATGTCATCAGGCCCGTCGCGGCATAATGAGTGGATTCAGGTACGATGATTCTAAGTGAAATAAGTCACACAGAAAATGAAACATCATAAGATATCACTACTACATGGAATGTAAACTTGGCTACACATGAACTGAATTACAAAACAGAACAGGGTCTCAAATTTAGAGAACCAACTTATGCTTGCTTAAGGGGAAAGGTGAGTTGGGGTGCTGCATAAAGCCAGAGATAGAAATTAGCACAGATACCTTCACATAAGCCAAATATGTAATAGTCAAGGCCTACCCTTTGCGCAATGAAATGGACTAAATACCCCATATTCAACGCCTAGGAATACACCTTACTGGAAAGAATCTTCAAACCCATGGATTTATATGTCTCCGTTAGGGAATGAAGCGTATGTACAGCAACATGAATGCAGCAGAGAAAATCCGATAAATCCCATTATCAAAATGAATTACAAAAACCAAAAACAAGGACAGTGAAATAGAGAGCAATTCTTAAATAATTCATTCAGGCTTGTGATGCAACCTGGATTTACCACATCTACACCCAGAGCTGAGTGTGACATAAGGTTGGGCACTTCGGGCTGATAGCACTGGTGAGGTTCGATGAGCAAATGCAGACCCTTTGAAGACATACTGCATGGTACCCATTCCATGGGTCCCAAATCTCCAGTTATAAGGGATTCTTCCTTCAGCTCAAAACATGCATGGGAAACCCACAGTATGGTGGACCGTGTGACCGGCAAGCGTTTTCAAATGCATCTCAGTTTTCCTCCCCTTTTACACGGGTTCACCTTTCCAGACCCTTTACTCACACTCTCCCCACTTGGAGAGTCAGTGCCTTTAACCTCCTGTTGGGCACAGTTTGCAATTTCTGCGCAAGATGAACAGGAATAGGGAGAACCAATGAGAGACTAGCTGTAGGTTTCTGTACGGGCAAATTTAACGCTCATTTCCCACCAGGAAGAGGAATGAACCAAAGGCTCAGCATGCCCTGCTGGAACCAGATAAGGGCCTGAAGCAATCCTGCGGGTTTGCGGCCAGCTCACAAGTTAGCGAGATGAAGAAAGGAGCTCAGGGGCACTGAAACTCACAAACCTGCAGAGTTATAAATGACAGCTATCGTCCAAAAATATATTGAAGGAAGGCTGCGAAGAGGACTTAGAATTTGGGCAGAAATTCAGGAAAACGATTTCAGGGGGTAGACTGGAATTGCACTTAAAGCCTAGGAAAAGACGGAGAACAGCGACAATGATGCACTTGGCCAAAAAGGGCGTATGCGTTTTTTCCTGAATATAATCAGGAAAAAACGCATACGCCCTTTTTGGCCAACCAAGCAAGCGTGTAAAGAAATCTGCACTAAAATGAAGTCTCTCTGCCCCCCGGTCAAAAGGGCCATCTGAAAAAAGTGTAAAATCCAGAAAGGCAGGACAGGCCATGGAGAAGAGGGAACATTGTTATCCTGATGGTCGGCATGTGAATTGCCAACAGCCACTCTGGAGAAGTGTATGGTATTTCCTGAAACACATAAGAAACAAAGCAACACAGCCTATGGCACTTCCACTTATGGTTCTATAGCTTAGGGAAATTAAAATCAAAACCACACAGGCACCCCAAAGTTTGGAACGCCTCTGTTTACAAGAACCTCTTGTACGGTACAAGTTAAATATCCCAGAGGGCGAAAAATGGATAAAGATGTTGTGGTTCTTACGTACAATGGAATATCACTCAGCAATGAAATCTATGTCATCAGGCCCATAGCGGCATAATGAGTGGATTCAGGTACGATGATTCTACGTGCAATAGGTCACACAGAAAAAGAAACATCATAAGATATCACTAATACACGGAATGTAAACTTGGCTACACATGAAATGAATTACAAAACAGAACAGTGTCTCAAATTTAGAAAACCAACTTATGCTTGCTTTTTGGGAAAGGTGAGATCAGGTGCTGCATAAAAACAGAGATTGAAATTCGCACTGATACCGTTCCATAAGCCAAATATGTAATAGACAAGACCTACTGCTTGCTCAACGAAATGGGCTCAACACCCCATATTCAACGCCTAGGAATATACCTGCCTAGCAAGAATCTTAAAACCCATGGATTTATATGTGTCCATAAGAGAATCCAGCGTGTGTTCAGTGGCCTAAAGGCAACAGTGAAAATCCGATAAATCACATTATCAAAATAAATTTCAAAAACAAAACACAATGACAGTGAAATAGAGAGCAATTCTTAAATAATTCACTCAGGGCTTCTGATGCAACCTGGATTTACCACATGTACACCCAGTGCTGGGGAGACATAAGGCCGGACACTTCGCCCTGATAGTATTGTTGAGGTTCGGTGAGCAATTGCAGACCCTTTGAAGTCATACTGCATGGTACCCATTCCAAGGGTCCCAACTCTCCAGGTTTAAGGGATTCTTCCTTCCGCTACATCATGTATGGGAAACCCAGAGTATGGTCCACCATGTGATTGGGAAACGTTTTCAAATGCATCTCAGTTTTCGTCCCTTTATACTCGGGTTCACCATTCCAGATGCTTAACTAACACTCTCCCCACTTGGAGAGTCAGTGCTTTTAACCTCCTGTTTGTCACAGTTTGCAATTTCTGCGCAAGATGAACAGGAATAGGGAGAACCAATGAGAGACTAGCTGTAGGTGTCTGCACGGGCAATTTAATGCTCATTTCTCACCAGGAAGTGGAATTAACCAAAGGCTCAGAATGCCGTGCCGGAACCAAATTAGGGCCTGAAGCAATACTGCGGGTGTGCAGGCAGCTCACAAGATAGCGAGTTGAACAAAGGAGCTCAGGGGCACTGTAATTCACAAACCTGCAGAGTTATAAATGACAGCTATCGTCCAAAAATATATTGAAGGAAGGCTGCGAAGAGGACTTGAAAGCGGGGCAGAATTCCAGGAAAACGATTTCAGGAGGTAGACGGGAAATGCACTGAAAGCATAGGAGAAGAGGCAGAACCTCGACAATGATGCACTTGTTCAAAAAGTGCATATGCGTTTTTTCCAAGGCCCTCCTTAAAGAGGGTAGGGGGCTCCCAGCATGCTTCAGTGGCCAACAGAGGGCCCACATCGCCAAGGTGACGTGAGCCAGCCAGGCAGGAGTGACCTCACATCAGAGGGCCCACCTCACAGAAGGGTAAGGGACCCAGCCATTATCAGACTCTCACCAGAGGGCCCACATCAGCAAGGGGCTGGGAACCAGGCAGGAGTGTCTTCACACCCGTGGGGCCACATCATCGCAAGTTGAGGTACCCAGCACATGTGGCCTCAAACCAGAGGACCCACATCTCCATGGGTCTCGGAGCGAGGCAGGCAGGATGAACCTCAAAACACGTGGCCCATTGTATAAAAAAGGTGAGGAATCCAGCAGTTGGAACATCCCAGCAGGCGGCCCAGAGCACCGAGGCTATGGGATCCAGGCAATGATGAACTCACAACAGAGGGCCCTCATCATGAAACTGTGAGCAACCTAGCCATTGTGACCTCAGAAGACAAGGCCCACATCCCCATGGGGAAGCGAACCAAGCAGGAGTGTCATCGCACCAGTGGGCACACATCAGAAAATGTGGGGAGCCCAGCAGTTAGGGCCTGATGCCAGAGGGCCCTCATCACCGAGGAGAGGAGGCTCCCAGCAGGCTCCAACTGCTACAAGAGGGCCAACGTCGCCAATGCGGGGTGTGCCAGCCAGGCAGGAGTGACCTCAGAGAAGAGGGCCAACCTCAAAAAAGTGTGAGGAACCCAAAGAGGATTAGACTCTCACCAGAGGGCCCACATCACCAAGAGGATCAGAACCAGGCAGGACTGTCTTCACACCACGGTGACCACATCATAGAAAGGTGAGGAACCCAGCACATGTGGCCTAAACCAGAAGACCCACATCTCCAAGGGGCTCGGAGTGAGGCATGCAGGAGTAGCCTCACAACACAGGGCCCATAGAATAAAAAAGCTGAGGAATCCTGCAGTGGGAACCTCCCAGCAGGCGGCCCAGAGCACCGAGTCTATGCGATCCAGGCTGCAGTGAACTCACAGCAGAGGGCCCATATCATGAAACTGTGAGCAACCCAGCCATTGGGACCTCACAGCAGAAGGCCCACATCCCCATGGGGTTGGGAACATGGCAAGAGTGTCCTCGCACCACTTAGCACGTATCAGAAAAAGTGGGTACCCAGCAGTTACGGCCTGACGCTAGAGAGCCCTCATCACCGAGGGGAGGTGGCTCCCAGCAGGCTCCAACTGCCACAAGAGGGCCGATGTCGCCAAGGCGGGGTGTGCCAGCCAGTCAGTAGTGACCTCACAGCAGAGGGCCCACCTCACAGAAGGGTGAGGAACCCAGCCAGGATCAGACTCTCACCAGAGGGCCCACATCACCAAGGGGATAGAAACCAGGCAGGAGTGTCCTCACACCAGCGGGGCCACATCATCGAAAGGTGAGGGACCCAGCACACGTGGCCTCAAACCAGAGGACACACATCACCAAGGGGCTGGGAGTGAGTCAGGCAGGAGGAGTCTCCAAACAGAGGGCCCATAGAAGAGAAAAGGTGAGGAATCCCGCAGTTGGAACCTCCCCGCAGGCGGCCAGGAGCAGCGAGGCTATGGGATCCAGGCCGGAGTGAACTCACACCAGAGGGCCCTCATCATGAAACTGAGCCACCCACCGTTGGGACCTCAGAGCAGAAGGCCCATATTCCCATGGGGTTGGAAACCTGGCAGGAGTGTACTCACACCACAGGGCGCACATCAGAAAATTTTGGGAGCCCAGGAGTTAGAGCCTGACGCCAGAGGGCCCTCATTACCGAGGGGAGGAGACTCCCAGCAGGCACCAACTCCCACCTGAGGGCCCACGTCGCCAAGGTGACGTGTGCCAGTCAGGCAGGAGTGACCTCACAGCAGAGGGCCTACCTCACAGAAGGGTGAGGAAACCAGCCAGGATAAGACTCTCACCAGAGAGCCCACATCACCAAGGGGACCGGAACAAGGCAGGAGTGTCCTCACACCAGTGTGGCCACATTATAGAAAGGTGACGAACCCAGCACATGTGGCCTAAACCAGAGGACCCACATTTCCAAGGTGCTCCGAGTGAGGCAGGCAGGAGTAGCCTAACAACACAGGGCCCACAGAATAAAAAATGTGAGGAATCCAGCAGTTGGAACCCCCCAGCAGGTGGCCCAGAGTACGGAGCCTATGTGATCCAGGCCACAGTGAACTCACAGCAGAGGGCTCACATCATGACACTGTGAGCAACCCAGCTGGTGGGACCTCAGAGCAGAAGGCCCACATCCCCATGGGGATGGGAACGTGGCAGGAGTGTACTCGCACGACAGGGCACATATCAGAAAATTTTGGGAGCCCATGAGTTAGGGCCTGACGCCAGAGGGCCCTCATTACCGAGGGGAGGAGACTCCCAGCAGGCACCAACTCCCAACTGAGGACCCACATCGCCAAGGTGATGTGTGCCAGCCAGGCAGGAGTGACCTCACAGCAGAGGGCCCACCTCCCAGAAGGGTGAGGAATCCAGCCAGGATCAGACTCTCACCAGAGGGCCCCCATCACCAAGGGGATGGGAACCAGGCAGGAGTGTCCTCACACCAGTGGGGCCACATCAATAAAGGTGAGGAAACCGGCACATGTGGCCTCAAACCAGAGGACCCACATCACAAAGGGGCTGGGAGTGAGTCAGGAAGGAGGAGCATGAAAACACAGGACCCAAAGAATAAAAATGGTAAGGAATCCAGCAGTAGGAACCTCCCAGCAGGCGGCTCAGAGCACAGAGTCTATGGGATCTAGGCCTGAGTGAACTAACACCAGAGAGCCAACATCCTGAAACTGTGAACAACACAGGTGTTGGGACCATAGAGCAGAAGGCACATGGGGATGGGAACCTGGCAGGAGTGCCCTCACACCACTTAGCACGTATCAGAAAATGTGGGTAACCAGCAGTTAGGGCCTGATGCCAGAGGGTCTCATCACTGAGGGGAGGAGGCTCCCAGCGGGCTCCAACTGCCACCAGAGGGCCGACGTCGCCAAGGCGGGGTGTGTCAGCCAGGCAGGAGTGACCTCAGAGAAGAGGGCCCACCTCACAGAAGTGTGAGGAGCCCAACCAGGATCAGACTCTCACTGGAGGGCTCACATCACCAAGGGCATGGGAACCAGGCAGGAGTGTCCGCACACCAGTGGGGCCACATCTGCGAAAGGTGAGGAACCCAGCACATGTGGCCTCAAACCAGAGGACACACATCACCAAGGGGCTGGGAGTGAGGCAGGTGTCTGGAGGGGCACATTTAACTCTAATTTCCCACCAGGAAGAGGAATTAACCAAAGGCTCAGAGTGCCGTGCGGGACCCTGATTACGGCCTGAAGCAAACCTGCGGTTCTGTGGCCAGCTTTCAAGGAAACGAGTTAAGAAAGGAAATCACAGGCACTGTAATTCACAAACCTGCAGAGTTGTAAATGACAGCTATTGGCAAAAATATATTGAAGTAAGTCTGCACAGAGGACTTGAAAACGAGGCAGAATTGCAGGAATCATATTTCAGGAGGTAGATTGGAATTGCATTTAAAGCATGTGAAAAGCGGCAGATCTTTGACAGTGATGCACTTGGACAAAAAGTGCGTATACATTTTTTCCTGAATATATTCAGGAAAAAACGCATATGCCCTTTGTGGCCAACCAAGAATTCGAGCAATGGAAATCCGCACTACAATGAACTCTCATTTCCCATTCGTCAAAAGAGCCATCTGAAAAAAGTGTAAAACCCAGTAACACAGGACAGGCCATGGAGAACAGGGAGCCTTGTTATGCTGATGGACGGGATGTAAATTGCCAACAGACACTCTGGTGATGTTTATAGTGTATGCTGAAACATCTAAAAAACAAAGCTACAGAGCCTAGGGCACTTCCACTTTTGGCCCTATAGCTTAGGAAAATTAAAATCAACAAGACACAGCCAACACAATATCCAGGGCTGCTGTGTTTACAAGAACCTTGAGTCCAGTACAAATTAAATATCCCAGAAAGAAAAAAATGGATAAAGGAGTTGTCCTACTTACGTACAACGGAATATCACTCAGCAATGAAATCAATGTCATCAGGCCTGTAGCAGCAAATTGAGTGGATTTAAGTATGATGATTCTAAGAGAAATATGTCACACAGAGAAACATAATTATCATAAGATATCACAAATAGAGGGAGTGTAAACTTGGCTACACATAAACTGAATTACAAAACCGAGCAGAGTCTCACATTTAGATAAAAACTTATGCTTGCTTAACGGGAAAGTTGAGTTGGGGTGCTGTATAAAACCAGAGATTGAAATGAGCACACATACCGTTCCATAAGCCAAATATGTAATAGACAAGACCTACTCTTTGCTCAACGAAATAGACTAATCCATGGTGTATCACCTCACACCTGTTAGAATGGGCATCATCAGAAAATCTACAAACAACAAATGCTGGAAAGGGTGCGGAGATAAGGAAACCTCTTCCACTATTGTTGGGAATGTAAATTGATGCAGTCACTGTGGAGAACATTATGGAGTTTCTTATAAAACTAAGAATAGAATTACCATATAATACAGCAATCCCACTACTGGGCATATACCCAGACAAAACCATAAAACGAAAAGAGACATTCACCGCAATGTTCATTGCATCACTATTTACAATATCCAGGTAATGGAAGCAACCTAAATGCCCACAGACAGACGAATGCATAAAGATGAGGTACATATATAAAATGGAATATTACTAAGCCATAAAAAGGAATGAAATTGGGTCATTTGTAGAGACGTTGATGGATCTAGAGACTGTCATACAGAGTGAAGTAAGTCAGAAAGAGAAAAACAAATCCTGTATATAAATGCATATATGTGGAACCTAGAAAAGTTGTACAGATGAACCGTTTTGCAAGGCAGAAATAGAGCAACAGATGTAGACAACAAACGTATGGACACCAAGGGGGGAAAGCTGTTGGGGGGTGGTGGTGGGAGGAGTTGAGAGATTGGGATTGGCATGTATACATTTCTATGTATAAAATAGGTAACCAAAAAGAACCTGCTGTATAAAAAAATAAAATAAAATTCAAAATTACAAAAAGTAAAACAGAAAAAATATTCTTCCCTTCACATACATGTATTTATATGAATAAATTATTTCCATGCTTATATCTGTAAATACAAAAAAGAGGAATAAAATCTACCTTGAACCAAAAACGAAAAAAAGAAAAAAAAACAGAACCCACCAGTTACACAGAGGAAAACCGTATCAGGGCCCTTGCTCCAGTTGTAAACAATTCTGAAGTTGGTCAGTGGTGGGGAATCATCTCCCATTCAGCCAGCATGCCCCACGCAACAAGCGTCCTCATTGCAAAGCTGGGGGCCCGTGCCGAGGCATCTGTGAGTAAACGTGGGCCGAGCCCCAGGCCAGCTGCTGCAGAAATGTTCCCACCCTTCCCAGGTAAAACACCTGAATATGTACAAGGACTTGAAAGCCTAGAGGAAG
Source organism: Delphinapterus leucas (assembly GCF_059928025.1). NCBI lineage: Eukaryota > Metazoa > Chordata > Mammalia > Artiodactyla > Monodontidae > Delphinapterus > Delphinapterus leucas. The sequence continues at coordinate 18,437,466 of NW_028322236.1, read as the reverse complement.
GGCCATGGAGCCACATGAGCGACAGCATGCCAGCCGACTTGGTGCCTGCAGGCCAGACAGGATGGTCCTGGCCCTGGGTGCTCTTCTAGAAGCTTTCCATTTCCCTGCCTGAGATACCCCTCCTGTCCCGGCCCCCACTGCTTTCTTCCTTACTCACCTCTGCCCAGGGAGAAATTCCAGCGGCAGGTATGGGTGGCACATCCTCTTCTTTAGCAGGTGGCATCTTGGCAACTGCTGCAGAAAGTCCAGCAGAGCCCCACTCACACTGGGCAACCCACAAAGCCGTGGCCTCTCACTCCCTCCCACCAGTCCAGCCCCGAGACTGCTGACAGGGCAGAAAATGGCGTCAGGCACAGCTGCAGGTGCTCTTGCTGCCTGGAGCGGTGTTTATATTGATCTCAACCCAGGCACACCTGGGGAGGTCTGGCCGGCACGGTCGGGCTTCCCAGGCCAGCCAATAATCACCCCTCAGGGGCTCACAGTTGCAGAAACTGGAACTTGCTGAATCGGCCAGGTCCAAGGAACAGGTGTGGGCTCCTGAGAGTCAGGATAGACAAGGGGCTGCAGCTCTGGCTTGTTTTCTAATTATATTATCTGGCCCATGAGTGGGAGACAACTTCAAGAAAACCCTTTCCTAATGAGAGGAACCCAGGAGTCAGGGAGAGGAGGGGTGGGTGGTGGGTGGAGACAGAGGCCTGGTGCCCCGGGTGCAGTGGAAGTCTCTGGAAGACCAGGTGGAGGGAGGCCACACAGAGTGATGCCCAGGGTCACAGACCTGTCGGAGCTGCTGTTTGTTAGTTCAAGTCCTGCTCTGAGGTGCTCTGTGTCAGATCTGAGTGACAGGTGAGCTGGGAGTGCTCTGCAATGAGGGCGATGTGCATGGCTCCTGTGTGCCCAGCCCTGCCACGGTACCTGAAAGGGTTGCTCTGTATCCTGGGAGGGGCCTGACCACGAGAGCCCCGTGGGCTGGGGTGGGGGTGGGGTACCTGCGCAGGTGAGCTCCATATCCTGGGATTGGCCTGACCTCGAGAGCCCCATGGGCTGCTGGAGTCCTGGTAAAAGATGTCAGGACAGTCAGTGAAGCCACCGAGGATATACCTCCAGTAGTTCCTAAACCCTACACCCTGCTGGTCATTCTACTAACCACCAGGACATGGTATTCTGTATTAGTCTTCAATGAAGCCTTCTTTTGTATTCTATTAGTCCCAGAGTCACAAGAAATTTTGGCTTGTGAGTGGCAGGACTCAACATACAACTAAAACAATACTTCCGGGCCGTGTTGCCCCAAGGGTTCAAAAATTCCCACACCATCTTTGGGGAAAGCTCAGCTAAAGACCTAAAAGTTCTACCTCTGGAAAAGGAAACACTCCTTCAATATGCAGACGACATTCTGATCGCCAGCCCTACTAAGGAGACCTCTGAACTACCAAGCCAATAAAGGATAAAAGTTGTCCAAGAAAAAGCTCAAATATCACAGACTATGGTGACCTGCGTGGGCTGCATTCTCACAGAAGGTCGGAGAAGCCCATCCCAGGAAAGGGAAGAAACAATTTACAGCCTTACCCATTTCTAAAACTAGAAGACAGCTTAGGGGTTCCAGGGGAGGCCAGGGTTTGCTGCTTCTGGATCCCTAACTACAGTCTACTAGCTGGGCCTCTATATGAAACACTGAAAGAAAAAGATGATGATCCTTTTGAATAGAATCCAGAAGTGGCCTTTCAAGAATGGAAAGAGCAGTCAATTCAGACCCTTGCCCTGGAACTCCCTAATTTAGCTAAACCCTTTGACCTTTACATTCCTAGTGAAATTTGAATGGCCATTGGAGTATTAGTGCAAAACCTGGGACCACTTGAAATGGAACAATGCAAGAATGCCATCCAGGTAGGATAAACTACGGTCACCAAGGGGCTTGGCCCACCGCCACATCTGGCCAAGATACTGGCAGTATCTGAAAACCTGGAAATCAGCAGCCCAAAAGGCCACCTCCCTCCTAAGGGAAAAGGACCCCACGTGGTGATCCTAACCCCCAACCATGCCCTGAAGTTGCAGGGTTTGCTCCGTGGGCACACTGACCTTGAGTGAGGAGGTCCTCCAACTCCAACCTCCAGAGAGAGAACTGGGGCAAAGGGGCACCATGACGACTCGTGTGACCATCACTTGACCTGGAGTTTCTCTCATAAAACAACAAGAGTGTGTCCCAAAAGAGTAGACTACTGCTTGCAGGACTTACTGCACCCAGAGGGGAGGTAATAATCTTGGCAGGGGAACAGTATATCACGCTGTCACCATAGAAAAGCCTACAGACACTGTGATGATGGTGGCCAATAAGACCGGCTGGACTCCTGTTTACTTCAAAAGGCTGTTGACTCAGTGGCCATCATGGTCCTTCATCACCACTGACCCTGGACTGTCTGGGAGTTGAGCAGTCAGGGTGCTGACACCTGGTGCTGTTTTTACGTTAATTCAGGGGCCTAACTGAAGAAAGCACAGACTACTGGTCAGAGCATCTAGGCTGGCAGAAACGGTCAGCCTAAGGTGGCCGAACAAATGTGGGGCGGGGTGAAACTGGACCTCACAGCGTCACTGCACATCTCCTTCCTGGACCCTTAAATGTCATTAGAATCTATAACACTACCAATACTTGTGCTCAGGCGGAGGAGCAGGGAGGCAGGAGGCCTGCGGACAAACAACGTCACCTGGAGGCTGCTGGGGAGAAGTTCAGACCCTCTCCCACAGGTATGAGGGCTCCTAACTCAGCACTCAGCAGTTACAGATGAAGGGTCTGCACCCTCAGCACTCTAAGAATGAGGAAGGGGACAAAATGCAGAAGAGGGGTTTGTCCCAGGCAAAGCCCCTTAAAAATCCCTGGGAGATAAAAATAGAATCTGGGCAATAAAATAAAGTCTAACCTTTTTTATCCTTTGTGCTTTGTCTAATTTCACGTGCTCCTAGGGTCCCGCATACAGAGGTTCAACAGCCGGCACTTCAGACCAGATTTCCTAGTGCAGAATGGCTGGGTCGACACTTCAGCTCCTGGAGCACAGTGCAGACTCCGCGATATAGAGCCTGAGCTGCAGCCAACCGGGCCCTCGAGAGCTCCGCCCCCTCCCTCCCACTGACTCTGACAGGATCTCTACACAGCAGCCCAGCCCACAGCCCACGGGGTAGCACATGCTCTCACCTCTGCATTCTCTGATCAAAATATAAAGTTTCCTTTGCTTCTGAACCAAACTCAGACTCGATCTGTTGGCTCCAATGACACTGGGCAGGGGGACACTTGTTGGGGTCCACTCTGGAGGATCAGTAACAGAAATTGAGAACATTGTAACTTCAATGAACAGATGTGTGAGCCAAACTGTAATTAACATAGAACAGTGTATAAGGCTCGGGTAAAATAAGATGTTTCTAACACTTCCATTTGATATTTCCATCACTTTATTATAAGCAAGTTCAGTGAAAGGTTTGTCTTATTTGTCAGGTCAATACTAGAGAAACGAAGTGATTTCTTTCCAAGGATGTACATCTAATAATCTTGGTTAAAGCTTCAATCTTGTTTTAAATGCTTTTCCATTGAAAATGATACCTCTCTTTCAGCTCCCCCATTTCTGAGAAGTATAAAATCTTATAATTTATTATTACCAAAGGGGAAAGGTGGGAGGAGGGATAAATTAACAGTTTGGGATTAACACATACACACTGCTATGTATAAAATCGATCATCAACAAGGAACTACTGTACAGCACAGGGAACTACACTCAATATTTTGCAAAAACCTATAAGGGGAAATAATCTGAAAAAAGAATAGATATTTTTATTGACATCATCTATTAATGACAGTTAAAATGGAACCTAACGGAAGCCGGTGGTGAGTGCTTCTGACCCTGAAGACTTCAATCATCTAAAGTTTGGACTCTGCCTACTTCCCAAGGCCCTTAATGAACATATGTGTAGCCGTAGCTTAAAAAATTCCCCAGTTTGGGTTGTGGAGAGACAGTGATTTTGAAAAAGCCCTGGTGTTCTCCTCACATGAATGGGACACTTCCTACAGCTAAAATATGCCTGTCACACCCAGAAGATGGTATACCGTCTGATCGGGAAGAGTTTGGAAAAGGCATCTCATCTCCTCATCTCCTGGTGCTCGGGTTCACCCCTCCAGCGTCTTTACAAACAGTCTTCCCACTTGGAGATGTCAGCACTGTCAACATCCTGTTGCATACAGTTTGGAATTTGTCCAGAGAATGAAGCAGAAGGAGGAGGAACAATGAGAGACAAGTCCTAGGTGTTCGGACAGGCACATGTCACTCTAATTTCCAATCAGGAAGACGAATTGACTAAAAGCTAGGGTTGCCCATGGAAACAGAATAGGGCTTGAGGAAATCCCGCTGCTTTGTGGCCAGTTCCCATAAACACAAGTTGAAAAATGGAACTCAGGGCCGCTAAAATTCACGAAACTGCAGAGTTGAAAATATCTCTCACTGAAAAATGTCTTGAGGAAAGTCAGAGAAAAGGACTTGTAAGCAACGGAGAATGGCAGGAAAGGGATTGGAAGAGGTAGAAAGGACTCGCCATTAAGCACAAGAAAAGGGGCTGAACATTGCCAACATTGCAGTTGGCCAAAAAGGGTGTATGCGTCTTTTTCTGTATATATTCAAGAAAAGGGCATACACTTTTTTAGCCAACCAAACAGGTGGGCACTGGAAATCAGTACTACAAAACATATCACTTCGCATCAGTCAGAAGAGCCTTCCTCATAAAGTGTAAACACCAGAAATGCAGGACAGGGCAAGGAGAAAAGGGAGCCCTGTGAGGCTTATAGTGGAAATGTATATTGCCAATGGTCACTCTTGAGAAGTGTATTGTGTTTACTAAAGCATCTAAAAAATGAGCTACAGAGCACAGGGCACTTGCACTCATGGACGTATATCTTGGGAAAGACAAAAATGGAGAGGACACAGGCACCCCAATGTTTACCGCCTCTCTGTTTCAAAGATCCTCGACTAGGATATAATTTATATGTCTCTGGAGGGAAAAAATGGATAGAGGTGTGGCACTTATGTAGAGTGGAATATTACTCAGCCTGAAAATCAGTGAAATATGGCCAGTTGTAACAACCCCAGAGTAGTTACGTATGATCATTCAAAGTCACATAATTCAAAAAGAAAAAGACATACGATATTACTAATACATGGAATGTAAACGTGGCTACAAAGTACCTGAATTACAAAACAGAATGGGGTCTCAAATTTAGAAGACCAACTTATGTTTGCTTAAGGAAAAAGGAGAGTTGGGGAGCTGCATAAAACCAGAGATTGAAATTAGCACAGATACCGTTCGATAAGCCAAATATGTAATAGAAAAAACCTACTCCCTGGTCAACGAAATGGACTCAACACGCCATATTCAACACCTACGAATACACCTGACTAGTAAGAATCTTCAAACTCATGGATTTATATGTCTCCGTAAGAGAATCAAGCGTGAGTACAGCGGCATGAACACAGCAGTGAAAATGCGATAAATCCCATTATCAAAATGAATTACACAAACAAAACCCAAGGACAGTGAAATAGAGAGCAATTCTTAAATAATTCATTCAGGGCTTGTGATGCAACCTGGATTTACCACATCTACACCCAGAGCTGAGTGAGACATAAGGTTGGGCACTTCGGGCTGATAGCATTGGTGAGGTTCGATGAGCAAATGCAGACCCTTTGAAGTCATACAGCATGGTACCCATTCCATGGGTCCCAACTCTCCAAGTTTAAGGGATTCTTCCTTCAGCTAAAACATGCATGGGAAACCAACAGTATGGTGCACCGTGTGACCGACAAACGTTTTCAAATGCATCTCAGTTTTCGTCCCCTTTTACTTGGGTTCACCATTCCAGACCCTTTACTAACACTCTCACCACTTGGAGAGTAGGTGCCTTTAACCTCCTGTTGGGCACAGTTTGCAATTTCTGCGCAAGATGAACAGGAATAGGGAGAACCAATGAGAGACTAGCTGTAGGTGTCTGCACGGGCAAATTTAATGCTCATTTCGCACCAGGAAGAGGAATTAACCAAAGGTTCAACATGCCGTGCCTGAAACAGATTAGGGCCTGACAATCGTGCGGGTTTGCAGCCAGCTCACAAGATAGCGAGTTGAAGAAAGGAGCTCAGGGGCACTGTAACTCACAAACCTGCAGAGTAATAAATGACAGCTATCGTCCAAAAATATATTGAAGGAGGTCTGAAAGATGACTTGTAAGCGGGACAGATTTGCAGGAAAACGATTTCAGGGGGTAGACGGGAATTGCATTTAAAGCATAGGAAAAGAGGCAGAACGTCAACAATGATGCTCTTGGCCAAAAAGGGCGTATGCGTTTTTTTCTGAATATATTCAGGAAAAAACGCATACGCCCTTTTTGGCCAACCAAGCAAGCATGTTAAAGAAATCTGCACTACAATGAAGTCTCATTGCTCCCCGGGCAAAAGGGCCATATGAAAAAAGTGTAAAGTCCAGAAAGGCAGCACAGGCAATGGAGAACAGGGAGCCTTGTTATGCTGATGGGCGGGATGTAAATTGCCAACAGCCACTCTGGAGAAGTGTATGGTGTTTTCCGGAACACCTAAAAAACAAAGCAACGGAGCCTACGGCATTTCCACTTATGGTCCTACAGTTTAGGGACATTAAAATGAAAAACACACAGCCACCCCAAAGTGTCGGACGGCTCTATTTACAAGAACCTCGTCTACAGTACAAGGTAAATATCCCAGAATGTGAAAAATGGATAAAGAAGTTGTGGTATATACGTACAATGCAATATCACTCAGCAATGAAATCTATATCATCAGGCACGTCGCGGCATAATGAGTGGATTCAGGTACGATGATTCTAAGTGAAATAAGTCACACAGAAAATGAAACATCATAAGATATCACTAATACACGGAATGTAAACTTGGCTACACATGAACTGAATTACAAAACAGAACAGGGTCTCAAATTTAGAAAACCAACTTATGCTTGCTTAAGGGGAAAGGTGAGTTGGCGTGCTGCATAAAACCAGAGATAGAAATTAGCACAGATACCTTTCCATAAGCCAAATATGTAATAGTCAAGACCTACCCCTTGCTCAACGAAATGGACTAAACACCCCATATTCAACGCCTAGGAATACACCTGACTAGTAAGAATCTTCAAACCCATGGATTTATATGTCTCCGTAAGAGAATGAAGCGTGTGTACAGCGGCATGAATGCAGCAGAGAAAATCCGATAAATCCCATTACCAAATGAATTACACAAACAAAACCCAAGGACAGTGAAATAGAGAGCAATTCTTAAATAATTCATTCAGGGCTTGTGATGCAACCTGGATTTACCACATCTACACCCAGAGCTGAGTGAGACATAAGGTTGGGCACTTTGGGCTGATAGCATTGGTGAGGTTCGATGAGCAAATGCAGACCCTTTGAAGTCATACAGCATGGTACCCATTCTATGGGTCCCAACTCTCCAAGTTTAAGGGATTCTACCTTCAGCTAAAACATGCTTGGGAAACCCACAGTATGGTGTACCGTGTGACTGGCAAACGTTTTCAAATGCATCTCAGTTTTCGTCCCATTTTACTCGGGTACACCATTCCAGACCCTTTACGAACACTCTCCCCACTTGGAGAGTCAGTGCCTTTAACCTCCTGTTGGGCACAGTTTGCAATTTCTGCGCAAGATGAAAAGGAATAGGGAGAACCAATGAGAGACTAGCTGTAGGTGTCTGCACGGGCAAATTTAACGCTCATTTCCCACCAGGAAGAGGAATTAACCAAAGGCTCAGCATGCCGTGCGGGAACCAGATTAGGGCCTGAAGCAATCCTGCGGATTTGCGGCCAGCTCACAAGATAGCGAGTTGAAGAAATGAGCTCAGGGGCACTGTAACTCACAAACCTGCAGAGTTATAAATGACAGCTATCGTCCAAAAATATATTGAAGGAAGGCTGCGAAGACGACTTGTAAGCGGGACAGATTTGCAGGAAAACGATTTCAGGGGGTAGACGGGAATTGCATTTAAAGCATAGGAAAAGAGGCAGAACGTCGACAATGATGCTCTTGGCCAAAAAGGGCGTATGCGTTTTTTCCTGATATTCAGGAAAAAACGCATACGCCCTTTTTGGCCAACCAAGCAAGCATGTTAAAGAAATCTGCAGTACAATGAAGTCTCACTGCCCCCCGGTCAAAAGGGCCATCTGAAAAAAGTGTAAAATCCAGAAAGGCAGCACAGGCCATGGAGAACCTGGAGCCTTGTTATGCTGATGGGCGGGATGTAAATTGCCAACAGCCACTCTGGAGACGTGTATGGTGTTTCCCGGAACACCGAAAAAACAAAGCTACGGAGCCTACGGCACTTCCACTTATGGTCCTATAGCTTAGGGAAATTAAAATCAAACACACACAGCCACCCCAAAGTGTCGGACGGCTCTGTTTACAAGAACCTCGTCTACGGTACAAGTTAAATATCCCAGAATGTGAAAAATGGATAAAGAAATTGTGGTACGTACGTACAATGGAATATCACTCAGCAATGAAATCTATGTCATCAGGCCCGTTGCGGCATAATGAGTGGACTCAGGTACGATGATTCTAAGTGAAATAAGTCACACAGAAAATGAAACATCATAAGATATCACTACTACACGGAATGTAAACTTGGCTACACATGAACTGAATTACAAAACAGAACAGGGTCTCAAATTTAGAAAACCAACTTATGCTTGCTTAAGGGGAAAGGTGAGTTGGGGTGCTGCATAAAACCAGAGATAGAAATTAGCACAGATACCTTTCCATAAGCCAAATATGTAATAGTCAAGACCTCCCCCTTGCTCAACGAAATGGACTAAACACCCCATATTCAACGCCTAGGAATACACCTGACTAGTAAGAATCTTCAAACCCATGGATTTATATGTCTCCGTAAGAGAATGAAGCGTGTGTACAGCGGCATGAATGCAGCAGAGAAAATCCGATAAATCCCATTATCAAAATGAATTACACAAACAAAACCCAAGGACAGTGAAGTAGAGAGCAATTCTTAAATAATTCATTCAGGGCTTGTGATGCAACCTGGATTTACCACATCTACACCCACAGCTGAGTGAGACATAAGGTTGGGCACTTCGGGCTGATAGCATTGGTGAGGTTCGATGAGCAAATGCAGACCCTTTGAAGTCATACAGCATGGTACCCATTCCATGGGTCCCAACTCTCCAAGTTTAAGGGATTCTTCCTTCAGCTAAAACATGCATGGGAAACCCACAGTATGGTGCACCGTGTGACTGGCAAACGTTTTCAAATGCATCTCAGTTTTCGTCCCCTTTTACTCGGGTTCACCATTCCAGACCCTTTACGAACACTCTCCCCACTTGGAGAGTCAGTGCCTTTAACCTCCTGTTGGGCACAGTTTGCAATTTCTGCGCAAGATGAAAAGGAATAGGGAGAACGAATGAGAGACTAGCTCTAGGTGTCTGCACGGGCAAATTTAACGCTCATTTCCCACCAGGAAGAGGAATTAACCAAAGGCTCAGCATGCCGTGCTGGAACCAGATTAGGGCCTGAGGCAATCCTGTGGGTTTGCGGCCAGCTAACAGGATAGCGAGTTGAAGAAAGGAGCTCAGGGACACTGTAACTCACAAACCTGCAGAGTTATAAATGACAGCTATCGTCCAAAAATATATTGAAGGAAGGCTGCGAAGACGACTTGTAAGCGGGACAGATTTGCAGGAAAACGATTTCAGGGGTAGACGGGAATTGCATTTAAAGCATAGGAAAAGAGGCAGAACGTCGACAATGATGCTCTTGGCCAAAAAGGGCGTATGCGATTTTTCCTGAATATATTCAGGAAAAAACACATACGCCCTTTTTGGCCAACCTAGCAAGCATGTTAAGGAAATCTGCACTACAATGAAGTCTCACTGCCCCCCGGTCAAAAGGGCCATCTGAAAAAAGTGTAAAATCCAGAAAGGCAGCACAGGCCATGGAGAACAGGGAGCCTTGTTATGCTGATGGGCGGGATGTAAATTGCCAACAGCCACTCTGGAGAAGTGTATGGTGTTTCCCGGAACACCGAAAAAACAAAGCTACGGAGCCTACGGCACTTCCACTTATGGTCCTATAGCTTAGGGAAATTAAAATCAAAAACACACAGCCACCCCAAAGTGTCGGACGGCTCTGTTTACAAGAACCTCGTCTACGGTACAAGTTAAATATCCCAGAATGTGAAAAATGGATAAAGAAGTTGTGGTACGTACGTACAATGGAATATCACTCAGCAATGAAATCTATGTCATCAGGCCCGTCGTGGCATAATGAGTGGATTCAGGTACGATGATTCTAAGTGAAATAAGTCACACAGAAAATGAAACATCATAAGATATCACTACTACACGGAATGTAAACTTGGCTACACATGAACTGAATTACAAAACAGAACAGGGTCTCAAATTTAGAAAACCAACTTATGCTTGCTTAAGGGGAAAGGTGAGTTGGGGTGCTGCATAAAACCAGAGATAGAAATTAGCACAGATACCTTTCCATAAGCCAAATATGTAATAGTCAAGACCTACCCCTTGCTCAACGAAATGGACTAAACACCCCATATTCAACGCCTAGGAATACACCTGACTAGTAAGAATCTTCAAACCCATGGATTTATATGTCTCCGTAAGAGAATGAAGCGTGTGTACAGCGGCATGAATGCAGCAGAGAAAATCCGATAAATCCCATTATCAAAATGAATTACACAAACAAAACCCAAGGACAGTGAAATAGAGAGCAATTCTTAAATAATTCATTCAGGGCTTGTGATGCAACCTGGATTTACCACATCTACACCCAGAGCTGAGTGAGACATAAGGTTGGGCACTTCGGGCTGAGAGCATTGGTGAGGTTCGATGAGCAAATGCAGACCCTTTGAAGTCATACAGCATGGTACCCATTCCATGGGTCCCAACTCTCCAAGTTTAAGGGATTCTTCCTTCAGCTAAAACATGCATGGGAAACCCACAGTATGGTGCACCGTGTGACTGGCAAACGTTTTCAAATGCATCTCAGTTTTCGTCCCCTTTTACTCGGGTTCACCATTCCAGACCCTTTACAAACACTCTCCCCACTTGGAGAGTCAGTGCCTTTAACCTCCTGTTGGGCACAGTTTGCAATTTCTGCGCAAGATGAAAAGGAATAGGGAGAACCAATGAGAGACTAGCTCTAGGTGTCTGCACGGGCAAATTTAATGCTCATTTCCCACCAGGAAGAGGAATTAACCAAAGGCTCAGCATGCCGTGCCGGACACAGATTAGGGCCTGAAGCAATCCTGTGGGTTTGCGGCCAGCTCACAAGATAGCGAGTTGAAGAAAGGAGCTCAGGGGCACTGTAACTCACAAACCTGCAGAGTTATAAATGACAGCTATCGTCCAAAAATATATTGAAGGAAGGCTGCGAAGACGACTTGTAAGCGGGACAGATTTGCAGGAAAACGATTTCAGGGGGTAGACGGGAATTGCATTTAAAGCATAGGAAAAGAGGCAGAACGTCGACAATGATGCACTTGGTCAAAAAGGGCGTATGCGTTTTTTCCTGAATATATTCAGGAAAAAACGCATACGCCCTTTTTGGCCAACCAAGCAAGCATGTTAAAGAAATCTGCAGTACAATGAAGTCTCACTGCCCCCCGGTCAAAAGGGCCATCTGAAAAAAGTGTAAAATCCAGAAAGGCAGCACAGGCCATGGAGAACAGGGAGCTTTGTTATCCTGATGGGCGGGATGTAAATTGCCAACAGCCACTCTGGAGAAGTGTATGGTGTTTCCCGGAACACCGAAAAAACAAAGCTACGGAGCCTACGGCACTTCCACTTATGGTCCTATAGCTTAGGGAAATTAAAATCAAAAACACACAGCCACCCCAAAGTGTCGGACAGCTCTGTTTACAAGAACCTCGTCTACGGTACAAGTTAAATATCCCAGAATGTGAAAAATGGATAAAGAAGTTGTGGTACGTACGTACAATGGAATATCACTCAGCAATGAAATCTATGTCATCAGGCCCGTCGCGGCATAATGAGTGGATTCAGGTACGATGATTCTAAGTGAAATAAGTCACACAGAAAATGAAACATCATAAGATATCACTACTACACGGAATGTAAACTTGGCTACACATGAACTGAATTACAAAACAGAACAGGGTCTCAAATTTAGTAAACCAACTTATGCTTGCTTAAGGGGAAAGGTGAGTTGGGGTGCTGCATAAAACCAGAGATACAAATTAGCACAGATACCTTTCCATAAGCCAAATATGTAATAGTCAAGACCTACCCCTTGCTCAACGAAATGGACTAAACACCCCATATTCAACGCCTAGGAATACACCTGACTAGTAAGAATCTTCAAACCCATGGATTTATATGTCTCCGTAAGAGAATGAAGCGTGTGTACAGCGGCATGAATGCAGCAGAGAAAATCCGATAAATCCCATTATCAAAATGAATTACACAAACAAAACCCAAGGACAGTGAAATAGAGAGCAATTCTTAAATAATTCATTCAGGGCTTGTGATGCAACCTGGATTTACCACATCTACACCCACAGCTGAGTGAGACATAAGGTTGGGCACTTCGGGCTAATAGCATTGGTGAGGTTCGATGAGCAAATGCAGACCCTTTGAAGTCATACAGCCTGGTACCCATTCCATGGGTCCCAACTCTCCAAGTTTAAGGGATTCTTCCTTCAGCTAAAACATGCATGGGAAACCCACAGTATGGTGCACCGTGTGACTGGCAAACGTTTTCAAATGCATCTCAGTTTTCGTCCCCTTTTACTCGGGTTCACCATTCCAGACCCTTTACAAACACTCTCCCCACTTGGAGAGTCAGTGCCTTTAACCTCCTGTTGGGCACAGTTTGCAATTTCTGCGCAAGATGAAAAGGAATAGGGAGAACCAATGAGAGACTAGCTCTAGGTGTCTGCACGGGCAAATTTAATGCTCATTTCCCACCAGGAAGAGGAATTAACCAAAGGCTCAGCATGCCGTGCCGGAACCAGATTAGGGCCTGAAGCAATCCTGTGGGTTTGCGGCCAGCTCACAAGATAGCGAGTTGAAGAAAGGAGCTCAGGGGCACTGTAACTCACAAACCTGCAGAGTTATAAATGACAGCTATCGTCCAAAAATATATTGAAGGAAGGCTGCGAAGACGACTTGTAAGCGGGACAGATTTGCAGGAAAACGATTTCAGGGGGTAGACGGGAATTGCATTTAAAGCATAGGAAAAGAGGCAGAACGTCGACAATGATGCACTTGGTCAAAAAGGGCGTATGCGTTTTTTCCTGAATATATTCAGGAAAAAACGCATACGCCCTTTTTGGCCAACCAAGCAAGCATGTTAAAGAAATCTGCACTACAATGAAGTCTCACTGCCCCCCGGTCAAAAGGGCCATCTGAAAAAAGTGTAAAATCCAGAAAGGCAGCACAGTCCATGGAGAACAGGGAGCCTTGTTATGCTGATGGGCGGGATGTAAATTGCCAACAGCCACTCTGGAGAAGTGTATGGTGTTTCCCGGAACACCGAAAAAACAAAGCTACGGAGCCTACGGCACTTCCACTTATGGTCCTATAGCTTAGGGAAATTAAAATCAAAAACACACAGCCACCCCAAAGTGTCGGACGGCTCTGTTTACAAGAACCTCGTCTACGGTACAAGTTAAATATCCCAGAATGTGAAAAATGGATAAAGAAGTTGTGGTACGTACGTACAATGGAATATCACTCAGCAATGAAATCTATGTCATCAGGCCCGTCGCGGCATAATGAGTGGATTCAGGTACGATATTCTAAGTGAAATAAGTCACACAGAAAATGAAACATCATAAGATATCACTACTACACGGAATGTAAACTTGGCTACACATGAACTGAATTACAAAACAGAACAGGGTCTCAAATTTAGAAAACCAACTTATGCTTGCTTAAGTGGAAAGGTGAGTTGGGGTGCTGCATAAAACCAGAGATAGAAATTAGCACAGATACCTTTCCATAAGCCAAATATGTAATAGTCAAGACCTACCCCTTGCTCAACGAAATGGACTAAACACCCCATATTCAATGCCTAGGAATACACCTGACTAGAAAGAATCTTCAAACCCATGGATTTATATGTCTCCGTAAGAGAATGAAGCGTGTGTACAGCGGCATGAATGCAGCAGAGAAAATCCGATAAATCCCATTATCAAAATGAATTACACAAACAAAACCCAAGGACAGTGAAATAGAGAGCAATTCTTAAATAATTCATTCAGGGCTTGTGATGCAACCTGGATTTACCACATCTACACCCACAGCTGAGTGAGACATAAGGTTGGGCACTTCGGGCTGATAGCATTGGTGAGGTTCGATGAGCAAATGCAGACCCTTTGAAGTCATACATCATGGTACCCATTCCATGGGTCCCAACTCTCCAAGTTTAAGGGATTCTTCCTTCAGCTAAAACATGCATGGGAAACCCACAGTATGGTGCAGCGTGTGACTGGCAAACGTTTTCAAATGCATCTCAGTTTTCGTCCCCTTTTACTCGGGTTCACCATTCCAGACCCTTTACGAACACTCTCCCCACTTGGAGAGTAGGTGCCTTTAACCTCCTGTTGGGCACAGTTTGCAATTTCTGCGCAAGATGAAAAGGAATAGGGAGAACGAATGAGAGACTAGCTCTAGGTGTCTGCACGGGCAAATTTAACGCTCATTTCCCACCAGGAAGAGGAATTAACCAAAGGCTCAGCATGCCGTGCCGGAACCAGATTAGGGCCTGAAGCAATCCTGTGGGTTTGCGGCCAGCTCACAAGATAGCGAGTTGAAGAAAGGAGCTCAGGGACACTGTAACTCACAAACCTGCAGAGTTATAAATGACAGCTATCGTTCCAAAATATATTAAAGGAAGGCTGCGAAGACGACTTGTAAGCGGGACAGATTTGCAGGAAAACGATTTCAGGGGGTAGACGGGAATTGCATTTAAAGCATAGGAAAAGAGGCAGAACGTCGACAATGATGCTCTTGGCCAAAAAGGGCGTATGCGTTTTTTCCTGAATATATTCAGGAAAAAACGCATACGCCCTTTTTGGCCAACCAAGCAAGCATGTTAAAGAAATCTGCACTACAATGAAGTCTCACTGCCCCCCGGTCAAAAGGGCCATCTGAAAAAAGTGTAAAATCCAGAAAGGCAGCACAGGCCATGGAGAACAGGGAGCCTTGTTATGCTGATGGGCGGGATGTAAATTGCCAACAGCCACTCTGGAGAAGTGTATGGTGTTTCCCGGAACACCGAAAAAACAAAGCTACGGAGCCTACGGCACTTCCCCTTATGGTCCTATAGCTTAGGGAAATTAAAATCAAAAACACACAGCCACCCCAAAGTGTCGGACGGCTCTGTTTACAAGAACCTCGTCTACGGTACAAGTTAAATATCCCAGAATGTGAAAAATGGATAAAGAAGTTGTGGTACGTACGTACAATGGAATATCACTCAGCAATGAAATCTATGTCATCAGGCCCATCGCGGCATAATGAGTGGATTCAGGTACGATGGTTCTAAGTGAAATAAGTCACACAGTAAATGAAACATCATAAGATATCACTAATACACGGAATGTAAACTTGGCTACACATGAACTGAATTACAAAACAGAACAGGGTCTCAAATTTAGAAAACCAACTTATGCTTGCTTAAGGGGAAAGGTGAGTTGGGGTGCTGCATAAAACCAGAGATAGAAATTAGCACAGATACCTTTCCATAAGCCTAATATGTAATAGTCAAGACCTACCCCTTGCTCAACGAAATGGACTAAACACCCCATATTCAACGCCTAGGAATACACCTGACTAGTAAGAATCTTCAAACCCATGGATTTATATGTCTCCGTAAGAGAATGAAGCGTGTGTACAGCGGCATGAATGCAGCAGAGAAAATCCGATAAATCCCATTATCAAAATGAATTACACAAACAAAACCCAAGGACAGTGAAATAGAGAGCAATTCTTAAATAATTCATTCAGGGCTTGTGATGCAACCTGGATTTACCACATCTACACCCACAGCTGAGTGAGACATAAGGTTGGGCACTTCGGGCTGATAGCATTGGTGAGGTTCGATGAGCAAATGCAGACCCTTTGAAGTCATACAGCATGGTACCCATTCCATGGGTCCCAACTCTCCAAGTTTAAGGGATTCTTCCTTCAGCTAAAACATGCATGGGAAACCCACAGTATGGTGCACCGTGTGACTGGCAAACGTTTTCAAATGCATCTCAGTTTTCGTCCCCTTTTACTCGGGTTCACCATTCCAGACCCTTTACGAACACTCTCCCCACTTGGAGAGTCAGTGCCTTTAACCTCCTGTTGGGCACAGTTTGCAATTTCTGCGCAAGATGAAAAGGAATAGGGAGAACGAATGACAGACTAGCTCTAGGTGTCTGCACGGGCAAATTTAACGCTCATTTCCCACCAGGAAGAGGAATTAACCAAAGGCTCAGCATGCCGTGCCGGAACCAGATTAGGGCCTGAAGCAATCCTGTGGGTTTGCCGCCAGCTCACAAGATAGCGAGTTGAAGAAATGAGCTCAGGGGCACTGTAACTCACAAACCTGCAGAGTTATAAATGACAGTTATCGTCCAAAAATATATTGAAGGAAGGCTGCGAAGACGACTTGTAAGTGGGGCAGAATAGCAGGAAAACGATTTCAGGGGGTAGACGGGAATTGCATTTAAAGCATAGGAAAAGAGGCAGAACGTCGACAATGATGCTCTTGGCCAAAAAGGGCGTATGCGTTTTTTCCTGAATATATTCAGGAAAAAACGCATACACACTTTTTGGCCAACCAAGCAAGCACGTTAAAGAAATCTGCACTACAATGAAGTCTCACTGCCCCCCGGTCAAAAGGGCCATCTGAAAAAAGTGTAAAATCCAGAAAGGCAGCACAGGCCATGGAGAACAGGGAGCTTTGTTATTCTGATGGGCGGGATGTAAATTGCCAACAGCCACTCTGGAGAAGTGTATGGTGTTTCCCGGAACACCGAAAAAACAAAGCTACGGAGCCTACGGCACTTCCACTTATGGTCCTATAGCTTAGGGAAATTAAAATCAAAAACACACAGCCACCCCAAAGTGTCGGACGGCTCTGTTTACAAGAACCTCGTCTACGGTACAAGTTAAATATCCCAGAATGTGAAAAATGGATAAAGAAGTTGTGGTACGTACGTACAATGGAATATCACTCAGCAATGTAATCTATGTCATCAGGCCCGTCGCGGCATAATGAGTGGATTCAGGTACGATGATTCTAAGTGAAATAAGTCACACAGAAAATGAAACATCATAAGATATCACTACTACACGGAATGTAAACTTGGCTACACATGAACTGAATTACAAAACAGAACAGAGTCTCAAATTTAGAAAACCAACTTATGCTTGCTTAAGGGGAAAGGTGAGTTGGGGTGCTGCATAAAACCAGAGATAGAAATTAGCACAGATACCTTTCCATAAGCCAAATATGTAATAGTCAAGACCTACCCCTTGCTCAACGAAATGGACTAAACACCCCATATTCAACGCCTAGGAATACACCTGACTAGTAAGAATCTTCAAACCCATGGATTTATATGTCTCCGTAAGAGAATGAAGCGTGTGTACAGCGGTATGAATGCAGCAGAGAAAATCCGATAAATCCCATTATCAAAATGAATTACACAAACAAAACCCAAGGACAGTGAAATAGAGAGCAATTCTTAAATAATTCATTCAGGGCTTGTGATGCAACCTGGATTTACCACATCTACACCCAGAGCTGAGTGAGACATAAGGTTGGGCACTTCGGGCTGATAGCATTGGTGAGGTTCGATGAGCAAATGCAGACCCTTTGAAGTCATACAGCAGGGTACCCATTCCATGGGTCCCAACTCTCCAAGTTTAAGGGATTCTTCCTTCAGCTAAAACATGCATGGGAAACCCACAGTATGGTGCACCGTGTGACTGGCAAACGTTTTCAAATGCATCTCAGTTTTCGTCCCCTTTTACTCGGGTTCACCATTCCAGACCCTTTACGAACACTCTCCCCACTTGGAGAGTCAGTGCCTTTAACCTCCTGTGGGGCACAGTTTGCAATATCTGCGCAAGATGAAAAGGAATAGGGAGAACGAATGAGAGACTAGCTCTAGGTGTCTGCACGGGCAAATTTAACGCTCATTTCCCACCAGGAAGAGGAATTAACCAAAGGCTCAGCATGCCGTGCCGGACACAGATTAGGGCCTGAAGCAATCCTGTGGGTTTGCGGCCAGCTCACAAGATAGCGAGTTGAAGAAAGGAGCTCAGGGGCACTGTAACTCACAAACCTGCAGAGTTATAAATGACAGCTATCGTCCAAAAATATATTGAAGGAAGGCTGCGAAGACGACTTGTAAGCGGGACAGATTTGCAGGAAAACGATTTCAGGGGGTAGACGGGAATTGCATTTAAAGCATAGGAAAAGAGGCAGAACGTCGACAATGATGCACTTGGTCAAAAAGGGCGTATGCGTTTTTTCCTGAATATATTCAGGAAAAAACGCATACGCCCTTTTTGGCCAACCAAGCAAGCATGTTAAAGAAATCTGCACTACAATGAAGTCTCACTGCCCCCCGGTCAAAAGGGCCATCTGAAAAAAGTGTAAAATCCAGAAAGGCAGCACAGGCCATGGAGAACAGGGAGCCTTGTTATGCTGATGGGCGGGATGTAAATTGCCAACAGCCACTCTGGAGAAGTGTATGGTGTTTCCCGGAACACCGAAAAAACAAAGCTATGGAGCCTACGGCACTTCCACTTATGGTCCTATAGCTTAGGGAAATTAAAATCAAAAACACACAGCCACCCCAAAGTGTCGGACGGCTCTGTTTACAAGAACCTCGTCTACGGTACAAGTTAAATATCCCAGAATGTGAAAAATGGATAAAGAAGTTGTGGTACGTACGTACAATGCAATATCACTCAGCAATGAAATCTATGTCATCAGGCCCGTCGCGGCATAATGAGTGGATTCAGGTACGATATTCTAAGTGAAATAAGCCACACAGAAAATGAAACATCATAAGATATCACTACTACACGGAATGTAAACTTGGCTACACATGAACTGAATTACAAAACAGAACAGAGTCTCAAATTTAGAAAACCAACTTATGCTTGCTTAAGGGGAAAGGTGAGTTGGGGTGCTGCATAAAACCAGAGATAGAAATTAGCACAGATACCTTTCCATAAGCCAAATATGTAATAGTCAAGACCTACCCCTTGCTCAACGAAATGGACTAAACACCCCATATTCAACGCCTAGGAATACACCTGACTAGTAAGAATCTTCAAACCCATGGATTTATATGTCTCCGTAAGAGAATGAAGCGTGTGTACAGCGGTATGAATGCAGCAGAGAAAATCCGATAAATCCCATTATCAAAATGAATTACACAAACAAAACCCAAGGACAGTGAAATAGAGAGCAATTCTTAAATAATTCATTCAGGGCTTGTGATGCAACCTGGATTTACCACATCTACACCCAGAGCTGAGTGAGACATAAGGTTGGGCACTTCGGGCTGATAGCATTGGTGAGGTTCGATGAGCAAATGCAGACCCTTTGAAGTCATACAGCAGGGTACCCATTCCATGGGTCCCAACTCTCCAAGTTTAAGGGATTCTTCCTTCAGCTAAAACATGCATGGGAAACCCACAGTATGGTGCACCGTGTGACTGGCAAACGTTTTCAAATGCATCTCAGTTTTCGTCCCCTTTTACTCGGGTTCACCATTCCAGACCCTTTACGAACACTCTCCCCACTTGGAGAGTCAGTGCCTTTAACCTCCTGTGGGGCACAGTTTGCAATTTCTGCGCAAGATGAAAAGGAATAGGGAGAACGAATGAGAGACTAGCTCTAGGTGTCTGCACGGGCAAATTTAACGCTCATTTCCCACCAGGAAGAGGAATTAACCAAAGGCTCAGCATGCCGTGCCGGACACAGATTAGGGCCTGAAGCAATCCTGTGGGTTTGCGGCCAGCTCACAAGATAGCGAGTTGAAGAAAGGAGCTCAGGGGCACTGTAACTCACAAACCTGCAGAGTTATAAATGACAGCTATCGTCCAAAAATATATTGAAGGAAGGCTGCGAAGACGACTTGTAAGCGGGACAGATTTGCAGGAAAACGATTTCAGGGGGTAGACGGGAATTGCATTTAAAGCATAGGAAAAGAGGCAGAACGTCGACAATGATGCACTTGGTCAAAAAGGGCGTATGCGTTTTTTCCTGAATATATTCAGGAAAAAACGCATACGCCCTTTTTGGCCAACCAAGCAAGCATGTTAAAGAAATCTGCACTACAATGAAGTCTCACTGCCCCCCGGTCAAAAGGGCCATCTGAAAAAAGTGTAAAATCCAGAAAGGCAGCACAGGCCATGGAGAACAGGGAGCCTTGTTATGCTGATGGGCGGGATGTAAATTGCCAACAGCCACTCTGGAGAAGTGTATGGTGTTTCCCGGAACACCGAAAAAACAAAGCTATGGAGCCTACGGCACTTCCACTTATGGTCCTATAGCTTAGGGAAATTAAAATCAAAAACACACAGCCACCCCAAAGTGTCGGACGGCTCTGTTTACAAGAACCTCGTCTACGGTACAAGTTAAATATCCCAGAATGTGAAAAATGGATAAAGAAGTTGTGGTACGTACGTACAATGCAATATCACTCAGCAATGAAATCTATGTCATCAGGCCCGTCGCGGCATAATGAGTGGATTCAGGTACGATATTCTAAGTGAAATAAGCCACACAGAAAATGAAACATCATAAGATATCACTACTACACGGAATGTAAACTTGGCTACACATGAACTGAATTACAAAACAGAACAGGGTCTCAAATTTAGAAAACCAACTTATGCTTGCTTAAGGGGAAAGGTGAGTTGGGGTGCTGCATAAAACCAGAGATAGAAATTAGCACAGATACCTTTCCATAAGCCAAATATGTAATAGTCAAGACCTACCCCTTGCTCAACGAAATGGACTAAACACCGCATATTCAACGCCTAGGAATACACCTGACTAGTAAGAATCTTCAAACCCATGGATTTATATGTCTCCGTAAGAGAATGAAGCGTGTGTACAGCGGCATGAATGCAGCAGAGAAAATCCGATAAATCCCATTATCAAAATGAATTACACAAACAAAACCCAAGGACAGTGAAATAGAGAGCAATTCTTAAATAATTCATTCAGGGCTTGTGATGCAACCTGGATTTACCACATCTACACCCACAGCTGAGTGAGACATAAGGTTGGGCACTTCGGGCTGATAGCATTGGTGAGGTTCGATGAGCAAATGCAGACCCTTTGAAGTCATACAGCATGGTACCCATTCCATGGGTCCCAACTCTCCAAGTTTAAGGGATTCTTCCTTCAGCTAAAACATGCATGGGAAACCCACAGTATGGTGCAGCGTGTGACTGGCAAACGTTTTCAAATGCATCTCAGTTTTCGTCCCGTTTTACTCGGGTTCACCATTCCAGACCCTTTACGAACACTCTCCCCACTTGGAGAGTAGGTGCCTTTAACCTCCTGTTGGGCACAGTTTGCAATTTCTGCGCAAGATGAAAAGGAATAGGGAGAACGAATGAGAGACTAGCTCTAGGTGTCTGCACGGGCAAATTTAACGCTCATTTCCCACCAGGAAGAGGAATTAACCAAAGGCTCAGCATGCCGTGCCGGAACCAGATTAGGGCCTGAAGCAATCCTGTGGGTTTGCGGCCAGCTCACAAGATAGCGAGTTGAAGAAAGGAGCTCAGGGACACTGTAACTCACAAACCTGCAGAGTTATAAATGACAGCTATCGTTCAAAAATATATTAAAGGAAGGCTGCGAAGACGACTTGTAAGCGGGACAGATTTGCAGGAAAACGATTTCAGGGGGTAGACGGGAATTGCATTTAAAGCATAGGAAAAGAGGCAGAACGTCGACAATGATGCTCTTGGCCAAAAAGGGCGTATGCGTTTTTTCCTGAATATATTCAGGAAAAAACGCATACGCCCTTTTTGGCCAACCAAGCAAGCATGTTAAAGAAATCTGCACTACAATGAAGTCTCACTGCCCCCCGGTCAAAAGGGCCATCTGAAAAAAGTGTAAAATCCAGAAAGGCAGCACAGGCCATGGAGAACAGGGAGCCTTGTTATGCTGATGGGCGGGATGTAAATTGCCAACAGCCACTCTGGAGAAGTGTATGGTGTTTCCCGGAACACCGAAAAAACAAAGCTACGGAGCCTACGGCACTTCCCCTTATGGTCCTATAGCTTAGGGAAATTAAAATCAAAAACACACAGCCACCCCAAAGTGTCGGACGGCTCTGTTTACAAGAACCTCGTCTACGGTACAAGTTAAATATCCCAGAATGTGAAAAATGGATAAAGAAGTTGTGGTACGTACGTACAATGGAATATCACTCAGCAATGAAATCTATGTCATCAGGCCCGTCGCGGCAAAATGAGTGGATTCAGGTACAATATTCTAAGTGAAATAAGTCACACAGAAAATGAAACATCATAAGATATCACTACTACACGGAATGTAAACTTGGCTACACATGAACTGAATTACAAAACAGAACAGGGTCTCAAATTTAGAAAAGCAACTTATGCTTGCTTAAGGGGAAAGGTGAGTTGGGGTGCTGCATAAAACCAGACATAGAAATTAGCACAGATATCTTTCCATAAGCCAAATATGTAATAGTCAAGACCTACCCCTTGCTCAACGAAATGGACTAAACACCCCATATTCAACGCCTAGGAATACACCTGACTAGTAAGAATCTTCAAACCCATGGATTTATATGTCTCCGTAAGAGAATGAAGCGTGTGTACAGCGGCATGAATGCAGCAGAGAAAATCCGATAAATCCCATTATCAAAATGAATTACACAAACAAAACCCAAGGACAGTGAAATAGAGAGCAATTCTTAAATAATTCATTCAGGGCTTGTGATGCAACCTGGATTTACCACATCTACACCCAGAGCTGAGTGAGACATAAGGTTGGGCACTTCGGGCTGATAGCATTGGTGAGGTTCGATGAGCAAATGCAGACCCTTTGAAGTCATACAGCATGGTACCCATTCCATGGGTCCCAACTCTCCAAGTTTAAGGGATTCTTCCTTCATCTAAAACATGCATGGGAAACCCACAGTATGGTGCACCGTGTGACTGGCAAACGTTTTCAAATGCATCTCAGTTTTCGTCCCCTTTTACTCGGGTTCACCATTCCAGACCCTTTACGAACACTCTCCCCACTTGGAGAGTCAGTGCCTTTAACCTCCTGTTGGGCACAGTTTGCAATTTCTGCGCAAGATGAAAAGGAATAGGGAGAACGAATGAGAGACTAGCTCTAGGTGTCTGCACGGGCAAATTTAACGCTCATTTCCCACCAGGAAGAGGAATTAACCAAAGGCTCAGCATGCCGTGCCGGAACCAGATTCGGGCCTGAAGCAATCCTCTGGGTTTGCGGCCAGCTCACAAGATAGCGAGTTGAAGAAAGGAGCTCAGGGGCACTGTAACTCACAAACCTGCAGAGTTATAAATGACAGCTATCGTTCAAAAATATATTAAAGGAAGGCTGCGAAGACGACTTGTAAGCGGGACAGATTTGCAGGAAAACGATTTCAGGGGGTAGACGGGAATTGCATTTAAAGCATAGGAAAAGAGGCAGAACGTCGACAATGATGCTCTTGGCCAAAAAGGGCGTATGCGTTTTTTCCTATTCAGGAAAAAACGCATACGCCCTTTTTGGCCAACCAAGCAAGCATGTTAAAGAAATCTGCACTACAATGAAGTCTCA
Organism: Delphinapterus leucas; assembly: GCF_059928025.1. Lineage (NCBI taxonomy): Eukaryota > Metazoa > Chordata > Mammalia > Artiodactyla > Monodontidae > Delphinapterus > Delphinapterus leucas. The sequence continues at coordinate 18,413,553 of NW_028322236.1, read as the reverse complement.
CTGCCCCCCGGTCAAAAGGGCCATCTGAAAAAAGTGTAAAATCCAGAAAGGCAGCACAGGCCATGGAGAACAGCGAGCCTTGTTATGCTGATGGGCGGGATGTAAGTTGCCAACAGCCAGTCTGGAAAAATGTATGGTGTTTCCCGGAACATCTAAAAAACAAAGCAACGGAGCCTACGGCAATTCCCCTTATTGCCCTATAGCTTAGGAAAATTAAAATCAAAAACACACAGCCACCCAAATGTGTGGGACGGCTCTGTTTACAAGAACCTCGTCTACGGTACAAGTTAAATATCCCAGAATGTGAAAAATGGATAAAGAAGTTGTGGTACGTACGTACAATGGAATATCACTCAGCAATGAAATCTATGTCATCAGGCCCGTCGCGGCATAATGAGTGGATTCAGGTACGATGATTCTAAGTGAAATAAGTCACACAGAAAATGAAACATCATAAGATATCACTAATACACGGAATGTAAACTTGGCTACACATGAACTGAATTATAAAACAGAACAGGGTCTCAAATTTAGAAAACCAACTTATGCTTGCTTAAGGGGAAAGGTGAGTTGGGGTGCTGCATAAAACCAGAGATAGAAATTAGCACAGATGCCTTTCCATAAGCCAAATATGTAATAGTCAAGACCTACCCCTTGCTCAACGAAATGGACTAAACACCCCATATTCAACGCCTAGGAATACACCTGACTAGTAAGAATCTTCAAACCCATGGATTTATATGTCTCCGTAAGAGAATGAAGCGTGTGTACGGCGGCATGAATGCAGCAGAGAAAATCCGATAAATCCCATAATCAAAATGAATTACACAAACAAAACCCAAGGACAGTGTAATAGAGAGCAATTCTTAAATAATTCATTCAGGGCTTGTGATGCAACCTGGATTTACCACATCTACACCCAGAGCTGAGTGAGACATAAGGTTGGGCACTTCGGGCTGATAGCATTGGTGAGGTTCGATGAGCAAATGCAGACCCTTTGAAGTCATACAGCAGGGTACCCATTCCATGGGTCCCAACTCTCCAAGTTTAAGGGATTCTTCCTTCAGCTAAAACATGCATGGGAAACCCACAGTATGGTGCACCGTGTGACTGGCAAACGTTTTCAAATGCATCTCAGTTTTCGTCCCCTTTTACTCGGGTTCACCATTCCAGACCCTTTACGAACACTCTCCCCACATGGACAGTCAGTGCCTTTAACCTCCTGTGGGGCACAGTTTGCAATTTCTGCGCAAGATGAAAAGGAATAGGGAGAACCAATGAGAGAATAGCTCTAGGTGTCTGCACGGGCAAATTTAACGCTCATTTCCCACCAGGAAGAGGAATTAACCAAAGGCTCAGCATGCCGTGCAGGAAACAGATTAGGGCCTGAAGCAATCCTGTGGGTTTGCGGCCAGCTCACAAGATAGCGAGTTGAAGAAAGGAGCTCAGGGGCACTGTAACTCACAAACCTGCAGAGTTATAAATGACAGCTATCGTCCAAAAATATATTGAAGGAAGGCTGCGAAGACGACTTGTAAGCGGGACAGATTTGCAGGAAAACGATTTCAGGGGGTAGACGGGAATTGCATTTAAAGCATAGGAAAAGAGGCAGAACGTCGACAATGATGCACTTGGCCAAATAGGGCTTAGGCGTTTTTTCCTGAATATATTCAGGAAAAAACGCATACGCCCTTTTTGGCCAACCAAGCAAGCATGTTAAAGAAATCTGCACTACAATGAAGTCTCACTGCCCCCGGGTCAAAAGGGCCATCTGAAAAAAGTGTAAAATCCAGAAAGGCAGCACAGTCCATGGAGAACAGGGAGCCTTGTTATGCTGATGGGCGGGATGTAAATTGCCAACAGCCACTCTGGAGAAGTGTATGGTGTTTCCCGGAACACCGAAAAAACAAAGCTACGGAGCCTACGGCACTTCCACTTATGGTCCTATAGCTTAGGGAAATTAAAATCAAAAACACACAGCCACCCCAAAGTGTCGGACGGCTCTGTTTACAAGAACCTCGTCTACGGTACAAGTTAAATATCCCAGAATGTGAAAAATGGATAAAGAAGTTGTGGTACGTACATACAATGGAATATCACTCAGCAATGAAATCTATGTCATCAGGCCCGTCGCGGCAAAATGAGTGGATTCAGGTACAATATTCTAAGTGAAATAAGTCACACAGAAAATGAAACATCATAAGATATCACTACTACACGGAATGTAAACTTGGCTACACATGAACTGAATTACAAAACAGAACAGGGTCTCAAATTTAGAAAACCAACTTATGCTTGCTTAAGGGGAAAGGTGAGTTGGGGTGCTGCATAAAACCAGAGATACAAATTAGCACAGATACCTTTCCATAAGCCAAATATGTAATAGTCAAGACCTACCCCTTGCTCAACGAAATGGACTAAACACCCCATATTCAACGCCTAGGAATACACCTGACTAGTAAGAATCTTCAAACCCATGGATTTATATGTCTCCGTAAGAGAATGAAGCGTGTGTACAGCGGCATGAATGCAGCAGAGCAAATCCGATAAATCCCATTATCAAAATGAATTACACAAACAAAACCCAAGGACAGTGAAATAGAGAGCAATTCTTAAATAATTCATTCAGGGCTTGTGATGCAACCTGGATTTACCACATCTACACCCAGAGCTGAGTGAGACATAAGGTTGGGCACTTCGGGCTGATAGCATTGGTGAGGTTCGATGAGCAAATGCAGACCCTTTGAAGTCATACAGCATGGTACCCATTCCATGGGTCCCAACTCTCCAAGTTTAAGGGATTCTTCCTTCAGCTAAAACATGCATGGGAAACCCACAGTATGGTGCACCGTGTGACTGGCAAACGTTTTCAAATGCATCTCAGTTTTCGTCCCCTTTTACTCGGGTTCACCATTCCAGACCCTTTACGAACACTCTCCCCACTTGGAGAGTCAGTGCCTTTAACCTCCTGTGGGGCACAGTTTGCAATTTCTGCGCAAGATGAAAAGGAATAGGGAGAACGAATGAGAGACTAGCTCTAGGTGTCTGCACGGGCAAATTTAACGCTCATTTCCCACCAGGAAGAGGAATTAACCAAAGGCTCAGCATGCCGTGCCGGACACAGATTAGGGCCTGAAGCAATCCTGTGGGTTTGCGGCCAGCTCACAAGATAGCGAGTTGAAGAAAGGAGCTCAGGGGCACTGTAACTCACAAACCTGCAGAGTTATAAATGACAGCTATCGTCCAAAAATATATTGAAGGAAGGCTGCGAAGACGACTTGTAAGCGGGACAGATTTGCAGGAAAACGATTTCAGGGGGTAGACGGGAATTGCATTTAAAGCATAGGAAAAGAGGCAGAACGTCGACAATGATGCACTTGGTCAAAAAGGGCGTATGCGTTTTTTCCTGAATATATTCAGGAAAAAACGCATACGCCCTTTTTGGCCAACCAAGCAAGCATGTTAAAGAAATCTGCACTACAATGAAGTCTCACTGCCCCCCGGTCAAAAGGGCCATCTGAAAAAAGTGTAAAATCCAGAAAGGCAGCACAGGCCATGGAGAACAGGGAGCCTTGTTATGCTGATGGGCGGGATGTAAATTGCCAACAGCCACTCTGGAGAAGTGTATGGTGTTTCCCGGAACACCGAAAAAACAAAGCTACGGAGCCTACGGCACTTCCCCTTATGGTCCTATAGCTTACGGAAATTAAAATCAAAAACACACAGCCACCCCAAAGTTTCGGACGGCTCTGTTTACAAGAACCTCGTCTACGGTACAAGTTAAATATCCCAGAATGTGAAAAATGGATAAAGAAGTTGTGGTACGTACGTACAATGGAATATCACTCAGCAATGAAATCTATGTCATCAGGCCCATCGCGGCATAATGAGTGGATTCAGGTACGATGATTCTAAGTGAAATAAGTCACACAGTAAATGAAACATCATAAGATATCACTAATACACGGAATGTAAACTTGGCTACACATGAATTGAATTACAAAACAGAACAGGGTCTCAAATTTAGAAAACCAACTTATGCTTGCTTAAGGGGAAAGGTGAGTTGGGGTGCTGCATAAAACCAGAGATAGAAATTAGCACAGATACCTTTCCATAAGCCTAATATGTAATAGTCAAGACCTACCCCTTGCTCAACGAAATGGACTAAACACCCCATATTCAACGCCTAGGAATACACCTGACTAGTACGAATCTTCAAACCCATGGATTTATATGTCTCCATAAGAGAATCAAGAGTGTGTACAGCTGCATGAAGGCAGCAGAGAAAATCTGATAAATCCTATTATCAAAATGAATTACAAAAACAAAACACAATGACAGTGCAATAGAGAGCAATTCTTAAATAATTCATTCAGGGCTTGTGATGCAACCTGGATTTACCTCATCTACACCCAGAGCTGAGTGAGACATAAGGTTGGACACATCGGGCTGATAGCATTGGTGAGGTTCGATGAGCAAATGCAGACCATTTGAAGTCATACTGCATGGTACCCATTCCATGGGTCCTAACTCTCCATGTTTAAGCGATTCTTCCTTCAGCTAAAACATGCATAGGAAACCCACAGTATGGTGCACCGTGTGACCGGGAAACGTTTTCAAATGCATTTCAGTTTTCGTCCCCTTTTACTCGGGTTCACAATTCCAGACCCTTTACTAACACTCTCCCCACTTGGAGAGTCAGTGCCTTTAACCTCCTGTTTGGCACAGTTTGCAATTCCTGCGCAAGATGAACAGGAATAGGGAGAACCAATGAGAGACTAGCTGTAGGTGTCTGCACGGGCAAATTTTACGCTCATTTCCAACCAGGAAGAGGAATTAACCAAACGCTCAGCATGCCGTGCCGGAACCAGATTAGGGCCTGAAGCAATCCTGCGGGTTTGCGGCCAGCTCACAAGAAAGCGATTTGAAGAAAGGAGCTCCGGGGCACTGTAATTCAAAACCTGCAGTGTTATAAATGACAGCTATCGTCCAAAAATATATTGAAGGAAGGCTGCGAAGAGGACTTGAAAGCGGGGCAGAATTGCAGGAAAACGATTTCAGGGGGTAGACTGGAATTGCATTTAAAGCATAGGAAAAGAGGCAGAACGTCGACAATGATTCACTTGGCAAAAAAGGGCGTATGCGTTTTTTCCTGAATATATTCAGGAAAAAACGCATACGCCCTTTTTGGCCAACCAAGCAAGCATGTTAAAGAAATCTGCACTACAATGAAGTCTCACTGCCCCCCGGTCAAAAGGGCCATCTGAAAAAAGTGTAAAATCCAGAAAGGCAGCACAGGCCATGGAGAACAGGGAGCCTTGTTATGCTCATGGGTGGGATGTAAATTGCCAACAGCCACTCTGGAGAAGTGTATTGTGTTTCCTGAAACACCTAAAAAACAAAGCAACGGAGCCTACGGCACTTCCACTTATGGTCCTATAGCTTAGGGAAATTAAAATAAAAAACACACAACCACCTCAAAGTTTCAGACGGCTCTGTTTACAAGAACCTCGTCTACGGTACAAGTTAAATATCCCAGAAAGCGAAAAATGGATGAAGAAGGTGTGGTACGTACGTAAAATGGAATATCACTCACCAATGAAATCTATGTCATCTGGCCCGTCGTGGCATAATGAGTGGATTCAGGTACGATGATTCTAAGAGAAATAAGTCACACAGAAAATGAAACATCATAAGTTATCTCTAATACACCGAATGAAATCTTGGCTACACATGAACTGAATTACAAAACAGAACAGGGTCTCAAATTTAGAAAACCAACTTATGTTTGCTTAAGGGGAAAGGTGAGTTGGGGTGCTGCATAAAACCAGAGATAGAAATTAGCACAAATACCATTCCATACGTCAAATATGTAATAGAGAAGACCTACCCCTTGCTCAACGAAATGGGCGAAACACCCTATATTCAACGCCTAGGAATACACCTGACTAGTAAGAATCTTCAAACCCATGGATTTATATGTCTCCATAAGAGAATCAAGCGTGTGTACAGCTGCATGAAGGCAGCAGAGAAAATCCGATAAATCCCATTATCAAAATGAATTACAAAAACAAAACACAAAGACAGTGAAATAGAGAGCAATTCTTAAATAATTCATTCAGGGCTTGTGATGCAACCTGGATTTACCTCATCTACACCCAGAGCTAAGTGAGACATAAGGTTGGACACTTCGGGCTGATACCACTGGTGAGGTTCGATGAGCAAATGCAGACCATTTGAAGTCATACTGCATGGTACCCATTCCATGGGTCCCAACTCTCCAGGTTTAAGCGATTCTTCCTTCAGCTAAAGCATGCATGGGAAGCCCACAGTATGGTGCACCGTGTGACCAGGAAACATTTTCAAAGGCATCTCAGTTTTCGTCCCCTTTTACTCGGGTTCACAATTCCAGACCCTTTACTAACACTCTCCCCACTTGGAGAGTCAGTGCCTTTAACCTGCTGTTTGGCACAGTTTGCAATTTCTGCGCAAGATGAACAGGAATAGGGAGAACCAATGAGAGACTAGATGTAGGTGTCTGCACGGGCAAATTTAACGCTCATTTCCAACCAGGAAGAGGAATTAACCAAACGCTCAGCATGCCGTGCCGGAACCAGATTAGGGCCTGAAGCAATCCTGCGGGTTTGCGGCCAGCTCACAAGAAAGCGATTTGAAGAAAGGAGCTCAGGGGCACTGTAACTCACAAACCTGCAGAGTTATAAATGACAGCTATCGTCCAAAAATATATTGAAGGAAGGCTGCGAAGAGGACTTGAAAGCGGGGCAGAATTGCAGGAAAACGATTTCAGGGGGTAGACTGGAATTGCATTTAAAGCATAGGAAAAGAGGCAGAACCTCGACAATGATGCACTTGGCCAAAAAGGGCGTATGCGTTTTTTCCTGAATATATTCAGGAAAAAACGCATACGCCCTTTATGGCCAAGCAAGAAAGCATGTTACATAAATCTGCACTACAATGAAGTCTCACTGCCCCCTGGTCAAAAGGGCCATCTGAAAAAAGTGTAAAATCCAGAAATGCAGCACAGGCCATGGAGAACAGGGAGCCTTGTTATGCTGATTGGTGGGATGTAAATTGCCAACAGCCACTCTGGAGAAGTGTATGGTGTTTCCTGAAACACCTAAAAAACAAAGAAACGGAGCCTACGGCACTTCCACTTATGGTCCTATAGCTTAGGGAAATTAAAATCAAAAACATACAGCCACCCCAAAGTTTCAGACGGCTCTGTTTACAAGAACCTCCTCTACGGTACAAGTTAAATATCCCAGAAAGCGAAAAATCGATAAAGAAGTTGTGGTACGTACGTACAATGGAATATCACTCAGCAATGAAATCTATGTCATCAGGCCCGTCGCAGCATAATGAGTGGATTCAGGTACGATGATTCTAAGTGAACTAAGTCACACAGAAAATGAAACATCATAAGATATCACTACTACACGGAATGTAAACTTGGCTACACATCAACTGAATTACAAAACAGAACAGGGTCTCAAATTTAGAAAACCAACTTATGCTTGCTTAAGGGGAAAGGTGAGTTGGGGTGCTGCATAAAACCAGAGATAGAAATTAGCACAGATACCTTTCCATAAGCCAAATATGTAATAGTCAAGACCTACCCCTTGCTCAACGAAATGGACTAAACACCCCATATTCAACGCCTAGGAATACACATGACTAGTAAGAATCTTCAAACCCATGGATTTATATGTCTCCATAAGAGAATGAAGCGTGTGTACAGCGGCATGAATGCAGCAGAGAAAATCCGATAAATCCCATTATCAAAATGAATTACACAAACAAAACCCAAGGACAGTGAAATAGAGAGCAATTCTTAAATAATTCATTCAGGGCTTGTGATGCAACCTGGATTTACCACATCTACACCCAGAGCTGAGTGAGACATAAGGTTGGGCACTTCGGGCTGATAGCATTGGTGAGGTTCGATGAGCAAATGCAGACCCTTTGAAGTCATACTGCATGGTACCCATTCCATGGGTCCCAACTCTCCAAGTTTAAGGGATTCTTCCTTCAGCTAAAACATGCATGGGAAACCCACAGTATGGTGCACCGTGTGACTGGCAAACGTTTTCAAATGCATCTCAGTTTTCGTCCCCTTTTACTCGGGTTCACCATTCCAGACCCTTTACGAACACTCTCCCCACTTGGAGAGTCAGTGCCTTTAACCTCCTGTTGGGCACAGTTTGCAATTTCTGCGCAAGATGAAAAGGAATAGGGAGAACGAATCAGAGACTAGCTCTAGGTGTTTGCACGGGCAAATTTAACGCTCATTTCCCACCAGGAAGAGGAATTAACCAAAGGCTCAGCATGCCGTGCCGGAACCAGATTAGGGCCTGAGGCAATCCTGTGGGTTTGCGGCCAGCTCACAAGATAGCGAGTTGAAGAAATGAGCTCAGGGGCACTGTAACTCACAAACCTGCAGAGTTATAAATGACAGCTATCGTCCAAAAATATATTGAAGGAAGGCTGCGAAGATGACTTGTAATTGGGGCAGAATTGCAGGAAAACGATTTCAGGGGGTAGACGGGAATTGCATTTAAAGCATAGGAAAAGAGGCAGAACGACAATGATGCTCTTGGCCAAAAAGGGCGTATGCGTTTTTTCCTGAATATATACAGGAAAAAACGCATACGCCCTTTTTGGCCAAGCAAGCAAGCATGTTAAAGAAATCTGCACTACAATGAAGTCTCACTGCCCCCCGGTCAAAAGGGCCATCTGAAAAAAGTGTAAAATCCAGAAAGGCAGCACAGGCCATGGAGAACAGCGAGCCTTGTTATGCTGATGGGCGGGATGTAAATTGCCAACAGCCAGTCTGGAAAAATGTATGGTGTTTCCCGGAACATCTAAAAAACAAAGCAACGGAGCCTACGGCAATTCCGCTTATGGCCCTATAGCTTAGGGAAATTAAAATCAAAAACACACAGCCACCCAAAAGTCTCGGGCGACTCTGTTTACAATAACCTCGTCTACGGTACAAGTTAAATATCCCAGAATGTGAAAAATGGATAAAGAAATTGTGGTACGTTCGTACAATGGAATATCACACAGCAATGAATTCTATGTCATCAGGCCCGTCGCGGCATAATGAGTGGATTCAGGTACGATGATTCTAAGTGAAATAAGTCACACAGAAAATGAAACATCATAAGATATCACTACTACACGGAATGTAAACTTGGCTACACATGAACTGAATTACAAAACAGAACAGGGTCTCAAATTTAGAAAACCATCTTATGCTTGCTTAAGGGGAAAGGTGAGTTGGGGTGCTGCATAAAACCAGAGATAGAAATTAGCACAGATACCTTTCCATAAGCCAAATATGTAATAGTCAAGACCTACCCCTTGCTCAACGAAATGGACTAATCACCCCATATTCAACGCCTAGGAATACACCTGACTAGTAAGAATCTTCAAACCCATGGATTTATATGTCTCCGTAAGAGAATGAAGCGTATGTACAGCGGCATGAATGCAGCAGAGAAAATCCGATAAATCCCATTATCAAAATGAATTACACAAACAAAACCCAAGGACAGTGAAATAGAGAGCAATTCTTAAATAATTCATTCAGGGCTTGTGATGCAACCTGGATTTACCACATCTACACCCAGATCTGAGTGAGACATAAGGTTGGGCACTTCGGGCTGATAGCATTGGTGAGGTTCGATGAGCAAATGCAGACCCTTTGAAGTCATACAGCATGGTACCCATTCCATGGGTCCCAACTCTCCAAGTTTAAGGGATTCTTCCTTCAGCTAAAACATGCATGGGAAACCCACAGTATGGTGCACCGTGTGACTGGCAAACGTTTTCAAATGCATCTCAGTTTTCGTCCCCTTTTGCTCGGGTTCACCATTCCAGACCCTTTACGAACACTCTCCCCACTTGGAGAGTCAGTGCCTTTAACCTCCTGTTGGGCACAGTTTGCAAATTCTGTGCAAGATGAAAAGGAATAGGGAGAACCAATGAGAGACTAGCTCTAGGTGTCTGCACGGGCAAATTTAATGCTCATTTCCCACCAGGAAGAGGAATTAACCAAAGGCTCAGCATGCCGTGCTGGAACCAGATTAGGGCCTGAGGCAATCCTGTGGGTTTGCGGCCAGCTCACAAGATAGCGAGTTGAAGAAATGAGCTCAGGGGCACTGTAACTCACAAACCTGCAGAGTTATAAATGAGAGCTATCGTCCAAAAATATATTTAAGGAAGGCTGCGAAGACGACTTGTAAGCGGGACAGATTTGCAGGAAAACGATTTCAGGGGGTAGACGGTAATTGCATTTAAAGCATAGGAAAAGAGGCAGAACATCGACAATGATGCTCTTGGCCAAAAAGGGCGTATGCGTTTTTTCCTGAATATATTCAGGAAAAAACGCATACGCCCTTTTTGGCCAACCAAGCAAGCATGTTAAAGAAATCTGCACTACAATGAAGTCTTACTGCCCCCCGGTCAAAAGGGCCATCTGAAAAAAGTGTAAAATCCAGAAAGGCAGCACAGGCCATGGAGAACAGGGAGCCTTGTTATGCTGAGGGGCGGGATGTAAATTGCCAACAGCCACTCTGGAGAAGTGTATGGTGTTTCCCGGAACACCGAGAAAACAAAGCTACGGAGCCTACGGCACTTCCACTTATGGTCCTATAGCTTAGGGAAATTAAAATCAAAAACACACAGCCACCCCAAAGTGTCGGACGGCTCTGTTTACAAGAACCTCGTCTACGGTACAAGTTAAATATCCCAGAATGTGAAAAATGGATAAAGAAGTTGTGGTACGTACGTACAATGGAATATCACTCAGCAATGAAATCTATGTCATCAGGCCCGTCGCGGCATAATGAGTGGATTCAGGTACGATGATTCTAAGTGAAATAAGTCACACAGAAAATGAAACATCATAAGATATCACTAATACACGGAATGTAAACTTGGCTACACATGAACTGAATTACAAAACAGAACAGGGTCTCAAATTTAGAAAACCAACTTATGCTTGCTTAAGGGGAAAGGTGAGTTGGGGTGCTGCATAAAACCAGAGATACAAATTAGCACAGATACCTTTCCATAAGCCAAATATGTAATAGTCAAGACCTACCCCTTGCTCAACGAAATGGACTAAACACCCCATATTCAACGCCTAGGAATACACCTGACTAGTAAGAATCTTCAAACCCATGGATTTATATGTCTCCGTAAGAGAATGAAGCGTGTGTACAGCGGCATGAATGCAGCAGAGAAAATCCGATAAATCCCATTATCAAAATGAATTACACAAAAAAAACCCAAGGACGTGAGATAGAGAGCAATTCTTAAATAATTCATTCAGGGCTTGTGATGCAACCTGGATTTACCACATCTACACCCAGAGCTGAGTGAGACATAAGGTTGGACACTTCGGGCTGATAGCATTGGTGAGGTTCGATGAGCAAATGCAGACCCTTTGAAGTCATACAGCATGGTACCCATTCCATGGGTCCCAACTCTCCAAGTTTAAGGGATTCTTCCTTCAGCTAAAACATGCATGGGAAACCCACAGTATGGTGCACCGTGTGACTGGCAAACGTTTTCAAATGCATCTCAGTTTTCGTCCCCTTTTACTCGGGTTCACCATTCCAGACCCTTTACGAACACTCTCCCCACTTGGAGAGTCAGTGCCTTTAACCTCCTGTTGGGCACAGTTTGCAATTTCTGCGCAAGATGAAAAGGAATAGGGAGAACCAATGAGAGACTAGCTCTAGGTGTCTGCACGGGCAAATTTAATGCTCATTTCCCACCAGGAAGAGGAATTAACCAAAGGCTCAGCATGCCGTGCCGGAACCAGATTAGGGCCTGAAGCAATCCTGTGGGTTTGCCACCAGCTCACAAGATAGCGAGTTGAAGAAAGGTGCTCAGGGGCACTGTAACTCACAAACCTGCAGAGTTATAAATGACAGCTATCGTCCAAAAATATATTGAAGGAAGGCTGCGAAGACGACTTGTAAGCGGGACAGATTTGCAGGAAAACGATTTCAGGGGGTAGACGGGAATTGCATTTAAAGCATAGGAAAAGAGGCAGAACGTCGACAATGATGCTCTTGGCCAAAAAGGGCGTATGCTTTTTTTCCTGAATATATTCAGGAAAAAACGCATACGCCCTTTCGGCCAACCAAGCAAGCATGTTAAAGAAATCTGCACTACAATGAAGTCTCACTGCCCCCCGGTCAAAAGGGCCATCTGAAAAAAGTGTAAAATCCAGAAATGCAGCACAGGCCATGGAGAACAGGGAGCCTTGTTATGTTAATGGGCGGGATGTAAATTGCCAACAGACACTCTGGACAAGTGTATGGTGTTTCCTGGAACACCTAAAAAACAAAGCAACGAAGCCTACGGCACTTCCACTTATGGTCCTATAGCTTCGGGAAATTAAAATCAAAAACACACAAACACCCCAAAGTGTCGGACGGCTCTGTTTACAAGAACCTCGTCTGCGGTTCAAGTTAAATATCCCAGAATGTGAAAAATGGATAAAGAAATTGTCGTACATACGTACAATGGAATATCACTCACCAATGAAATCTATGTCAACAGGCCCGTCGTGGCATAATGAGTGGATTCAGGTATGATGATTCTAAGTTAAATAAGTCACACAGAAAATGAAACATCATAAGATATCACTAATACACAGAATGTAATCTTGGCTACACATGAACTGAATTACAAAACAGAACAGGTCTCAAATTTAGTAAACCAACTTATGTTTGCTTAAGGTGAAAGGTGAGTTGGGGTGCTGCATAAAACCAGACATAGAAATTAGCACAGATACCATTCCATAAGTCAAATATGTAATAGTCAAGACCTACCCCTTGTTCAACGAAATGGGCTAAACACCCTATATTCAACGCCTAGGAATACACCTGACTAGTAAGAATCTTCAAACCCATGGATTTATATGTCTTCATAAGAGAATCAAGCGTGTGTACAGCTGCATAAAGGCAGCAGAGAAAATCCGATAAATGCCATTATCAAAATGAATTACAAAAACAAAACACAATGACAGTGAAATAGAGAGCAATTCTTAAATAATTCATTCAGGGTTTGTGATGCAACCTGGATTTACCTCATCTACACCCAGAGCTGAGTGAGACATAAGGTTGGACACTTTGGGCTGATAGCATTGGTGAGGTTCGATGAGCAAATGCAGACCATTTGAAGTCACACTGCGTGGTACCCATTCCATGGGTCCCAACTCTCCAGGTTTAAGCGATTCTTCCTTCAGATAAAACATGCATGGGAAACCCACAGTATGGTGCACCGTGTGACTGGCAAACGTTTTCAAATGCATCTCAGTTTTCGTCCACTTTTACTCGGGTTCACAATTCCAGACCCTTTACTAACACTCTTCCCACTTGGAGATTCACTGCCTTTAACCTGCTGTTTTGCACAGTTTGCAATTTCTGCGCAAGATGAACAGGAATAGGGAGAACCAATGAGAGACTAGCTGTAGGTTTCTGCACGGGCAAATTTAACGCTCATTTCCCACCAGGAAGAGGAATTAACCAAAGGCTCAGCATGCCGTGCCGGAACCAGATTAGGGCCTGAAGCAATCCTGCGGGTTTGCGCCAGCTCTCAAGAAAGCGATTTGAAGAATGGAGTTCAGGGGCACTGTATTTCACAAACCTGCAGAGGTATAAATGACAGCTATCGTCCAAAAATATATTGGAGGAAGGCTGCGAAGAGGACTTGAAAGCGGGGCAGAATTGCAGGAAAATGATTTCAGGGGGTAGACTTGAATTGCATTTAAAGCATAGGAAAAGAGGCAGAACGTCGACAATGATGCACTTGGCCAAAAAGGGCGTATGCGTTTTTTCCTGAATATATTCAGGAAAAAACGCATACGCCCTTTTTGGCCAACCAAGCAAGCATGTTAAAGAAACCTGCACTACAAGGAAGTCTCACTGCCCCCCGGTCAAAAGGGCCATCTGAAAAAAGTGTAAAATCCAGAAATGCAGCACAGGCCATGGAGAACAGGGAGCCTTGTTATGCTGATGTGTGGGATGTAAATTGCCAACAGCCAATCTGGAGAGGTGTATGGTGTTTCCTGAAACACCTAAAAAACAAAGCAACAGAGCCTACGGCACTTCCACTTATGGTCCTATAGCATATGGAAATTAAAATCAGAAACACACAGCCACCCCAAAGTTTCAGACGGCTCTGTTTCCAAGAACCTCGTCTACGGTACAAGTTAAATATCCCAGAAAGCGAAAAGTGGATAAAGAAATTGTGGTACGTACGTACAATGGAATATCACTCACCAATGAAATCTATGTCATCAGGCCCGTTGTGGCATAATGAGTGGATTCAGGTACGATGATTCTAAGTGAAATAAGTCACACAGAAAATGAAACATCATAAAATATCACTAATAAACGGAATGTAATCTTGGCTACACATGAACTGAATTACAAAACAGAACAGGTTCTCAAGTTGAGAAAACCAACTTATGTTTGCTTAAGGGGAAAGGTGAGTTGGGTTTCTGCATAAAACCAAGATAGAAATTAGAACAGATACAATTCCATACGTCAAATATGTAATACTCATGACCTACCCCTTGCTCAACGAAATGGGCTAAACACCCTATATTCAACGCCTAGGAATACACCTGACTAGTAAGAATCTTCAAACCCATGGATTTATATGTCTCCATAAGAGAATCAAGCGTGTGTACAGCTGCATGAAGGCAGCAGAGAAAATCCGATAAATCCCATTATCAAAATGAATTAAAAAAACAAAACACAATGACAGTGAAATAGAGAGCAATTCTTAAATAATTCATTCAGGGCTTGTGATGCAACCTGGATTTACCTCATCTACACCCAGACCTGAGTGAGACATGAGGTTGGACACTTCGGGCTGATAGCATTGGTGAGGTTCGATGAGCAAATGAAGACCATTTGAAGTCATACTGCATGGAACCCATTCCATGGGTCCCAACCCTCCAGGTTTAAGCGATTCTTCCTTCAGCTAAAACATGCATGGCAATCCCACAGTATGGTGCACCGTGTGACCGGAAAACGTTTTCAAATGCATCTCAGTTTTCGTCCCCTTTTATTCGGGTTCACTATTCCAGACCCTTTACTAACACGCTCCCCACTTGGAGAGTCAGTGCCTTTAACCTCCTGTTTGGCACAGTTTGCAATTTCTGCGCAAGATGAACAGGAATAGGGAGAACCAATGAGAGACTAGCTGTAGGTGTCTGCACGGGCAAATTTAACGCTCATTTCCCACCAGGAAGAGGAATTAACCAAAGGCTCAGCATGCCGTGCCGCAACAAGATTGGGGCCTGAAGCAATCCTGCTGGTTTGCGGCCAGCTCAAAAGAAAGCGATTTGAAGAAAGGAGCTCAGGGGCACTGTAATTCACAAACATGCAGAGTTATAAATGACAGCTATCGTCCAAAATTATATTGAAGGAAGGCTGCGAAGAGGACATG
Source organism: Delphinapterus leucas (assembly GCF_059928025.1). Classification (NCBI taxonomy): domain Eukaryota; kingdom Metazoa; phylum Chordata; class Mammalia; order Artiodactyla; family Monodontidae; genus Delphinapterus; species Delphinapterus leucas. The sequence goes on along the minus strand of NW_028322236.1, from coordinate 18,398,052 downwards.
AAAGTGGGGCAGAATTGCAGGAAAACAATTTCAGGGGGTAGACGGGAATTGCATTTAAAGCATAGGAAAAGAGGCAGAACATCGACAATGATGCTCTTGGCCAAAAAGGCCGTATGCGTTTTTTCCTGAATATATTCAGGAAAAAACGCATACGCCCTTTTTGGCCAAGCAAGCAAGCATGTTAAAGAAATCTGCACTACAATGAAGTCTCACTGCCCCCCCGTCAAAAGGGCCATCTGAAAAAAGTGTAAAATCCAGAAAGGCAGCACAGGCCATGGAGAACAGCGAGCCTTGTTATGCTGATGGTCGGGATGTAAATTGCCAACAGCCAGTCTGGAAAAATGTATGGTGTTTCCCGGAACATCTAAAAAACAAAGCAACGGAGCCTACGGCAATTTCCCTTATGCTCCTATAGCTTAGGAAAATTAAAATCAAAACACACAGCCACCCAAAAGTCTCGGGCGGCCCTGTTTACAATAACCTCGTCTACGGTACAAGTTAAATATCCCAGAATGTGAAAAATGGATAAAGAAATTTTGGTACGTACGTACAATGGAATATCACTCAGCAATGAAATCTATGTCATCAGGCCCGTCGCGGCATAATGAGTGGATTCAGGTACGATGATTCTAAGTGAAATAAGTCACACAGAAAATGAAACATCATAAGATATCACTACTACACCGAATGTAAACTTGGCTACACATGAACTGAATTACAAAACAGAACAGGGTCTCAAATTTAGAAAACCAACTTATGCTTGCTTAAGGGGAAAGGTGAGTTGGGGTGCTGCATAAAACCAGAGATAGAAATTAGCACAGAGACCTTTCCATAAGCCAAATATGTAATAGTCAAGACCTACCCCTTGCTCAACGAAATGGACTAAACACCCCATATTCAACGCCTAGGAATACACCTGACTAGTAAGAATCTTCAAACCCATGGATTTATATGTCTCCGTAAGAGAATGAAGCGTGTGTACAGCGGCATGAATGCAGCAGAGAAAATCCGATAAATCCCATTATCAAAATGAATTACACAAACAAAACCCAAGGACAGTGAAATAGAGAGCAATTCTTAAATAATTCATTCAGGGCTTGTGATGCAACCTGGATTTACCACATCTACACCCAGAGCTGAGTGAGACATAAGGTTGGGCACTTCGGGCTGATAGCATTGGTGAGGTTCGATGAGCAAATGCAGACCCTTTGAAGTCATACAGCATGGTACCCATTCCATGGGTCCCAACTCTCCAAGTTTAAGGGATTCTTCCTTCAGCTAAAACATGCATGGGAAACCCACAGTATGGTGCACCGTGTGACTGGCAAACGTTTTCAAATGCATCTCAGTTTTCGTCCCCTTTTACTCGGGTTCACCATTCCAGACCCTTTACGAACACTCTCCCCACTTGGAGAGTCAGTGCCTTTAACCTCCTGTTGGGCACAGTTTGCAATTTCTGCGCAAGATGAAAAGGAATAGGGAGAACGAATGAGAGACTAGCTGTAGGTGTCTGCAAGGGCAAATTTAACGCTCATTTCCCACCAGGAAGAGGAATTAACCAAAGGCTCAGCATGCCGTGCCGGAACCAGATTAGGGCCTGAAGCAATCCTGCGTGTTTGCGGCCAGCTCACAAGAAAGCGATTTGGAGAAAGGAGCTCAGGGGCACTGTAACTCACAAACCTGCAGAGTTATAAATGACAGCTATCGTCCAAAAATATATTGAAGGAAGGCTGCGAAGACGACTTCTAAGCGGGACAGATTTGCAGGAAAACGATTTCAGGGGGTAGACGGGAATTGCATTTAAAGCATAGGAAAAGAGGCAGAACGTCGACAATGATGCTCTTGGCCAAAAAGGGCGTATGCGTTTTTTCCTGAATATATTCAGGAAAAAACGCATACGCCCTTTTTGGCCAACCAAGCAAGCACTTTAAAGAAATCTGCACTACAATGAAGTCTCACTGCCCCCCGGTCAAAAGGGCCATCTGAAAAAAGTGTAAAATCCAGAAAGGCAGCACAGGCCATGGAGAACAGGGAGCTTTGTTATGCTGATGGGCGGGATGTAAATTGCCAACAGCCACTCTGGAGAAGTGTATGGTGTTTCCCGGAACACCGAAAAAACAAAGCTACGGAGCCTACGGCACTTCCACTTATGGTCCTATAGCTTAGGGAAATTAAAATCAAAAACACACAGCCACCCCAAAGTGTCGGACGGCTCTGTTTACAAGAACCTCGTCTACGGTACAAGTTAAATATCCCAGAATGTGAAAAATGGATAAAGAAGTTGTGGTACGTACGTACAATGGAATATCACTCAGCAATGAAATCTATGTCATCAGGCCCGTCGCGGCATAATGAGTGGATTCAGGTACGATATTCTAAGTGAAATAAGTCACACAGAAAATGAAACATCATAAGATATCACTACTACACGGAATGTAAACTTGGCTACACATGAACTGAATTACAAAACAGAACAGGGTCTCAAATTTAGAAAACCAACTTATGCTTGCTTAAGGGGAAAGGTGAGTTGGGGTGCTGCATAAAACCAGAGATAGAAATTAGCACAGATACCTTTCCATAAGCCAAATATGTAATAGTCAAGACCTACCCCTTGCTCAACGAAATGGACTAAACACCCCATATTCAACGCCTAGGAATACACCTGACTAGTAAGAATCTTCAAACCTATGGATTTATATGTCTCCGTAAGAGAATGAAGCGTGTGTACAGCGGCATGAATGCATCAGAGAAAATCCGATAAATCCCATTATCAAAATGAATTACACAAACAAAACCCAAGGACAGTGAAATAGAGAGCAATTCTTAAATAATTCATTCAGGGCTTGTGATGCAACCTGGATTTATCACATCTACACCCAGAGCTGAGTGAGACATAAGGTTGGGCACTTCGGGCTGATAGCATTGGTGAGGTTCGATGAGCAAATGCAGACCCTTTGAAGTCATACAGCATGGTACCCATTCCATGGGTCCCAACTCTCCAAGTTTAAGGGATTCTTCCTTCAGCTAAAACATGCATGGGAATCCCACAGTATGGTGCACCGTGTGACTGGCAAACGTTTTCAAATGCATCTCAGTTTTCGTCCCCTTTTACTCGGGTTCACCATTCCAGACCCTTTACGAACACTCTCCCCACTTGGAGAGTCAGTGCCTTTAACCTCCTGTTGGGCACAGTTTGCAATTTCTGCGCAAGATGAACAGGAATAGGGAGAACCAATGAGAGACTAGCTGTAGGTTTCTGCACGGGCAAATTTAACGCTCATTTCCCACCAGGAAGAGGAATTAACCAAAGGCTCAGCATGCCGTGCCGGAACCAGATTAGGGCCTGAAGCAATCCTGCGGGTTTGCGCCAGCTCTCAAGAAAGCGATTTGAAGAATGGAGTTCAGGGGCACTGTATTTCACAAACCTGCAGAGGTATAAATGACAGCTATCGTCCAAAAATATATTGGAGGAAGGCTGCGAAGAGGACTTGAAAGCGGGGCAGAATTGCAGGAAAATGATTTCAGGGGGTAGACTTGAATTGCATTTAAAGCATAGGAAAAGAGGCAGAACGTCGACAATGATGCACTTGGCCAAAAAGGGCGTATGCGTTTTTTCCTGAATATATTCAGGAAAAAACGCATACGCACTTTTTGGCCAACCAAGCAAGCATGTTAAAGAAACCTGCACTACAAGGAAGTCTCACTGCCCCCCGGTCAAAAGGGCCATCTGAAAAAAGTGTAAAATCCAGAAATGCAGCACAGGCCATGGAGAACAGGGAGCCTTGTTATGCTGATGTGTGGGATGTAAATTGCCAACAGCCAATCTGGAGAGGTGTATGGTGTTTCCTGAAACACCTAAAAAACAAAGCAACAGAGCCTACGGCACTTCCACTTATGGTCCTATAGCATATGGAAATTAAAATCAGAAACACACAGCCACCCCAAAGTTTCAGACGGCTCTGTTTCCAAGAACCTCGTCTACGGTACAAGTTAAATATCCCAGAAAGCGAAAAGTGGATAAAGAAATTGTGGTACGTACGTACAATGGAATATCACTCACCAATGAAATCTATGTCATCAGGCCCGTTGTGGCATAATGAGTGGATTCAGGTACGATGATTCTAAGTGAAATAAGTCACACAGAAAATGAAACATCATAAAATATCACTAATAAACGGAATGTAATCTTGGCTACACATGAACTGAATTACAAAACAGAACAGGTTCTCAAGTTGAGAAAACCAACTTATGTTTGCTTAAGGGGAAAGGTGAGTTGGGTTTCTGCATAAAACCAAGATAGAAATTAGAACAGATACAATTCCATACGTCAAATATGTAATACTCATGACCTACCCCTTGCTCAACGAAATGGGCTAAACACCCTATATTCAACGCCTAGGAATACACCTGACTAGTAAGAATCTTCAAACCCATGGATTTATATGTCTCCATAAGAGAATCAAGCGTGTGTACAGCTGCATGAAGGCAGCAGAGAAAATCCGATAAATCCCATTATCAAAATGAATTAAAAAAACAAAACACAATGACAGTGAAATAGAGAGCAATTCTTAAATAATTCATTCAGGGCTTGTGATGCAACCTGGATTTACCTCATCTACACCCAGACCTGAGTGAGACATGAGGTTGGACACTTCGGGCTGATAGCATTGGTGAGGTTCGATGAGCAAATGAAGACCATTTGAAGTCATACTGCATGGAACCCATTCCATGGGTCCCAACCCTCCAGGTTTAAGCGATTCTTCCTTCAGCTAAAACATGCATGGCAATCCCACAGTATGGTGCACCGTGTGACCGGAAAACGTTTTCAAATGCATCTCAGTTTTCGTCCCCTTTTATTCGGGTTCACTATTCCAGACCCTTTACTAACACGCTCCCCACTTGGAGAGTCAGTGCCTTTAACCTCCTGTTTGGCACAGTTTGCAATTTCTGCGCAAGATGAACAGGAATAGGGAGAACCAATGAGAGACTAGCTGTAGGTGTCTGCACGGGCAAATTTAACGCTCATTTCCCACCAGGAAGAGGAATTAACCAAAGGCTCAGCATGCCGTACCGCAACAAGATTGGGGCCTGAAGCAATCCTGCTGGTTTGCGGCCAGCTCAAAAGAAAGCGATTTGAAGAAAGGAGCTCAGGGGCACTGTAATTCACAAACATGCAGAGTTATAAATGACAGCTATCGTCCAAAATTATATTGAAGGAAGGCTGCGAAGAGGACATGAAAGCGGGGCAGAATTGCAGGAAAACAATTTCAGGGGGTAGACGGGAATTGCATTTAAAGCATAGGAAAAGAGGCAGAACATCGACAATGATGCTCTTGGCCAAAAAGGCCGTATGCGTTTTTTCCTGAATATATTCAGGAAAAAACGCATACGCCCTTTTTGGCCAAGCAAGCAAGCATGTTAAAGAAATCTGCACTACAATGAAGTCTCACTGCCCCCCCGTCAAAAGGGCCATCTGAAAAAAGTGTAAAATCCAGAAAGGCAGCACAGGCCATGGAGAACAGCGAGCCTTGTTATGCTGATGGTCGGGATGTAAATTGCCAACAGCCAGTCTGGAAAAATGTATGGTGTTTCCCGGAACATCTAAAAAACAAAGCAACGGAGCCTACGGCAATTTCCCTTATGCTCCTATAGCTTAGGAAAATTAAAATCAAAACACACAGCCACCCAAAAGTCTCGGGCGGCCCTGTTTACAATAACCTCGTCTACGGTACAAGTTAAATATCCCAGAATGTGAAAAATGGATAAAGAAATTTTGGTACGTACGTACAATGGAATATCACTCAGCAATGAAATCTATGTCATCAGGCCCGTCGCGGCATAATGAGTGGATTCAGGTACGATGATTCTAAGTGAAATAAGTCACACAGAAAATGAAACATCATAAGATATCACTACTACACCGAATGTAAACTTGGCTACACATGAACTGAATTACAAAACAGAACAGGGTCTCAAATTTAGAAAACCAACTTATGCTTGCTTAAGGGGAAAGGTGAGTTGGGGTGCTGCATAAAACCAGAGATAGAAATTAGCACAGAGACCTTTCCATAAGCCAAATATGTAATAGTCAAGACCTACCCCTTGCTCAACGAAATGGACTAAACACCCCATATTCAACGCCTAGGAATACACCTGACTAGTAAGAATCTTCAAACCCATGGATTTATATGTCTCCGTAAGAGAATGAAGCGTGTGTACAGCGGCATGAATGCAGCAGAGAAAATCCGATAAATCCCATTATCAAAATGAATTACACAAACAAAACCCAAGGACAGTGAAATAGAGAGCAATTCTTAAATAATTCATTCAGGGCTTGTGATGCAACCTGGATTTACCACATCTACACCCAGAGCTGAGTGAGACATAAGGTTGGGCACTTCGGGCTGATAGCATTGGTGAGGTTCGATGAGCAAATGCAGACCCTTTGAAGTCATACAGCATGGTACCCATTCCATGGGTCCCAACTCTCCAAGTTTAAGGGATTCTTCCTTCAGCTAAAACATGCATGGGAAACCCACAGTATGGTGCACCGTGTGACTGGCAAACGTTTTCAAATGCATCTCAGTTTTCGTCCCCTTTTACTCGGGTTCACCATTCCAGACCCTTTACGAACACTCTCCCCACTTGGAGAGTCAGTGCCTTTAACCTCCTGTTGGGCACAGTTTGCAATTTCTGCGCAAGATGAAAAGGAATAGGGAGAACGAATGAGAGACTAGCTGTAGGTGTCTGCAAGGGCAAATTTAACGCTCATTTCCCACCAGGAAGAGGAATTAACCAAAGGCTCAGCATGCCGTGCCGGAACCAGATTAGGGCCTGAAGCAATCCTGCGTGTTTGCGGCCAGCTCACAAGAAAGCGATTTGGAGAAAGGAGCTCAGGGGCACTGTAACTCACAAACCTGCAGAGTTATAAATGACAGCTATCGTCCAAAAATATATTGAAGGAAGGCTGCGAAGACGACTTCTAAGCGGGACAGATTTGCAGGAAAACGATTTCAGGGGGTAGACGGGAATTGCATTTAAAGCATAGGAAAAGAGGCAGAACGTCGACAATGATGCTCTTGGCCAAAAAGGGCGTATGCGTTTTTTCCTGAATATATTCAGGAAAAAACGCATACGCCCTTTTTGGCCAACCAAGCAAGCACTTTAAAGAAATCTGCACTACAATGAAGTCTCACTGCCCCCCGGTCAAAAGGGCCATCTGAAAAAAGTGTAAAATCCAGAAAGGCAGCACAGGCCATGGAGAACAGGGAGCTTTGTTATGCTGATGGGCGGGATGTAAATTGCCAACAGCCACTCTGGAGAAGTGTATGGTGTTTCCCTGAACACCGAAAAAACAAAGCTACGGAGCCTACGGCACTTCCACTTATGGTCCTATAGCTTAGGGAAATTAAAATCAAAAACACACAGCCACCCCAAAGTGTCGGACGGCTCTGTTTACAAGAACCTCGTCTACGGTACAAGTTAAATATCCCAGAATGTGAAAAATGGATAAAGAAGTTGTGGTACGTACGTACAATGGAATATAACTCAGCAATGAAATCTATGTCATCAGGCACGTCGCGGCATAATGAGTGGATTCAGGTACGATATTCTAAGTGAAATAAGTCACACAGAAAATGAAACATCATAAGATATCACTACTACACGGAATGTAAACTTGGCTACACATGAACTGAATTACAAAACAGAACAGGGTCTCAAATTTAGAAAACCAACTTATGCTTGCTTAAGGGGAAAGGTGAGTTGGGGTGCTGCATAAAACCAGAGATAGAAATTAGCACAGATACCTTTCCATAAGCCAAATATGTAATAGTCAAGACCTACCCCTTGCTCAACGAAATGGACTAAACACCCCATATTCAACGCCTAGGAATACACCTGACTAGTAAGAATCTTCAAACCTATGGATTTATATGTCTCCGTAAGAGAATGAAGCGTGTGTACAGCGGCATGAATGCATCAGAGAAAATCCGATAAATCCCATTATCAAAATGAATTACACAAACAAAACCCAAGGACAGTGAAATAGAGAGCAATTCTTAAATAATTCATTCAGGGCTTGTGATGCAACCTGGATTTATCACATCTACACCCAGAGCTGAGTGAGACATAAGGTTGGGCACTTCGGGCTGATAGCATTGGTGAGGTTCGATGAGCAAATGCAGACCCTTTGAAGTCATACAGCATGGTACCCATTCCATGGGTCCCAACTCTCCAAGTTTAAGGGATTCTTCCTTCAGCTAAAACATGCATGGGAATCCCACAGTATGGTGCACCGTGTGACTGGCAAACGTTTTCAAATGCATCTCAGTTTTCGTCCCCTTTTACTCGGGTTCACCATTCCAGACCCTTTACGAACACTCTCCCCACTTGGAGAGTCAGTGCCTTTAACCTCCTGTTGGGCACAGTTTGCAATTTCTGCTCAAGATGAAAAGGAATAGGGAGAACGAATGAGAGACTAGCTCTAGGTGTCTGCACGGGCAAATTTAACGCTCATTTCCCACCAGGAAGAGGAATTAACCAAAGGCTCAGCATGCCGTGCCGGAACCAGATTAGGGCCTGAGGCAATCCTGTGGGTTTGCGGCCAGCTCACAAGATAGCGAGTTGAAGAAATGAGCTCAGGGGCACTGTAACTCACAAACCTGCAGAGTTATAAATGACAGCTATCGTCCAAAAATATATTGAAGGAAGGCTGCGAAGACGACTTGTAAGTGGGGCAGAATTGCAGGAAAACGATTTCAGGGGGTAGACGGTAATTGCATTTAAAGCATAGGAAAAGAGGCAGAACGTCGACAATGATGCTCTTGGCCAAAAACGGCGTATGCGTTTTTTCCTGAATATATTCAGGAAAAAACGCATACGCCCTTTTTGGCCAACCAAGCAAGCATGTTAAAGAAATCTGCACTACAATGAAGTCTCACTGCCCCCCGGTCAAAAGGGCCATCTGAAGAAAGTGTAAAATCCAGAAAGGCAGCACAGGCCATGGAGAACACGGAGCCTTGTTATGCTGATGGGCGGGATGTAAATTGCCCACAGCCACTCTGGAGAAGTGTATGGTGTTTCCCGGAACACCGAAAAAACAAAGCTACGGAGCCTACGGCACTTCCACTTATGGTCCTATAGCTTAGGGAAATTAAAATCAAAAACACACAGCCACCCCAAAGTGTCGGACGGCTCTGTTTACAAGAACCTCGTCTACGGTACAAGTTAAATATCCCAGAATGTGAAAAATGGATAAAGAAGTTGTGGTACGTACGTACAATGGAATATCACTCAGCAATGAAATCTATGTCATCAGGCCCGTCGCGGCATAATGAGTGGATTCAGGTACGATGATTCTAAGTGAAATAAGTCACACAGAAAATGAAACATCATAAGATATCACTAATACACGGAATGTAAACTTGGCTACACATGAACTGAATTACAAAACAGAACAGGGTCTCAAATTTAGAAAACCAACTTATGCTTGCTTAAGGGGAAAGGTGAGTTGGGGTGCTGCATAAAACCAGAGATAGAAATTAGCACAGATACCTTTCCATAAGCCAAATATGTAATAGTCAAGACCTACCCCTTGCTCAACGAAATGGACTAAACACCCCATATTCAACACCTAGGAATACACCTGACTAGTAAGAATCTTCAAACCCATGGATTTATATGTCTCCGTAAGAGAATGAAGCGTGTGTACAGCGGCATGAATGCAGCAGAGAAAATCCGATAAATCCCATTATCAAAATGAATTACACAAACAAAACCCAAGGACAGTGAAATAGAGAGCAATTCTTAAATAATTCATTCAGGGCTTGTGATGCAACCTGCATTTACCACATCTACACCCAGAGCTGAGTGAGACATAAGGTTGGGCACTTCGGGCTGATAGCATTGGTGAGGTTCGATGAGCAAATGCAGACTCTTTGAAGTCATACCGCATGGTACCCATTCCATGGGTCCCAACTCTCCAAGTTTAAGGGATTCTTCCTTCAGCTAAAACATGCATGGGAAACCCACAGTATGGTGCACCGTGTGACTGGCAAACGTTTTCAAATGCATCTCAGTTTTCGTCCCCTTTTACTCGGGTTCACCATTCCAGACCCTTTACGAACACTCTCCCCACTTGGAGAGTCAGTGCCTTTAACCTCCTGTTGGGCACAGTTTGCAATTTCTGCGCAAGATGAAAAGGAATAGGGAGAACGAATGAGAGACTAGCTCTAGGTGTCTGCACGGGCAAATTTAACGCTCATTTCCCACCAGGAAGAGGAATTAACCAAAGGCTCAGCATGCCGTGCCGGAACCAGATTAGGGCCTGAGGCAATCCTGTGGGTTTGCGGCCAGCTCACAAGATAGCTAGTTGAAGAAATGAGCTCAGGGTCACTGTAACTCACAAACCTGCAGAGTTATAAATGACAGCTATCGTCCAAAAATATATTGAAGGAAGGCTGCGAAGACGACTTTTAATTGGGGCAGAATTGCAGGAAAACGATTTCAGGGGGTACACGGGAATTGCATTTAAAGCATAGGAAAAGAGGCAGAACGTCGACAATGATGCTCTTGGCCAAAAAGGGCGTATGCGTTTTTTCCTGAATATATTCAGGAAAAAACGCATACGCCCTTTCGGCCAAGCAAGCAAGCATGTTAAAGAAATCTGCACTACAATGAAGTCTCACTGCCCCCCGGTCAAAAGGGCCATCTGAAAAAAGTGTAAAATCCAGAAAGGCAGCACAGGCCATGGAGAACAGGGAGCCTTGTTATGCTGATGGGCGGGATGTAAATTGCCAACAGCCACTCTGGAGAAGTGTATGGTGTTTCCCGGAACACCGAAAAAACAAAGCTACGGAGCCTACGGCACTTCCACTTATGGTCCTATAGCTTAGGGAAATTAAAATCAAAAACACACAGCCACCCCAAAGTGTCGGACGGCTCTGTTTACAAGAACCTCGTCTACGGTACAAGTTAAATATCCCAGAATGTGAAAAATGGATAAAGAAGTTGTGGTACGTACGTACAATGGAATATCACTCAGCAATGAAATCTATGTCATCAGGCCCGTCGCGGCATAATGAGTGGATTCAGGTACGATGATTCTAAGTGAAATAAGTCACACAGAAAATGAAACATCATAAGATATCACTAATACACGGAATGTAAACTTGGCTACACATGAACTGAATTACAAAACAGAACAGGGTCTCAAATTTAGAAAACCAACTTATGCTTGCTTAAGGGGAAAGGTGAGTTGGGGTGCTGCATAAAACCAGAGATAGAAATTAGCACAGATACCTTTCCATAAGCCAAATATGTAATAGTCAAGACCTACCCCTTGCTCAACGAAATGGACTAAACACCCCATATTCAACACCTAGGAATACACCTGACTAGTAAGAATCTTCAAACCCATGGATTTATATGTCTCCGTAAGAGAATGAAGCGTGTGTACAGCGGCATGAATGCAGCAGAGAAAATCCGATAAATCCCATTATCAAAATGAATTACACAAACAAAACCCAAGGACAGTGAAATAGAGAGCAATTCTTAAATAATTCATTCAGGGCTTGTGATGCAACCTGGATTTACCACATCTACACCCAGAGCTGAGTGAGACATAAGGTTGGGCACTTCGGGCTGATAGCATTGGTGAGGTTCGATGAGCAAATGCAGACTCTTTGAAGTCATACCGCATGGTACCCATTCCATGGGTCCCAACTCTCCAAGTTTAAGGGATTCTTCCTTCAGCTAAAACATGCATGGGAAACCCACAGTATGGTGCACCGTGTGACTGGCAAACGTTTTCAAATGCATCTCAGTTTTCGTCCCCTTTTACTCGGGTTCACCATTCCAGACCCTTTACGAACACTCTCCCCACTTGGAGAGTCAGTGCCTTTAACCTCCTGTTGGGCACAGTTTGCAATTTCTGCGCAAGATGAAAAGGAATAGGGAGAACGAATGAGAGACTAGCTCTAGGTGTCTGCACGGGCAAATTTAACGCTCATTTCCCACCAGGAAGAGGAATTAACCAAAGGCTCAGCATGCCGTGCCGGAACCAGATTAGGGCCTGAGGCAATCCTGTGGGTTTGCGGCCAGCTCACAAGATAGCTAGTTGAAGAAATGAGCTCAGGGGCACTGTAACTCACAAACCTGCAGAGTTATAAATGACAGCTATCGTCCAAAAATATATTGAAGGAAGGCTGCGAAGACGACTTGTAATTGGGGCAGAATTGCAGGAAAACGATTTCAGGGGGTACACGGGAATTGCATTTAAAGCATAGGAAAAGAGGCAGAACGTCGACAATGATGCTCTTGGCCAAAAAGGGCGTATGCGTTTTTTCCTGAATATATTCAGGAAAAAACGCATACGCCCTTTTTGGCCAACCAAGCAAGCATGTTAAAGAAATCTGCATTACAATGAAGTCTCACTGCCCCCCGGTCAAAAGGGCCATCTGAAAAAAGTGTAAAATCCAGAAAGGCAGCACAGGCCATGGAGAACAGGGAGCCTTGTTATGCTGATGGGCGGGATGTAAATTGCCAACAGCCACTCTCGAGAAGTGTATGGTGTTTCCCGGAACACCGAAAAAACAAAGCTACGGAGCCTACGGCACTTCCACTTATGGTCCTATAGCTTAGGGAAATTAAAATCAAAAACACACAGCCACCCCAAAGTGTCGGACGGCTCTGTTAACAAGAACCTCGTCTACGGTACAAGTTAAATATCCCAGAATGTGAAAAATGGATAAAGAAGTTGTGGTACGTACGTACAATGGAATATCACTCAGCAATGAAATCTATGTCATCAGGCCCATCGCGGCATAATGAGTGGATTCAGGTACGATGATTCTAAGTGAAATAAGTCACAGAGAAAATGAAACATCATAAGATATCACTAATACACGGAATGTAAACTTGGCTACACATGAACTGAATTACAAAACAGAACAGGGTCTCAAATTTAGAAAACCAACTTATGCTTGCTTAAGGGGAAAGGTGAGTTGGGGTGCTGCATAAAACCAGAGATAGAAATTAGCACAGATACCTTTCCATAAGCCAAATATGTAATAGTCAAGACCTACCCCTTGCTCAACAAAATGGACTAAACACCCCATATTCAACGCCTAAGAATACACATGACTAGTAAGAATCTTCAAACCCATGGATTTATATGTTTCGGTAAGAGAAAGAAGCCCTTGTACAGTAGTATGAATGCAGCAGAGAAAATCCGATAAATCCCATTATCAAAATGAATTACAAAAACAAAACACAAGGACAGTGAAATAGAGAGCAATTCTTAAATAATTCATTCAGGGCTTGTGAAGCAACCTGGATTTACCTCATCTAAACTCAGAGCTGAGTGAGACATAAGGTTGGACACTTCGGGCTGATAGCATTGGTGAGGTTCGATGAGCAAATGCAGACCATTAGAAGTCATATTGCATGGTACCCATTCCATGGGTCCCAACTCTCCAGGTTTAAGCGATTCTTCCTTCAGCTAAAACATGCATGGGAAACCCACAGTATGGTGCACCGTGTGACCGGGAAACGTTTTCAAATGCATCTCAGTTTTTGTCCCCTTTTACTCGGGTTCACCATTCCAGACCCTTTACTAACACTCTCCGCACTTGGAGAGTCAGTGCCTTTAACCTCCTGCTTGGCACAGTTTGCAATTTCTGCGCAAGATGAACAGGAATAGGGAGAACCAATGAGAGACTAGCTGTAGGTGTCTGCACGGGCAAATTTAACGCTCATTTCCAACCAGGAAGAGGAATTAACCAAAGGCTCAGCATGCCGTGCCTGAACCAGATTAAGGCCTGAAGGAATCCTGCGGCTTTTCGGACAGCTCAAAAGAAAGCAATTTGAAGAACGGAGCTCAGGGGCACTGTAATTCACAAACCTGCAAAGTTATAAATGACAGCTATCGTCCAAAAATATATTGAAGGAAGGCTGCGAAGAGGACTTGAAAGCGGGGCAGAATTGCAGGAAAACGATTTCAGGGGGTAGACTGGAATTGCATTTAAAGCATAGGAAAAGAGGCAGAACGTCGACAATGATGCTCTTGGCCAAAAAGGGCGTATGCGTTTTTTCCTGAATATATTCAGGAAAAAACGCATACGCACTTTTTGGCCAACCAAGCAAGCATGTTAAAGAAATCTGCACTACAATGAAGTCTCACTGCCCCCCGCTCAAAAGGGCCATCTGAAAAAAGTGTAAAATCCAGAAATGCAGGACAAGTCATGGAGAACAGGGAGCCTTGTTATGCTGATGGTCAGGATGTAATTTGCCAACAGCCACTCTGGAGAAGTGTATGGTGTTTCCTGAAACACGTAGGAAACAAAGCAACACAGCCTATGGCACTTCCACATATGGTCCTATAGCATAGGGAAATTAAAATAAAACACACACAGCCACCCCAAAGTTTGGGACGGCTCTGTTTACAAGAACCTCGTCTACGGTACAAGTTAAATATCCGAGAAAGCAAAAAATGGATAAAGAAGTTGTGGTACGTACGTACAATGCAATATCACTCAGCAATTAAATCTACGTCACCAGGCCCGTAGAGGCATAATGAGTGGATTCAGGTAGGATGATTCTACGAGAGATAAGTCACACAGAAAAAGAAACATTATAAGATATCACTAATACACGGAATGTAAACTTGGCTACACATGAACTGAATTACAAAACAGAACAGGGTCTCAAATTCAGAAAACCAACTTATGCTTGCTTATGGGGAAAGGTGAGTTGGGGTGCTGCATAAAACCAGAGATTGAAATTAGCACAGATACCTTTCCATAAGCCAAATATATAATAGACAAGACCTACTCCTTGCTAAACGAAATGGGCTCAACACCCCATATTCAACGCTTGGGAATATACCTGACAAGTAAGAATCTTAAAACCCATGGATTTATATGTCTCCATAAGGAAATCAAGCATGTGTACAGCAGCCTAAACGCAGCAGTGAAAATCCGATAAATCCCATTATCAAAATAAATTTCAAAAACAAAACACAATGAGAGTGAAATAGAGAGCAATTCTTAAATAATTCATTCAGGGCTTGTGATGCAACCTGGAATTACCACATCTACACCCAGAGCTGGGTGAGACATAAGGCTGGACATTTCGGGCTGATAACATTGGTGAGGTTCAGTGAGCAAACGCAGACCCTTTGAAGTCACACTGCATGGTACCCATTCCATGGGTCCCAACTCTCCAGGTTTAAGGGATTCTTCCTTCAGCTAAAACATGCATGGGAAACCCAGAGTATGGTCCACCGTGTGATTGGGAAACGTTTTCAAATGCATCTCAGGTTTCGTCCCCTGGTACTCGGGCTCATGGTTCCAGACGCTTTACTAACACTCTCCCCACTTGGAGAGTCAGTGCCTTTAACCTCCTGTTTGGCACAGTTTGCAATTTCTGCGCAAGATGAAAAGGAATAGGGAGAACCAATGAGAGACTAGCTGTAGGTGTCTGCACGGGCAAATGGAACGCTCATTTCCCACCAGGAAGAGTAATTAACCAAAGGCTCAGCATGCCCTGCCCGAGCCAGATTAGGGCCTGAACCAATCCAGCGGTTTTGCGGCCAGCTCACAAGAAAGCGAGTTGAAGAAAGGAGCTCAGGGGCACTGTAATTCACAAACCTGCAGAGTTATGAATGACAGCTATCGTCCAAAAATGTATTGAAATAAGTCTTCGAAGAGGACTTGAAAGTGGGGCAGAATTTCAGGAAAACGATTTCAGGGGGTAGACTGGAATTGCACTTAAAGCATAGGAAAAGAGGCCGAATGTCGACAATGATGCACTTGGCCAACAAGGGCGTATGCGTTTTTTCCTGAATATATTCAGGAAAAAACGCATATGCCCTTTTTGGCCAACCAAGCAAGCCTGTAAAGAAATCTGCACTACAATGAAGTCTCACTGCCCCCAGGTCACAAGGGCTATCTGAAAAAAGTGTAAAATCCAGAAAGGCAGGACAGGTCATGGAGAACAGGGAGCCTTGTTATGCTGATGGGCGGGATGTAAATTGCCAACAGCCACTCTGGAGAAGTGTATGGTGTTTCCTGAAACACGTAGGAAACAAAGCAACACAGCCTATGGCACTTTCACTTATGGTCCTGTAGCTTAGGGAAATTAAAATCAAAAACACACAGCCACCCCAAAGTTTGGGACGGCTCTGTTTACAAGAACCTCGTCTACGGTACAAGTTAAATATCCGAGAAAGCAAAAAATGGATAAAGAAGTTGTGGTACGTACGTACAATGGAATATCACTCAGCAATGAAATCTATGTCATCAGGCCCGTAGCGGCATAATGAGTGGATTCAGGTACAATGATTCTACGAGAAATAAGTCACACAGAAAAAGAAACATCATAAGATATCACTAATACACGGAATGTAAACTTGGCTACACATGAACTGAATTACAAAACAGAACAGGGTCTCAAATTTAGAAAACCAACTTATGCTTGCCTATGGGGAAAGGTGAGTTGGGGTGCTGCATATAACCAGAGATTGAAATTAGCACAGAGAGAACACCTACTGAAGGCTGGCAGAAGACCTCAGACCTCCCAAAAGGCAAGAAACTCCCCTCGTACCTGGGTAGGGCAAAAGAAAAAACAGAGACAAAAGAATAAGGAGGGAACCTGCAGCAGTGGGAGGGAGCTGTGAAGGAGGAAAAGTTTCCACACACTAGGAAGCCCCTCCGGGGGCGGAGACCGCGGGAGGCGGAGGGGGGAGCTTCGGGACCGCGGAGTAGTGCACAGCGAGGGGTGCGGAGGGCAAAGCGGGGAGATTCCCGCACAGAGGATCGGTGCCCACCGGCACTCACCAGCCCGAGAGGCTTGTCTGCTCACCCGCCGGGGCGGGCGGGGCTGCGAGCTGTGGCTCGGGTTTCGGTTTTGGACGGAGCTCAGGTAGAGGACTGGGGTTCGCGGCTTGAACATAGCCTAAAGGGGTTAGTGCACCACGACTAGCTGGGAGGGAGTTCGGGGAAAAGCCTGCACCTGCCGAAGAGGCAAGAGACTTTTTCTTCCCTCTTTGTTTCCTGGTGCGCGAGGAGAGAGGTTTAAGAGCGCTGCTTAAAGGAACTCCAGAGACGGGTGCGAGCCGCGGCTAAAAGCGCGAACCCCAGAGACGGGCGCGAGCCGCGGCTAAAAGCGCGAACCCCAGAGACGGGCGCGAGCCGTGGCTAAAAGCGCGGACCCCAGAAACGGGCGGGAGACACTAAGGCTGCTGCTGCCGCCACCAAGGGGCCTGTGTGCGAGCACAGGTCACTCTCCACACCCCTCTTCCGCGGAGCCTGTGCAGCCCGCCACTGCCAGGTTCCCGGGAACCAGGGACAACTTCCCCGGGAGAACGCACGGCGGGCCTCAGGCTGGTGCAACGTCACACCGGCCTCTGCCGCAACGTCACGCCGCCTCTGACGCCGCAGGCCCGCCCCGCACGCAGTGCCCCTCCTCCCCCCCCCCTGGCCTGAGTGAGCCAGAGCCCCCGAATCAGCGGCTCCTTTAACCCTGTCCTGTCTGAGCAAAAAACAGACGCCCTCCAGCGACCTACACGCAGAGGCAGGGCCAAATCTAAAGCTGAGCTCCTTCCTGTAAGCTGTGAGAACAAAGAAGAGAAAGGGAAATCTCTCCCAGCAGCCTCAGAAGCAGCGGATTAAAGCTCCACAATCAACTTGATATACCCTGCATCTGTGGAATACCTGAATAGACAAGGAATGATCCCAAATTGAAGAGGTGGAATTTAGGAGCGAGATCTATGATTTTTTTCCCTTCTCCTCTTTTTGTGAATGTGTACGTGTATGCTTCTGTGTGAGACCGTGCCTGTATACTCTTGCTTCCACCATTTGTCCTAGGGCTCTATCTGTCCATGGTTTTTTAAAAAACTTTTTTTCTCAATAATTAATTTTAATTGTAATAACTTTATTATACTTTACCTTCGTTCTTTCTTTCTTACTTTCCTTCCTTCCTTCCCTCCTTTAGACAACGAATCACCCCAAATTGAGGAGGTGGTCTCTGAGAGCAAGATTTATGATTTTTCCCCCTTTACCTCTTTTTGTGAAGGTGTATGTGTATGCTTCTGTGTAAGATTTTCTCTGTATAGCTTTGCTTCCAACATTTGTCCTAAGGTTCTATCCGTCCCCTTTTTTTTTTCTAAATATTTTTTAATTCAAATAACTATATTATACTTTATTTTATTTTTACTTATCTTCTTTCTTTCTGTCTTTTTTCCTTCTTTCCCTCCTTCCTTCCTTCCTTCCTTCCTCCCTCCCTCCCTCCTTTCTTTCCTTCTTTGCTTCTTTCTTCCTTCCTTCCTTTCCTCCTTTCCTTCTTTCTTTCCTCATACTTCTACTAATTCTCTCTACTTTTTCTCCCTTTTATTCTGAGCCGTGTGGACGAAAGGCTCTTGGTGCTCCAGCCAGGAGTCAGGGCTCTGCCTCTGAGGTAGGAGAGCCAACTTCAGGGCACTGGTCAACAAGAGGCCACCCAGCTCCACATAATATTAAATGGTGGAAATCTCCCAGTGACCTCCATCTTAACACCAGCACCCAGCTTCACTCAACGACCAGCAAGCCACAGTGCTAGACAACCTATGCCAAACAACTAGCAAAAGAGGAACACAACCCCACCCATTAGCAGAGAGGCTGCCGAAAATCATAATAAGGCCACAGACACCCCAAAACACACCACCAGAAGTGAACCTGCCCACTAAAGAGACAAGATCCAGCCTCATCCACCACAACACAGGCACTAGTCCCCTCCACCAGGAAGCCTACACAACCCACTGAAACAACCTTATCCACTGGAGACAGACATCAAAAACAACGGGAACACGTACGTGCAGCCTGCAAAAAGGAGACCCCAAACACAGTAAGATAAGCAAAATGAGAAGACAGAAAAACACACAGCAGATGAAGGAGCAAGATAAAAATGCACCAGACCTAACAAATGAAGAAGAAATAGGCAGTCTACCTGAAAAAGAATTCAGAATAATGATAGTAAGGATGATCCGAAATCTTGGAAGTAGAATGGACAAAATGCAAGAAACAGTTAACAAGGACTTAGAAGAAATAAAGATGAAACAAGCAATGATGAACAATGCAATAAATGAAATTAAAAGTACTCTAGATGGGATCAATAACAGAATAACTGAGGCAGAAGAACGGATAAGTGACCTGGAAGATAAAATAGTGGAAATAACTACTGCAGAGCAGAATAAAGAAAAAAGAATGAAAAGAACTGAGGACAGTCTCAGAGACCTCTGGGACAACATTAAACGCAACAACATTCGAATTATAGGGGTTCCAGAAGAAGAAGAGAAAAAGAAAGGGACTGAGAAAATATTTGAAGAGATTATAGTTGAAAACTTCCCTAATATGGGAAAGGAAATAGTTAATCAAGTCCAGGAAGTACAGAGAGTCCCATACAGGATAAATATAAGGAGAAATACGCCAAGACACATATTAATCAAACTGTCAAAAATTAAATACAAAGAAAGCATATTAAAAGCAGCAAGGGAAAAACAACAAATAACACACAAGGGAATCCCCATAAGGTTAACAGCTGATCTCTCAGCAGAAACCCTACAAGCCAGAAGGGAGTGGCAGGACATACTGAAAGTGATGTAGGAAAAAAACCTGCAACCAAGACTACTCTACCCAGCAAGGATCTCATTCAGATTTGATGGAGAAATTAAAACCTTTACAGACAAGCAAAAGCTGAGAGAGTTCAGCACCACCAAACCAGCTTTACAACAAATGCTAAAGGAACTTCTCTAGACAAGGAACACAAGAGAAGGAAAAGACCTATAATAACGAACCCAAAACAATATAGAAAATGGGAATAGGAACATACATATCGATAATTACCTTAAATGTAAATGGACTGGGGGACCTTGAAGATGGCGGAAGAGTAAGACGCGGAGATCGCCTTCCTCCCCACGGATACACCAGAAATACATCTACACGTGGAACAACTCCTACAGAACACCTACTGAAGGCTGGCAGAAGACCTCAGACCTCCCAAAAGGCAAGAAACTCCCCACGTACCTGGGTAGGGCAAAAGAAAAAAAGAAAAAACAGAGACAAAAGAATAAGGACGGCACCTGCGCCAGTGGGAGGGAGCTGTGAAGGAGGAAAAGTTTCCACACACTAGGAAGCCCCTCCGCGGGCGGAGACTGCGGGAGGCGGAGGGGGGGGCTTCGGGACCGAGGAGTAGTGCACAGCGACGGGTGCGGAGGGCAAAGCGGGGAGATTCCCGCACAGAGGATCGGTGCCGACCGGCACTCACCAGCCCGAGAGGCTTGTCTGCTCACCCGCCCGGGCGGGCGGGGCTGCGAGCTGAAGCTCGGGTTTCGGTTTTGGACGGAGCGCAGGGAGAGGACTGGGGTTGGCGGCTTGAACATAGCCTGAAGGGGTTAGTGCACCACGACTAGCCGGGAGGGAGTTCGGGGAAAAGCCTGCACCTGCCGAAGAGGCAAGAGACTTTTTCTTCCCTCTTTGTTTCCTGGTGCGCGAGGAGAGGGGTTTAAGAGCGCTGCTTAAAGGAACTCCAGAGACGGGCGCGAGCTGCGGCTAAAAGCGCGAACCCCAGAGACGGGCGCGAGCCGCGGCAAAAAGCGCGAACCCCAGAGATGGGCGCGAGCCGCGGCTAAAAGCGCGGACCCCAGAGACGGGCGGGAGACGCTAAGGCTGCTGCTGCCGCCACCAAGGGGCCTGTGTGCGAGCACAGGTCACTCTCCACACCCCTCTTCTGCGGAGCCTGTGCAGCCCGCCACTGCCAGGTTCCCGGGAACCAGGGACAACTTCCCCGGGAGAACGCACGGCGGGCCTCAGGCTGGTGCAACGTCACGCCGGCCTCTGCCGCAACGTCACGCCGCCTCTGACGCCGCAGGCCCGCCCCGCACGCAGTGCCCCTCCTTCCCCCCCCTCACCCCCGGCCTGAGTAAGCCTGAGCCCCCGAATCAGCGGCTCCTTTAACCCCGTCCTGTCTGAGCAAAAAACAGACGCCCTCCAGCGACCTACACGCAGAGGCAGGGCCAAATCCAAAGCTGAGCTCCTGTGAGCTGTGAGAACAAAGAAGAGAAAGGGAAATCTTTCCCAGCAGCCTCAGAAGCAGAGGATTAAAGCTCCACAATCAACTTGATATACCCTGCATCTGTGGAATACCTGAATAGACAAGGAATGATCCCAAATTGAAGAGGTGGAATTTAGGAGCGAGATCTATGATTTTTTTCCCTTCTCCTCTTTTTGTGAATATGTACGTGTATGCTTATGTGTGACATCTTGTCTGTATACTCTTGCTTCCACCATTTGTCCTAGGGCTCTATCCGTCCATGGTTTTTAAAAAAAAAAAATTTTTTTTCTCAATAATTAATTTTAATTGTAATAACTTTATTATACTTTACCGTCGTTCCTTCTTTCTTTCTTTCTTTCTTTCCGTCCTTCCCTCCTTTAGACAACGAATCACCCCAAATTGAGGAGGTGGTCTCTGAGAGCAAGATTTATGACTTTTCCCCCTTTACCTCTTTTTGTGAAGGTGTATGTGTATGCTTCTGTATAAGATTTTCTCTGTATAGCTTTGCTTCCAACATTTGTCCTAAGGTTCTATCCGTCCCTCTTTATTTTTTTTTTCTAAATATTTTTTAATTCAATAACTATATTATACTTTATTTTATTTTTACTGTATCTTCTTTCTTTCTGTCTTTTTTCCTTCTTTCCCTCCTTCCTTCCTTCCTTCCTTCCTCCCTCCCTCCCTCCTTTCTTTCCTTCTTTGCTTCTTTCTTCCTTCCTTCCTTTCCTCCTTTCCTTCTTTCTTTCCTCATACTTCTACTAATTCTCTCTACTTTTTCTCCCTTTTATTCTGAGCCGTGTGGATGAAAGGCTCTTGGTGCTCCAGCCAGGAGTCAGGGCTCTGCCTCTGAGGTAGGAGAGCCAACTTCAGGACACTGGTCAACAAGAGACCTCCCAGCTCCACATAATATTAAACGGTGGAAATCTCCCAGTGACCTCCATCTTAACACCAGCACCCAGCTTCACTCAACGACCAGCAAGCCACAGTGCTAGACAACCTATGCCAAACAACTAGCAAAAGAGGAACACAACCCCACCCATTAGCAGAGAGGCTGCCTAAAATCATAATAAGGCCACAGACACCCCAAAACACACCACCAGACGTGAACCTGCCCACTAGAGAGACAAGATCCAGCCTCATCCACCACAACACAGGCACTAGTCCCCTCCACCAGGAAGCCTACACAACCCACTGAAACAACCTTAGCCACTGAAGACAGACATCAAAAACAACGGGAACTACGAACGTGCAGCCTGCAAAAAGGAGACCCCAAACACAGTAAGATAAGCAAAATGAGAAGACAGAAAAACACACAGCAGATGAAGGAGCAAGATAAAAATGCACCAGACCTAACAAATGAAGAGGAAATAGGCAGTCTACCTGAAAAAGAATTCAGAATAATGATAGTAAGGATGATCCGAAATCTTGGAAGTAGAATGGACAAAATGCAAGAAGCAGTTAACAAGGAACTAGAAGAAATAAAGATGAAACAAGCAATGATGAACAACGCAATAAATGAAATTAAAAGTACTCTAGATGGGATCAATAACAGAATAACTGAGGCAGAAGAACGGATAAGTGACCTGGAAGATAAAATAGTGGAAATAACTACTGCAGAGCAGAATAAAGAAAAAAGAATGAAAAGAACTGAGGACAGTCTCAGAGACCTCTGGGACAACATTAAACGCAACAACATTCGAATTATAGGGGTTCCAGAAGAAGAAGAGAAAAAGAAAGGGACTGAGAAAATATTTGAAGAGATTATAGTTGAAAACTTCCCTAATATGGGAAAGGAAATAGTTAATCAAGTCCAGGAAGCACAGAGAGTCCCATACAGGATAAATACAAGGAGAAATACGCCAAGACACATATTAATCAAACTGTCAAAAATTAAATACAAAGAAAGCATATTAAAAGCAGCAAGGGAAAAACAGCAAATAACACACAAGGGAATCCCCATAAGGTTAACAGCTGATCTCTCAGCAGAAACCCTACAAGCCAGAAGGGAGTGGCAGGACATACTGAAAGTGATGAAGGAGAAAAACCTGCAACCAAGGCTACTCTACCCAGCAAGGATCTCATTCAGATTTGATGGAGAAATTAAAACCTTTACAGACAAGCAAAAGCTGAGAGAGTTTAGCACCACCAAACCAGCTTTACAGCAAATGCTAAAGGAACTTCTCTAGACAAGGAACACAAGAGAAGGAAAAGACCTATAATAACGAACCCAAAACAATATAGAAAATGGGAATAGGAACATACATATCGATAATTACCTTAAATGTAAATGGACTAAATGCTCCCACCAAAAGACACAGATTGGCTGAATGGATACAAAAACAAGACCCTTATATATGCTGTCTACAAGAGACCCACTTCAGACCTAGAGACACATACAGACTGAAAATAAGGGGATGGAAAAAGATATTCCATGCAAATGGAAACCAAAAGAAAGCTGGAGTAGCAATTCTCATATCAGACAAAATAGACTTTAAAATAAGGACTATTACAAGAGACAAAGAAGGACACTACATAATGATAAAGGGATCGATCCAAGAAGAAGATATAACAATTGTAAATATTTATGCACCCAACATAGGAGCACCTCAATACATAAGGCAAATACTAACAGCCATAAAAGGGGAGATCGACAGTAACACATTCATAGTAGGGGACTTTAACACCCCACTTTCACCCATGGACAGATCATCCAAAATGAAAATAAATAAGGAAACACAAGCTTTAAATGATACATTAAACAAGATGGACTTAATTGATATTTATAGGACACTCCATCCAAAAACAACAGAATACACATTTTTCTCAAGTGCTCATGGAACATTCTCCAGGATAGACCATATCTTGGGTCACAAATCAAGCCTTGGTAAATTTAAGAAAATTGAAATTGTATCAAGTATCTTTTCTGACCACAACGCCATGAGACTAGATATCAATTACAGGAAAAGATCTGTAAAAAATACAAACACATGGAAGCTAAACAATACACTACTTAATAATGAAGTGATCACTGAAGAAATCAAAGAGGAAATAAAAAAATACCTAGAAACAAATGACAATGGAGACACAACGACCCAAAACCTATGGGATGCAGCAAAAGCAGTTCTAAGGGGGAAGTTTATAGCAATACAAGCCCACCTTAAGAAGCAGGAAACATCTCGAATAAACAACCTAACCTTGCACCTCAAGCAATTAGAGAAAGAAGAACAAAAAAACCCCAAAGCTAGCAGAAGGAAAGAAATCATAAAAATCAGATCAGAAATAAATGAAAAAGAAATGAAGGAAACGATAGCAAAGATCAATAAAACTAAAAGCTGGTTCTTTGAGAAGATAAACAAAATAGATAAACCACTAGCCAGACTCATCAAGAAAAAAAGGGAGAAGACTCAAATCAATAGAATTAGAAATGAAAAAGGAGAAGTAACAACTGACACTGCAGAAATAAAAAAAATCATAAGAGATTACTACAAGCAACTCTATGCCAATAAAATGGACAATCTGGAAGAAATGGACAAATTCTTAGAAATGCACAACCTGCCAAGACTGAATCAGGAAGAAATAGAAAATATGAACAGACCAATCACAAGCACTGAAATTGAAACTGTGATTAAAAATCTTCCAACAAACAAAAGCCCAGGACCAGATGGCTTCACAGGTGAATTCTATCAAACGTTTAGAGAAGAGCTAACACCTATCCTTCTCAAACTCTTCCAAAATATAGCAGAGGGAGGAACACTCCCAAATTCCTTCTACGAGGCCACCATCACCTTGATACCAAAACCAGACAAGGATGTCACAAAGAAAGAAAACTACAGGCCAATATCACTGATGAACATAGATGCAAAAATCCTCAACAAAATACTAGCAAACAGAATCCAACAGCACATTAAAAGGATCATACACCATGATCAAGTGGGGTTTATTCCAGGAATGCAAGGATTCTTCAATATACGCAAATCTATCAATGTGATAAACCATATTAACAAATTGAAAGAGAAAAACCATATGATCATCTCAATAGATGCAGAGAAAGCTTTTGACAAAATTCAACACCCATTTATGATAAAAACCCTGCAGAAAGTAGGCATAGAGGGAACTTTCCTCAACATAATAAAGGCCATATATGACAAGCCCACAGCAAACATCATCCTCAATGGTGAAAAACTGAAAGCATTTCCACTAAGATCAGGAACAAGACAAGGTTGCCCACTCTCACCACTCTTATTCAACATAGTTTTGGAAGTTTTAGCCACAGCAATCAGAGAAGAAAAGGAAATAAAAGGAATCCAAATCGGAAAAGAAGAAGTAAAGCTGTCACTGTTTGCAGATGACATGATACTATACATAGAGAATCCTAAAGATGCTACCAGAAAACTACTAGAGCTAATCAATGAATTTGGTAAAGTAGCAGGATACAAAGTTAATGCACAGAAATCTCTGGCATTCCTATATACTAATGATGAAAAATCTGAAAGTGAAATCAAGAAAACACTCCCATTTACCATTGCAACAAAAAGAATAAAATATCTAGGAATAAACCTACCTAAGGAGACGAAAGACCTGTATGCAGAAAATTATAAGACACTGATGAAAGAAATTAAAGATGATACAAATAGATGGAGAGATATACCATGTTCTTGGATGGGAAGAATCAACATTGTGAAAATGACTCTACTACCCAAAGCAATCTACAGATTCAATGCAATCCCTATCAAACTACCACTGGCATTTTTCACAGAACTAGAACAAAAAATTTCACAATTTGTATGGAAACACAAAAGACCCCGAATAGCCAAAGCAATCTTGAGAACGAAAAAAGGAGCTGGAGGAATCAGGCTCCCTGACTTCAGACTATACTACAAAGGTACAGTAATCAAGACAGTATGGTACTGGCACAAAAACAGAAATATAGATCAATGGAACAGGATAGAAAGCCCAGCGATAAACCCACGCACATATGGACACCTTATCTTTGATAAAGGTGGCAGGAATGTACAGTGGAGAAAGGACAGCCTCTTCAATAAATGGTGCTGGGAAAACTGGACAGGTACATGTAAAAGTATGAGATTAGATCACTCCCTAACACCATACACAAAAATAAGCTCAAAATGGATTAAAGACCTAAATGTAAGGCCAGAAACTATCAAACTCTTAGAGGAAAACATAGGCAGAACACTCTATGACATAAATCACAGCAAGATCCTTTCTGACCCACCTCCTAGAGTAATGGAAATAAAAACAAAAATAAACAAATGGGACCTAATGAAACTGCAAAGCTTTTGCACAGCAAAGGAAACCATAATCAAGACCAAAAGACAATCCTCAGAATGGGAGAAAATATTTGCAAATGAAGCAACTGACAAAGGTTTAATCTCCAAAATTTACAAGCAGCTCATGCAGCTCAATAACAAAAAAACAAACAACCCAATCCAAAAATGGGCAGAAGACCTAAATAGACATTTCTCCAAAGAAGATATACAGAATGCCAACAAACACATGAAAGAATGCTCAACATCATTAATCATTAGAGAAATGCAAATCAAAACTACAATGAGATATCATCTCACACCAGTCAGAATGGCCATCATCAAAAAATCTAGAAACAATTAATGCTGGAGAGGGTGTGGAGAAAAGGGAACACTCTTGCACTGCTGGTGGGAATGTGAATTGGTTCAGCCACTATGGAGAACAGTATGGAGGTTCCTTAAAAAACTACAACTAGAATTACCATATGACCCAGCAATCCCACTACTGGGCATATACCCTGAGAAAACCAAAATTCAAAAAGAGTCATGTACCAAAATGTTCATTGCAGCTCTATTTACAATAGCCCGGAGATGGAAACAACCTAAGCGCCCATCATCGGATGAATGGATAAAGAAGATGTGGCACATATATACAATGGAATATTACTCAGCCATAAAAAGAAACGAAATTGAGCTATTTGTAATGAGGTGGATAGACCTAGAGTCTGTCATACAGAGTGAAGTAAGTCAGAAAGAAAAAGACAAATACCGTATGCTAACGCATATATATGGAATTTAAGGGGGAAAAAAATGTCATGAAGAACCTAGGGGTAAGACAGGAATAAAGACGCAGACCTACTGGAGAACGGACTTGAGGATATGGGGAGGGGGAAGGGTGAGCTTTGACAGGGTGAGAGAGAGTCATGGACATATACACACTAACAAACGTAGTAAGGTAGATAGCTAGGGGGAAGCAGCCGCAAGGCACAGGGATATTAGCTCGGTGCTTTGTGACAGCCTGGAGGGGTGGGATAGGGAGAGTGGGAGGGAGGGAGACGCAAGAGGGAAGACATATGGGAACATATGTATATGTATAACTGATTCACTTTGTTATAAAGCAGAAACTAACACACAATTGTAAAGCAATTATACCCCAATAAAGATGTTTAAAAAAAAAAAATGTAAATGGACTAAATGCTCCCACCAAAAGACACAGATTGGCTGAATGGATACAAAAACAAGACCCTTATATATGCTGTCTACAATAGACCCACTTCAGACCTAGAGACACATACAGACTGAAAATAAGGGGATGGAAAAAGATATTCCATGCAAATGGAAACCAAAAGAAAGCTGGAGTAGCAATTCTCATATCAGACAAAATAGACTTTAAAATAAGGACTATTACAAGAGACAAAGAAGGACACTACGTAATGATCAAGGGATCGATCCAAGAAGAAGATATAACAATTGTAAATATTTATGCACCCAACATAGGAGCACCTCAATACATAAGGCAAATACTAACAGCCATAAAATGGGAGATCGACAGTAACACATTCATAGTAGGGGACTTTAACACCCCACTTTCACCCATGGACAGATCATCCAAAATGAAAATAAATAAGGAAACACAAGCTTTAAATGATACATTAAACAAGATGGACTTAATTGATATTTATAGGACACTCCATCCAAAAACAACAGAATACACATTTTTCTCAAGTGCTCATGGAACATTCTCCAGGATAGATCATATCTTGGGTCACAAATCAAGCCTTGGTAAATTTAAGAAAATTGAAATTGTATCAAGTATCTTTTCTGACCACAACGCCATGAGACTAGATATCAATTACAGGAAAAGACCTGTAAAAAATACAAACACATGGAGGCTAAACAATACACTACTTAATAATGAAGTGATCACTGAAGAAATCAAAGAGGAAATTAAAAAATACCTAGAAACAAATGACAATGGAGACACAACGACCCAAAACCTATGGGATGCAGAAAAAGCAGTTCTAAGGGGGAAGTTTATAGCAATACAAGCCCACCTTAAGAAGCAGGAAACATCTCGAATAAACAACCTAACCTTGCACCTCAAGCAATTAGAGAAAGAAGAACAAAAAAACCCCAAAGCTAGCAGAAGGAAAGAAATCATAAAAATCAGATCAGAAATAAATGAAAAAGAAATGAAGGAAATGATAGCAAAGATCAATAAAACTAAAAGCTGGTTCTTTGAGAAGATAAACAAAATAGATAAACCACTAGCCAGACTCATCAAGAGAAAAAGGGAGAAGACTCAAATCAATAGAATTAGAAATGAAAAAGGAGAAGTAACAACTGACACTGCAGAAATAAAAAAAATCATGAGAGATTACTACAAGCAACTCTATGCCAATAAAACGGACAATCTGGAAGAAATGGACAAATTCTTAGAAATGCACAACCTGCCAAGACTGAATCAGGAAGAAATAGAAAATATGAACAGACCAATCACAAGCACAGAAATTGAAACTGTGATTAAAAATCTTCCAACAAACAAAAGCCCAGGACCAGATGGCTTCACAGGTGAATTCTATCAAACGTTTAGAGAAGAGCTAACACCTCTCCTTCTCAAACTCTTCCAAAATATAGCAGAGGGAGGAACACTCCCAAATTCCTTCTACGAGGCCACCATCACCTTGATACCAAAACCAGACAAGGATGTCACAAAGAAAGAAAACTACAGGCCAATATCACTGATGAACATAGATGCAAAAATCCTCAACAAAATACTAGCAAACAGAATCCAACAGCACATTAAAAGGATCATACACCATGATCAAGTGGGGTTTATTCCAGGAATGCAAGGATTCTTTAATATATGCAAATCTATCAATGTGATAAACCATATTAACAAATTGAAGGAGAAAAACCATACGATCATCTCAATAGATGCAGAGAAAGCTTTCGACAAAATTCAACACCCATTTATGATAAAAACCCTGCAGAAAGTAGGCATAGAGGGAACTTTCCTCAACATAATAAAGGCCATATATGACAAGCCCACAGCAAACATCATCCTCAATGGTGAAAAACTGAAAGCATTTCCACTAAGATCAGGAACAAGACAAGGTTGCCCACCCTCACCACTCTTATTCAACATAGTTTTGGAAGTTTTAGCCACAGCAATCAGAGAAGAAAAGGAAATAAAAGGAATCCAAATCGGAAAAGAAGAAGTAAAGCTGTCACTGTTTGCAGATGACATGATACTATACATAGAGAATCCTAAAGATGCTACCAGAAAACTACTAGAGCTAATCAATGAATTTGGTAAAGTAGCAGGATACAAAGTTAATGCACAGAAATCTCTGGCATTCCTATATACTAATGATGAAAAATCTGAAAGTGAAATCAAGAAAACACTCCCATTTACCATTGCAACAAAAAGAATAAAATATCTAGGAATAAACCTACCTAAGGAGACGAAAGACCTGTATGCAGAAAATTATAAGACACTGATGAAAGAAATTAAAGATGATACAAATAGATGGAGAGATATACCATGTTCTTGGATGGGAAGAATCAACCTTGTGAAAATGACTCTACTACCCAAAGCAATCTACAGATTCAATGCAATCCCTATCAAATTACCACTGGCATTTTTCACAGAACTAGAACAAAAAATTTCACAATTTGTATGGAAACACAAAAGACCCCGAATAGCCAAAGCAATCTTGAGAACGAAAAAAGGAGCTGGAGGAATCAGGCTCCCTGACTTCAGACTATACTACAAAGGTACAGTAATCAAGACAGTATGGTACTGGCACAAAAACAGAAATATAGATCAATGGAACAGGATAGAAAGCCCAGCGATAAACCCACGCACATATGGACACCTTATCTTTGATAAAGGTGGCAGGAATGTACAGTGGAGAAAGGACAGCCTCTTCAATAAATGGTGCTGGGAAAACTGGACAGGTACATGTAAAAGTATGAGATTAGATCACTCCCTAACACCATACACAAAAATAAGCTCAAAATGGATTAAAGACCTAAATGTAAGGCCAGAAACTATCAAACTCTTAGAGGAAAACATAGGCAGAACACTCTATGACATAAATCACAGCAAGATCCTTTCTGACCCACCTCCTAGAGTAATGGAAATAAAAACAAAAATAAACAAATGGGACCTAATGAAACTGCAAAGCTTTTGCACAGCAAAGGAAACCATAATCAAGACCAAAAGACAATCCTCAGAATGGGAGAAAATATTTGCAAATGACAAAGGATTAATCTCCAAAATTTACAAGCAGCTCATGCAGCTCAATAACAAAAAAACAAACAACCCAATCCAAAAATGGGCAGAAGACCTAAATAGACATTTCTCCAAAGAAGATATACAGAATGCCAACAAACACATGAAAGAATGCTCAACATCATTAATCATTAGAGAAATGCAAATCAAAACTACAATGAGATATCATCTCACACCAGTCAGAATGGCCATCATCAAAAAATCTAGAAACAATAAATGCTGGAGAGGGTGCGGAGAAAAGGGAACACTCTTGCACTGCTGGTGGGAATGTGAATTGGTTCAGCCACTATGGAGAACAGTATGGAGGTTCCTTAAAAAACAACAAATAGAATTACCATATGAACCAGCAATCCCACTACTGGGCATATACCCTGAGAAAACCAAAATTTAAAAAGAGTCATGTACCAAAATGTTCATTGCAGTTCTATTTACAATAGCCCGGAGATGGAAACAACCTAAGCGCCCATCATCGGATGAATGGATAAAGAAGATGTGGCACATATATACAATGGAATATTACTCAGCCATAAAAAGAAATGAAATTGAGCTATTTGTAATGAGATGGATAGACCTAGAGTCTGTCATACAGAGTGAAGTAAGTCAGAAAGAAAAAGACAAATACCATATGCTAACACATATATATGGAATTTAAGGGGAAAAAAAGTCATGAAGAACCTAGGGGTAAGAGAGGAATAAAGACACAGACCTACTGGAGAACGGACTTGAGAATATGGGGAGGGGGAAGGGTGAGCTTTGACAGGGCGAGAGAGAGTCATGGACATATACACACTAACAAATGTAGTAAGGTAGATAGCTAGGCGGAAGCAGTCGCAAGGCATAGGGATATTAGCTCGGTGCTTTGGGAAAGCCTGGAGGGGTGGGATAGGGAGAGTGGGAGGGAGGGAGACGCAAGAGGGAAGACATATGGGAACATATGTATATGTATAACTGATTCACTTTGTTATAAAGCAGAAACTAACACACCATTGTAAAGCAATTATACCCCAATAAAGACTTTAAAAAAAAAAAGAAATTAGCACAGATACCGTTCCATAAGCCAAATATATAATAGAAAAGACCTACTCCTTGCTCAACGAAATGGACTCAACACCCGATATTCAATGCCTCGGAATATACCTGACAAGTAAGAATCTTAAAACCCATGGATTTATATGTCTCCATAAGGAAATCAAGCGTGTGTACAGCGGCCTAAACGCAGCAGTGAATATCCGATAAATCCCATTATCAAAATAAATTTCAAAAACAAAACACAATGACAGTGAAATAGAGAGCAATTCTTAAATAATTCATTCAGGGCTTGTGATGCAACCGGGATTTACCACAACTACACCCAGAGCTGGGTGAGACATAAGGCTGGACACTTCGGGCTGATAGCATTGGTGAGGTTCGGTGAGCAAATGCAGACCCTTTGAAGTCATACTGCATGGTACCCATTCCATGGGTCCCAACTCTCCAGGTTTAAGGGATTCTTCCTTCAGCTAAAACATGCATGGGAATCCCAGAGTATGGTCCACCGTGTGATTGGGAAACGTTGTCAAATGCATCTCAGGTTTCGTCCCCTGGTACGCGGGTTCAACATTTCAGATGCTTTACTAACACTCTCCCCACTTGGAGAGTCAGTGCCTTTAACCTCCTGTTTGGCACAGTTTGCAATTTCTGCGCAAGATGAACAGCAATAGGGAGAACCAATGAGGGACTAGCTGTAGATGTCTGCACGGGCAAACGTAACCCTCATTTCCCACCAGGAAGAGGAATTAACCAAAGGCTCAGCGTGCCCTGCCGGAAACAGATTAGGGCCTGAAGCAATCCTGTGGTTTTGCGGTCAGCTCACAAGAAAGCGATTTGAAGAAAGGAGCTCAGGGGCACTGTAATTCACAAACCTGCAGAGTTATGAATGACAGCTATCGTCCAAAAATGTATTGAAGTAAGTCTTCGAAGAGGACTTGAAAGCGGGGCAGAATTTCAGGAAAACGATTTCAGGGGGTAGACTGGAATTGCACTTAAAGCATAGGAAAAGAGGCAGAATGTCCACAATGATGCACTTGGCCAAAAAGGGTGTATGCGTTTTTTCCTGAATATATTCAGGAAAAAACGCATACGCCATTTTTTGGCCAACCAAGCTAGCGTGTAATGGAAATCTGCACTACAATGAAGTCTCACTGCCCCCCGGTCAAAAGGGCCATCTGAAAACAGTGTAAAATCCAGAAATGCAGGACAGGTCATGGAGAACAGGGAGCCTTGTTAGGCTGATGGGCGAGATGTAAATTGCCAACAGCCACTCTGGAGAAGTGTATGGTGTTTCCTGAAACACGTAGGAAACAAAGCAACACAGCCTATGGCACTTCCACTTATGTTCTTATAGCTTACGGAAATTAAAATAAAAAACACACAGCCACCCCAAAGTTTGGGACGGCTCTGTTTACAAGAACCTCCTCTACGGTACAAGTTAAATATCCGAGAAAGCAAAAAATGGATAAAGAAGTTGTGGTACGCATGTACAATGGAATATCACTCAGCAATGAAATCTACGTCACCAGGCCGGTAGCGGCATGATGAGTGGATTCAGGTAGGATGATTCTACGAGAAATAAGTCACACAGAAAAAGAAACATCATAAGCTATCACTAATACACGGAATGTAAACTTGGCTAC
Source organism: Delphinapterus leucas (assembly GCF_059928025.1). NCBI lineage: Eukaryota > Metazoa > Chordata > Mammalia > Artiodactyla > Monodontidae > Delphinapterus > Delphinapterus leucas. The sequence goes on along the minus strand of NW_028322236.1, from coordinate 18,364,732 downwards.
ACATGAACTGAGTTACAAAAGAGAACAGGGTCTCAAATTTAGAAAACCAACTTATGCTTGCTTATGGGGAAAGGTGAGTTGGGGTGCTGCATAAAACCAGAGATTGAAGTTAGCACAGATACCGTTCCATAAGCCAAATATATAAGAGAGAAGACCTACTCCTTGCTCAACGAAATGGACTCAAAACCCCATATTCAACGCCTGGGAATATACCTGACAAGTAAGAATCTTAAAACCCATGGATTTATATGTCTCCATAAGGAAATCAACTGTGTGTACAGTGGCCTAAACGCAGCAGTGAAAATCCGATAAATCCCATTATCAAAATAAATTTCAAAAACAAAACACAATGACAGTGAAATAGAGAACAATTCTTAAATAATTCATTCAGGGCTTGTGATGCAACCTGGATTTACCACATCTAGACCCAGAGCTGGGTGAGACATAAGGCTGGATACTTCGGGCTGATAGCATTGGTGAGGTTCGGTGAGCAAACACAGACCCTTTGAAGTCACACTGCATGGTACCCATTCCATGGGTCCCAGCTCTCCAGGTTTAAGGGATTCTTTCTTCAGGTAAAACATGCATGGGAAACCCAGAGTATGGTCCACCGTGTGATTGGGAAACGTTTTCAAGTGCCTCTCATGTTTCGTCCCCTGGTACTCGGGTTCACCATTCCAGAAGCTTTGCTAACACTCTCCCCACTTGGAGAGTCAGTGCCTTTAACGTCCTGTTTGGCACAGTTTGCAATTTCTGCACAAGATGAACAGGAATAGGGAGAACCAATGAGAGACTAGCTCTAGGTGTCTGCACGGGCAAGTGTAACGCTCATTTCCCACTAGGAAGAGGAATTAACGAAAGGCTCAGCGTGCCCTGCCGGAAACAGATTAGGGCCTGAAGCAATCCTGCGGTTTTGCGGCAAGCTCACAAGACAGCGATTTGAAGAAAGGAGCTCAGGGTCACTGTAATTCACAAACCTGCAGAGTTATGAATGACAGCTATCATCCAAAAATGTATTGAAGTAAGTCTTCGAAGAGGAGTTGAAAGTGGGGCAGAATTTCAGGAAAACGATTTGAGGGGGTGGACTGGAATTGCACTTAAAGCATAGGAAAAGAGGCAGAATGTCGACAATGATGCACTTGGCCAAAAAGGGCGTATTTGTTTTTTCCTGAATATATTCAGGAAAAAACGCATACACACTTTTTGGCCAACCAAGCAAGCGTGTAAAGGAAATCTTCACTATAATAAAGTCTCACTGCCCCCTGGTCAAAAGGGCCACCTGAAAAAAGTGTAAAATCCAGAAAGGCAGGACAGGTCATGGAGAACAGGGAGCCTTGTTATGCTGATGGGCGGGATGTAAATTGCCAACAGCCACTCTGCAGAAGAGTATGGTGTTTCCTGAAACACGTAGGACACAAAGCAACACAGCCTATGGCACTTCCACTTATGGTCCTATAGCTTAGGGAAATTAAAATCAAAAACACACAGCCACCCCAAAGTTTGGGATGGCTCTGTTTATAAGAACCTCCTCTATGGTACAAGTTAAATATCCGAGAAAGCAAAAAATGGATAAAGAAGTTGTGGTACGTACGTACAATGGAATATCACTCAGCAATGAAATCTATGTCATCAGGCCTGTTGCAGCATAATGAGTGGATGCAGCTACGATGATTCTAAGTGAAATTAGTCACACAGAGAAAGAAACATCATAAGATATCAGTAATAGACGGAATGTAAACTTGGCTACACATGAACTGAATTACAAAACAGAACAGGGTCTCAAATTTAGAAAACCAACTTATGCTTGCTTAAGCGGAAATGTGAGTTGGGGTGCTGCATAAAACCAGAGATTGAAATTACCACAGATACCCTTCCATAAGTCAAATACATTAGAGTCAAGGCCTACTCCTTGCTCAACGAAATGGACTCAACACCACACATTCAACGCCTAGGAATACACCTGACTAGTAAGAATCTTACAACCCATGGATTTATATGTCTACGTAAGAGAATCAAGCGTGTGTACAGCGGAATAAATGCAGCAGTGAAAATCCGATAAATCCAGTTATCAAAATGAATTACAAAAACAAAACACAATGACAGTGAAATAGAGAGCAATTCTTAAATAATTCATTCAGGGCTTGTGATGCAACCTGGATTTACCACATCTACACCCAGAGCTTGGTGAGACATAAGGCCGGACCCTTCAGGCTGATAGCATTGGTGAGGTTCGGTGAGCAAATGCAGACCCTTTGTAGTCATACTGCATGGTACCCATTCCATTGGTCCCAACTCTCCAGGTTTAAGGGATTCTTCCTTCAGCTAAAACATGCATGGGAAACCCAGAGTATCGTCCACCGTGTGACCGGTAAACATTTTTAAATGCATCTCAGTTTTCGTCCCCTGGTACTCGGGTTTACCATTCCAGACACTTTACTAACACTCTCCCCACTTGGAGAGTCAGTGCCTTTAACCTCCTGTTTGGCACAGTTTGCAATTTCTGTGCAACATGAACAGGAATAGGGAGAACCAATGAGAGACTAGCTGTAGGTATCTGCACGGGCAAATTTAACGCTCATTTCCCACTAGGAAGAGGAAATAGCCAAAGGCTCAGCATGCCGTGCCAGAACCAGATTAGGGCCTGAAGCAATCCTGCGGTTTTGTGGCCAGCTCACAAGAAAGCGAGTTGAAGAAAGGAGCTCAGAGCCACTGCCATTCACAAATCTGCAGAGTTATAAATGACAGCTATCGTCCAAAAATATCTGAAGTAAGGCTGCGAAGAGGACTTGAAAGCGGGGCAGAATTCCAGGAATACGATTTCAGGAGGTAAACGGGAAGTCCTTTGAAAGCATATTAAAGAGGCAGAACCTCGACAATGATGCCCTTGGTCTAAAGGGCATATCCGGTTTTTCCAGGGCCCTCATTAAAGAGGGTAGGAGGCTCCCAGCATGCTTCAGTGGCCAACAGAGGGCCCACCTCGCCAAGGCGACGTGAGCCAACCAGGCAGGAATGACCTCACATCAGAGGGCCCACCTCACAGAAGGTTAAAGTACCCAGCCAGGATCAGACTCTCACCAGAGTGCCCACATCAGCTAGGGGCTGGGAACCAGGCAGGAGTGTCTTCACACCCATGGGGCCACATCATCGAAAGTTGAGGTACCCAACACATGTTGTCTCAAACCAGAGGACCCACATCACCATGGATCTCGGATTGAGTCAGGCAGGAGTAGCCTCACAACACAGGGCCAATAGAATAAAAAAGCTGAGGAATCCTGCAGTGGGAACCTCCCAGCAGGTGGCCCAGAGCACCGAGTCTATGCGATCCAGGCCACAGTGAACTCACAGCAGAGGGCCCACATCATGAAACTGTGAGCAACCCAGCCATTGTGACCTCAGAGGAGAAGGCCCACATTCCCATGGGGTTGGGAACATGGCACGAGTGTCCTCACACCACTTAGCATGTATCAGAAAATGTGGGTACCCAGCAGTTAGGGCCTGACGCCAGAGGGCCCTCATCACGGAGGGGAGGAGGCTCCCAGCAGGCTCCAACTGACACAAGAGGGCCGACGTTGCCAAGGCGGGGTGTGCCAGCCAGGCAGGAGTGACCTCACAGCAGAGGGCCCACCTCACAGAAGGGTGAGGAACCCAGCCAGGATCACACTCTCATCAGAGGACCCACATCACCAAGGGGATAGGAACCAGGCAGGAGTGTCCTCACACCAGTGGGGCCACATAATTGAAAGGTGAGGGACCCAGCACACGTAGACTCAAACCAGAGCACACACTTCACCATGGGGCCTGGAGTGAAGCAGGCAGGAGGAGTCTCAAAACAGAGGGCCCATAGAAGAAAAAAGGTGAGGAATCCCGCAGTTGGAACCTCCCTGCAGTCGGCCAGCAGCAGCGAGGCTATGGGATCCAGGCCGGAGTGAACTCACACCAGAGGGCCCTCATCATGAAACTGAGCAACCCAATGTTGGGACCTCAGAGCAGAAGGCCAACATTCCCATGGGGTTGGGAACCTGGCAGGAGTGTACTCGCACCACAGGGTGCACATCAGAAAATTTTGGGAGCTCAGGAGTTAGGGCCTGACGCCAGCGGTCCCTCATTACCGAGGGGAGGAGACCCTCAGCAGGCACCAACTCCCAACTGAGGGCCCATGTATCCAAGGTGACGTGTGCCAGTCAGGCAGGAGTGACCTCACAGCAGAGGGCCTACCTCACAGAAGAGTGAGGAACCCAGCCAGCATAAGACTCTCACCAGAGAACCCACATCACCAAGGGGATCGGAAAAAGGCAGGAGTGTCCTCACACCAGTGGGGCCACATTATACAAAGGTGAGGAACCCAGCACATGTGGCCTAAACCAGAGGACCCACATTTCCAAGGGGCTCCAAGTGAGGCAGGCAGGAGTAGCCTAACAACACAGGGCCCACAGAATAAAAAATGTGAGGAATCCAGCAGTTTGAACCTCCCAGCAGGTGGCCCAGATCATGGAGTCTATGGGACCCAGGCCACAGTGAACTCACAGCAGAGGGCCCACATCATGAAACTGTGAGCAACCCAGCCGGTGGGACCTCAAAGCAGAAGGCCCACATCCCCATGGGGATGGGAACCTCACAGGAGTGTCCTCGCACAACTTAGAACATATCAGAAAATGGGGGAACCCAGCAGTTAGGGCCTGACGCCAGAGGGCCCTCATCACCGAGGAGAGGAGGCTACCAGCAGGCTCCAAATGCCACCAGAGGGCCGACGTCACCAAGGCAACGGGAGCAAGCCAGGCAGGAGTTACCTCACAGCAGAGGGCTCACCTCACAGGAGTGTGAGGAACCCAACCAGGATCAGACTCTAACCAGAGGGCCCACATCACCAAGGGGATGGAAACCAGGCAGGAGTGCCCTCACACCAGTGGGGCCACATCAGCAAAAGGTGAGGAACACAGCACATGTGGCCTCAAACAAGGGGACACACATCACGAAAGGGCTGGGAGTGAGGCATGCAGGAGGAGACTCAAAACAGAGGGCCCATGGAATAAAAAAGGTGAGGAACCCCGCAGTTGGAAGCTCCAAGCAGGTGGCCCAGAGCACCGAGGCTATGGGATCCATGCCGGAGTGAACTCACAGTAGACGGCCCACATTCTGACACTGTGAGCAACCCAGCCGTTGGGACCTCACAGCAGAAAGCCCACATCCCCATGGGGATGGGACCCTGGCAGGAGTGTACTCGCATGACAGGCCGCACATCAGAAAATTTTGGGAGCCCATGAGCTAGGGCCTGACGCCAGTGGGTCCTCATTACCGAGGGGAGGAGACTCCCAGCAGGCACCAACTCCCAAGTGAGGGCGCACATCGCCAAGGTGACGTGTGCCAGCCAGGCAGGAGTGACCTCACAGCAGAGGGCCCACCTCCCAGAAGTGTGAGGAATCCAGCCAGGATCAGACTCTCACCAGAGGGCCCCCATCACCAAGGGGATGGGAACCAGGCAGGAGTGTCCTCACACCAGTGGGGCCACATCAATAAAAGTGAGGAAACTGGCACAGGTGGCCTCAAACCAGAAGACCTACATCACAAATGGGCTGGGAGTGAGTCAGGAAGGAGGAGCGTGAAAACACAGGACCCAAAGAATAAAAAAGGTAAGGAATCCAGCAGTAGGAACCTCCCAGCAGGCGGCTCAGAGCACAGAGTCTATGGGACCTAGGCCTGAGTGAACTAACACCAGAGAGCCAACATCATGAAACGGTGAACAACACAGTTGTTGGGACCTTAGAGCAGAAGGCCCACATGCCCATGGGAATGGGAACCTGGCAGGAGTGCCCTCGCACCACTTAGCACGTATCAGAAAATGTGGGAACCCAGCAGTTAGGGCCTGATGCCAGAGGGCCTCATCACCTAGGGGAGGAGGCTCCCAGCAGGCTCCAACTGCCACCAGAGGGCCGACGTCGCCAAGGTGGGGTGTGCCAGCCAGGCAAGAATGACCTCAGAGAAGAGGGCCCACCTCACAGAAGTGTGAGGTACCCAACCAGGATCAGACTCTCGCCGGAGGGACCACATCACCAAGGGGATGGGAAGCAGGCAGGAGTGTCCTCACACCAGTGGGGCCACATCATCAAAAGATGAGGAACCCATCACATGTGGCCTCAAACCAGAGGACACACATCACCAAGGGGCTGGGAGTGAGGCAGGTGTCTGGAGGAGCACATTTAACTCTAATTTCCCACCAGGAAGAGGAATTAACCAAAGGCTCAGAGTGCCGTGCCACACCCTGATTACGGCCTGAAGCAAACCTGTGGTTTTGTGGCCAGCTTTCAAGGAAGCGAGTTAAGAAAGGAAATCACGGGCGCTGTAATTCACAAACCCACAGAGTTATAAATGACAGCTATTGGCAAAAATATATTGAAGTAAGTCTGCAAAGAGGACTTGAAAACGAGGCAGAATTGCAGGAATCATATATCAGGAGGTAGATTGGAATTGCGTTTAAAGCATGTGAAAAGCGGCAGATCTTTGACAGTGATGCACTTGGACAAAAAGTGCGTATACATTTTTTCCTGAATATATTCAGAAAAAACGCATATGCACTTTTTGGCCAACCAAGCACTCCAGCAATGGAAATCCACACTACATTGAAGTCTCATTTCCCATTCGTCAAAAGGGCCATCTGAAAAAAGTGTAAAAACCAGAAACACAGGACAGGCCATGGAGAACAGGGAGCCTTGTTATGCTGATGGGCGGGATGTAAATTGCCAACAGACACTCTGGAGATGTTTATGGTGTATCCTGAAACATCTGAAAAACAAAGCTACAGAGCCTAGGGCACTTCCACTTTTGCCCCTATAGCTTAGGAAATTTAAAATCAACAAGACACAGCCAACACAAAATTTAGGGCTGCTGTGTTTACAAGAACCTCCAGTCCAGTACAAATTAAATATCCCAGAAAGAAAAAAATGGATAAAGAAGTTGTGCTACCTACGTACAACGGAATGTCACTCAGCAATGAAATCAATGTCATCAGGCCTGTAGCAGCAAATTGAGTGGATTTAGGTATGATGATTCTAAGAGAAATATGTCACACACAGAAAGATAATTATCATAAGATATCACTAATAGAGGGAGTGTAAACTTGGCTACACATAAACTAAATTACAAAACCGAACAGAGTCTCACATTTAGATAAAAAACTTATGCATCCTTAAGGGGAAAGTTGAGTTGGGGTGCTGTATAAAACCAGAGATTGAAATTAGCACACATACCGTTCCATAAGCCAAATATGTAATAGACAAGACCTACTCTTTTCTCAACAAAATAGACTCCTCCATGGTGTATCACCTCACACCTGTTAGAATGGGCATCATCAGAAAATCTACAAACAACAAATGTTGGAATGGGTGTGGAGATAAGGAACCTTCTTCCACTATTTTTGGGAATGTAAATTGATACAGTCACTGTGGAGAACGTTATGGAGTTTCTTATAAAACTAAGAATAGAATTACCATATGATACAGCAATCCCAGTACTGGGCATATACCCAGACAAAACCATAAAACGAAAAGAGACATTCACCGCAATGTTCATTGCATCACTATTTACAATATCCAGGTAATGCAAGCAACCTAAATGTCCACAGACAGAAGAATGCATAAAGATGTGGTACAAGTATAAAATGGAATATTACTAAGCCATAAAAAGGAATGAAATTGGGTCATTTGTAGAGACGTTGATGGATCTAGAGACTGTCATACAGAGTGAAGTAAGTCAGAAAGAGAAAAACAAATCTTGTGTATTAATGCATATATGTGGAACCTAGAAAAATTGTACAGATGAACCGTTTGGCAAGGCAAAAATACAGCAACAGATGTAGACAACAAACGTATGGACACCAAGGGGGGAAAGCTGTTGGGGGTGGTGGTGGAAGGAGTTGACATATTGGGATTGGCATGTATACATTTATATGTATAAAAGAGATAACCACAAAGAACCTGCTTTATAAAAAAATAAAATAAAATTCAAAGTTAAAAAAATAAAATTAAAATAATTAAAACAGAAAAAATATTCTTCCCTTCACATACATGTATTTATATGAATAAATTATTTCCATGCTTATATCTGTAAATACAAAAAAGAGGAATAAAATCTACCTTGAACCAAAAATGAAAAAAAGAAAAAAAAACAGAACCTACAAGTTACACAGAGGAAAACCGTATCAGGGCCCTTGCTCCAGTTGTAAACAATTCTGAAGTTGGTCAGTGGTGGGGAATCATCTCCCATTCAGCCAGCAGGCCCTACGCAACAAGCGTCCTCATTGCAAAGCTGGGGGACCGTGTCGAGGCATCTGTGAGTAAACGTGGGCTGAGCCCCAGGCCAGCTGCTGCTGAAATGTTCCCACCCTTCCCAGGTAAAACACCTGAATATGTACAAGGACTTGAAAGCCTAGAGGAAGGGCCATGGAGCCACATGAGTGACAGCATGCCAGCCGACTTGGTGCCTGCAGGCCAGCCAGGATGGTCCTGGCCCTGGGTACTCTTCTGGAAGCTTTCCATTTCCCTGCCTGAGATACCCCTGCTGTCCCGGCCCCCACTGCATTCTTCCTTCCTCACCTCTGCCCAGGGAGAAATTCAAGCGGCAGGTATGGGTGACACATCCTCTTCTTTAGGAGGTGGCATCTTGGCAACTGCTGCAGAAAGTCCAGCAGAGCCCCACTCACACTGGGCCACCCACAAAGCCGTGGCATCTCACTCCCTCCCACCAGCCCAGCCCCGAGACTGCTGACTGGGCAGAGAAAATGGCGTCAGGCACAGCTGCAGGGGCTCTTGCTGCCTGGAGCGGTGTTTATATTGATCTCAACCCAGGCACACCTGGGGAGGACTGGTCGGCATGGTAAGGCTTCCCAGGCCAGCCAATAATCACCCCTCAGGGGCTCACAGTTGCCGAAAATGGAACTTTCTGAATCGGCCAGGTCCAAGGAACAGGTGTGGGCTCCTGAGAGTCAGGATGGACAAGGGGCTGCAGCTCTGGCTTGTTTTCTAATTATATTATCTGGCCCATGAGTGGGAGACAACTTCAAGAAAACCCTCTCCTAATGAGAGGAACCCAGGAGTCAGGGAGAGGAGGGGTGGGTGGTGGGTGGAGACAGAGGCCTGGTGCCCCGGGTGCAGTGGAAGTCTCTGGAAGACCAGGTGGAGGGAGGCCACACAGAGTGATGCCCAGGGTCACAGACCTGTCGGAGCTGCTGTTTGTTAGTTCAAGTCCTGCTCTGAGGTGCTCTGTGTCAGATCTGAGTGACAGGTGAGCTGGGAGTGCTCTGCAATGAGGGCGATGTGCACGGTTCCTCTGTGCCCAGCCCTGCCACCGTAACTGCAAGGGTAGCTCTGTATCCTGAGAGGGGTCTGACCACGAAAGCCCCGTGGTCTGGGGTGGGGGTAGGGTACCTGCGCAGGTGATCTCCATATCCTGGGATTGGCCTGATCTCGAGAGCCCCATGGGCTGCTGGAGTCCTGGTAAAGGATGTCAGGACAGTCAGTGAAGCCACCAAGGATATACCTCCAGTAGTTCCTAAAACCTACACCCTGCTGGTCATTCTACCAACCACCAGGACATGGTATTCTGTATTAGTCTTCAATGATGCCTTCTTTTGTATTCCGTTAGTGTCAGAGTCACAAGAAATTTTGGCTTGTGAGTGGCAGGACTCAACATACAACTAAAACAATACTTCTGGGCCGTCTTGCCCCAAGGGTTCAAAAATTCCCACACCATCTTTGGGGAAAGCTCAGCTAAAGACCTAAAAGTTCTACCACTGGAAAAGGAAACACTCCTTCAATATGCAGACGACATTCTGATCGCCAGCCCTACTAAGGAGACCTCTGAACTACCAAGCCAATAAAGGATACAAGTTGTCCAAGAAAAAGCTCAAATATCACAGACTACGGCGACCTGCCTGGGCTTCATTCTCACAGAAGGTCGGAGAAGCCCATCCCAGGAAAGGGAAGAAACAATTACAGCCTTACCCATATCTAAAACTAGAAGACAGCTTAGGGGTCCCCAGGGAGGCCAGGGTTTGCTGCTTCTGGATCCCTAACTACAGTCTACTAGCTGGACCTCTATATGAAACACTGAAAGGAAAAGATGATGATCCTTTTGAATAGAATCCAGAAGTGGCCTTTCAAGAATGGAAAGAGCAGTCAATTCAGACCCTTGCCCTGGAACTCCCTAATTTAGCTAAACCCTTTGATCTTTACATTCCTGGTGAAAAGGGAATCGCCATTGGAGTATTAGTGCAAAAACTGGGACCACTTGAAATGGAACAATGCAAGAATGCCATCCAGGTAGGATAAACTACAGTCACCAAGGGACTTGGCCCACTGCCACATCTGGCCAAGATACTGGCGGTATCTAAAAACCTGGAAATCAGCAGCACAAAAGGCCACCTCCCTCCTAAGGGAAAAGGACCCCACGTGGTGATCCTAACCCCCAACCATGCCCTGAAGTTGCAGGGTTTGCTCCGTGGGCACACTGACCTCGAATGAGGTGGCCCTCCAACTCCAACCTCCAGAGAGATAACCGGGAGCAACGGGGCACCATGACGACTCATGTGACCATCACTTGACCTGGAGTTTCTCTCATAAAACAACAAAAGTGTGTCCCAAAAGAGTAGACTACTGCTTGCAGGACTTACTGCACCCAGAGCGGACCTAATAATCTTGGCAGGGGAAAAGTATATCACGCTGTCAGCATAGAAAAGCCTACAGACACTGTGATAATGGTGGCCAATAAGACCGGCTGGACTCCTGTTTACTTCAAAAGGCTGTTGACTCAGTGGCCATCATGATCCTTCATCACCACTGACCCTGGATTGTCTGGGAGTTGAGCGGACAGGGTCCTGACACCTGGTGCTGTTTTTACGTTAATCCAGGGGCCTAATTGAAGAAAGCGCAGACTACTGGTCGGAGCATCTAGGCTGGCAGAAACGGTCAGCCTAAGGTGGCCGAACAAATGTGGGGCGGGGTGAAACTGGACCTCACAGCGTCACTGCACATCTCCTTCCTGGACCCTTAAAGGTCATTAGAATCTATAACACTTCCAATACTGGTGCTCAGGCGGACGAGCAGGGAGGCAGGAGGCCTGGGGACAATCAACGTCACCTGGAGGCTGCTGGGAAGTTCTGACCCTCGCCCACAGGTATGAGGGCTCCTAACTCAGCACTCAGCAGTTACAGAAGAAGGGTCTGCACCCTCAGCACTCCAAGAATGAGGAAGGGGACAAAATGCAGAAGAGGGGTTTGTCCCAGGCAAAGCCCCTTAAAAATCCCTGGGAGATAAAAATAGAATCTGGGCAATAAAATAAAGTCTAACCTTTTTTATCCTTTGTGCTTTGTCTAATTTCACGTGCTCCTAGGGTCCCGCATACAGAGGTTCCACACCCGGCACTTCAGACCAGATTTTCTAGTGCAGAATGGCTGGGTCGACACCTCAGATCCTGGGGCACAGTGCACACTCCGTGATATAGAGCCTGAGCTGCAGCCAGCCGGGCCCTCAAGAGCTCCGCCCCCTCCCTCCCACTGACTCTGACAGGATCTCTACACAGCAGCCCAGCCCACAGCCCACGGGGTAGCACATGCTCTCACCTCTCCATTCTCTGATCAAAATATAAAGTTTCCTTTGCTTCTGAACCAAACTCAGTCTCGATCTTTTGGCTCCAATGACACTGGGCAGGGGGACACTTGTTGGGATCCACTCTGGAGGATCAGTAACAGAAATTGAGAACATTGTAACTTCAATGAACAGATGTGTGAGCCAAACTGTAATTAACATAGAACAGTGTATAAGGCTCGGTTAAAATAAAATGTTTCTAACACTTCCATTTGATATTTCCATCACTTTATTATAAGCAAGTTCAGTGAAAAGGTTTGTCTTATTTGTCAGGTCAATATTAGAGAAACGAAGTGATTTCTTTCCAAGGATGTACATCTAGTAATCTTGGTTAAAGCTTCAATCTTGTTTTAAATGCTTTTCCATTGAAAATGATACCTCTCTTTCAGCTCCCCCATTTATGAGAAGTATAAAGTCTTATAATTTATTATTACCAAAGGGGAAAGGTGAGAGGAGGGATAAATTAACAGTTTGAGATTAACACATACACACTGCTATGTATAAAATCGATCATCAACAAGGAACTACTGTATAGCACCAGGAACTACACTCAATATTTTACAATAACCTATAAGGGGAAATAATCTGAAAAAGAATAGATATTTTTATTGACATCATCTATCAATGACAGTTAAAATGGAACCTAAGGGAAGCCGGTGGTGAGTGCTTCTGACCCTGAAGACTTCAGTCATCTAAAGTTTGGACTCTGCCTACTTCCCAAGGCCCTTAATGAACATATGTGTAGCCGTAGCTTAAAAAATTCCCCAGTTTGGGTTGTGGAGAGACACTGATTTTGTAAAAGCCCTGGTGTTCTCCTCATATGAATGGGACACTTTCTACAGCTAAAACTTGCCTGTCACACCCAGAGGATGGTATAACATCTGATCGGGAAGAGTTTGGAAAAGGCATCTCATCTCCTCATCTCCTGGTGCTCGGGTTCACCCCTCCAGCGTCTTTACGAACAGTCTCCCCACTTGGAGATGTCAGCACTGTCAACATCTTGTTGCAGACAGTTTGGAATTTGTCCAGAGGATGAAGCAGAAGGTGGAGGAACAATGAGAGACAAGTCTTAGGTGTTCGGACAGGCACATGTCACTCTTATTTCCAATCAGGAAGACGAATTGACCAAAGGCTAGGGTTGCCCATGGAAACAGAATAGGGCTTGAGGAAATCCCGCTGCTTTGTGGCCAGTTCCCATAAACACAAGTTGAAAAATGGAACTCAGGGACACTAAAATTCACGAAACTGCAGAGTTGAAAATATCTGTCACTGAAAAATGTCTTGAGGAAAGTCAGAGAAAAGGATGTGTAAGCAACGGAGAATGGCAGGAAAGGGATTGGAAGAGGTAGAAAGGACTCGCCATTAAGCACAAGAAAAGGGGCTGAACATTGCCAACATTGCAGTTGGCCAAAAAGGGTTTATGCGTCTTTTTCTGTATATATTCAAGAAAAGGCCATACACTTTTTTAGCCAACCAAACAGGTGGGCACTGGAAATCAATACTACAAAACATATCACTTCGCATCAGTCAGAAGAGCCGTCCTCATAAAGTGTAAACACCAGAAATGCAGGACAGGGCAAGGAGAAAAGGGAGCCCTGTGAGGCTTATACTGGAAATGTATATTGCCAACGGTCACTCTGGAGAAGTGTATTGTGTTTACTAAAGCATCTAAAAAATGAGCTACAGAGCACAGGGCACTTGCACTCATGGACGTATATCTTGGGAAAAACAAAAATCGAGAGGACACAGGCACCCCAATGTATACCGCCTCACTGTTTAAAATATCCTCGACTAGGATATAACTTAAATGTCTCTGGAGGGAAAAAATGGATACAGATGTGGTGCTTATGTAGAGTGGAATATGACTCAGCCTGGAAATCAATGAAATATGGCCACTTGTAACAACTCCAGAGGAGTTACGTATGATCATTCAAAGTCAGAGAATTCAAAAACAAAAAGACATACTATATCACTAATACATGGAATGTAAACTTGGCTACACATGAACTGAATTACAAAACAGAACAGGGTCTCAAATATAGAAAACCAACTTATTCTTGCTTAAGGATAAAGGTGAGTTGGGGTGCTGCATAAAACCAGAGATTGAAATTAGCACAGATACAGTTCCATAAGCCAAATATGTAATAGTCAAGACCTACAACTTGCTCAACAAAATGGACTAAACACCCCATATTCAACGCCTAGGAATATACCTGACTAATAAGAATCTTCAAACCCATGGTTTTATATGTCTCTGTAAGAGAATCAAGCGTGTGTACAGTGGCATGAACACATCAGTGAAAATACGATAAATCCCATTATCAAAATAAATTACAGAAACAAAAAACACAATGACAGTGAAATAGAGAGCAATTCTTAAATAACTCATTCAGTGCCTGTGATGCAACCTGGATTTACCACATCTACACCCAGAGCTGAGTGAGACATAAGGCTGGACACCAGGCTGATAGCATTGGTGAGGTTCGGTGAGCAAATTCAGACCCCTTGAAGTACCCATTCCATGGGTCCCAACTCTCCAGGTTTAAGGGATTCTTCCTTCAGCTAAAACATGCCTGGGAAACCCACAGTATAGTGCACCGTGTGACTGGCAAACGTTTTCCAATGCATCTCAGGTTTCGTCCCCTTTTACACGGGTTCACCATTCCAGATGCTTTACTAACACTCTCCCCACTTGGAGAGTCAGTGCCTTTAAACTCCTGTTTGGCACAGTTTGCAATTTCTGCGCAAGATGAACAGGAATAGGGAGAACCAATGAGACACTAGCTGTAGGTGTCTGCCCGGGCAAATGTAATGCTCATTTCCCACCAGGAAGAGGAATTATCCAAATTCACAAACCTGCAGAGTTATAAATGACAGCTATCGTCCAAATATATATTGAAGGAAGTCAGCGAAGAGGACTTGAAAGTGGGGCAGAAATTCAGGAAAACGATTTCAGTGGGTAGACTGGAATTGCATTTAAAGCATAGGAAAAGAGGCAGAAGGTCGACAATGGTGCACTTGGCCAAAAAGTACGTATGCGTTTTTTCCTGAAAATATTCAGGAAAAAACGCATACGCACTTTTTGGCCAACCAAGCAAGCATGTTAAAGAAATCTGCACTACAGTGAAGTCTCACAGCCCCCCAGTCAAAAGGGCCATCTGAAAAAAGTGTAAAATCCAGAAAGGCAGCACAGGCCATGGAGAACAGAGAGCCGTGTTATGCTGATGGACGGGATGTAAATTGCCAACAGCCACTCTGGAGAAGTGTATAGTGTTTCCTCAAACACCTAAAAAACAAAGCAATGGAGCCTACGGAACTTCCACTTATGGTCCTATAGCTTAGGGAAATTAAAATCAAAATCACACAGCCACCCCAAAGTTTCCAACGGCTCTGTTTACAAGAACCTTGTCTATGGTACAAGTTAAATATCCCAGAATGAAAAAATGGATCAAGAAGTTGTGGTATGTACGTACAATGGAATATCACTCACCAATGAAATCTATGTCATCAGGTCCGTCGTGGCATAATGAGTGGATTCAGGTACGATGATTCTAAGTGAAATAAGACACACAGAAAATGAAAAATCATAAGATATCACTAATACACGGAACATAAACTTGGCTACACATGAACTGAATTACAAAACAGAACAGGGTCTCAAATTTAGAAAACCAACTTATGCTTGCTTATAGGGAAAGGTGAGTTGGGGTGCTGCATAAAACCAGAGATTGAAATTAGCACAGATAATGTTCCATAAGCCAAATATATAATAGACAAGACCTACACCTTGCTCAACGAAATGGACTCAACACCCCATATTCAACGCCTGGGAATATACCTGACAAGTAAGAAACTTAAGACCCATGGATTTATATGTCTCCATAAGGAAGTCAAGCGTGTGTACAGTGGCCTAAATGCAGCAGTGAAAATCCGATAAATCCGATTAACAAAATAAATTTCAAAAACAAAACACAATGACAGTGAAATAGAGAGCAATTCTTAAATAATTCATTCAGGGCTTGTGATGCAACCTGCATTTACCACATCTACACCCAGAGCTGGGTGAGACATAAGGCTGGACACATCGGGCTCATAGCATTGGTGAGGTTTGGTGAGCAAACGCAGACCCTTTGAAGTCATATTGCATGGTAGCCATTCCATGGGTCCCAACTCTCCAGGTTTAAGGGATTCTTCCTTCAGCTAAAACATGCATGTGAAACCCAGAGTATGGTCCGCCGTGTGATTGGGAAACGTTTTCAAATGCATCTCAGGTTTCGTCCCCTGGTACTCGGGTTCACCGTTCCAGACGCTTGACTAACACTCTCCCCACTTGGAGAGTCAGTGCCTTTAACCTCCTGTTTGGCACAGTTTGCAATTTCTGCGCAAGATGAACAGGAATAGGGAGAACCAATGAGAGACTAGCTGTAGGTGTCTGCACGGGCAAATGAAACGCTCATTTCCCACCAGGAAGAGGAATTAACCAAAGGCTCAGCATTCCCTGCCGGAACCAGGTTAGGGCCTGAAGCAATCCTGCGGTTTTGCGGCCAGCTCACAAGAAAGCGAGTTGAAGAAAGGAGCTCAGGGGCACTGTAATTCACAAACCTGCAGAGATATGAATGACAGCTATCATCCAAAAATGTATTGAAGTAAGTCTTCGAAGAGGACTTGAAAGCGGGGCAGAATTTCAGGAAAAGGATTTCAGGGGGTAGACTAGAATTGCACTTAAAGCATAGGATAAGAGGCAGAATGTCGACAATGATGCACTTGGACAAAAAGTGCATATGCGTTTTTTCCTGAATATATTCAGGTAAAAACGCACACGCACTTTTTGGCCAACCAAGCAAGCGTGTAAAGGAAATCTCCACTACAATGAAGTCTCACTGCCCCCAGGTCCAAAGGGCCATCTGAATCAAGTGTAAAATCCAGAAAGGTAGGACAGGTCATGGAGAAGAGGGAGCCTTGTTATGCTGATGGGCGGGATGTAAATTGCCAACAGCCACACTGGAGAAGTGTATGGTGTTTCCTGAAACACGGAGGAAACAAAGCAACACAGCCTATGGCACTTCCACTTAGAGTCCTATAGCTTAGGGAAATTTAAATCAAAAACACACAGCTACCCCAAAATTTGGGACGGCTCTGTTTACAAGAACCTCGTCTACGGTACAAGATAAATTTCCGAGAAAGCATAAAATGGATAAAGAAATTGTGGTACGTACGAACAATGGAATATCACTCAGCAATGAAATCTACGTCATCAGGCCCGTAGCGGCATAATGAGTGGATTCACATACGACGATTCTACGAGAAATAAGTCATACAGAAATAGAAACATCATAAGATATCACTAATACACGTAACGTAAACTTGGCTACACATGAACTGAATTACAAACAGAACAGGGTCTCAAATTTAGAAAGCCAACTTATGCTTGCTTATGGGGAAAGGTGAGTTGGGGTGCTGCATAAAACCAGAGATTGAAATTAGAACAGATACCGTTCCATAAACCAAATATATAATAGACAAGACCTACTCCTTGCTCAACGAAATGGACTCAACACCCCATATTCAACGCCTGGGAATATACCTGACAAGTAAGAATCTTAAGACACATGGATTTATATGTCTCCATAAGGAAATCAAGCGTGTGTACAGCGGCCTAAACGCAGCAGTGAAAATCCGGTAAATCCCAGTATCAAAATAAATTGCAAAAACAAAACACAATGACAGTGAAATAGAGAGCAATTCTTAGACAGCAATTCTCAAATAATTCATTAAGGGCTTGTGATGAAACCTGGATTTACCACATCTACACCCAGAGCTGGGTGTGACATAAGGCTGGACACTTCGGGCTGATAGCATTGGTGAGGTTCGGTGAGCAAACGCAGACCATTTGAAGTCATACTGCATGGTACCAATTCCATGGGTCCCAACTCTCCAGGTTTAAGGGATTCTTCCTTCAGTTAAAACATGCATGGGAAGCCCAGAGTACGGTCCCCCGTGTGATTGGGAAACGTTTTCAAATGCATCTCAGTTTTGGAGCCCAGGGACTCGGCTTCACCATTCCAGACGCTTTACTAACACTCTCCCCACTTGGAGAGTCAGTGCCTTTAACCTCCTGTTTGGCACAGTTTGCAATTTCTGCACAAGATGAACAGGAATAGGTAGAACCAATGAGAGACTAGCTGTAGGTGTCTGCACGGGCAAATGGAACGCTCATTTCCCACCAGGAAGAGGAATTAACCAAAGACTCAGCATGCCCGGCCGGAAACAGATTAGGGCCTGAACCAATCCTGCGGTTTTGCGGCCAGCTCACAAGAAAGCGAGTTGAGGAAAGGAGCTCAGGGGCACTGTAATTCACAAACATACAGAGTTATGAATGACAGCTATCGTCCCAAAATGTATTGAAGTAAGTCTTAAAAGAGGACTTGAAAGCGGGGCAGAATTTCAGGAAAACGATTTCAGGGGGTTGACTGGAATTGCACTTAGAGCATAGGAAAAGAGGCAGAATGTCGACAATGATGCACTTGGCCAAAAAGGGCGTATGCGTTTTTTCCTGAATATATTCAGGAAAAAACGCATACGCCCTTTTTGTCCAACCTAGCAAGCATATAAAGGAAATCTGCACTACAAGGAAGCCTCACTGCCCCCCCGCTCGGTCTAAAGGGCCATCTGAAAATAGTGTAAAATCCAGAAAGGCAGGACAGGTCTTGGAGAACAGGGAGCCTTGTTATGCTGATGGGAGGGATGTAAATTGCCAACAGTCACTATGGAGAAGTGTATGGTGTTTCCTGAAACACGGAGGAAACAAAGCAACACAGCCTATGGCACTTCCACTTAGGGTCCTATAGCTTAGGGAAATTAAAATAAAAAACACACAGCCACCCCAAAGTTTGGGACGGCTCTGTTTACAAGAACCTCGTCTATGGTACAAGTTAAATATCCGAGAAAGCAAAAAATGGATAAAGAAGTTGTGGTACGCACGTACAATGGAATATCACTCAGCAAAGAAATCTACGTCATCAGGCCTGTAACGGCATAATGACTGGAATCAGGTACGACGATTCTACGAGAAATAAGTCACACAGAAAAAGAAACATCATAAGGTATCACTAATACACGGAATGTAAACTTGTCTACACATGAACTGAATTACAAAACAGAACAGGGTCTCAAATTTAGAAAACCAACTTAGGCCTGCTTATGGGGAAAGGTGAGTTGGGGTGCTGCATAAAACCAGAGATTGAAATTAGCACAGATACCGTTCCATAAGCCAAATATATAAGAGACAAGACCTACTCCTGGCTCAACGAAATGGACCCAACACCCCATATTCAACGCCTGGGAATATACCTGACAAGTAAGAATCTTAAAACCCATGGATTTATATGTCTCCATAAGGAAATCAAGTGTGTGTACAGTGGCCTAAACGCAGCAGTGAAAATCCGATAAATCCCATTATCAAAATAAATTTCAAAAACAAAACACAATGCCAGTGAAATAGAGAGCAATTCTTAAATAATTCATTCAGGGCTTGTGATGCAACCTGGATTTACCACATCTACACCCAGAGCTGGGTGAGACATAAGGCTGGACACTTTGGGCTCATAGCATTGGTGAGGTTCGGTGAGCAAACGCAGACCCTTTGAAGTCATACTGCATGGTACCCATTCTATGGGTCCCAACTCTCCAGGTGTAAGGGATTCTTCCTTCAGCTAAAACATGCATGGGAAACCCAGAGTATGGTCCACCGTGTGTTTGGGAAACGTTTTCAAATGCATCTCAGTTTTCGTCCCGTGGTACTCGTGTTCACCATTCCAGACGCTTTACTAACACTCTCCCCACTTGGAGAGTCAGTGCCTTTAACCTCTTCTTTGGCACAGTTTGCAATTTCTACGCAAGAGGAACAGGAATAGGGAGAACCAATGAGAGTCTAGCTGTAGGTGTCTGCACAGGCAAATGGAACGCTCATTTACCACCAGGAAGTGGAATTAACCAAAGGCTCAGCATGCCCTGCCGGAAGCACATTAGGGCCTGAAGGAATCCTGCGGTTTTGCGGCCAGCTCACAAGAAAGCGAGTTGAAGAAAGGAGCTCAGGGCCACTGTAATTCACAAACCTGCAGAGTTATGAATGACAGCTCTCATCCACAAATGTATTGAAGAAAGTCTTGGAAGAGGACTTGAAAGCGGGGCAGAATTTCAGGAAAACGATTTCAGGGGGTAGACAGGAATTGCACTTAAAGCATAGGAAAAGAGGCAGAATGTCGACAATGATACACTTGGCCAAAAAGGGCGTATGCGTTTTTTCCTGAATATATTCAGGATAAAATGCATACGCCCTTTATGGCCAACCAAGCAAGCGTGTAAAGGAAATGTGCACTACAATGAAGTCTCACTGCCCCCCGGTCAAAAGGGCCATCTGAAAAAAGTGTAAAATCCAGAAAGGCAGGACAGGTCATGGAGAACAGGGAGCCTTGTTATGCTGATGGGCGGGATGTAATTTGCCAACAGCCACTCTGGAGAACTGTATGGTGTTTCCTGAAACACGTAGGAAACAAAGCAACACAGCCTATGGCACTTCCACTTATGGTCCTATAGCTTACGAAAATTAAAATCAAAAACACACAGCCACCCCAAAGTTTGGGACGGCTCTGTTTACAAGAACCTCGTCTACGGTACAAGTTAAATATCCGAGAAAGCAAAAAATGGATAAAGAAGTTGTGGTACGCACCTAGTATGTAATATCACTCAGCAATAAAATCTACATCATCAGGCCCGTAGTGGCATAATGAGTGGATTCAGGTACGACGATTCTACGAGAAATAAGTCACACAGAAATAGAAACATCATAAGTTATCACTAATACACGGAATGTAAACTTGGCTACACATGAACTGAATTACAAAACAGAACAGGGTCTCAAATTTAGAAAACCCACTTATGCTTGCTTATGGGGAAAGGTGAGTTGGGGTGCTGCATAAAACCAGAGAATGAAATTAGCACAGATACCGTTCCATAAGCCAAATATATAATAAACAAAACCTACTCCTTGCTCAACGAAATGGACTCAACAGCCCATATTCAACGCCTGGGAATATACCTGACAAGTAATAATCTTAAAACCCATGGATTTATATGTCTCCATAAGGAAATCAAGCATGTGTACAGCGGCCTAAACGCAGCAGTGAAAATCCGATAAATCCCATTATCAAAATAAATTTCAAAAACAAAACACAATGACAGTGAAATAGAGAGCAATTCTTAAATAATTCATTCAGGGCTTGTGATGCAACCTGCATTTACCACATCTACACCCAGAGCTGGGTGAGACATAAGGCTGGACACTTCGGGCTAATAGCATTGGTGAGGTTCGGTGAGCAAACGCAGACCCTTTGAAGTCATACTCCATGGTACGCATTCCATGGGTCCCAACTCTCCAGGTTTAAGGGATTCTTCCTTCAGCTAAAACATGCATGGGAAACACAGTGTATGGTCCACCATGTGGTTGGGAAACGTTTTCAAATGCATCTCAGTTTTCGTCCCCTGGTACTCGGGTTCACCATTCCAGACGCTTTACTAACACTCTCCCCACTTGGAGAGTCAGTGCCTTTAACCTCTTCTTTGGCACAGTTTGCAATTTCTGCGCAAGATGAACAGGAATAGGGAGAACCAATGAGGGACTAGCTGTAGGTATCTGCACGGGCAAATGGAACGCTCATTTCCCACTAGGAAGAGTAATTAACCAAAGGCTCAGCATGCCCGGCCGGAAACAGATTAGGGCCTGAAGGAATCCTGTGGCATTGCGGCCAGCTCACAAGAAAGCGAGTTGAAGAAAGGAGCTCAGAGGCACTGTAATTCACAAACCTGCAGAGTTATGAATGACAGCTATCGTCCAAAAATGTATTGAAGTAAGTCTTCGAAGAGGACTTGAAAGCGCGGCAGAATTTCAGGAAAACGATTTCAGGGGGTAGACTAGAATTGCACTTAAAGCATAGGAAAAGAGGCAGAATGTCGACAATGATGCACTTGGACAAAAAGGGCGTATGCGTTTTTTCCTGAATATATTCAGGAAAAAACGCATACACACTTTTTGGCCAACCAAGCAAGCGTGTAAAGGAAATCTGCACTATAACGTAGTCTCACTGCCCCCCGGGCAAAAGGGCCATCTGAAAAAAGTGTAAAATCCAGAAAGGCAGGACAGGTCATGGAGAACAGGGAGCCTTGTTATGCTGATGGGCAGGATGTAAATTGCCAACAGCCACTCTGGAGAACTGTATGGTGTTTCCTGAAACACGTAGGAAACAAAGCAACACAGCCTATGGCACTTCCACTTATGGTCCTATAGCTTAGGGAAACTAAAATCAAAAACACACAGCCACCCCAAAGTTTGGGACGGCTCTGTTTACAAGAACCTCGTCTACGGTACAAGTTAATTATCCGAGAAAGCAGAAAATGGATAAAGAAATTGTGGTACGCACGTACAATGGAATATCACTCAGCAATGAAATCTACGTCATCAGGCCCGTAGCGGCATAATGAGTGTATTCAGGTATGATGATTCTACGAGAAATAAGTCACACAGAAAAAGAAACATCATAAGATATCACTAATACACGGAATGTAAACTTGGCTACACATGAACTGAATTACAAAACAAAACAAGGTCTGAAATTTAGAAACCGAACTTATGCTTGCTTATGGGGAAACGTGAGCTGGGGTGCTGCATAAAACCAGAGATTGAAATTAGCACAGATACCGTTCCATAAGCCAAATATATAAAAGACCAAACCTACTCCTTGCTCAACTAAATGGACTCAACACCCCATATTCAACGGCTGGGAATGTACCTGTCAAGCAAGAATCTTAAAACCCATGGATTTATATGTCTCCATAAGGAAATCAAGCATGTGTACAGCGACCTAAACACAGTAGTGAAAATCCGATAAATCCCATTATCAAAATAAATTTCAAAAACAAAACACAATGACAGTGAAATAGAGAGCAATTCTTAGACAGCAATTCTCAAATAATTCATTAAGGGCTTGTGATGCAACCTGGAATTACCACATCTACACCCAGAGCTGGGTGTGACATAAGGCTGGACACTTCGGGCTGATAGCATTGGTGAGGTTCGGTGAGCAAACGCAGACCCTTTGAAGTCATACTGCATGGTACCCATTCCATGGGTCCCAACTCTCCAGGTGTAAGGGATTCTTCCTTCAGTTAAAACATGCATGGCAAGCCCAGAGTACGGTCCCCCGTGTGATTGAGAAACGTTTTGAAATGCATCTCAGTTTTCGAGCCCAGGGACTCGGCTTCACCATTCCAGACGCTTTACTAACACTCTCCCCACTTGGAGAGTCAGTGCCTTTAACCTCCTGTTTGGCACAGTTTGCAATTTCTGCGCAAGGTGAACAGGAATAGGGAGAACCAATGAGAGACTAGCTGTAGGTGTCTGCACGGGCAAATGGAACGCTCATTTCCCATCAGGAAGAGGAATTAACCAAAGGCTCTGCATGCCCTGCCGGAAACAGATTAGGGCCTGAAGCAATCCTGCGGTTTTGGGGGCAGCTCACAAGAAAGCGAGTTAAAGAAAGGAGCTCAGGGGCACTGTAATTCAGAAACCTGCAGAGTTATGAATGACAGCTATCGTCCAAAAATGTATTGAAGTAAGTCTTCGAAGAGGACTTGAAAGCGGGACAGAATTTCAGGAAAACGATTTCAGGGGGTAGACTGGAATTGCACTTAAAGCATAGGAAAAGAGTCAGAATGTCGACAATGATGCACTTGGCTAAAAGGGCATATGCGTTTTTTCCTGAATATATTCAGGAAAAAACGCATACGTGCTTTTTGGCCAACCAAGCAAGCCTGTAAATGAAATCTGCAATACAATGAAGTCTCACTGCCCCCTGGTCAAAAGGGCCATTTGAAAAAATTGTAAAATCCAGAAACGCAGGACAGGTCTTGGAGAAGAGGGAGCCTTGTTATGCTGATGGGAGGGATGTAAATTGCCAACAGTCACTATGGAGAAGTGTATGGTG
This sequence comes from Delphinapterus leucas, assembly GCF_059928025.1. Classification (NCBI taxonomy): domain Eukaryota; kingdom Metazoa; phylum Chordata; class Mammalia; order Artiodactyla; family Monodontidae; genus Delphinapterus; species Delphinapterus leucas. The sequence goes on along the minus strand of NW_028322236.1, from coordinate 18,341,061 downwards.
TTTCCTGAAACACGTAGGAAACAAAGCAACACAGCCTATGGCACTTCCACTTAGGGTCCTATAGCTTAGGGAAATTAAAATAAAAAACACACAGCCACCCCAAAGTTTGGGACGGCTCTGTTTACAAGAACCTCGTCTACGGTACAAGTTAAATATCCGAGAAAGCAAAAAATGGATAAAGAAATTGTGGTACGCACGTACAATGGAATATCACTCAGCAATGAAGTCTACGTCATCAGGCCTGTAGCGGCATAATGACTGGAATCAGGTACGACGATTCTACGAGAAATAAGTCACACAGAAAAAGAAATATCATAAGGTATCACTAATACACGGAATGTAAACTTGTCTACACATGAACTGAATTACAAAACAGAACAGGGTCTCAAATTTAGAAAACCAACTTATGCCTGCTTATGGGGAAAGGTGAGTTGGGGTGCTGCATAAAACCAGAGATTGAAATTAGCACAGATACCGTTCCATAAGCCAAATATATAAGAGACAAGACCTACTCCTGGCTCAACGAAATGGACTCAACACCCCATATTCAACGCCTGGGAATATACCTGACAAGTAAGAATCTTAAAACCCATGGACTTATATGTCTCCATAAGGAAATCAAGTGTATGTACAGTGGCCTAAACGCAGCAGTGAAAATCCGATAAATCCCATTATCAAAATAAATTTCAAAAACAAAACACAATGCCAGTGAAATAGAGAGCAATTCTTAAATAATTCATTCAGGGCTTGTGATGCAACCTGCATTTACCACATCTACACCCGGAGCTGGGTGAGACATAAGGCTGGACACTTCGGGCTCATAGCATTGGTGAGGTTCGGTGAGCAAACGCAGACCCTTTGAAGTCATACTGCATGGTACCCATTCTATGGGTCCCAACTCTCCAGGTGTAAGGGATTCTTCCTTCAGCTAAAACATGCATGGGAAACCCAGAGTATGGTCCACCGTGTGTTTGGGAAACGTTTTCAAATGCATCTCAGTTTTCGTCCCGTGGTACTCGTTTTCACCATTCCAGACGCTTTACTAACACTCTCCCCACTTGGTGAGTCAGTGCCTTTAACCTCTTCTTTGGCACAGTTTGCAATTTCTACGCAAGAGGAACAGGAATAGGGAGAACCAATGAGAGTCTAGCTGTAGGTGTCTGCACAGGCAAATGGAACGCTCATTTACCACCAGGAAGTGGAATTAACCAAAGGCTCAGCATGCCCTGCCGGAAACACATTAGGGCCTGAAGGAATCCTGCGGTTTTGCGGCCAGCTCACAAGAAAGCGAGTTGAAGAAAGGAGCTCAGGGCCACTGTAATTCACAAACCTGCAGAGTTATGAATGACAGCTCTCATCCACAAATGTATTGAAAAAAGTCTTGGAAGAGGACTTGAAAGCGGGGCAGAATTTCAGGAAAACGATTTCAGGGGGTAGACTGGAATTGCACTTAAAGCATAGGAAAAGAGGCAGAATGTCGACAATGATACACTTGGCCAAAAAGGGCGTATGCGTTTTTTCCTGAATATATTCAGGATAAAACGCATACGCCCTTTATGGCCAACCAAGCAAGCGTGTAAAGGAAATGTGCACTACAATGAAGTCTCACTGCCCCCCGGTCAAAAGGGCCATCTGAAAAAAGTGTAAAATCCAGGAAGGCAGGACAGGTCATGGAGAACAGGGAGCCTTGTTATGCTGATGGGCGGGATGTAATTTGCCAACAGCCACTCTGGAGAACTGTATGGTGTTTCCTGAAACACGTAGGAAACAAAGCAACACAGCCTATGGCACTTCCACTTATGGTCCTATAGCTTACGAAAATTAAAATCAAAAACACACAGCCACCCCAAAGTTTGGGACGGCTCTGTTTACAAGAACCTCGTCTACGGTACAAGTTAAATATCCGAGAAAGCAAAAAATGGGTAAAGAAGTTGTGGTACGCACGTAGAATGTAATATCACTCAGCAATGAAATCTACATCATCAGGCCCGTAGTGGCATAATGAGTGGATTCAGGTACGACGATTCTACGAGAAATAACTCACACAGAAATAGAAACATCATAAGTTATCACTAATACACGGAATGTAAACTTGGCTACACATGAACTGAATTACAAAACAGAACAGGGTCTCAAATTTAGAAAACCAACTTATGCTTGCTTATGGGGAAAGGTGAGTTGGGGTGCTGCATAAAACCAGAGATTGAAATTAGCACAGATACCGTTCCATAAGCCAAATATATAATAGACAAGACCTACTCCTTGCTCAATGAAATGGACTCAACAGCCCATATTCAGCGCCTGGGAATATACCTGACAAGTAATAATCTTAAAACCCATGGATTTATATGTCTCCATAAGGAAATCAAGCATGTGTACAGCGGCCTAAACGCAGCAGTGAAAATCCGATAAATCCCATTATCAAAATAAATTTCAAAAACAAAACACAATGACAGTGAAATAGAGAGCAATTCTTAAATAATTCATTCAGGGCTTGTGATGCAACCTGCATTTACCACATCTACACCCAGAGCTGGGTGAGACATAAGGCTGGACACTTCGGGCTGATAGCATTGGTGAGGTTCGGTGAGCAAACGCAGACCCTTTGAAGTCATACTCCATGGTACGCATTCCATGGGTCCCAACTCTCCAGGTTTAAGGGATTCTTCCTTCAGCTAAAATATGCATGGGAAACAAAGTGTATGGTCCACCATGTGGTTGGGAAACGTTTTCAAATGCATCTCAGTTTTCGTCCCCTGGTACTCGGGTTCACCATTCCAGACGCTTTACTAACACTCTCCCCACTTGGAGAGTCAGTGCCTTTACCCTCCTGTTTGGCACACTTTGCAATTTCTGAGCAAGATGAACAGGAATAGGGAGAACCAATGAGAGACTAGCTGTATGTGTCTGCACGGGCAAATGGAACGCTCATTTCCCACCAGGAAGAGTAATTAACCAAAGGCTCAGCATGCCCGGCCGGAAACAGATTAGGGCCTGAAGCAATCCTGCGGCATTGCGGCCAGCTCACAAGAAAGCGAGTTGAAGAAAGGAGCTCAGAGGCACTGTAATTCACAAACATGCAGAGTTATGAATGACAGCTATTGTCCAAGAATGTATTGAAGTAAGTCTTCGAAGAGGACTTGAAAGCGCGGCAGAATTTCAGGAAAATGATTTCAGGGGGTAGACTAGAATTGCACTTAAAGCATAGGAAAAGAGGCAGAATGTCGACAATGATGCACTTGGACAAAAAGGGCGTATGCGTTTTTTCCTGAATATATTCAGGATAAAATGCATACGCCCTTTATGGCCAACCAAGCAAGCGTGTAAAGGAAATGTGCACTACAATGAAGTCTCACTGCCCCCCGGTCAAAAGGGCCATCTGAAAAAAGTGTAAAATCCAGAAAGGCAGGACAGGTCATGGAGAACAGGGAGCCTTGTTATGCTGATGGGCGGGATGTAATTTGCCAACAGCCACTCTGGAGAACTGTATGGTGTTTCCTGAAACACGTAGGAAACAAAGCAACACAGCCTATGGCACTTCCACTTATGGTCCTATAGCTTACGAAAATTAAAATCAAAAACACACAGCCACCCCAAAGTTTGGGACGACTCTGTTTACAAGAACCTCGTCTACGGTACAAGTTAAATATCCGAGAAAGCAAAAAATGGATAAAGAAGTTGTGGTACGCACCTAGTATGTAATATCACTCAGCAATAAAATCTACATCATCAGGCCCGTAGTGGCATAATGAGTGGATTCAGGTACGACGATTCTACGAGAAATAAGTCACACAGAAATAGAAACATCATAAGTTATCACTAATACACGGAATGTAAACTTGGCTACACATGAACTGAATTACAAAACAGAACAGGGTCTCAAATTTAGAAAACCCACTTATGCTTGCTTATGGGGAAAGGTGAGTTGGGGTGCTGCATAAAACCAGAGAATGAAATTAGCACAGATACCGTTCCATAAGCCAAATATATAATAAACAAAACCTACTCCTTGCTCAACGAAATGGACTCAACAGCCCATATTCAACGCCTGGGAATATACCTGACAAGTAATAATCTTAAAACCCATGGATTTATATGTCTCCATAAGGAAATCAAGCATGTGTACAGCGGCCTAAACGCAGCAGTGAAAATCCGATAAATCCCATTATCAAAATAAATTTCAAAAACAAAACACAATGACAGTGAAATAGAGAGCAATTCTTAAATAATTCATTCAGGGCTTGTGATGCAACCTGCATTTACCACATCTACACCCAGAGCTGGGTGAGACATAAGGCTGGACACTTCGGGCTAATAGCATTGGTGAGGTTCGGTGAGCAAACGCAGACCCTTTGAAGTCATACTCCATGGTACGCATTCCATGGGTCCCAACTCTCCAGGTTTAAGGGATTCTTCCTTCAGCTAAAACATGCATGGGAAACACAGTGTATGGTCCACCATGTGGTTGGGAAACGTTTTCAAATGCATCTCAGTTTTCGTCCCCTGGTACTCGGGTTCACCATTCCAGACGCTTTACTAACACTCTCCCCACTTGGAGAGTCAGTGCCTTTAACCTCTTCTTTGGCACAGTTTGCAATTTCTGCGCAAGATGAACAGGAATAGGGAGAACCAATGAGGGACTAGCTGTAGGTATCTGCACGGGCAAATGGAACGCTCATTTCCCACTAGGAAGAGTAATTAACCAAAGGCTCAGCATGCCCGGCCGGAAACAGATTAGGGCCTGAAGGAATCCTGTGGCATTGCGGCCAGCTCACAAGAAAGCGAGTTGAAGAAAGGAGCTCAGAGGCACTGTAATTCACAAACCTGCAGAGTTATGAATGACAGCTATCGTCCAAAAATGTATTGAAGTAAGTCTTCGAAGAGGACTTGAAAGCGCGGCAGAATTTCAGGAAAACGATTTCAGGGGGTAGACTAGAATTGCACTTAAAGCATAGGAAAAGAGGCAGAATGTCGACAATGATGCACTTGGACAAAAAGGGCGTATGCGTTTTTTCCTGAATATATTCAGGAAAAAACGCATACACACTTTTTGGCCAACCAAGCAAGCGTGTAAAGGAAATCTGCACTATAACGTAGTCTCACTGCCCCCCGGGCAAAAGGGCCATCTGAAAAAAGTGTAAAATCCAGAAAGGCAGGACAGGTCATGGAGAACAGGGAGCCTTGTTATGCTGATGGGCAGGATGTAAATTGCCAACAGCCACTCTGGAGAACTGTATGGTGTTTCCTGAAACACGTAGGAAACAAAGCAACACAGCCTATGGCACTTCCACTTATGGTCCTATAGCTTAGGGAAACTAAAATCAAAAACACACAGCCACCCCAAAGTTTGGGACGGCTCTGTTTACAAGAACCTCGTCTACGGTACAAGTTAATTATCCGAGAAAGCAGAAAATGGATAAAGAAATTGTGGTACGCACGTACAATGGAATATCACTCAGCAATGAAATCTACGTCATCAGGCCCGTAGCGGCATAATGAGTGTATTCAGGTATGATGATTCTACGAGAAATAAGTCACACAGAAAAAGAAACATCATAAGATATCACTAATACACGGAATGTAAACTTGGCTACACATGAACTGAATTACAAAACAAAACAAGGTCTGAAATTTAGAAACCGAACTTATGCTTGCTTATGGGGAAACGTGAGCTGGGGTGCTGCATAAAACCAGAGATTGAAATTAGCACAGATACCGTTCCATAAGCCAAATATATAAAAGACCAAACCTACTCCTTGCTCAACTAAATGGACTCAACACCCCATATTCAACGGCTGGGAATGTACCTGTCAAGCAAGAATCTTAAAACCCATGGATTTATATGTCTCCATAAGGAAATCAAGCATGTGTACAGCGACCTAAACACAGTAGTGAAAATCCGATAAATCCCATTATCAAAATAAATTTCAAAAACAAAACACAATGACAGTGAAATAGAGAGCAATTCTTAGACAGCAATTCTCAAATAATTCATTAAGGGCTTGTGATGCAACCTGGAATTACCACATCTACACCCAGAGCTGGGTGTGACATAAGGCTGGACACTTCGGGCTGATAGCATTGGTGAGGTTCGGTGAGCAAACGCAGACCCTTTGAAGTCATACTGCATGGTACCCATTCCATGGGTCCCAACTCTCCAGGTGTAAGGGATTCTTCCTTCAGTTAAAACATGCATGGCAAGCCCAGAGTACGGTCCCCCGTGTGATTGAGAAACGTTTTGAAATGCATCTCAGTTTTCGAGCCCAGGGACTCGGCTTCACCATTCCAGACGCTTTACTAACACTCTCCCCACTTGGAGAGTCAGTGCCTTTAACCTCCTGTTTGGCACAGTTTGCAATTTCTGCGCAAGGTGAACAGGAATAGGGAGAACCAATGAGAGACTAGCTGTAGGTGTCTGCACGGGCAAATGGAACGCTCATTTCCCATCAGGAAGAGGAATTAACCAAAGGCTCTGCATGCCCTGCCGGAAACAGATTAGGGCCTGAAGCAATCCTGCGGTTTTGCGGGCAGCTCACAAGAAAGCGAGTTAAAGAAAGGAGCTCAGGGGCACTGTAATTCAGAAACCTGCAGAGTTATGAATGACAGCTATCGTCCAAAAATGTATTGAAGTAAGTCTTCGAAGAGGACTTGAAAGCGGGACAGAATTTCAGGAAAACGATTTCAGGGGGTAGACTGGAATTGCACTTAAAGCATAGGAAAAGAGTCAGAATGTCGACAATGATGCACTTGGCTAAAAGGGCATATGCGTTTTTTCCTGAATATATTCAGGAAAAAACGCATACGTGCTTTTTGGCCAACCAAGCAAGCCTGTAAATGAAATCTGCAATACAATGAAGTCTCACTGCCCCCTGGTCAAAAGGGCCATTTGAAAAAATTGTAAAATCCAGAAACGCAGGACAGGTCTTGGAGAAGAGGGAGCCTTGTTATGCTGATGGGAGGGATGTAAATTGCCAACAGTCACTATGGAGAAGTGTATGGTGTTTCCTGAAACACGTAGGAAACAAAGCAACACAGCCTATGGCACTTCCACTTAGGGTCCTATAGCTTAGGGAAATTAAAATAAAAAACACACAGCCACCCCAAAGTTTGGGACGGCTCTGTTTACAAGAACCTCGTCTACGGTACAAGTTAAATATCCGAGAAAGCAAAAAATGGATAAAGAAATTGTGGTACGCACGTACAATGGAATATCACTCAGCAATGAAGTCTACGTCATCAGGCCTGTAGCGGCATAATGACTGGAATCAGGTACGACGATTCTACGAGAAATAAGTCACACAGAAAAAGAAATATCATAAGGTATCACTAATACACGGAATGTAAACTTGTCTACACATGAACTGAATTACAAAACAGAACAGGGTCTCAAATTTAGAAAACCAACTTATGCCTGCTTATGGGGAAAGGTGAGTTGGGGTGCTGCATAAAACCAGAGATTGAAATTAGCACAGATACCGTTCCATAAGCCAAATATATAAGAGACAAGACCTACTCCTGGCTCAACGAAATGGACTCAACACCCCATATTCAACGCCTGGGAATATACCTGACAAGTAAGAATCTTAAAACCCATGGACTTATATGTCTCCATAAGGAAATCAAGTGTATGTACAGTGGCCTAAACGCAGCAGTGAAAATCCGATAAATCCCATTATCAAAATAAATTTCAAAAACAAAACACAATGCCAGTGAAATAGAGAGCAATTCTTAAATAATTCATTCAGGGCTTGTGATGCAACCTGCATTTACCACATCTACACCCGGAGCTGGGTGAGACATAAGGCTGGACACTTCGGGCTCATAGCATTGGTGAGGTTCGGTGAGCAAACGCAGACCCTTTGAAGTCATACTGCATGGTACCCATTCTATGGGTCCCAACTCTCCAGGTGTAAGGGATTCTTCCTTCAGCTAAAACATGCATGGGAAACCCAGAGTATGGTCCACCGTGTGTTTGGGAAACGTTTTCAAATGCATCTCAGTTTTCGTCCCGTGGTACTCGTTTTCACCATTCCAGACGCTTTACTAACACTCTCCCCACTTGGTGAGTCAGTGCCTTTAACCTCTTCTTTGGCACAGTTTGCAATTTCTACGCAAGAGGAACAGGAATAGGGAGAACCAATGAGAGTCTAGCTGTAGGTGTCTGCACAGGCAAATGGAACGCTCATTTACCACCAGGAAGTGGAATTAACCAAAGGCTCAGCATGCCCTGCCGGAAACACATTAGGGCCTGAAGGAATCCTGCGGTTTTGCGGCCAGCTCACAAGAAAGCGAGTTGAAGAAAGGAGCTCAGGGCCACTGTAATTCACAAACCTGCAGAGTTATGAATGACAGCTCTCATCCACAAATGTATTGAAAAAAGTCTTGGAAGAGGACTTGAAAGCGGGGCAGAATTTCAGGAAAACGATTTCAGGGGGTAGACTGGAATTGCACTTAAAGCATAGGAAAAGAGGCAGAATGTCGACAATGATACACTTGGCCAAAAAGGGCGTATGCGTTTTTTCCTGAATATATTCAGGATAAAACGCATACGCCCTTTATGGCCAACCAAGCAAGCGTGTAAAGGAAATGTGCACTACAATGAAGTCTCACTGCCCCCCGGTCAAAAGGGCCATCTGAAAAAAGTGTAAAATCCAGGAAGGCAGGACAGGTCATGGAGAACAGGGAGCCTTGTTATGCTGATGGGCGGGATGTAATTTGCCAACAGCCACTCTGGAGAACTGTATGGTGTTTCCTGAAACACGTAGGAAACAAAGCAACACAGCCTATGGCACTTCCACTTATGGTCCTATAGCTTACGAAAATTAAAATCAAAAACACACAGCCACCCCAAAGTTTGGGACGGCTCTGTTTACAAGAACCTCGTCTACGGTACAAGTTAAATATCCGAGAAAGCAAAAAATGGGTAAAGAAGTTGTGGTACGCACGTAGAATGTAATATCACTCAGCAATGAAATCTACATCATCAGGCCCGTAGTGGCATAATGAGTGGATTCAGGTACGACGATTCTACGAGAAATAACTCACACAGAAATAGAAACATCATAAGTTATCACTAATACACGGAATGTAAACTTGGCTACACATGAACTGAATTACAAAACAGAACAGGGTCTCAAATTTAGAAAACCAACTTATGCTTGCTTATGGGGAAAGGTGAGTTGGGGTGCTGCATAAAACCAGAGATTGAAATTAGCACAGATACCGTTCCATAAGCCAAATATATAATAGACAAGACCTACTCCTTGCTCAATGAAATGGACTCAACAGCCCATATTCAGCGCCTGGGAATATACCTGACAAGTAATAATCTTAAAACCCATGGATTTATATGTCTCCATAAGGAAATCAAGCATGTGTACAGCGGCCTAAACGCAGCAGTGAAAATCCGATAAATCCCATTATCAAAATAAATTTCAAAAACAAAACACAATGACAGTGAAATAGAGAGCAATTCTTAAATAATTCATTCAGGGCTTGTGATGCAACCTGCATTTACCACATCTACACCCAGAGCTGGGTGAGACATAAGGCTGGACACTTCGGGCTGATAGCATTGGTGAGGTTCGGTGAGCAAACGCAGACCCTTTGAAGTCATACTCCATGGTACGCATTCCATGGGTCCCAACTCTCCAGGTTTAAGGGATTCTTCCTTCAGCTAAAATATGCATGGGAAACAAAGTGTATGGTCCACCATGTGGTTGGGAAACGTTTTCAAATGCATCTCAGTTTTCGTCCCCTGGTACTCGGGTTCACCATTCCAGACGCTTTACTAACACTCTCCCCACTTGGAGAGTCAGTGCCTTTACCCTCCTGTTTGGCACACTTTGCAATTTCTGAGCAAGATGAACAGGAATAGGGAGAACCAATGAGAGACTAGCTGTATGTGTCTGCACGGGCAAATGGAACGCTCATTTCCCACCAGGAAGAGTAATTAACCAAAGGCTCAGCATGCCCGGCCGGAAACAGATTAGGGCCTGAAGCAATCCTGCGGCATTGCGGCCAGCTCACAAGAAAGCGAGTTGAAGAAAGGAGCTCAGAGGCACTGTAATTCACAAACATGCAGAGTTATGAATGACAGCTATTGTCCAAGAATGTATTGAAGTAAGTCTTCGAAGAGGACTTGAAAGCGCGGCAGAATTTCAGGAAAATGATTTCAGGGGGTAGACTAGAATTGCACTTAAAGCATAGGAAAAGAGGCAGAATGTCGACAATGATGCACTTGGACAAAAAGGGCGTATGCGTTTTTTCCTGAATATATTCAGGATAAAATGCATACGCCCTTTATGGCCAACCAAGCAAGCGTGTAAAGGAAATGTGCACTACAATGAAGTCTCACTGCCCCCCGGTCAAAAGGGCCATCTGAAAAAAGTGTAAAATCCAGAAAGGCAGGACAGGTCATGGAGAACAGGGAGCCTTGTTATGCTGATGGGCGGGATGTAATTTGCCAACAGCCACTCTGGAGAACTGTATGGTGTTTCCTGAAACACGTAGGAAACAAAGCAACACAGCCTATGGCACTTCCACTTATGGTCCTATAGCTTACGAAAATTAAAATCAAAAACACACAGCCACCCCAAAGTTTGGGACGGCTCTGTTTACAAGAACCTCGTCTACGGTACAAGTTAAATATCCGAGAAAGCAAAAAATGGATAAAGAAGTTGTGGTACGCACCTAGTATGTAATATCACTCAGCAATAAAATCTACATCATCAGGCCCGTAGTGGCATAATGAGTGGATTCAGGTACGACGATTCTACGAGAAATAAGTCACACAGAAATAGAAACATCATAAGTTATCACTAATACACGGAATGTAAACTTGGCTACACATGAACTGAATTACAAAACAGAACAGGGTCTCAAATTTAGAAAACCCACTTATGCTTGCTTATGGGGAAAGGTGAGTTGGGGTGCTGCATAAAACCAGAGAATGAAATTAGCACAGATACCGTTCCATAAGCCAAATATATAATAAACAAAACCTACTCCTTGCTCAACGAAATGGACTCAACAGCCCATATTCAACGCCTGGGAATATACCTGACAAGTAATAATCTTAAAACCCATGGATTTATATGTCTCCATAAGGAAATCAAGCATGTGTACAGCGGCCTAAACGCAGCAGTGAAAATCCGATAAATCCCATTATCAAAATAAATTTCAAAAACAAAACACAATGACAGTGAAATAGAGAGCAATTCTTAAATAATTCATTCAGGGCTTGTGATGCAACCTGCATTTACCACATCTACACCCAGAGCTGGGTGAGACATAAGGCTGGACACTTCGGGCTAATAGCATTGGTGAGGTTCGGTGAGCAAACGCAGACCCTTTGAAGTCATACTCCATGGTACGCATTCCATGGGTCCCAACTCTCCAGGTTTAAGGGATTCTTCCTTCAGCTAAAACATGCATGGGAAACACAGTGTATGGTCCACCATGTGGTTGGGAAACGTTTTCAAATGCATCTCAGTTTTCGTCCCCTGGTACTCGGGTTCACCATTCCAGACGCTTTACTAACACTCTCCCCACTTGGAGAGTCAGTGCCTTTAACCTCTTCTTTGGCACAGTTTGCAATTTCTGCGCAAGATGAACAGGAATAGGGAGAACCAATGAGGGACTAGCTGTAGGTATCTGCACGGGCAAATGGAACGCTCATTTCCCACTAGGAAGAGTAATTAACCAAAGGCTCAGCATGCCCGGCCGGAAACAGATTAGGGCCTGAAGGAATCCTGTGGCATTGCGGCCAGCTCACAAGAAAGCGAGTTGAAGAAAGGAGCTCAGAGGCACTGTAATTCACAAACCTGCAGAGTTATGAATGACAGCTATCGTCCAAAAATGTATTGAAGTAAGTCTTCGAAGAGGACTTGAAAGCGCGGCAGAATTTCAGGAAAACGATTTCAGGGGGTAGACTAGAATTGCACTTAAAGCATAGGAAAAGAGGCAGAATGTCGACAATGATGCACTTGGACAAAAAGGGCGTATGCGTTTTTTCCTGAATATATTCAGGAAAAAACGCATACACACTTTTTGGCCAACCAAGCAAGCGTGTAAAGGAAATCTGCACTATAACGTAGTCTCACTGCCCCCCGGGCAAAAGGGCCATCTGAAAAAAGTGTAAAATCCAGAAAGGCAGGACAGGTCATGGAGAACAGGGAGCCTTGTTATGCTGATGGGCAGGATGTAAATTGCCAACAGCCACTCTGGAGAACTGTATGGTGTTTCCTGAAACACGTAGGAAACAAAGCAACACAGCCTATGGCACTTCCACTTATGGTCCTATAGCTTAGGGAAACTAAAATCAAAAACACACAGCCACCCCAAAGTTTGGGACGGCTCTGTTTACAAGAACCTCGTCTACGGTACAAGTTAATTATCCGAGAAAGCAGAAAATGGATAAAGAAATTGTGGTACGCACGTACAATGGAATATCACTCAGCAATGAAATCTACGTCATCAGGCCCGTAGCGGCATAATGAGTGTATTCAGGTATGATGATTCTACGAGAAATAAGTCACACAGAAAAAGAAACATCATAAGATATCACTAATACACGGAATGTAAACTTGGCTACACATGAACTGAATTACAAAACAAAACAAGGTCTGAAATTTAGAAACCGAACTTATGCTTGCTTATGGGGAAACGTGAGCTGGGGTGCTGCATAAAACCAGAGATTGAAATTAGCACAGATACCGTTCCATAAGCCAAATATATAAAAGACCAAACCTACTCCTTGCTCAACTAAATGGACTCAACACCCCATATTCAACGGCTGGGAATGTACCTGTCAAGCAAGAATCTTAAAACCCATGGATTTATATGTCTCCATAAGGAAATCAAGCATGTGTACAGCGACCTAAACACAGTAGTGAAAATCCGATAAATCCCATTATCAAAATAAATTTCAAAAACAAAACACAATGACAGTGAAATAGAGAGCAATTCTTAGACAGCAATTCTCAAATAATTCATTAAGGGCTTGTGATGCAACCTGGAATTACCACATCTACACCCAGAGCTGGGTGTGACATAAGGCTGGACACTTCGGGCTGATAGCATTGGTGAGGTTCGGTGAGCAAACGCAGACCCTTTGAAGTCATACTGCATGGTACCCATTCCATGGGTCCCAACTCTCCAGGTGTAAGGGATTCTTCCTTCAGTTAAAACATGCATGGCAAGCCCAGAGTACGGTCCCCCGTGTGATTGAGAAACGTTTTGAAATGCATCTCAGTTTTCGAGCCCAGGGACTCGGCTTCACCATTCCAGACGCTTTACTAACACTCTCCCCACTTGGAGAGTCAGTGCCTTTAACCTCCTGTTTGGCACAGTTTGCAATTTCTGCGCAAGGTGAACAGGAATAGGGAGAACCAATGAGAGACTAGCTGTAGGTGTCTGCACGGGCAAATGGAACGCTCATTTCCCATCAGGAAGAGGAATTAACCAAAGGCTCTGCATGCCCTGCCGGAAACAGATTAGGGCCTGAAGCAATCCTGCGGTTTTGCGGGCAGCTCACAAGAAAGCGAGTTAAAGAAAGGAGCTCAGGGGCACTGTAATTCAGAAACCTGCAGAGTTATGAATGACAGCTATCGTCCAAAAATGTATTGAAGTAAGTCTTCGAAGAGGACTTGAAAGCGGGACAGAATTTCAGGAAAACGATTTCAGGGGGTAGACTGGAATTGCACTTAAAGCATAGGAAAAGAGTCAGAATGTCGACAATGATGCACTTGGCTAAAAGGGCATATGCGTTTTTTCCTGAATATATTCAGGAAAAAACGCATACGTGCTTTTTGGCCAACCAAGCAAGCCTGTAAATGAAATCTGCAATACAATGAAGTCTCACTGCCCCCTGGTCAAAAGGGCCATTTGAAAAAATTGTAAAATCCAGAAACGCAGGACAGGTCTTGGAGAAGAGGGAGCCTTGTTATGCTGATGGGAGGGATGTAAATTGCCAACAGTCACTATGGAGAAGTGTATGGTGTTTCCTGAAACACGTAGGAAACAAAGCAACACAGCCTATGGCACTTCCACTTAGGGTCCTATAGCTTAGGGAAATTAAAATAAAAAACACACAGCCACCCCAAAGTTTGGGACGGCTCTGTTTACAAGAACCTCGTCTACGGTACAAGTTAAATATCCGAGAAAGCAAAAAATGGATAAAGAAATTGTGGTACGCACGTACAATGGAATATCACTCAGCAATGAAGTCTACGTCATCAGGCCTGTAGCGGCATAATGACTGGAATCAGGTACGACGATTCTACGAGAAATAAGTCACACAGAAAAAGAAATATCATAAGGTATCACTAATACACGGAATGTAAACTTGTCTACACATGAACTGAATTACAAAACAGAACAGGGTCTCAAATTTAGAAAACCAACTTATGCCTGCTTATGGGGAAAGGTGAGTTGGGGTGCTGCATAAAACCAGAGATTGAAATTAGCACAGATACCGTTCCATAAGCCAAATATATAAGAGACAAGACCTACTCCTGGCTCAACGAAATGGACTCAACACCCCATATTCAACGCCTGGGAATATACCTGACAAGTAAGAATCTTAAAACCCATGGACTTATATGTCTCCATAAGGAAATCAAGTGTATGTACAGTGGCCTAAACGCAGCAGTGAAAATCCGATAAATCCCATTATCAAAATAAATTTCAAAAACAAAACACAATGCCAGTGAAATAGAGAGCAATTCTTAAATAATTCATTCAGGGCTTGTGATGCAACCTGCATTTACCACATCTACACCCGGAGCTGGGTGAGACATAAGGCTGGACACTTCGGGCTCATAGCATTGGTGAGGTTCGGTGAGCAAACGCAGACCCTTTGAAGTCATACTGCATGGTACCCATTCTATGGGTCCCAACTCTCCAGGTGTAAGGGATTCTTCCTTCAGCTAAAACATGCATGGGAAACCCAGAGTATGGTCCACCGTGTGTTTGGGAAACGTTTTCAAATGCATCTCAGTTTTCGTCCCGTGGTACTCGTTTTCACCATTCCAGACGCTTTACTAACACTCTCCCCACTTGGTGAGTCAGTGCCTTTAACCTCTTCTTTGGCACAGTTTGCAATTTCTACGCAAGAGGAACAGGAATAGGGAGAACCAATGAGAGTCTAGCTGTAGGTGTCTGCACAGGCAAATGGAACGCTCATTTACCACCAGGAAGTGGAATTAACCAAAGGCTCAGCATGCCCTGCCGGAAACACATTAGGGCCTGAAGGAATCCTGCGGTTTTGCGGCCAGCTCACAAGAAAGCGAGTTGAAGAAAGGAGCTCAGGGCCACTGTAATTCACAAACCTGCAGAGTTATGAATGACAGCTCTCATCCACAAATGTATTGAAAAAAGTCTTGGAAGAGGACTTGAAAGCGGGGCAGAATTTCAGGAAAACGATTTCAGGGGGTAGACTGGAATTGCACTTAAAGCATAGGAAAAGAGGCAGAATGTCGACAATGATACACTTGGCCAAAAAGGGCGTATGCGTTTTTTCCTGAATATATTCAGGATAAAACGCATACGCCCTTTATGGCCAACCAAGCAAGCGTGTAAAGGAAATGTGCACTACAATGAAGTCTCACTGCCCCCCGGTCAAAAGGGCCATCTGAAAAAAGTGTAAAATCCAGGAAGGCAGGACAGGTCATGGAGAACAGGGAGCCTTGTTATGCTGATGGGCGGGATGTAATTTGCCAACAGCCACTCTGGAGAACTGTATGGTGTTTCCTGAAACACGTAGGAAACAAAGCAACACAGCCTATGGCACTTCCACTTATGGTCCTATAGCTTACGAAAATTAAAATCAAAAACACACAGCCACCCCAAAGTTTGGGACGGCTCTGTTTACAAGAACCTCGTCTACGGTACAAGTTAAATATCCGAGAAAGCAAAAAATGGGTAAAGAAGTTGTGGTACGCACGTAGAATGTAATATCACTCAGCAATGAAATCTACATCATCAGGCCCGTAGTGGCATAATGAGTGGATTCAGGTACGACGATTCTACGAGAAATAACTCACACAGAAATAGAAACATCATAAGTTATCACTAATACACGGAATGTAAACTTGGCTACACATGAACTGAATTACAAAACAGAACAGGGTCTCAAATTTAGAAAACCAACTTATGCTTGCTTATGGGGAAAGGTGAGTTGGGGTGCTGCATAAAACCAGAGATTGAAATTAGCACAGATACCGTTCCATAAGCCAAATATATAATAGACAAGACCTACTCCTTGCTCAATGAAATGGACTCAACAGCCCATATTCAGCGCCTGGGAATATACCTGACAAGTAATAATCTTAAAACCCATGGATTTATATGTCTCCATAAGGAAATCAAGCATGTGTACAGCGGCCTAAACGCAGCAGTGAAAATCCGATAAATCCCATTATCAAAATAAATTTCAAAAACAAAACACAATGACAGTGAAATAGAGAGCAATTCTTAAATAATTCATTCAGGGCTTGTGATGCAACCTGCATTTACCACATCTACACCCAGAGCTGGGTGAGACATAAGGCTGGACACTTCGGGCTGATAGCATTGGTGAGGTTCGGTGAGCAAACGCAGACCCTTTGAAGTCATACTCCATGGTACGCATTCCATGGGTCCCAACTCTCCAGGTTTAAGGGATTCTTCCTTCAGCTAAAATATGCATGGGAAACAAAGTGTATGGTCCACCATGTGGTTGGGAAACGTTTTCAAATGCATCTCAGTTTTCGTCCCCTGGTACTCGGGTTCACCATTCCAGACGCTTTACTAACACTCTCCCCACTTGGAGAGTCAGTGCCTTTACCCTCCTGTTTGGCACACTTTGCAATTTCTGAGCAAGATGAACAGGAATAGGGAGAACCAATGAGAGACTAGCTGTATGTGTCTGCACGGGCAAATGGAACGCTCATTTCCCACCAGGAAGAGTAATTAACCAAAGGCTCAGCATGCCCGGCCGGAAACAGATTAGGGCCTGAAGCAATCCTGCGGCATTGCGGCCAGCTCACAAGAAAGCGAGTTGAAGAAAGGAGCTCAGAGGCACTGTAATTCACAAACATGCAGAGTTATGAATGACAGCTATTGTCCAAGAATGTATTGAAGTAAGTCTTCGAAGAGGACTTGAAAGCGCGGCAGAATTTCAGGAAAATGATTTCAGGGGGTAGACTAGAATTGCACTTAAAGCATAGGAAAAGAGGCAGAATGTCGACAATGATGCACTTGGACAAAAAGGGCGTATGCGTTTTTTCCTGAATATATTCATGAAAAAACGCATACGCACTTTTTGGCCAACGAAGCAAGCGTGTAAAGAAATCTGCACTACAATGAAGTCTCACTGCCCCCTGGTCAAAAGGGCCATCTGAAAAACGTGTAAAATCCAGAAAGGCAGGACAGGTCATGGAGAACAGGGAGCCTTGTTATGCTGATGGGTGGGATGTAAATTGCCAACAGCCACTCTGGAGAACTGTATGGTGTTTCCTGAAACACGTAGGAAACAAAGCAACACAGCCTATGGCACTTCCACTTATGGTCCTATAGCTTAGGGAAATTAAAATCAAAAACACACAGCCACCCCAAAGTTTGGGACGGCTCTGTTTACAAGAACCTCGTCTACGGAAAAAGTTAGATATCCGAGACAGCAAAAAATGGGTAAAGAAGTTGTGGTACGCACGTACAATGGAATATCACTCAGCAATGATATCTACGTCATCAGGACGGTAGCGGCATAATCAGTGGATTCAGGTACGATGATTCTACGAGAAATATGTCACACAGAAAAAGAAACATCATAAGATATCAGTAATACACGGAATATGAACTTGGCTACACATGAACTGAATTACAAAACAGAACAGGATCTCAAATTTAGAAAACACACTTATGCTTGCTTATGGGGAAAGGTGAGTTGGGGTGCTGCATAAAACCAGAGATTGAAATTAGCACAGATACCGTTCCATAAGCCAAATATATAATAAACAAGACCTACTCCTTGTTCAACGAAATGGACTCAACAGCCCATATTCAACGCCTGGGAATATACGTGACAAGTAATAATCTTAAAACCCATGGATTTATATGTCTCCATAAGGAAATCAAGCGTGTGTACAGCGGCCTAAACGCAGCAGTGAAAATCCGATAAATCCCATTATCAAAATAAATTTCAAAAACAAAACACAATGACAGTGAAATAGAGAGCAATTCTTAAATAATTCATTCAGGGCTTGTGATGCAACCTGCATTTACCACATCTACACCCAGAGCTGGGTGAGACATAAGGCTGGATACTTCGGGCTGATAGCATTGGTGAGGTTCGGTGAGCAAACGCAGACCCTTTGAAGTCATACTCCATGGTACGCATTCCATGGTTCCCAACTCTCCAGGTGTAAGGGATTCTTCCTTCAGCTAAAACATTAATGGGAAACACAGTGTATGGTCCACCATGTGGTTGGGAAACGTTTTCAAATGCATCTCAGTTTTCGTCCCCTGGTACTCGGGTTCACCATTCCAGACGCTTTACTAACACTCTCCCCACTTGGAGAGTCAGTGCCTTTAACCTCCTGTTTGGCACAGTTTGCAATTTCTGCGCAAGATGAACAGGAATAGGGAGAACCAATGAGAGACTAGCTGTAGGTGTCTGCACGGGCAAATGGAACGCACATTTCCCACCAGGAAGAGGAATTAACCAAAGGCTCAGCATGCCCGACCGGAAACAGATTAGGGCCTGAAGCAATCCTGCGGTATTGCGGCCAGCTCACAAGAAAGCGAGTTGAAGAAAGGAGCTCAGGGGCACTGTAATTCACAAACCTGCAGAGTTATGAATGACAGCTACCGTCCAAAAATGTATTGAAGTAAGTCTTCGAACAGGACTTGAAAGCGGGGCAGAATTTCAGTAAAACGATTTCAGGGGGTAGACTGGAATTGCACTTAAAGCATAGGAAAAGAGGCAGAATGTCGACAATGATGCACTTGGCAAAAAGGCCTATGCATTTTTTCGTGAATATATTCACGAAAAAATGCATATGTGCTTTTTGGCCAACCAAGCAAGCGTGTAAAGGAAATCTGCACTACAATTAAGTCTCACTGCCCCCCGGTCAAAAGGGCCATGTGGAAAAAGTGTAAAATCCAGAAAGGCAGGACAGGTCTTGGAGAACAGGGAGCCTTGTTATGCTGATGGGAGGGATGTAAATTGCCAACAGGCACTCTGGAGAAGTGTATGGTGTTTCCTGAAACACGTAGGAAACAAAGCAACACAGCCTATGGCACTTCCACTTATGGTCCTATAGCTTAGGGAAATTAAAATCAAAAACACACAGCCACCCCAAAGTTTGGGACGGCTCTGTTTACAAGAACCTCGTCTACGGTACAAGTTAAATATCCGAGAAAGCAAAAAATGGATAAAGAAGTTGTGGTACGCACGTACAATGGAATATCACTCAGCAATGAAATCTACGGCATCGGGCCCGTAGCAGCATAATGAGTGGATTCAGGTACGATGATTCTACGAGAAATAAGTCACACAGAAAAAGAAACATCATAAGATATCACTAATACACGGAATGTAAACTTGTCTACACATGAACTGAATTACAAAACAGAACAGGGTCTCAAATTTAGAAAACCAACTTATGCTTGCCTATGGGGAAAGGTGAGTTGGGGTGCTGCATAAAACCAGAGATTGAAATTAGCACAGATACCATTCCATAAGTCAAATATATAATAGACAAGACCGACACCTTGCTCAACGAAATGGACTCAACACCCCATATTCAACGCCTGGGAATATACCTGACAAGTAAGAATCTTAAAACACATGGATTTATATGTCTCCATAAGGAAAGCAAGCGTGTGTACAGCGACCTAAACGCAGCAGTGAAAATCCGATAAATCCCATTATCAAAATAAATTTCAGAAACAAAACAAAATGCCAGTGAAATAGAGAGCAATTCTTAAATAATTCATTCAGGGCTTGTGATGCAACCTGGATTTACCATATCTACACCCAGAGCTGGGTGAGATATAAGGCCGGACACTTCGGGCTGATAGCATTGGTGAGGTTCGGTGAGCAAACACAGACCCTTTGAAGTCATACTGCATGGTACCCATTCCATAGGTCCCAACTCTCCAGGTTTAAGGGATTCTTCCTTCAGCTAAAACATGCATGGGAAACCCAGAGTATGGTCCACCGTGTGATTGGTAAACGTTTTCAAATGCATCTCAGTTTTCGTCCCCTGGTACTCGGGTTCACCATTCCAGACGCTTTACTAACACTCTCCCCACTTGGAGAGTCAGTGCCTTTAACCTCCTATTTGGCACAGTTTGCAAATTCTGCGCAAGATGAACAGGAATTGGGAGAACCAATGAGAGACTAGCTGTAGGTGTCGGCACGGGCAAATGTAACGCTCATTTCCCACCAGGAAGAGGAATTAACCAAAGCCTCCGCATGCTGTTCCCGCAGCAGACTGGGGCCTGAAGCAATCCTGCGGGTTTGCGGCCAGCTCACAAGGAAGCGAGTTGAAGAAAGGAGCTCAGGGTCACTGTAATTCACAAATCTGCAGAGTTATAAATGACAGCTATCGTCCAAAAATATATTGAAGGAAGGCTCCGAAGAGGACTTGTAAGTGGGGCAGAATTGCAGGAAAACCATTTCAGGGGTTTGACTGCAATTGCCTTTAAAGCATAGGAAAAGAGGCAGAATGTCGACAATGATGCACTTGGCCAAAAAGGGCGTATGCGTTTTTTCCTGAATATATTCAGGAAAAAACGCATACGCCCTTTTTGGCCAACCAAGCATGCATGTTAAAGAAATCTGCACTACAATGAAGTCTCACTGACCCCGGATCAAAAGGGCCATTTGAAAAATGTGTAAAATCCAGAAAAGCAGCACAGGCCCTGGAGAACAGGGAGCCTTGTTATGCTGATGGGCGGGATGTAAATTGCCAACAGCCACTCTGGAGAAGTGTATGGTGTTTTCTGAAACACGTAGAAAACAAAGCAACACAGCCTATGGCACTTCCACTTATGGTCCTATAGCTTAGGGAAATTTAAATCAAAAACACACAGCCACTCCAAATTTCGGACAGCTCTGTTTACAAGAACCTCGTCTATGGTATAAGCTAAATATCTCAGAAAGCGAAAAATGGATAAAAAAGTTGTGGTACGTACGTACAATGGTATATCATTCAGCAATGAAATCTATGTCATCAGGCCCGTAGCGGCATAATGAGTGGATTCAGGTACGATGATTCTACGTGAAATAAGTCACACAGAAAAAGAAACATCATAAGATATCACTAATACACGGAATGTAAACTTGGCTACACATGAAGTGAATTACAAAACACAACAGGGTCTCACATTTAGAAAACCAAATTACGTTTGCTTATGGGGAAAGGTGAGTTGAGGTGCCGCATAAAACCAGAGAATGAAATTAGCACAGATACCGTTCCATAAGCCATATATGTAATATACATGATCTACTCCTTGCTCAACGAAATGGACTCAACATCACATATTCAACCCCAAGAATATACGTGACTAGAACGAGTCTTAAAACCTATGTATTTATATGTCTCCATAAGGGAATCCAGTGTGTGTACATCGGCATAAACGCAGCATTGAACATCAGCTAAATCCCATTGTACAAATAAATTTTAAAAACTATCACAAAGACTGTGAAATAGAGAGCAATTCTTAAATAATTCATTCATGGCTTGTGATGAGACCTGGGTTTACGACATCCACACCCACAGCTGGGTTAGACATAATGCTGGACACTTGGGGCTGATAGGATTGGTGAGGTTCGGTCAGCAAATGCAGACCATTAGAAGTAATACTGCATGGTACCTATTCCAAGGTTCCCAGCTTTCCCGGTTTAAGGGATTCGTCCTTCAGCTCAAACATGCATGGGGAATGCCGAGTATGGTCCACCGTGTGATCAGAAAACGTTTTTAAATGCATCTCTGTTTTCGTCCCCTGGTCCTCGGGTTCACCATTCAAGACACTTTACTAACACTCTCCCCACTTGGAGAGTCAGTGCCTTTAACCTCCTGTTTGGTACAGTTTGCAATTTCTGCGAAAGATGAACAGGAATAGGGAGAACCAATGAGAGACTAGCTGTGGGTTTGTGGACAGGCACATTTAACTCTCATTTCCCTCCAGGAAGAGGAACTAACCACAGGCTCAGCGTTCCATGCCGGAACCAGATTAAGGCCTGAAGCAATCCTGCGGTTTTGCGGCCAATTCACAAGAAAGCGAGTTGAAGTAAGAGGCTCAGGGGCACTGTAATTCACAAACCTGCAGAGTTATAAATGACAGCTATCGTCCAAAAATATATTCAAGTAAGGCTGCAAAGAGGACTTGAAAACGGGGCAGAATTGCCGGAATGCGATTTCAGGAGGTAGACGGGAATTGCTCTGAAAGCATAGGAAAAGAGGCAAAACCTCGACAATGATGCACTTGACCAAAAAGTGCATATGCGTTTTTTTCCAGGGCCCTCATTTACGAGGGTAGGAGGCTCTCAGCATGCTCCAGGGGCCAACAGAGGCCCCACGTTGCCAAGGTGACGTGACTCAGCCAGCCACGTGTGACCTCACATCAGAGGGCCCACCTCACAGAAGGGTAAGGAACCCAGCCAGGATCAGACTCTCACCAGAGGGCCCACATCACCAAGGGGATGGGAACCAGGCAGGAGTGTCCTCACACCCGTGGGGCCACATCATCGAAAGTTGAGGTACCCAGCACATGTAGCCTCAAACCAGAGGACCCACATCACCATGGGTCTCGGAGTGAGGCAGGCAGGATTAACCTCACAACACATGGCCCACTGTATAAAAAAGGTGAGGAATCCAGCAGTTGGAACTTCCCAGCAGGCGGCCCAGAGCACCGAGGGTATGAGATCCAGGCCACAGTGAACTCACAGCAGAGGGCCCTCATCGTGATACTGTAAGCAACCCAGCCGTTGTGACCTCAGAGCACAAGGCCCACATCCCCATGGGGAAGCGAACCAAGCAGGAGTGTCATCGCACCAGTGGGCACACATCAGAAAAGGTGGGGAGCACAGCAGTTAGGGCCTGATGCCAGAGAGCCCTCATCACTGAGGGGACGTAGCTCCCAGAAGGCTCCAACTGCTACCAGAGGCCCGATGTCACCAATGCGGGGTGTGCCAGCCAGGCAGGAGTGACCTCAGAGCAGAGGGCCAACTTCACAGAAGTGTGAGGAAACCAAAGATGATCAGACTCTCACCAGAGGGCCCACATCACCAAGGGAATGGGAACAGGGCAGGAGTGTCCTCACACCAGTGGGGCCACATCACCGAAATGTGAGGGACCCAGCACACGTGGCCTCAAACCAGAGGACACACATCAAAAAGGAGCTGGGAGTGAGGCAGGCAGGAGGAGCCTCAAAACAGCGGGACCATAGAATAAAAAAGGTGAGGAATCCCACAGTTGGAACCTCCCATCAGGCAGCCAGCAGCAGCGAGGCTATGGGATCCAGTCCTGACTGAACTCACAACAGAGGGCCCTCATCATGAAACTGTGAGCAACCCAGCCGTTAGGACCTCAGAGCAGAAGGCCCACATTTCCATGGGGTTGGGAACCTGTCAGAAGTGTACTCACACCACAGGGCACACATCAGAGAATTTTGGGAGCCCAGAAGTTAGGGCCTGACGCCAGAGGGCCCTCATTACCGAGGGAAGGAGACTCCAAGAAGGCACCAACTCCCAATTGAGGGCCCAGGTCACCAAGGTAACGTGTGACAGCCAGGCAGGAGTGAGCTCACAGCACAGGGCCTACCTCACAGAAGGGTGAGGAACAAAGCCAGGATAAGACTCTCACCAGAGGGCCCACATTACCAAGGGAATCAGAACCAGGCAGGAGTGTCCTCACGCCAGTGTGGCAATATCATAGAAAGGTGAGGAACCCAGCAAATGTGGCCTAAACCAGAGAACCCACATCTCCAAGGGGCTCGGAGTGAGGCAGGCAGGAGTAGCCTCACAACACAGGGCCCATAGAATAAAAAAGCTGAGGAATCCAGCAGTGGGAACCTCCCAACAGATGGCCCAGAGCACCCAGTCTATGCGATCCAGGCCTCAGTGAACTCACAGCAGAGGACCCATATCATGAAACTGTGAGCAACCCAGACGTTGGGACCTCAGAGCAGAAGGCCCACATCCTCATGGGGTTGGGAACATGGTAAGAGTGTCCTCGCACCACTTAGAACGTATCAGAAAATGTGGGTACCCAGCAGTTAGGGCCTGACACCAGAGGGCCCTCATCACCAAGGGGAGGAGGCTCACAGCAGGCTCCAACTGCCACAAAAGGGCCGACGTCGCCAAGGCGGGGTGTGCCAGCTGGGCAGGAGTGACCTCAGAGCAGAGGGCCCACCTCAAAGAAGTGTGAGGAACCCAACCAGGATCAGACTCTCACCAGAGGGCCCACATCCCCAAGGGGATGGGAACCAGGCAGGAGTGTC
The DNA here is from genome assembly GCF_059928025.1 of Delphinapterus leucas. Taxonomy (NCBI): domain Eukaryota; kingdom Metazoa; phylum Chordata; class Mammalia; order Artiodactyla; family Monodontidae; genus Delphinapterus; species Delphinapterus leucas. The sequence goes on along the minus strand of NW_028322236.1, from coordinate 18,316,569 downwards.
CTCACACCAGTGGGGCCACATCAGCGAAAGGTGAGGAACCCAGAACACGTGGCCTCAAAGCAGAGGACCCACATCACCAAGAGGCTCAGAGTGAGGCAGGCAGGAGTTGCCTCACAACACAGGGCCCATAGAATAAAAAAGGTGAGGAATCCAGCAGTTGGAAGCTCCAAGCAGGTGGCCCAGAGCACCGAGGCTATGGGATCAATGCCGGAGTGAACTCACAGCAGAGGGCCCACATCCTGAAACTGTGAGCAACCCAGGCGTTGGGACTTCAGAGTAGAAGGCCCAAATCCCCATGGGGATGGGAACCTGGCAGGAGTGTCTTCGCACCAGTGGGCACACATCAGAAAATGTGGGGATACCAGCAGTTAGGGCCTAACGCCAGACGGCCCTCATCACAGAGGGGAGGAGGCTCCCAGCATGCTCCAACTGCAACCAGAGGCCCCATGTGGCCAAGGCCATGTGTGCCAGCCAGGCAGGAGTGACCTCACAGCAGAGGGCCTTCCTCCCAGAAGTGTGAGGAATCCAGCCAGGATCAGACTCTCAGCAGAGGGCCCACATCACCAAGGGGATGGGAACCAGGCAGGAGTGTCCTCACACCAGTGGGGCCACATCAATAAAATGTGAGGAAACTGGCACATGTGGCCTCAAACCAGAGGACCTACATCACAAAGGGGCTGGGAGTGAGGCAGGCAGGATGAGCCTCACAACACAGGGTCCAAAGAATAAAAAAGGTGAGGAATCCAGCAGTTGGAACCTCCCAGCAGGCAGTCCACAGCACAGAGGCTATGGGATCTAGGCCTGAGTTAACTAACACCAGAGAGCCAACATGAGGAAACTGTGAGTAACCCAGGCGTTGGGACCTCAGACCAGAAGACCCACATCCGCATGGGGATGGGAACCTTACAGGAGTGTCCTGGCATCACTGGACTCACATCAGAAAACGTGGGGAGCCCAGCAGTTAGAGCCTGACGCCAGAGGGCCCTCATCACCGAGGAGAGGAGGCTCCAGGCAGGCTCCAACTGCCACCAGAGGGCCAAAGTCACCAGGCAATGGGAGAAAGCCAGGCAGGAGTTACCTCACAGCAGAGGGCCTACCTCAAAGAAGGGTGAGGAACCCAGCCAGGATAAGACTCTCACCAGAGAGCCCACATCACCAAGGGGATCGGAAGAAGGCAGGAGTGTCCTCACACCAGTGTGGCCACATTATAGAAAGGTGAGGAACCCAGCACATGTGGCCTAAACCAGAGGACCCACATCTCCAAGGTGCTTAGAGTGAGGCAGGCAGGAGTAGCCTCACAACACAGGGCCCATAGAATAAAAAATGTGAGGAATCCCGCAGTTGGAACCTCCCAGCAGGCGGCCAGAAGCAGTGAGGCTATGGGATCTAGGCCTGACTGAACTCACAACAGAGGACCCTCATCATGAAACTGTGAGCAACCCAGACGATGGGACCTCAGAGCAGAAGGCCCACATTCCCATGGGGTTGGGAACCTGGCAGGAGTGTACTCGCACCACAGGGCGCACATCAGAAAATTTTGGGAGCCCAGGAGTTAGGGCCTGACGCCAGAGGGCCCTCATTACCCAGGGGCGGAGACTCCCAGCAGGCACCAACTCCCAACTGAGGGCCCACGTCACCAAGGTAACGTGTGCCAACCAGGCAGGAGTGACCTCACCGCAGAGGGCCTACCTCACAGAAGGGTGAGGAAACCAGCCAGGATAAGACTCTCACCAGTTTGTCCACCTCACCAAGGGGATCAGAACCAGGCAGAAGGGTCCTCACGCCAGGGTGGCCACATCATAGAAAGGTGAGGAACCCAGAACGTGTGGCCTAAATCAGAGGACCCACATCTCCAAGGGGCTAGGAGTGAGGCAGGCAGGAGTAGCCTCACAACACAGAGCCCATAGAATAAAAAATGTGAGGAATCCAGCAGTTGGAACCTGCCAGCAGGCGGCCCACAGCATGGAGTCTATGGGATCCAGGTCACAGAGAACTCACAACAGAGGGCCCACATCATGAAACTGTGAGCAACTGAGCCGTTGGGACTTCAGAACAGAAGGCCCACATCCCCATAGGGATGGGAACCTGGCAGGAGTGTCCTCGCATCACTTAGCACGAATCAGAAAATGTGGGAACCCAGCAGTTAAGGCCTGAGGGCAGAGGGCCCTCATCACTGAGGGGAGGAGGCTCCCAGCAGGCTCCAATTGCCACCATAGGGCCGACGTCGCCAAGGAGGGGTGTGCCAGCCAGACAGGAATGACCTCAGAGCAGAGGGCCCACCTCAAAGAAGTGTGAAGAAACTCAACAAGGATCAGACTCTCACCAGAGGGCCAACATCACCAAGGGGATGGGAACCAGGCAGGAGTGTCCTCACACCAGTGGGGCCACATCAGCAACAGGTGAGGAGCCCAGCACATGTGACCTAAAACCAGAGGACCCACATCACCAAGTGGCTCAGAGTGAGGCAGGCAGGAGTTGTCTAACAACACAGGGCCCATAGAATAAAAAAGGTGAGGAATCCAGCAGTTTGAACCTCCCAGCAGGTGGCCCAGAGCACCCAGTCTATGGGATCCAGGCCACAGTGAACTCACAGCAGAGGGCCCACATCATGAAACTGTGAGCAACCCAGCCGGTGGGACCTCAGAGCAGAAGGCCCACATCACCATGGTGATGGGAACCTCGCAGGAGTGTCCTCGCACCACTTAGCATGTATCAGAAAATGTGGGAACCCAGCAGTTAGGGCCTGACGCCAGAGGGCCCTCATCACCAAGGGGAGGAGGCTCCCAGCAGGCTCCAACTGCCACCAGCCGGCCGACGTTGCCAAGGCAGTGTGTGCAAGCCAGGCAGGAGTGACCACAGAGCAGAGGGCCCACCTCACAGAAGTGTGAGGATCCCAACCAGGATCAGACTCTCACCAGAAGGTCCACATCACCAAGGGGATGGAAACCAGGCAGGAGTGCCCTCACACCAGTGGGGCCACATCAGCGAAAGATGAGGAACACAGCACATGTGGCCTCAAACAAGGGGACACACATCACGAAGGGGCTGGGACTGAGGCATGCAGGAGGAGACTCACAACAGAGGGCACATAGAATAAAAAAGGTGAGGAATCCAGGAGTTGGAAACTCCAGGCAGGCGGCCCAGAGCACCGACGCTATGGGATACAGGCCAGAGTGAACTCACAGCAAAGGGCCCACATCATGAAACTGTGAGCAACCCAGCCGTTGGGACCACAGAACAGAAGTCCCACATGCCCATGGGGATGGGAACCTGGCAGGAGTGTCCTCGCACCACTGGGCACACATCAGAAAATGTGTGGAGCCTAGCACTTAGGGCCTGACACCAGAGGGCCCTCATCACTGAGGGGAGGAGGCCCCAGCACGCTCCAACTGCCACCAGAGTGCCCACGTCACCAAGGCGATGTGTGCCAGCCAGGCACGATTGACCTCACAGCAGAGGGCCCACATCATGAAAGTGTGAGCAACCCAGCCGTTGGGACCTCAGAATAGAAGGCCCACAGCCCCATGTGGATGGGAACCTGGCAGGAGTGTCATCGCACCACTGGGCACACATCAGAAAATGTGGGGAGCCCAGCAGTTAGGCCCTGACGTCACTGGGCCCTCATCACCGAGGGGAGGAGGCTCCCAGCACGCTCCATCTGCAACCAGTGGGCCCATGTGGCCAAGGCGGGTTGTGCCAGTCAGGCAGGAGTGACCTCAGAGAAGAGGGCCCACCTCAAAGAAGTGTGAGGAACCCAGCCATGATCAGACTCTCACCAGAGGGCCCACATCACCAAGGGGATGGGAACCAGGCAGGAGTGTCCTCACACCAGTGGGGTCACATCATCAAAAGATGAGGAACCCAGCACATGTGGCCTCAAACCAGAGGACACACATCACCAAGGGGTTGGGAGTGAGGCAGGTGTCTGGACGGGCACATTTAACTATAATTTCCCACCAGGAAGAGGAATTAACCAAAGGGTCAGAGTGCCGTGCCGGACCCTGATTACGGCCTGAAGCAAACCTGTGGTTTTGTGGCCAGCTTACAAGGAAGCGAGTTAAGAAAGGAACTCAGGGGCACTGTCATTCACAAACCTGCAGTTATAAATGACAGCTATCGTCCAAAAATATATTGAAGTAAGGCAGCGAAGAAGACCTGAAAGTGGGGCAGAATTGCAGGAAACCGATTTCATGATGTAGACAGTAATTGCTTTTAAAGCATAGGAAAAGAGGCAGAACGTCTACAGTGATGCACTTGGCCAAGAAGGGCATATGCGTTTTATAGAGGGCCCTCATTAATGAGGGGAGGAGGCTCCCAGCACACACCAAAGGCCAACAGACGGCCCATGTCATCAAGGCGACGTGTGCCAGCCAGGCAGGAGAGACCTCATATCACAGGGTCTACCTCACAGAAGGGTGAGGTACCCAGCGAGGATCAGACTCTCACCAGAGGGCCCACATCACCAAGGGGATGGGAACCAGTCAGGAGTGTCCTCACACCAGTGGGGCCACATCATCCAAAGTTGAGGAACACAGCACATGTGACCTCAAACCAGAGGACACACATCACCAAGGGACTGGGAGTGAGGCAGGCAGGAGGAGCCTCAAAACAGAGGGCCCATAGAATAAAAAAGGTGAGGAATCGCGCAGTTGGATCCTCCCAGCAGGCGGCCAGGAGCAGCGAGGCTATGGGATCCAGGCCGGAATGAGCTCACACCAGAGGGCCCTCATCATTATACTGTGAGCAACCCAGCCGTTGGGACCTCAGAGCAGAAGGCCCACATCCACATGGGTATGGGAAACTGGCAGGAGTGCCATCACACCAGTGGGCACACATCAGAAAATATGGGTACCCAGCAGTTAGTGACTGACGCCACAGGGCCCTCATCACCGAGGGGAGGAGGCTCCCAGCAAGCTCCAACTGCCACCAGAGGGCCGACGTCACCAAGGCAACGGGAGCAAGCCAGGCAGGAGTGACCTCACAGCAGAGGGCCCACCTCCCAGAAGTGTGACGAAACCAGTCAGGATCAGACTCTCACCAGACGGCCCACATCACCAAGGGGATGGGAACCAGGCAGGAGTGTCCTCACACCAGTGGGTCCACATCACTAAAAGGTGAGTAAACCAGCACATGTGGCCTGAAACCACAGGACCCACATCACCAAAGGGCTGGGAGTAAGGCAGGCAGGAGGAGCCTCACAACACAGGGCCCAAAGAATAAAAAAGGTGAGGTATCCAGCAGTTGGAACCTCGCAGCAGGCTGCCCAGAGCACAGAGACTATGGGATCCTGGCCTGAGTGAACTAACACCAGAGAGCCTATATCATGGAACTGTGAGCAACCCAGACGTTGGAACCACAGAGCAGAAGGCCCACATCCCCATGGGGATGGGAAACTTACAGGAGTGTCCTGTTATCACTGGGCTCACATCAGATAACATGGGGAGCCCAGCAGTGATGGCCTCACGCCAGAGGGCCCTCATCACCGAGGGGAGGAGGCTCCCAGTAGGTTCCAACTGCCACCAGAGGGCCGATGTCACCAAGGCAATGGGAAGCCAGGCAGGAGTTACCTCACAGCAGAGGGCCCACCTCACAGAAGGGTGAGGAACCCAGCCAGGATCAGACTCTCACCAGAGGGCTCATATCACCAAGGGGATGGGAACCAGGCACAAGTATCCTCACACCAGTGGGGCCACATCATCGAAAGGTGAGGGACCCAGCACACGTGGCCTCTAATCAGAGGACACACATAAACAAGGGGCTGGGAATGAGGCAGGCAGGAGGAGCCTCAAAAGAGAGGGCCCATAGAATAAAAAAGGTGAGGAATCCCGCAGTTGGAACCTCCCAGCAGGCGGCCTGGAGTAGCGAGGCTATGGGATCCAGGGTGAGTGAACTCACACCAGAGGGCCCTCATCATGAAACTGTGAGAAATCCAGACGTTGGGACCTCACAGCAGAAGGCCCACATTCCCATGGGCTTGGGAACCTGACAGGAGTGTACTCGCACCACAGGGCGCACATCAGAAAATTTTGAGAGCCCAGGAGTTAGGGCCTGACGCCAGAGGGCCCTCATTACCGAGGGAAGGAGACTCCCAGCAGGCACCAACACACAATTGAGGGCCCACGTCGCCAAGATGACGTGTGCCAGTCAGGCAGGAGTGACCTCACAGCACAGGGCCTACCTAACAGAAGGGTGAGGAAACCAACCAGGATAAGACTCTCGCCAGAGGGCCCACATCACCAAGGGGATCGGAACCACGCAGGAGTGTCCTAACACCAATGTGGCCACATCATAGAAAGGTGAGGAACCCAACACATGTGGCCTCAAAGCAGAGGACCCACATCTCCAAGGGACTCGGAGTGAGGTAGGCAGGAGTAGCCTTACAACACAGGGCCCATAGAATAAAAAGGTGAGGAATCCAGTAATTGGAAGCTCCCAGCAGGCGGCCCAGGGCACCCAGTCTATGAGATCTAGGCCGCAGTGAACTCACAGCAGAGGGCCCACATCATGATACTGTGAGCAACCCAGCCATTGGGACCTCAGAGCAGAAGGCCCACATCCCCATGGGGATGGGAAACTGGCAGGAGTGTCATCGCACCAGTGGGCGCACATCAGAAAATGTGGGGAGCCCAGCAGTTAGGGCCTGATGCCAGAGGGCCCTCATCACCGAGGGGAGGAGGCTCCCATCCCGCTCCAACTGCAACCAGAGGGCCCACTTGGCCAAGGCGACGTGTGCCATCCAGGCACGAGTGACCTCACAGCAGAGAGCCCACCTCCCAGAAGTGTGAGGTATCCAGCCAGGATCAGACTCTCACCAGAGGGCCCACATCACCAAGGGGATGGGAACCAGGCAGGAGTGTCCTCACACCAGTGGGGCCACATCAATAAAAGGTGAGGAAACCGGCACATGTAGCCTCAAACCACAGGACCTACATCACCAATGGGGGGAGTGAGGAAGGCAGGAGGAGCCTCACAACACAGGGCACAAAGAATAAAAAAGGTGAGGAATCCAGCAGTTGGAACCTCGCAGCAGGCGGCCCAGAACACAGGGGCTATGGGATCTAGGCCTGAGTGAATGAACATCACAGAGCCAACACCATGAAACTGTAAGGAACCCAGGCGTTGGGACCTCAGAGCAGAAGGCCCACATCCCAATGGGGATGGGAACCTGGCAGGAGTGTCCTGGCATCACTGGGCTCACATCAGAAAACGTGGGGAGCACAGCAGTTAGAACCTGACGCCAGAGGGCACTCATCACTGAGGAGAGGAGGCTCCCAGCAGGCTCCAACTGCCACCAGAGGGCCTACGTCTCCAAGGCAATGGGAGCAAGCCAGGCAGGATTTACCTAAGAGCAGAGGGCCCACCACACAGAAGGGTGAGGAACGCAGCCAGTGTCAGACTCTCACCAGAGGGCCCACATCACCAAGGGGATGGGAACCAGGCAGGAGTTTCCTCACACCATTGGGGCCACATCATTGAAAGGTGAGGAACCCAGCACATGTGGTCTCGAACCAGAGGACACACATCACCAAGGGGCTGCGAATGAGGCAGGTGTCTGGACGGGCACATTTAACTCTCATTTCCCACCAGGAAGAGGAATTAACCAAACGCTGAGCATGCCGTGCCGGAACCAGATTACAGCCTGAAGCAAACCTGCGGTTTTGTGGCCAGCTCACAAGGAAGCGAGTTAAGAAAGGAAATCAGGGGCACTGTAATTCTCAAACCTGCAGAGTTATAAATGACAGCTATTGTCAAAAATATATTGAAGTAAGGCTGCAAAGAGGACTTGAAAACGAGGCAGAATTGCAGGAATCAGATTTCAGGAGGTAGATTTGAATTGCATTTAAAGCATATGAAAAGCAGCAGATCTTTGACAGTGATGCACTTGGACAAAAAGTGCATATACATTTTTTCCTGAATACATTCAGGAAAAAACGCATATGCTCTTTTTTGTCAACCAAGCACTCGAGCAATGGAAATCTGCACTACAATGAAGTCTCTTTTCCCATTCGTCAAAATGGCCATCTGAAAAAAGTGTAAAAACAAGAAACACAGGACAGGCCATGGAGAACAGGGAGCCTTGTTATGCTGATGGGTGGGATGTCAATTGCCAACAGACACTCTGGAGATGTTTATGAGGTATCCTGAAACATCTAAAAAACAAAGCTACAGAGCCTAGGTCACTTCCACTTATGGCCCTATAGCTTAGGAATATTAAAATCAACAAGACACAGCCAACACAAAATTTAGGGCTGCTGTGTTTACAAGAACCTTGAGTCCTGTGCACATTAAATATCCCAGAAAGAAAAAAATGGATAAAGAAGTTGTGCGACTTATGTACAACGGAATATCACTCAGCAATGAGATCAATGTCATCAGGCCTGTAGCAGCAAATTGAGTGGATTTAAGCACGATGATTCTAAGAGAAATATGTCACACAGAGAAAGATAGTTATCATAAGATATCACTAATAGAGGGAGTGTAAACTTGGCTCCACATGAACTGGATTACAAAACCGAACAGAGTCTCACATTTAGATAAAAAACTTATGCTTGCTTAAGGGGAAAGTTGAGTTGGGGTGCTGTATAAAACCAGAGATTGAAATTAGCACAGATACCTTTCCATAAGCCAAAAATGTAATAGACAAGACCTACTCCTTGCTCAACGAAATAGACTCATCCATGGTGTTTCACCTCACACTGGTTAGAATGGGCATCATCAGAAAATCTACAAACAACAAATGCTGGAAAGGGTGTGGAGATATGGAACCCTCTTCCAGTATTGTTGGGAATGTAAATTGATACAGTCACTGTGGAGAACATTATGGAGTTTCTTATAAAACTAACAATAGAATTACCATATGATACAGCAATCCCACTACTGGTCATATACCCAGACAAAACCATAAATTAAAAAACAACATTCAGCGCAATGTTCATTGCATCACTATTTACAATATCCAGGTAATGGAAGCAACCTAAATGCCCACAGACAGACGAATGCATAAAGATGTGGTACATATATAAAATGGAATATTACTAAGCCATAAAAAGGAATGAAATTGGGTCACCTGTAGAGACGTTGATGAATCTAGAGACTGTCATACACAGTGAAGTAAGTCAGAAAGAGAAAAACAAAACAAATCTTGTATATTAATGCATATATGTGGAACCTAGAAAAATTGTACAGATGAACCGTTTTGCAAGGCAGAAATAGAGCAACAGATGTAGACAACGAACGTATGGACACCAAGGGGGGAAAGCTGTTGGGGGGATGGTGGTGGGAGGTGTTGAGAGATTGGGATTGGCATGTATACATTTATATGTATAAAAGAGATAACCAAAAAGAACCTGCTGTATAAAAAATAAAATAAAATTCAAAATTAAAAAAAATAAAATTAAAAAAAGTAAAACAGAAAAAATATTCTTCCCTTCACATACATGTATTTATATGAATAAATTATTTCCATGCATATATCTGTAAATACAGAGGAGAAGAATAAAATCTACCTTGAACCAAAAACGAAAAAAAGAAAAAGAAAAACAGAACCCACCAGGTACACAGAGGAAAACCCTATCAGGTCACTTGCTCCAGTTGTAAACAATTCTGAAGTTGGTCAGTGGTGGGGAATCATCTCCCATTCAGCCAGCAGGCCCCACGCAACAAGCGTCCTCATTGCAAAGCTGGGGGACCATGCCGAGGCATCTGTGAGTAAACGTGGGCCGAGCCCCAGGCCAGCTGCTGCTGAAATGTTCCCACCCTTCCCAGGTAAAACACCTGAATATGTACAAGGACTTGAAAGCCTAGAGGAAGGGCCATGGAGCCACACGAGCGACAGCATGCCGGCCGACTTGATGCCTGCAGGCCAGCCAGGATGGTCCTGGCCCTGGGTGCTCTTCTGGAAGCTTTCCATTTCCCTGCCTGAGATACCCCTCCTGTCCTGGCCCCCACTGCTTTCTTCCTTCCTCACCTCTCCCCAGGAAGAAATTCCAGCAGCAGGTATGGGTGACACATCCTCTTCCTTAGCAGGTGGCATCTTGGCAACTGCTGCAGAAAGTCCAGCAGAGCCCCACTCACACTGGACCACCCACAAAGCCGTGGCCTCTCACTCCCTCCCACCAGTCCAGCCCCGAGACTGTTGACAGGGCAGAGAAAATGGCGTCAGGCACAGCTGCAGGGGCTCTTGCTGCCTGGAGCGGTGTTTATATCGATCTCAACCCAGGCACACCTGGGGAGGTCTGGCCGGCACGGTCAGGCTGCCCAGGTCAGCCAATCATCAACCCTCAGGGTCTCACAGTTGCAGAAAATGGAACTTGCTGAATCGGCCAGGTCCAAGGAACAGGTGTGGGCTCTTGAGAGTCAGGATAGACAAGGGGCTGTAGTTCTGGCTTGTTTTCTAATCATTTTATCTGGCCCATGAGTGGGAGACAACTTCAAGAAAACCCTCTGCTAATGAGAGGAACCCAGGAGTCAGGGAGAGGAGGGGAGGGTGGTGGGTGGAGACAGAGGCCTGGTGCCCCGGGTGCAGTGGAAGTCTCTGGAAGACCAGGTGGAGGGAGGCCGCACAGAGTGATCCCCAAGATCACAGACCTTTTGGAGCTGCTGTTTGTTAGTACAAGTACTGCTCTGAGGTGCTCTGTGTCAGATCTGAGCGACAGGTGAGCTGGGAGTGCTTTGCAATGTGCGCTATGTGCACGGTTCCTGTTTGCACAGACTTGCCACGGAACATGCAAGGGTAGCTCTGTATCCTGGGAGGGACGTGACAACGAGAGCCCCATGGGCTGCAGGTGACCTGCCCAGGGAACACCATATCCTGGGAGGGGCCTGAACACGAGGGCCCTGTGGGCTGGGGTGGGGGTGGGGTACCTGCCTGGGTGAGCTCCATATCCTGGGATTGGCCTGACTTTGAGAGCCCCATGGGCTGCAGCAGTCAAGGTAACGGATGTCAGGAGAGTCAGTGAAGCCACCGAGGATATACCTCCAGTAGTTCCTAAATCCTATACCCTGCTGGTTATTCTACCAACGACCAGGACTTGGTATTCTGTATTAGTCTTCAATGATGCCTTCTTTTACACTTTTTTCACATGGCCCTTTTGACCGGGGGGCAGTGAGACTTCATTGTAGTGCAGATTTCCTTTAAACGCTTGCTTGGTTGGCCAAAAAGTGCGTATGCGTTTTTTCCTGAATATATTCAGGAAAAAACCAATATGCTCTTTTTGGCCAAGTGCATCATTGTCGACATTCTGCCTCTTTTCCTATGCTTTAAGTGCAATTCCAGTCTACCCCCTGAAATCGTTTTCCTGAAATTCTGCACCGCTTTAAAGCCCTCTTCACAGACTTACTTGAATATATTTTGGACGATAGCTATCATTCATAACTCTGCAGGTTTGTGGATTACAGTGCCCTTGAGCTCTTTTCTTCAACTCGCTTACTTGTGAGCTGACCGCAAAACGGCAGGATTGCTTCAGGCCCTAATCTGTTTCCAGCAGGGCACGCTGAGCCTTTGGTTAATTCCTCTTCCTGGTGGGAAATAAGCGTTCCATTTGTCCGTGCAGACACCTACAGCTAGTCTCTCATTGGATCTCCAAATTCCTGTTCATTTTGCACAGAAATTGCAAAGTGTGCCAAACAGGAGGTTAAAGGCACTGACTCTCCAAGTGGGGAGAGTGTTAGTAAAGCGTCTGGAATGGTGAACCCGAGTACCAGGGGACGAAAACTGAGATGCATTTGAAAACGTTTCCCAATGACATGGTGGAACGTACTCTGGGTTTCCCATGCATGTTTTAGCTGAAGGAAGAATCCCTTAAACCTGGAGAGTTCGGACCCATGGAATGGGTACCATGCAGTATGACTTCAAAGGGTCAGCATTTGCTCATCGAACCTCACCAATGCCATCAGCCCGAAGTGTCCAGCTTTATGTCTCAACCTAACCCTTACCCGAACCCTTACCCTTATCCGTCCCCTAATCATACGCTAACACTAACCCGTATCCTAACACGTACGCTCATCTTAAACCGTTGTCTTACCCTAACCTGTACCCTAAACCGTCCCCGTCCCCAAACCCTAACAAACCCTAACCCTAACTCTTACCCAAAGCCTTACCCTAAACCATCCCCTAATCGTAACACGTATGCTAACGCTAACCTGTACCCTAACATGTACTCTCACCCTAAACCGTGGTCGTACCCTAAGCTGTACCCTAAACCGTCCCCATCCAGTAACCCTAAAACTAAACCTAACCCTAACGATAACCCTTACCCGAAACCTTACCCTAACCCGTCCCCTAATCCTAACCCGTACGCTAACACTAAACCGTACCCTAACACGTACGCTCACCCTAAACCGTTTTTGTACCCTAACCTGTACCCTAAACCATCCGTGTCCCAGTCCCCTAACCCAAACCCTAACCCTAATCCTTACCCGAAGCCTTACTCTAACCCTTCCTTTAATCCTAACCCGTACGCTAACACTAACCCATACCCTAAAACGTACGCTCACCCTAAACCGTTGTCGTACCCTAACCTGTAACCTAAACCGTCCCCGTCCCCTAACCCTAACCCTAACCTTAACCCTTACCCGAAGCCTTACACTAACCCGTCCCCTAATCCTAACCCGTACGCTAACACTAACCCGTACCCTAACATGTACGCTCACCCTAAACCATTGGCGAATCCTAACCTGTACTCTAAACCGTCCCCGTCCCTGTCCCCTAATCCTAACCCTGACCCTTACTCGAACCCTTACCCTAACACGTCCCCTAATCCTAACCCGTACGCTAACACTAACCCATAACCTAACACGTACGCTCACCCTAAACCGTTGTCGTACCCTAACCTGTACCCTAAACCGTCCCCGTCCCCTAACCCTAACTCTAACCCTAACCCCAACCCTAACCTTTACCCGAAGCCTTACCCTCACCCATCCGCTAATCCTAACCCGTACGCTAACACTAACCCGTACCCTAACACGTACGCTCAACCTAAACTGTTGTCGTACACTAACCTGTACCCTAAACCGTCCCCGTCCCCTAACCCTAACCCTAACCCTAACCCTTACCCGAAGCCTTACCCTCACCCGTCCCCTAATCCTAACCCGTACGCTAACACTAATCCGTACCCTAACAACTACGCTCACCCTAAATCGTTGTCGTACCCTAAGATGTACCCTAAACCATCCCCGTCTCCTAACCCTAAACCTAACCCTAACCCTAACCCTAACACTTACCCGAAGCCTTACCCTCACCCGTCCCCTAATCCTAACCCGTACGCTAACACTGACCCGTACCCTAACACGTACGCTCACCCTAAACCGTTGTCGTACCGTAACCTGTACCCTAAACCGTCCCCGCCCCTAACCCTAAACCTAACCCTAACCCTAACCCTTACCCGAAGCCTACCACTCACCGTCCCCTAATCCTAACCCGTACGCTAACACTAACCCGTACCCTAACACGTACGCTCACCCTAAACCGTTGTCGTACCCTAACTTGTACCCTAAACCGTCCCCGTCCCCTAACACTAACCCTAACCCTAACCCTTACCCGAAGCCTTACACTCACCCGTCCCCTAATCCTAACCCGTACGCTAACACTAACCCGTACCCTAACACGTACGCTCACCCTAAACCGTTGTCGTACCCTAACCTGTACCCTAAACCGTCCCCGTCCCCGTCCCCGGCCCCTAACCCTAACCCTAACCCTTACCCAAAGCCTTACCCTCACCCGTCCCCTAATCCTAACCCGTACGCTACCACTAACCCGTACCCTGACACGTACACTCACCCTAAATGCTGTCGTACACTAACCTGTAGCCTAAACCGTCCCTGTGCCCGTCCCGTAACCCTAACCCTAACCCTAACACTAACCCTAAACCTTACCCGAAGCCTTACCCTCACCCGTCCCCTAATCCTAACCCGTACACTAACACTAACCCATACCCTAACACGTACGCTCACCCTAAACCGTTGTCGTACCCTAACCTGTACCCTAAACCGTCCCCGTCCCCTAACCCTAACCCTAACCCTAACCCTAACCCTAACCCTTACCCGAAGACTTACCCTCACCCGTCCCCTAATCCTAACCCTTACGCTAACACTAACCCGTACCCTAACACGTAAGCTCACCCTAAACCGTTGTCGTACGCTAACCTGTACCCTAAACCGTCCCCGTCACCGTCCTCTAACCCTAACCCTAACCCTAACCCTTACCCGAAGCCTTATCCTCACCCGTCCCCTAATCCTAACCCGTACGCCAACACTAACCCGTAACCTAACACGTACGCTCACCCTAAACCGTTGTCGTACACTAACCTGTAACCTAAACCGTCCCCGTCCCCTAACCCTAACCCTAACCCTAACCCTAACCCTTACCCGAAGCCTTACCCTCACCCGTCCCCTAATCCTAACCCGTACGCTAACACTAACCCGTACCCTAACACGTACGCTCACCCTAAACCGTTGTCGTACCCTAACCTGTACCCTAAACCGTCCCCGTTCCCTAACCCTAACCCTAACCCTAACCCTAACCCTAACCCTTACCCGAAGCCTTACCCTCACCCGTCACCTAATCCTAACCCGTACGCTAACACTAACCCGTACCCTAACACGTACGCTCACCCTAAACCGTTGTCGTACCCTAACCTTTACCCAAACCATCCCCGTCCCCTAACCCTAACCCTAACCCTAACCCTAACCCTAACCCTTACCCGAAGCCTTACCCTAACACGTCCCCTAATCCTAACCCGTACGCTAACACTAACCCGTACCCTAACACGTACACTTACCCTAAAACGTTGTCGTACCCTAACCTGTACCCTAAACCGTCCCCGTCCCCTAACCCTAACCCTAACACTAACCCTAACCCTAATCCTTACCCGAAGCCTTACACTAACCCGTCCCCTAATCCTAACCCGTACGCTAACACTAACCCGTACCCTAACACGTACGCTCACCCTAAACCGTTGTCGTACCCTAACCTGTACCCTAAACCGTCCCCGTCCCCGTCCCCTAACCCTAAACCTAACCCTAACCCTTACCCGAAGCCTTACCCTCACCCTTCTCCTAATCCTAACCCGTACGCTAACACTAACCCGTACCCTAACACGTACGCTCACCCTAAACCGTTGTCGTACCCTAACCTTTACCCTAAACCGTCCCCGTCCCGTAACCCTAACCCTAACTCTAACCCTAACCCTAACCCTTACCCGAAGCCTTACCCTCACCCGTCCCCTAATCCTAACCCGTACGCTAACACTAAACCGTACCCTAACACGTACGCTCACCCTAAACCGTTGTCGTACCCTTACCTGTACCCTAAACCGTCCCCGTCCCCTAACCCTAACCCTAACCCTAACCCTAACCCTAACCCTTACCTGAAGCCTTACCCTAACGCGTCCCCTAATCCTAACTCGTACGCGAACACTAACCGGTACCCTAACACGTACCCTCACCCTAAACCGGTGTCGTACCCTAACCTGTACCCTAAACCGTCCCCGTGCCCGTCCACTAACCCTAACCCTAACCCTAACCCTAACCCTTTCCCGAAGCCTTACCCTCACCCGTCCCCTAATCCTAACCCATACGCTAACACTAACCCGTACCCTAACACGTACGCTCGCCGTAAACCGTTGTCGTACGCTAACTTGTACCCTAAACCGTCCCCGTCCCCTAACCCTAACCCTAACCCTAACCCTTACCCGAAGCCTTACACTCACCCGTCCCCTAATCCTAACCCGTACGCGAACACTAACCCGTACCCTAACATGTAAGCTCACCCTAAACCGTTGTCGTACCCTAACCTGTACCCTAAACCGTTCCCGTCCCCTAACCCTAACCCTAACCCTAACCCTAACCCTTACCCAAAGCCTTACCCTCACCCGTCCCCTAATTCTAACCCGTACGCTAACACTAACACGTACCCTAACACGTACGCTCACCCTAAACCGTTGTCGTACACTAACCTGTACCCTAAACCGTCCCCGTCCCCATCCCCTAACCCTAACCCTAACCCTAACCCTTACCCGAAGCCTTAAACTCACCCGTCCCCTAATCCTAAACCGTACGCTAACACTAACCCGTACCCAAAACATACGCTCACCCTAAACCGTTGTCGTACCCTAACCTGTACCCTAAACCGTCCCCGTCCAATAACGCTAACCCTAACCCTAAGCCTAACCCTAACACTTACCCGAAGCCTTACCCTCACCCGTCCCCTAATCCTAACCCGTACGCTAACACTAACCCGTGCCCTAACACGTACGCTCACACTAAACCGTTGTCGTACCCTAACCTGTATCCTAAACCATCTCCGTCCCTTAACCCTAACCCTAACCCTAACCCTAACCCTTACCCGAATCCTTACCCTCACCCGTCCCCTAATCCTAACCCGTACGCTAACACTAACCCGTACACTAACACGTACGCTCACCCTAAACCGTTGTCGTACCCTAAACTGTACCCTAAATCGTCCCCGTCCCCGTCCCCTAACCCTAACCCTAACCCTAACCCTAACCCTAACCCTAACCCTTACCCGAAGCCTTATCCTCACCCGTCCCCTAATCCTAACCCGTACGCTAACACTAACCCGTACCCTAAAATGTACGCTCACCCGAAACCGTTGTCGTACCCTAACCTGTACCCTAAACCGTCCCCGTCCCCTAACCCTATCCCTAACCCTAACCCTTACCCGAAGTCTTACCCTCACTCGTCCCCTAAACCTAACCCGTACGCTAACACTAACCTGTACACTAACACGTACGCTCGCCCTAAACCGTTGTCGTACCCTAATCTGTACCCTAAACCGTCCCCGTCCCCGTCCCTTAACCCTAACCCTAACCCTAACCCTAACCCTTACCCGAAGCCTTACCTTCACCCGTCCCCTAATCCTAACCCGTACGCTAACACTAACCCGTACCCTAACACGTACGCTCACCCTAAACCGTTGTCGTACCCTAACATGTACCCTAAACCGTCCCCGTCCCCTAACCCTAACACTAACCCTAACCCTAACCCTAACCCTTACCCGAAGCCTTACCCTCACCCGTCCCCTAATCCTAACCCGTACCCTAACACGTACGCTCACCCTAAACTGTTGTCGTTCCCTAACCTGTACCCTAAAGCATCCCCGTCCCCTAACCCTAACCCTAACCCTAACCCTAACCCTAACCCTTACCTGAAGCCATACCCTCACCCGTCCCCTAATCCTAACCCGTACGCTAACACTAACACGTACCCTAACACGTACGCTCACCCTAAACCGTTGTCGTACCCTAACCTGTACCCTAAATCGTCCCCGCCCCCTAACCCTAACCCTAACCCTAACCCTAACCCTAACCCTTACCCGAAGCCTTAACCTCACCCGACCCCCAATCCTAAACCGTACGCTAACACTAACCCGTACCCAAAACATACGCTCACCCTAAACAGTTGTTGTACCCTAACCTGTACCCTAAACCGTCCCCGCCCACTAACCCTAACCCTAACCCTAACCCTAACCCTTACCCGAAGCCTTACCCTCACCCGTCCCCTAATCCTAACCCGTACGCTAACACTAACCCGTACCCTAACACGTACGCTCACCCTAAACCGTTGTCGTACCCTAACCTGTACCCTAAACCGTCCCCGTCCCCTAACCCTATCCCTAACCCTAACCCTTACCCGAAGTCTTACACTCACCCGTCCCCTAATCCTAACCCGTACGCTAACACTAACCCGTACCCTAACACGTACGCTCACCCTAAACCGTTGTCGTACCCTAACCTGTACCCTAAACCGTCCCCGTCCCCGTCCCTTAACCCTAACCCTAAACCTAAACCTAACCCTTACCCGAAGCCTTACCCTCACCCGTCCCCTAATCCTAACCCGTACGCTAACACTAACCCGTACCCTAACACGTACGCTCACCCTAAACCGTTGTCGTACCCTAACATGTACCCTAAACCGTCCCCGTCCACTGACCCTAACTCTAACCCTAACCCCAACCCTAACCTTTTCCCGAAGCCTTACCCTCACCCATCCGCTAATCCTAACTCGTACGCTTACACTAACCCGTACCCTAACACGTACGCTCAACCTAAACTGTTGTCGTACACTAACCTGTACCCTAAACCGTCCCCGTCCCCTAAACCTAACCCTAAACCTAACCCTAACCCTTACCCGAAGCCTTACCCTCACCCGTCCCCTAATCCTTACCCGTACGCTAACACTAACCCGTACCCTAACACGTACGCTCACCCTAAACCGTTGTCGTACCCTAACCTGTACCCTAAACCGTCCCCGTCCCCTAACCCTAACCCTAACCCTAACCCTTACCCGAAGCCTTACCCTCACCCGTCCCCTAATCCTAACCCGTACGCTAACACTAACACGTACCCTAACACGTACGCTCACCCTAAACTGTTGTCGTACCCTAACTTGTACCCTAAACCGTCCCCGTCCCCGTCCCTTAACCCTAACCCTAACCCTAAACCTAACCCTTACCCGAAGCCTTACCCTCACCCGTCCCCTAATCCTAACCCGTACGCTAACACTAACCCGTACCCTAACACGTACGCTCGCCCTAAACTGTTGTCGTACCCTAACCTGTACCCTAAACCTTCCCCGCCCCCGTCCCTTAACCCTAACCCTAACCCTAACCCTAACCCTTACCCGAAGCCATACCCTCACCCGTCCCCGAATCCTAACCCGTACGCTAACACTAACCCGTACCCTAACACGTACGCTCACCCTAAACCGTTGTCGTACCCTAACATGCACCCTAAACCGTCCCCATCCCCTAACCCTAACACTAACCCTAACCCTAACCCTAACCCTTACCCGAAGCCTTACCCTCACCCGTCCCCTAATCCTAACCCGTACGCTAACACTAACCCGTACGCTAACATGTACGCTCACCCTAAACCGTTGTCGTACCCTAACTTGTACCCTAAACCGTCCCCGTCCCCGTCCCCGTCCCCTAACCCTAACCCTAACCCTAACCCTAAACCTTACCCGAAGCCTTACTCTCACCCGTCCCCTATTCCTAACCCGTACGCAAACACTAACCCACACCCTAACACGTACGCTCACCCTAAACCGTTGTCGTACCCTAACCTGTACCCTAAACCGTCCCCGTACCCTAAACCTAACCCTAACCCTAACCCTAACCCTAACCCTTACCCGAAGCCTTACCCTCACCCGTCCCCTAATCCTAACCCGTACGCTAACACTAACCCGTACCCTAACAGGTACGCTCACCCTAAACCGTTGTCGTACCCTAAACTGTACCCTAAACCGTCCCCGTCCCCTAACCCTAAACCTAAACCTAACCCTAACCCTAACCCTTACCCGAAGCCTTACCCTCACCCGTCCCATAATCCTAACCCGTACGCTAACACTAACCCGTACCCTAACACGTACGCTCACCCTAAACCGTTGTCGTACCCTAACCTGTACCCTAAAGCGTCCCCGTCCCCTAACCCTAACCCTAACCCTAACCCTAACCCTAACCCTTACCCGAAGCCATACCCTCACCCGTCCCCTAATCCTAACCCGTACGCTAACACTAACATGTACCCTAACACGTACGCTCACCCTAAACCGTTGTTGTACCCTAACCTGTACCCTAAACCGTACCCGTCCCCTAACCCTAACCCTAACCCTAACCCTAACCCTTACCCGAAGCCTTACCCTCACCCGTCCCCTAATCCTAACCCGTATGCTAACACTAACCCGTACCCTAACACGTACGCTCACCCTAAACCGTTGTCGTACCCAAACCTGTACCCTAAAGCATCCCCGTCCCCTAACCCTAACCCTAACCCTAACCCTAACCCTTACCCGAAGCCTTACCCTCACCCGTCACTTAATCCTAACCCGTACGCTAACACTAATCCGTACCCTAACACCTACGCTCACCCTAAATCGTTGTCGTACCCTAACATGTACCCTAAACCGTCCCCGTCCCCTAACCCTAACCCTAACCCTAACCCTAACCCTTACCCGAAGCCTTACCCTCACCCGTCCTCTAATCCTAACACGTACGCTAACACTAACACGTACCCTAACATGTACGCTCACCCTAAACCGTTGTCGTACCCTAACCTGTACCCTAAACCGTCCCCGTCCCCATCCCCTAACCCTAACCCTAACCCTAACACTTACCCGAAGCCTTAACCTCACCCGTCCCCTAATCCTAAACCGTACGCTAACACTAACCCGTACCCAAAACATACGCTCACCCAAAACTGTTGTCGTACCCTAACCTGTACCATAAACCGTCCCCGCCCCCTAACCCTAACCCTAACCCTAACCCTTACCCGAAGCCTTACCCTCACCCGTCCCCTAATCCTAACCCGTACGCTAACACTAACCCGTACCCTAACACGTACGCTCACCCTAAACCGTTGTCGTACCCTAACCTGTACCCTAAACCGTCCCCGTCCCCTAACCCTAACCCTAACCCTAACCCTAACCCTAACACTTACCCGAAGCCTTACCCTCACCCGTCCCCTAATCCTAACCCGTACGCTAACACTAACCCGTGCCCTAACACGTATGCTCACACTAAACCGTTGTCGTACCCTAACCTGTATCCTAAACCGTCTCCGTCCCTTAACCCTAACCCTAACCCTAACTCTAACCCTTACCCAAATCCTTACCCTCACCCGTCCCCTAATCCTAACCCGTACGCTAACACTAACCCGTACCCTAACACGTACGCTCACCCTAAACCGTTGTCGTACCTTAAACTGTACCCTAAATCGTCCCCGTCCCCGTCACCTAACCCTAACCCTAACCCTAACCCTTACCCGAAGCCTTACCCTCACCCGTCCCC
The DNA here is from genome assembly GCF_059928025.1 of Delphinapterus leucas. NCBI lineage: Eukaryota > Metazoa > Chordata > Mammalia > Artiodactyla > Monodontidae > Delphinapterus > Delphinapterus leucas. The sequence goes on along the minus strand of NW_028322236.1, from coordinate 18,295,763 downwards.
TAATCCTAACCCGTACGCTAACACTAACACGTACCCTAACACGTACGCTCACCCTAAACTGTTGTCGTACCCTAACTTGTACCCTAAACCGTCCCCGTCCCCGTCCCTTAACCCTAACCCTAACCCTAAACCTAACCCTTACCCGAAGCCTTACCCTCACCCGTCCCCTAATCCTAACCCGTACGCTAACACTAACCCGTACCCTAACACGTTCGCTCACCCTAAACCGTTGTCGTACCCTAACATGTACCCTAAACCGTCCCCGTCCCCTAACCCTAACACTAACCCTAACCCTAACCCTAACCCTTACCCGAAGCCTTACCCTCACCCGTCCCCTATTCCTAACCCGTACGCAAACACTAACCCACACCCTAACACAAACGCTCACCCTAAACCGTTGTCGTACACTAACCTGTACCCTAAACCGTCCCAGTCCCCTAACCCTAACACTAACCCTAACACTAACCCTAACCCTAACCCTTACCCGAAGCCTTACCCTCACCCGTCCCCTAATCCTAACCCGTACACTAACACTAAACCGTACCCTAACACGTACGCTCACCCTAAACCGTTGTCGTACCCTAACCTGTACCCTAAACCGTCCCCGTCCCCTAACCCTATCCCTAACCCTAACCCTTACCCGAAGTCTTACCCTCACCCGTCCCCTAATCCTAACCCGTACGCTAACACTAACCCGTACCCTAACACGTACGCTCACCCTAAACCGTTGTCGTACCCTAACCTGTACTCTAAACCGTCCCCGTCCCCGTCCCTTAACCCTAACCCTAACCCTAACTCTAAACCTTACCCGAAGCCTTACCCTCACCCGTCCCCTAATCCTAACCCGTACGCTAACACTAACCCGTACCCTAACACGTACGCTCACCCTAAACCGTTGTCGTACCCTAACATGTACCCTAAACCGTCCGCGTCCCCTAACCCTAACACTAACCCTAAACCTAACCCTAACCCTTACCCGAAGCCTTACCCTCACCCGACCCCTAATCCTAACCCGTACGCTATCACTAACCCGTACCCTAACACGTACGCTCACCCTAAACCGTTGTCGTACCCTAACCTGTACCCTAAACCGTCCCCGTCCCCGTCCCCTAATCCTAAACCTAACCCTAACCCTAACCTTAACCCTTACCCGAAGCCTTACCCTCACCCGTCCCCTAATCCTAACCCGTACACTAACACTAAACCGTACCCTAACACGTACGCTCACCCTAAACCGTTGTCGTACCCTAACATGTACCCTAAACCGTCCCCGTCCCCTAACACTAACCCTAACCCTAACCCTAACCCTAACCCTTACCCGAAGCCTTACCCTCACCCGTCCCCTAATCCTATCCCGTACGCTAACACTAACCCGTACCCTAACACGTACGCTCACCCTAAACCGTTGTCGTACCCTAACCTGTACCCTAAACCGTCCCCGTCCCCTAACCCTATCCCTAACCCTAACCCTTACCCGAAGTCTTACCCTCACCCGTCCCCTAATCGTAACCCGTACGCTAACACTAACCCGTACCCTAACACGTACGCTCACCCTAAACCATTGTCGTACCCTAACCTGTACCCTAAACCGTCCCCGTCCCCGTCCCTTAACCCTAACCCTAACCCTAACCCTAAACCTTACCCGAAGCCTTACCCTCACCCGTCCCCTAATCCTAAACCGTACGCTAACACTAACCCGTACCCTAACACGTACGCTCACCCTAAACCGTTGTCGTACCCTAACCTGTACCCTAAACTGTCCCCGTCCCCTAACCCTAACACTAACCCTAACCCTAACCCTAACCCTTACCCGAAGCCTTACCCTCACCCGTCCCCTAATCCTAACCCGTACGCTAACACTAACCCGTACCCTAACACGTACGCTCACCCTAAACCTTTGTCGTACCCTAACTTGTACCCTAAACCATCCCCGTCCCCGTCCCCGTCCCCTAACCCTAACCCTAACCCTAACCCTAACCCTTACCCGAAGCCTTACCCTCACCCGTCCCATAATCCTAACCCGTACGCTAACACTAACCCGTACCCTAACACGTACGCTCACCCTAAAGCGTTGTCGTACCCTAACATGCACCCTAAACCGTCCCCGTCCCCTAACCCTAACACTAACCCTAACCCTAACCCTAACCCTTACCCGAAGCCTTACCCTCACCCGTCCCCTAATCCTAACCCGTACGCTAACACTAACCCGTACCCTAACACGTACGCTCACCCTAAACCGTTGTCGTACCCTAACTTGTACCCTAAACCATCCCCGTCCCCGTCCCCGTCCCCTAACCCTAACCCTAACCCTAACCCTAACCCTTACCCGAAGCCTTACTCTCACCCGTCCCCTATTCCTAACCCGTACGCAAACACTAACCCACACCCTAACACGTACGCTCACCCTAAACCGTTGTCGTACCCTAACCTGTACCCTAAACCGTCCCCGTACCCTAAACCTAACCCTAACCCTAACCCTAACCCTAACCCTTACCCGAAGCCTTACCCTCACCCGTCCCCTAATCCTAACCCGTACGCTAACACTAACCCGTACCCTAACAGGTACGCTCACCCTAAAACGTTGTCGTACCCTAAACTGTACCCTAAACCGTCCCCGTCCCCTAACACTAAACCTAAACCTAACCCTAACCCTAACCCTTACCCGAAGCCTTACCCTCACCCGTCCCATAATCCTAACCCGTACGCTAACACTAACCCGTACCCTAACACGTACACTCACCCTAAACAGTTGTCGTACTCTAACCTGTACCCTAAAGCGTCCCCGTCCCCTAACCCTAACCCTAACCCTAACCCTAACACTTACCCGAAGCCATACCCTCACCCGTCCCCTAATCCTAACCCGTACGCTAACACTAACATGTACCCTAACACGTACGCTCACCCTAAACCGTTGTCGTACCCTAACCTGTACCCTAAACCGTCCCCGTCCCCTAACCCTAACCCTAACCCTAACCCTAACCCTTACCCGAAGCCTTACCCTCACCCGTCCCCTAATCCTAACCCGTACGCTAACACTAACCCGTACCCTAACACGTACGCTCACCCTAAACCGTTGTCGTACCCAAACCTGTACCCTAAAGCGTCCCCGTCCCCTAACCCTAACCCTAACCCTAACCCTAACCCTTACCCGAAGCCTTACACTCACCCGTCACTTAATCCTAACCCGTACGCTAACACTAATCCGTACCCTAACACCTACGCTCACCCTAAATCGTTGTCGTACCCTAACATGTACCCTAAACCGTCCCCGTCCCCTAACCCTAACCCTAACCCTAACCCTAACCCTTACCCGAAGCCTTACCCTCACCCGTCCTCTAATCCTAACCCGTACGCTAACACTAACACGTACCCTAACATGTACGCTCACCCTAAACCGTTGTCGTACCCTAACCTGTACCCTAAACCGTCCCCGTCCCCATCCCCTAACCTTAACCCTAACCCTAACCCTAACCCTTACCCGAAGCCTTAACCTCACCCGTCCCCTAATCCTAAACCGTACGCTAACACTAACCCGTACCCAAAACATACGCTCACCCTAAACCGTTGTCGTACCCTAACCTGTACCCTAAACCGTCCCCGCCCCCTAACCCTAACCCTAACCCTAACCCTAACCCTTACCCGAAGCCTTACACTCACCCGTCCCCTAATCCTAACCCGTACGCTAACACTAACCCGTACCCTAACACGTACGCTCACACTAAACCGTTGTCGTACCCTAACCTGTATCCTAAACCGTCTCCGTCCCTTAACCCTAACCCTAACCCTAACTCTAACCCTTACCCAAATCCTTACCCTCACCCGTCCCCTAATCCTAACCCGTACGCTAACACTAACCCGTACCCTAACACGTACGCTCACCCTAAACCGTTGTCTTACCTTAAACTGTACCCTAAATCGTCCCCGTCCCCGTCACCTAACCCTAACCCTAACCCTAACCCTTACCCGAAGCCTTACCCTCACCCGTCCCCTAATCCTAACCCGTACGCTAACACTAACCCGTACCCTAACACGTACGCTCACCCTAAACTGTTGTCGTACCCTAACTTGTACCCTAAACCGTCCCCACCCCGTCCCTTAACCCTAACCCTAACCCTAAACCTAACCCTTACCCGAAGCCTTACCCTCACCCGTCCCCTAATCCTAACCCGTACGCTAACACTAACCCGTACCCTAACACGTACGCTCACCCTAAACCGTTGTCGTACCCTAACATGTACCCTAAACCGTCCCCGTCCCCTAACCCTAACACTAACCCTAACCCTAACCCTAACCCTTACCCGAAGCCTTACCCTCACCCGTCCCCTAATCCTAACCCGTACGCTAACACTAACCCGTACCCTAACACGTACGCTCACCCTAAACCGTTGTCGTACCCTAACCTGTACCCTAAACCGTCCCCGTCCCCGTCCCCGTCCCCTAACCCTAACCCTAACCCTAACCCTAACCCTTACCCGAAGCCTTACCCTCACCCGTCCCCTATTCCTAACCTGTACGCAAACACTAACCCACACCCTAACACAAACGCTCACCCTAAACCGTTGTCGTAACCTAACCTGTACCCTAAACCGTCCCAGTCCCCTAACCCTAACCCTAAACCTAACACTAACCCTAACCCTAACCCTTACCCGAAGCCTTACACTCACCCGTCCCCTAATCCTAACCCGTACACTAACACTAAACCGTACCCTAACACATACGCTCACCCTAAACCGTTGTCATACCCTAACCTGTACCCTAAACCGTCCCCGTCCCCTAACCCTATCCCTAACCCTAACCCTTACCCGAAGTCTTACCCTCACCCGTCCCCTAATCCTAACCCGTACGCTAACACTAACCCGTACCCTAACACGTACGCTCACCCTAAACCGTTGTCGTACCCTAACCTGTACTCTAAACCGTCCCCGTCCCCGTCCCTTAACCCTAACCCTAACCCTATCTCTAAACCTTACCCGAAGCCTTACCCTCACCCGTCCCCTAATCCTAACCCGTACGCTAACACTAACCCGTACCCTAACACGTACGCTCACCCTAAACCGTTGTCGTACCCTAACATGTACCCTAAACCGTCCGCGTCCCCTAACCCTAACACTAACCCTAAACCTAACCCTAACCCTTACCCGAAGCCTTACCCTCACCCGACCCCTAATCCTAACCCGTACGCTATCACTAACCCGTACCCTAACACGTACGCTCACCCTAAACCGTTGTCGTACCCTAACCTGTACCCTAAACCGTCCCCGTCCCCTAACCCTAACAGTAACCCTAACCCAAACCCTAACCCTAACCCTAACCCTTACCCGAAGCCTTACCCTCACCCGTCCACTAATCCTAACCCGTACGCTAACACTAACCCGTACCCTAACACGTACGCTCACCCTAAACCTTTGTCGTACCCTAACTTGTACCCTAAACCGTCCCCGTCCCCGTCCCCGTCCCCTAACCCTAACCCTAACCCTAACCCTTACCCGAAGCCTTACCCTCACCCGTCACCTAATCCTAACCCGTACGCTAACACTAATCCGTACCCTAACACCTACGCTCACCCTAAATCGTTGTCGTACCCTAACATGTACCCTAAACCATCCCCGTCCCCTAACCCTAACCCTAACCCTATCCCTAACCCTTACCCGAAGCCTTACCCTCACCCGTCCCCTAATCCTAACCCGTACGCTAACACTAACACGTACCCTAACACGTACGCTCACCCTAAACCGTTGTCGTACCCTAACCTGTACCCTAAACCGTCCCCGTCCCCATCCCCTAACCCTAACCCTTACCCGAAGCCTTAACCTCACCCGTCCCCTAATCCTAAACCGTACGCTAACGCTAACCCGTACCCAACACATACGCTCACCCTAAACCGTTGTCGTACCCTAACCTGTACCCTAAACCGTCCCCGCCCCCTAACCCTAACCTTAACCCTAACCCTTACCCGAAGCCTTACGCTCACCCGTCCCCTAATCCTAACCCGTACGCTAACACTAAACCGTACCCTAACACGTACGCTCACCCTAAACCGTTGTCGTACCCTAACCTGTACCCTAAACCGTCCCCGTCCCCTAACCCTAACCCTAACCCTAAACCTAACCCTAACACTTACCCGAAGCCTTACTGTCACCCGTCCCCTAATCCTAACCCGTGCGCTAACACTAACCCGTGCCCTAACACGTACGCTCACAGTAAACCGTTGTCGTACCCTAACCTGTATCCTAAACCGTCTCCGTCCCTTAACCCTAACCCTAACCCTAACCCTAACCCTTACCCGAATCCTTACCCTCAACCGTCCCCTAATCCTAACCCGTACGCTAACGCTAACCCGTACCCTAACACGTACGCTCACCCTAAACCGTTGTCGTACCCTAAACTGTACCCTAAATCGTCCCCGTCCCCGTCACCTAACCCTAACCCTAACCCTAACACTTACCCGAAGCCTTACCCTCACCCGTCCCCTAATCCTAACCCGTACGCTAACACTAACCCGTACCCTAACACGTACGCTCACCCTAAACCGTTGTCGTACCCTAACCTGTACCCTAAACCGTCCCCGTCCCCGTCCCCTAACCCTAAACCTAACCCTAACCCTAACCCTAACCTTTACCCGAAGCCTTACCCTCACCCGTCCCCTAATCCTAACCCGTACGCTAACACTAACCCGTACCCTAACACGTACGCTCACCCTAAACCGTTGTGGTACCCTAACCTTTACCCTAAACCGTCCCCATCCCCTAACCCTATCCCTAACCCTAACCCTTACCCGAAGTCTTACCCTCACCCGTCCCCTAATCCTAACCCGTACGCTAACACTAACCCGTACCCTAACACGTACGCTCACCCTAAACCGTTGTCGTACCCTAACCTGTACCCTAAACCTTCCCCGTCCCCATCCCTTAACCCTAACCCTAACCCTAACCCTAACCCTTACCCGAAGCCTTACCCTCACCCGTCCCCTGATCCTAACCCGTAGGCTAACACTAACCCGTACCCTAACACGTACGCTCACCCTAAACCGTTGTCGTACCCTAACATGTACCCTAAACCGTCCCCGTCACCTAACCCTAACACTAACCCTAACCCTAACCCTAACCCTTACCCGAAGCCTTACACTCACCCGTCCCTGAATCCTAACCCGTACGCTAACACTAACCCATACCCTAACACGTACACTCACCCTAAACCGTTGTCGTTCCCTAACTTGTACCCTAAACCGTCCCCGTCCCCGTCTCCGTCCCCTAACCCTAACCCTAACCCTAACCCTAACCCTTATCCGAAGCCTTACCCTCACCCCTCCCCTATTCCTAACCCGTACGCTAACACTAACCCTTACCCTAATACGTACGCTAACCCTAAACCGTTGTCGTACACTAACCTGTACCCTAAACCGTCCCCGTACCCTAAACCTAACCCTAACCCTAACCCTAACCCTAACCCTTACCCGAAGCCTTACCCTCACCCGTCCCCTAATCCTAACCCGTACGCTAACACTAACCCGTACCCTAACAGGTACGCTCACCCTAAACCGTTGTCGTACCCTAAACTGTACCCTAAACCGTCCCCGTCCCCTAACCCTAAACCTAACCCTAACCCTAACCCTAACCCTTACCCGAAGCCTTGCCCTCACCCGTCCCCTAATCCTAACCCGTACGCTAACACTAACCCATACCCTAACACGTACGCTCACCCTAAACCATTGTCGTACCCTAACCTGTACCCTAAAGTGTCCCCGTCCCCTAACCCTAACCCTAACCCTAACCGTAACCCTAACCCTTACCCGAAGCCATACCCTCAACCATCCCTTAATCCTAACCCGTACGCTAACACTAACACGTACCCTAACACGTACGCTCACCCTAAATGGTTGTCGTACCCTAACCTGTACCCTAAGCCGTCCCCGTCCCCTAAACCTAACCCTAAACCTAACCCTAACCCTTACCCGAAGCCTTACCCTCACCCGTCCCCTAATACTAACCCGTACGCTAACACTAACCCGTACCCTAACACGTACGCTCACCCTAAACCGTTGTCGTACCCTAACCTGTACCCTAAACTGCCCCCGTCCCCTAACCCTAACCCTAACCCTAACCCTAACCCTTACCCGAAGACTTACCCTCACCCGTTCCCTAATCCTAACCCGTACGCTAACACTAACCCGTAACCTAACACGTACGCTCACCCTAAATCGTTGTCATACCCTAACCTGTACCCTAAACCGTCCCCGTCCCCTAACCCTAACCCTAACCCTAACCCTAACCCTTACCCGAAGCCTTACACTCACCCGTCCCCTAATCCTAACCCGTACGGTAACACTAATCCGTACCCTAACACTTACGCTCACTCTAAACCGTTGTCGTACCCTAACCTGTACCCTAATCCGTCCCCGTCCCCTAACCCTAACCCTAACCCTAACCCTAACCCTTACCCGAAGCCTTACCCTCACACGTCCCCTAATCCTAACCCGTACGCTAACACTAATCCGTACCCTAACACGTACCCTCACCCTAAACCGTTGTCGTACACTAACCTGTACCCTAAACCGTCCCCGTGCCCGTCCCCTAACCCTAAACCTAACCCTAACACTTTCCCGAAGCCTTACCCTCACCCGTCCCCTAATCCTAACCCGTACGCTAACACTAACCCGTACCCTAACACGTACGCTCACCCTAAACCGTTGTCGTACCCTAACCTGTACCCTAAACCGTCCCCGTCCCCATCCCCTAACCCTAACCCTAACCCTAACCCTAACCCTTACCCGAAGCCTTAACCTCACCCGTCCCCTAATCCTAAACCGTACGCTAACACTAACACGTACCCAAAACATACGCTCACCCTAAACCGTTGTCGTACCCTAAACTGTACCCTAAATCGTCCCCATCCCCGTCACCTAACCCTAACCCTAACCATTACCCGAAGCCTTACACTCACTCGTTCCCTAATCCTAACCCGTACGCTAATACTAACCCGTAACCTAACACGTACGCTCACCCTAAATCGTTGTCGTACCCTAACCTGTACCCTAAACCGTCCCCGTCCCGAACCATAACCCTAACCCTAACCCTTACCTGTAGCCTTACCCTCACCCGTCCCCTAATCCTAACCCGTACGCTAACACTAACCCGTACCCTAACACGTACGCTCACCCTAAACCGTTGTCGTACCCTAACCTGTACCCTAAACCGTCCCCGTCCCCTAACCCTAAGCCTAACCCTAACCCTAACCCTTACCCGAAGCCTTACACTCACCCGTCCCCTAATCCTAACTCGTACGCTAACACCAATCCGTACCCTAACACTTACGCTCACTCTAAACCGTTGTCATACTCTAACCTGTACCCTAAGCCGTCCCCGTCCCCTAACCCTAACCCTAACCCTAACCCTTACCGTTACCCGAAGCCTTACCGTCACCCATCCCCTAATCCTAACCCGTACGCTAACACTAACCCATACCCTAACACGTACGCTCAACCTAAACTGTTGTCGTACCCTAACCTGTACCCTAAACCGTCCCCGTCCCCGTCCCCTAACCCTAACCCTAACCCTAACCCTAAACCTTACCCGAAGCCTTACCCTCACCCGTCCCCTAATCCTAACCCGTACGCTAACACTAATCCATACCCTAACACCTACGCTCACCCTAAATCGTTGTCGTACCCTAACATGTACCCTAAACCGTCCCCGTCTCCTAACCCTAACCCTAACCCTAAGCCTAAGCCTAACCCTTACCCGAAGCCTTACCCTCACCCGTCCCCTAATCCTAACCCGTACGCTAACAGTAACCCGTACCCTAACACGTACGCTCACCCTAAACCGTTGTCGTACCCTAACCTGTACCCTAAACCGTCCCCGTCCCCGTCCCCTAATACTAACCCTAACCCTAACCCTAACCCTTACCCGAAGCCTTACCCTAACCCGTCCCCTAATCCTAACTCGTACGCTAACACTAACCCGTAACCTAACACGTACCCTCACCCTAAACCGGTGTCGTACCCTAACCTGTAGCCTAAACCATCCCCGTGCCCGTCCCCTAACCCTAACCCTAACCCTAACCCTAACCCTTTCCCGAAGCCTTACCCTCACCCGTCCCCTAATCCTAACACGTACGCTAACACTAACCCGTACCCTAACACGTACGCTCACCCTAAACCGTTGTCGTACCCTAACCTGTACCCTAAACCGTCCCCGTCCCCTAACGCTAACCCTAACCCTAACCCTAACCATAACCCTTACCCGAAGCCTTACACTCACCCGTCCCCTAATCCTCACCCGTATGCTAACGCTAACCCGTACCCTAACACGTACCCTCACCCTAAACCGTTGTCGTACCCTAACCTGTACCCTAAACCGTCCCCGTCCCCGTCCCCTAACCCTAACCCTAACCATAACCCTAACCCTTACCCGAAGCCTTACCCCACACGTCCCCTAATCCTAACCCGTACGCTAACAATAACCCGTACCCTAACACGTACGCTCACCCTAAACCGTTGTCGTACCCTAACATGTACCCTAAACCGTCCCCTAACCCTAACCCTAACCCTAACCCTAACCTTAACCCTAACCCTTACCCGAAGCCTTACCCTCACCCGTCCCGAATCCTAACCCGTACGCGAACACTAACCCGTACCCTAACACGTAAGCTCACCCTAAACCGTTGTCGTACCCTAACCTGTACCCTAAACCGTCCCCGTCCCCTAACCCTAACCCTAACCCTAACCGTAAACCTAACCCTTACCAGAAGCCTTACCCTCACCCGTCCCCTAAACCTAAACCGTACGCTAACACTAAACCGTACCCTAACACGTACGCTCACCCTAAACCATTGTCGTACCCTAACCTGTACCCTAAACCGTCCCCGTCCCCTAACCCTAACCCTAACCCTAACCCTAACCCTTACCCGAAGCCTTACCCTCACCCGTCCCCTAATCCTAACCCGTACGCTAACACTAACCCGTACCCTACCACGTACGCTCACCCTAAACCGTTGTCGTACCCTAACCTGTACCCTTAACCGTCCCCGTCCCCTAACGCTACCCATAACCCTAACCCTAACTATTACCCGAAGCCTTACCCTCACCCGTCCCCTAATCCTAACCCGTACGCTAACACTAACCCGTACCCTAACACGTACGCTCACCCTAAACAGTTGTCGTACCCTAACCTGTACGCTAAACCGTCCCCGTCCCCTAACCCTAACCCTAACACTAACCCTAACCCTAATCCTTACCCGAAGCCTTACACTCACCCGTCCCCTAATCCTAACCCGTACGCTAACACTAACCCGTACCCTAACACGTACGCTCACCCTGAACCGTTTTTGTACCCTAACCTGTACCCTAAACCGTCCCCGTCCCCGTCCCCTAACCCTAAACCTAACCCTAACCCTTACCCGAAGCCTTACCCTCAACCGTCCCCTAATCCTAACCCGTACGCTAACACTAACCCGTACCCTAACACGTACGCTCAACCTAAACCGTTGTCGTACACTAACCTGTACCCTAAACCGTCCCGGTGCCCATCCCCTAACCCTAACCCTAACCCTAACCCTAACCGTTACCCGAAGCCTTACCCTCAACCTTCCCGTACTCCTAACCCGTACGCTAACACTAACCCGTACCCTAAAACGTACGCTCACCCTAAACCGTTGTCGTACCCTAACCTGTACCCTAAACCGTCCCCGTCCCGTAACCCTAACCTTAACTCTAACCCTAACACTAACCCTTACCCGAAGCATTACCCTCACCCGTCCCCTAATCCTAACCCGTACGCTAACACTAAACCGTACCCTAACACTTACGCTCATCCTAAACCGTTGTCGTACCCTAACCTGTACCCTAAACCGTCCCCGTCCTCTAACCCTAACCCTAACCCTAAGCCTAAGCCTAACCCTTACCCGAAGCCTTACCCTCACCCGTCCCCTAATCCTAACCCGTACGCTAACACTAACCCGTACCCTAACACGTACGCTCAACCTAAACCGTTGTCGTACCCTAACCTGTACCCTAAACCGTCCCCGTCCCCTAACCCTAACCCTAACCCTAACCCTAACCCTAACCCTTACCCGAAGCCTTACACTCACCCGTCCCCTAATCCTAACCCGTACGCTAACACTAACCCGTACCCTAACACGTACGCTCACCCTAAACCGTTGTCGTACCCTAACCTGTACCCTAAACCGTCCCCGCCCCCTAACCCTAACCCTAACACTAACCCTAACCCTAACCCTTACCCGAAGCCTTACCCTCACCCGTCCCCTAATCCTAACCCGTACGCTAACACTAACCCGTACTCTAACACGTACTCTCACCCTAAACCGTTGTCGTACCCTAACCTTTACCCTAAACTATCCCCGTCCCCTAACCCTAACCCTAACCCTAACCCTAACCCTAACCCTTACCCGAAGCCTTACGCTCACCCGTCCCCTAATCCTAACCCGTATGCTAACACTAACACGTACCCTAACACGTACGCTCACCCTAAACCGTTGTCGTACCCTAACCTGTACCCTAAACCGTCCCCGTCCCCTAACCCTAACCCTAACCCTAACCCTAACCCTTACCCGAAGCCTTACCCTAACCTGTCCCCTAATCCTAACTCGTACGCTAACACTAACACGTACCCTAACACGTACCCTCACCCTAAACCGGTGTCGTACCCTAACCTGTACCCTAAACCGTCCCCGTGCCCGTCCCCTAACCCTAACCCTAACCCTAACCCTTTCCCGAAGCCTTACCCTCACCCGTCCCCTAATCCTCACCCGTACGCTAACACTAACCCGTACCCTAACACGTACGCTCACCCTAAACCGTTGTCGTACCCTAACCTGTACCCTAAACCGTCCCCGTCCCCTAACCCGAACCCTATCCCTAACCCTAACCCTTACCCGAAGCCTTACACTCACCCGTCCCCTAATCCTCACCCGTATGCTAACACTAACCCGAACCCTAACACGTACCCTCACCCTAAACTGTTGTCGTAACCTAACCTGTACCCTAAACCGTCCCAGTCCCCGTCCCCTAACCCTAACCCTAAGCCTAAGCCTAACCCTTACCCGAAGCCTTACCCTCACCCGTTCCCTAATCCTAACCCGTACGCTAACACTAACCCGTACCCTAACACGTACGCTCACCCTAAACCGTTGTCGTACACTAACCTGTACCCTAAACCGTCCCCGTCCCCTAACCCTAACCCTAACCCTAACCCTAACCCTAACCCTTACCCGAAGCCTTACCCTAACCCGTCCCCTAATCCTAACTCGTACGCTAACACTAACACGTACCCTAACACGTACCCTCACCCTAAACCGGTGTCGTACCCTAACCTGTACCCTAAACCGTCCCCGTTCCCGTCGCCTAACCCTAACCCTAACCCTAACCCTAACCCTTTCCCGAAGCCTTACCCTCACCCGTCCCCTAATCCTAACCCGTACGCTAACACTAACCCGTACCCTAACACGTACGCTCACCCTAAACCGTTGTCGTACCCTAACCTGTACCCTAAACCGTCCCCGTCCCCTAACCCGAACCCTAACCCTAACCCTAACCCTTACCCGAAGCCTTACACTCACCCGTCCCCTAATCCTCACCCGTATGCTAACACTAACCCAAACCCTAACACGTACCCTCACCCTAAACCGTTGTCGTAACCTAACCTGTACCCTAAACCGTCCCCGTCCCCGTCCCCGTCCCCTAACCCTAACCCTAACCCTAACCCTTACCCGAAGCCTTACCCCACCCGTGCCCTAATCCTAACCCGTACGCTAACAATAACCCGTACCCTAACACGTACGCTCACCCTAAACCGTTGTCGTACCCTAACATGTACCCTAAACCGTCCCCGTCCCCTAACCCTAACCCTAATACTAACCTTAACCCTAACCCTTACCCGAAGCCTTACCCTCACCCGTCCCTTAATCCTAACCCGTACGCGAACACTAACCCGTACCCTAACACGTAAGCTCACCCTAAACCGTTGTCGTACCCTAACCTGTACCCTAAACCGTCCCCGTCCCCTAACCCTAACTCTAACCCTAACCCTAACCCTTACCCGAAGCCTTACCCTCACCCGTCCCCTAATCCTAACCCGTACGCTAACACTAAAACGTACCCTAACACGTACGCTCACCCTAAACCGTTGTCGTACTCTAACGTGTACCCTAAACCGTCCCCGTCCCCTAACCCTATCGCTAACCCTAACCCTTACCCGAAGTCTTACCCTCACCCGTCCCCTAATCCTAACCCGTACGCTAACACTAACCCGTACCCTAACACGTACGCTCACCCTAAACCGTTGTCGTACCCTAACCTGTACCCTAAACCGTCCCCGTCCCCGTCCCTTAACCCTAACCCTAACCCTAACCCTAACCCTTACCCGAAGACTTACCCTCACCCGTCCCCTAATCCTAAACCGAACGCTAACACTAACCCGTACCCTAACACGTACGCTCACCCTAAACCGTTGTCGTACCCTAACCTGTACGCTAAACCGTCCCCGTCCCCGTCGCCGTCCCCTAACCCTAACCCTAACCCTAACCCTAACCCTTACCCGAAGCCTTACCCTCACCTGTCCCCTATTCCTAACCCGTACGCAAACACTAACCCACACCATAACACTTACGCTCACCCTAAACCGTTGTCGTACCCTAATCTTTACCCTAAACCGTCCCCGTCCCCTAACCCTAACCCTAACCCTAACCCTAACCCTTACCCGAAGCCTTACCCTCAAACGTCCCCTAATCCTAACCCGTACGCTAACACTAACCCGTACCCTAACACGTACGCTCACCCTAAACATTGGTCGTACCCTAACCTGTACCCTAAATCATAACTGTCTCCGGCCCCTAACCCTAACCCTAACCCTAAACCTTACGCGAAGTCTTACCCTCACCCGTCCCCTAATACTAACCCGTACGCTAACACTAACCCATACCCTAACACGTACGCTCACCCTAAACCGTTGTCGTACCCTAACCTGTACCCTAAACCGTCCCCGTCCCCGTCCCCTAACCCTAAACCTAACTCTAACCCAAACCCTAACCCTTACCCGAAGCCTTAACCTCACCCGTCCCCTAATCCTAACCCGTACGCTAAGACTAACACATACCCTAACACGTACGCTCACCCTAAACAGTTGTCGTACCCAAACCTGTACCCTAAACCGTCCCCGTCCCCGTCCCCTAACCCTAACCCTAACCCTAACCCTTACCTGTAGCCTTACCCTCACCCGTCCCCTAATCCTAATCCGTACGCTAACACTAACCCGTACCCTAACACGTACGCTCAACCTAAACCGTTGTCGTACCCTAACCTGTACCCTAAACCGTCCCCGTCCCCTAACCCTAACCCTAACCCTAACCCTAACCCTAACCCTTACACGAAGCCTTACACTCACCCGTCCCCTAATCCTAACCCGTACGCTAACACTAATCCGTACCCTAACACTTACGCTCACTCTAAACCGTTGTCGTACCCTAACCTGTACCCTAAGCCATCCCCGTCCCCTAACCCTAACCCTAACCCTAACCCTAACCCTAACCCTTACCCGAAGCCTTACCCTCACACGTACCCTAATCCTAACCCGTACGCTAACACTAACCCGTACCATAACACGTACGCTCACCCTAAACCGTTGTCGTAGCTTAACCTGTACCCTAAACTGTCCCCGTCCCCTAACCCTAACCCTAACCCTAACCGTAACCCTTACCCGAAGCTTACCCTCACCCGTTCCCTAATCCTAACCCGTACGCTAACACTAACCCGTAACCTATCACGTACGCTCACCCTAAATCGTTTACGTACCCTAACCTGTACCCTAAACCGTCCCCGTCCCCTAACCCTAACCCTAACCCTAACCCTAACCCTAACCCTAACACTTACTTGTAGCCTTACCCTCACCCGTACCCTAATCCTAACCCGTATGCTAACACTAACCCGTACCCTAACACGTACGCTCACCGTAAACCGTTGTCGTACCCTAAACTGTACCCTAAACCGTCCCCGTCCCCTACCCCTAACACTAACCCTAACCCTAACCCTTACCCGAAGCCTTACACTCACCCGTCCCCTAATCCTAACCCGTACGCTAAACACTAATCCGTACCCTAACACTTACGCTCACTCTAAACCGTTGTCGTACCCTAACCTGTACCCTAAGCCGTCCCCGTCCCCTAACCCTAACCCTAACCCTAACCCTAACCCTAACCCTTACCCGAAGCCTTACCCTCACCCGTCCCCTAATCCTAAACCGTACGCTAACACTAACCCGTACCCTAACACGTACGCTCACCCTAAACCGTTGTCGTACCCTAACCTGTACCCTAAACCGTCCCCGTCCCTTAACCCTAACCCTAACCCTAACCCTAACCCTAACCTTTACCCGAAGCCTTACCCTCACCCATCCCCTAATCCTAACCCGTACGCTAACACTAACCAGTACCCTAACACGTACGCTCACCCTAAACCGTTGTCGTACCCTTACCTGTACCCTAAACCGTCCCCGTCCCCGTCCCCGTCCCCTAACCCTAACCCTAAACCTAACCCTTACCCGAAGCCTTACCCTCACCTGTCCTCTAATCCTAACCCGTACGCTAACACTAACCCATACCCTAACATGTACGCTCACCCTAAACCGTTGTCATACCCTAACCTGTACCGTAAACCGTCCCTGTCCCCGTCCCCTAACCCTAACCCTAACCCTAACACTAACACTTACCCGAAGCCTTACCCTCACCCGTCCCCTTATCCTAACCCGTACGCTAACACTAACCCGTACCCTAACACGTACGCTCACCATAAACCGTTGTCGTACACTAACCTGTACCCTAAACCGTCCCCGTCCCCGTCCCCTAACCCTAACCCTAACCATAACCCTTACCCGAAGCCTTAACCTCACCCGTCTCCTAATCCTAACCCGTACGCTAACACTAATCCGTACCCTAACACCTACGCTCACCCTAAATAGTTTTCGTACCCTAACGTACCCTAAACCGTCCCCATCCCCTAACCCTAACCCTAAACATATCCCTAACCCTAACACTTACCCGAATCCTTACCCTCACCCGTCCCCTAATCCTAACCCGTACGCTAACACTAACCCGTACCCTAACACGTACGCTCACCCTAAACCGTTGTCGTACCCTATCCTGTACCCTAAACCGTCCCCGTCCCCTAACCCTAACCCTAACCCTAACCGTAACCCTTACCGGAAGCCTTACCCTCACCCGTCCCCTAATCCTAACCCGTACGCTAACACTGACCCGTACCCTAACACGTACGCTCACCCTAAACCGTTGTCGTACCGTAACCTGTACCCTAAATCGTCCCCGTCCCCTAACCCTAACCCTAACCCTAACCATAACACTTACCCGAAGCCTTACACTCACCCGTCACCTAATCCTCACCCGTACGCTAACACTAACCCGTACCCTAACACGTACGCTCACCCTAAACCGTTGTCGTACCCTAACCTGTACCCTAAACTGTAACCGTCCCCTAACTCTAACCCTAACCCTAACACTTACCCGAAGCCTTACCCTCACCCGTCACCTAATCCTAAACCGTACGCTAACACTAAACCATACACTAACATGTACGCTCACCCTAAACCGTTGTCCTACCCTAACCTGTACCCTAAACCGTCCCTGTCCCCGTCCCCTAACCCTAACCCTAACCCTAACCCTAACCCTAAACCTTACCCAAAGCCTTACCCTCACCCGTCCCCTAATCCTAACCCGTACGCTAACACTAACCCGTACCCTAACACGTACGCTCACCCTAAACCGTTGTCGTACCCTAACCTGTACCCTAAACCATCCCCGTCCCCTAAACCTAACCCTAACCCTTACCCGAAGCCTTACCCTCACCCGTCCCCTAATCCTAACCCGTACGCTAACACGAACCCATACCCTAACACGTACGCTCACCCTAAACCGTTGTCGTACCCTAACCTGTACCCTAAACCTTCCCCGTCCACTAACCCTAACCCTAACCCTAACCCTAACCCTAACGCTTACCCGAAGCCTTACCCTCACCCGTCCCCTAATCCTAACCCGTACGCTAACACTAACCCGTACCCTAACACGTACGCTCACCCTAAACCGTTGTCGTACACTAACCTGTACCCTAAATCGTCGCTGTCCCCGTCCCCGTCCCCTAACCCTAACCCTAACCCTAACCCTTACCCGATGCCTTACGCTCACCCGTCCCCTAATCCTAACCCGTACGCTAACACTAACCCATACCCTAACACGTACGCTCACCCTAAACCGTTGTCGTACCCTAACCTGTACCATAAAGCGTCCCCGTCCCCTAACGCTAACCCTAACCCTAACTCTAACCCTAACCCTTACCCGAAGACTTACCCTCACCCGTCCCCTAATCCTAAGCCTTACGCTAACACTAACCCGTAACCTAACACGTAAGCTCACCCTAAACCGTTGTCGTACCCTAACCTGTACCCTAAACCGTCCCCGTCCCGATCCCCTAACCCTAACCCTAACCCTAACCCTTACCCGAAGCCTTACCCTCACCCGTCCCCTAATCCTAACCCGTACGCCAACACTAACCCGTACCCTAACACGTACGCTCACCCTAAACCGTTGTCGTACACTAACCTGTACCCTAAACCGTCCCCATCCCCTAACCGTAACCCTAACCCTAACACTAACCCTTACCCGAAGCCTTACCCTCACCCGTCCCCGAATCCTAAACCGTACGCTAACACTAACCCGTACCCTAACACGTACGCTCACCCTAAACCGTTGTCGTACCCTAACCTGTACCCTAAACCGTCCCCGTCCCCGTCCCGTAACCCTAACCCTAACCCTAACACTAACCCTTACCCGAAGCCTTACCCTCACGCGTCCCCTAATCCTAATCCGTACGCTAACACTAACCCGTACCCTAACACGTACGCTCACCCTAAACCGTTGTCATACCCTAATCTGTACCCTAAACCGTCCCCGTCCCCTAACCCTAACCCTAACCCTAACCCTAACCCTTACCCGAAGCCTTACCCTCACCCGTCCCCTAATCCTAACCTGTACGCTAACACTAACCCGTACCCTAACACGTACGCTCACCCTAAATCGTTGTCGTACCCTAACCTGTACCCTAAACCGTCCCCGTACCCTAACCCTAACCCTAACCCTAACCCTAACCCTAACCCTAACACTTACCCGAAGCCTTACCCTCACCCGTCCCCTAATCCTAAGCCGTACGCTAACACTAACCCGTACCCTATCACGTACGCTCACCCTAAACCGTTGTCGTACCCTAACCTGTACCCTAAACCGTCCCCGTCCCCTAACCCTAACCCTAACCCTAACCCTAACCCTTACCCTAAGCCTTACCCTCACCCGTCCCCTTATCCTAAACCGTGTGCTAACACTAACCCGTAACCTAACTCGTACGCTCACCCTAAACCGTTGTCGTACCCTAACCTGTACCCTAAACCGTCCCCGTCCCCTAACCCTAACCCTAACCCTTACCCGAAGCCTTACCCTCACCCGTCCCCTAATCCTCACCCGTACGCTAACACTAACCCGTACCCTAACACGTACGCTCACCCTAAAACATTGTCGTACCCTAACCTGTACCCTAAACCGTCCCCGTCCCCTAACCCTAACCCTAACCCTAACCCTAACCCTAACCCTTACCCGAAGCCTTACGCTCACCCGTCCCCTAATCCTAACCCGTAAGCTAACACTAACCCGTACCCTAACACGTACGCTCACCCTAAACCGTTGTTGTACGCTAACCTGTACCCTAAACCGTCCCCGTCCCCTAACCCTAAACCTAACCCTAGTCCTAACCCTAACACTTACCCGAAGCCTTACCCTCACCCGTCCCCTAATCCTCACCCGTACGCTAACACTAACCCGTACCCTAACACGTACGCTCATCCTAAACCGTTGTCATACCCTAACCTGTACCCTAAACCGTCCCCGTCCCCGTCCCCTGACCCTAACCCTAACACTAACCCTTACCCGAAGCCTTACCCTCACCAGTCCCCTAATCCTAACCCGTACGCTAACACTAACCCGTACCCTAACACGTACGCTCCCCTTAAACGGTTGTCGTACCCTAACCTGTACCCTAAACCGTCCACGTCCCCTAACCTTAACCCTAACCCTAACCCTAACACTTACCCGAAGCCTTACCCTCACCCGTCCCCTAATCCTAACCCGTACGTTAACACTAACCCGTACCCTAACACGTACGCTCACCCTAAACCGTTGTCGTACCCTAACTTGTACCCTAAACCGTCCCCGTGCCCGTCCCCTAACCGTAACTCTAACCCTAACCCTAACCCTTACCCGAAGCCTTACCCTCACCCGTCCCCTAATGCTAACCCGTACGCTAACACTAACCCATACCCTAACACGTACGCTCACCCTAAACCGTTGTCGTACCCTAACTTGTACCCTAAACCGTCCCCGTCCCCTAACCCTAACCCTAACCCTAACCCTAACCCTAAACCTTACCCGAACCCTTACCCTCACCTGTGCCCTAATCCTAACCCGTACACTAACACTAACCCGTACCCTAACACGTACGCTCACCCTAAACCGTTGACGTACCCAAACCTGTACCCTAAACCGTCCCCGTCCCCGTCCCCTAACCCTAACCCTAACCCTAACCCTAACCTTTACCCGAAGCCTTACCCTCAGCCGTTCTCTAATCCTAACCCGTACGCTAACACTAACCCGTACCCTAACACGTACGCTCACCCTAAATCTTTGTCGTACCCTAACCTGTACCCTAAACCATCCCCGTCCCCGTCCCCGTCCCCGTACCCTAACCCTAATCCTAACCCTTACCCGAAGCCTTAACATCACCCGTCCCCTAATCCTAACCCATACGCTAACACTAACCCATACCCTAACATGTACGCTCACCCTAAACCGTTGTCGTACCCTAACCTGTACCCTAAACCGTCCCTGTCCCCGTCCCGTAACCCTAACCCTAACCCTAACACTATCCCAAACCCTTACCCGAAGCCTTACCCTCACCCGTCCCCTAATCCTAACCCGTACGCTAACACTATCCCGTACCCAACACGTACGCTCACCCTAAACCGTTGTCGTACCCTTACCTGTACCCTAAAGCGTCCCCGTCCCCTAACGCTAACCCTAACCCTAACCCTAACCCTAACCCTTACCCGAAGACTTACCCTCACCCGTCCCCTAATCCTAACCCTTACGCTAACACTAACCCGTACCCTAACACCTAAGCTCATCTTAAACCGTTGTTGTACCCTAACCTGTACCCTAAACCGTCCCCGTCCCGATCCCCTAACCCTAACCCTAACCCTAACCCTTACCCGAAGCCTTACCCTCACCCGTACCCTAATCCTAACCCGTACGCCAACACTAACCCGTACCCTAACACGTACGCTCACCCTAAACGGTTGTCGTACACTAACCTGTACCCTAAACCATCCCCATCCCCTAACCGTAACCCTAACCCTAACCCTAACCCTTACCCGAAGCCTTACCCTCACCCGTCCTCGAATCCTAAACCGTACGCTAACACTAACCCGTACCCTAACACGTACGCTCACCCTAAACCGTTGTCGTACGCTAACCTGTACCCTAAACTGTCCCCGTCCCCTAACCCTAACCCTAACCCTTACCCGAAGCCTTACCCTCACCCGTCCCCTAATCCTAACCCGTACGCTAACACTAACCCATACCCTAACACGTACGCTCACCCTAAACCATTGTCGTACCCTAACCTGTACCCTAAACCGTCCCCGTCCCCGTCCCCTAACCCTAACCCTAACCCTAACCCTAACCCTTACCCGAAGCCTTACACTCACCCGTCCCCTAATCCTCAGCCGTACGCTAACACTAACCCATACCCTAACACGTACGCTCACCCTAAACCTTTGTCGTACACTAACCTGTACCCTAAACCGTCCCCGTCCCCTAACCCTAACCCTAACCCTAACCCTAACCCTTACCCGAAGCCTTACACTCACCCGTCCCCTAATCCTAGCCCGTACGCTAACACTAACCCATACCCTAACACGTAAGCTCACCCTAAACCGTTGTCATACCCTAACTTGTACCCTAAACCGTCCCCGTCCCCTAACCCTAACCCTAACCCTAACCCTAACCCTAACCCTTACCCGAAGCCTTACCCTCACCCGTCCCCTAATCCTAACCCGTACACTAACACTAACCCGTACCCTAACACGTACGCTCACCCTAAACCGTTGACGTACCCTAACCTGTACCCTAAACCGTCCCCGTCCCCTAACCCTAAACCTAACCCTAACCCTATCCCTAAACCTTACCCGAAGCCTTACACTCACCCGTCCCCTAATCCTAACCCGTACGCTAACACTAACCCGTACCCTAACACGTACGCTCACCCTAAACTGTTGTCGTACCCTAACCTGTACCCTAAACCGTCCCCGTCCCCGTCCCCTAACCCTAACCCTAACCCTAACCTTTACCCGAAGCCTTACCCTCAGCCGTCCTCTAATCCTAACCCGTACGCTAACACTAACCCGTACCCTAACACGTACGCTCACCCTAAACCATTGTCGCAGCCGAACCTGTACCCTAAACCGTCCCCGTCCCCTAACCCTAACCCTAACCCTAACCCTAACCCTTACCCGAAGGCTTACCCTCACCCGTCCCCTAATCCTAACCCGTACGCTAACACTAACCCGTACCTTAACACGTACGCTCACCCTAAACCTTTGTCGTACCCTAACTTGTACCCTAAACCGGCCGCGTCCCCTAACCCTAACCCTAACCCTAACCCTAACCCTAACCCTTACCTGAAGCCTTACACTCACCCGTCACCTAATCCTCACCCGTACGCTAACACTAACCCGTACCCTAACACGTACGCTCACCCTAAACCGTTGTCGTACCCTAACCTGTACCGAAAACCGTCCCCTAACCCTAACCCTAAATCTAACCCTAACCCTAACCCTAACACTTACCCGAAGCGTTACCCTCACCCGTCCCCTAATCCTAACCCGTACGCAAACACTAACCCGTACCCTAACACGTACGCTCACCCTAAACCGTTGTCGTACCCTAACCTGTACCCTAAACCGTCCCCGTCCCCTAACCCTAAACCTAACCCTAACCCTTACGCGAAGCCTTACCCTCACCCGTCCCCTAATCCTAACCCGTACGCTAACACTAACCCGTACCCTAACACGTACGCTCAACCTAAACCGTTGTCGTACCCTAACCTGTACCCTAAACCGTCCCCGTCCCCTAACCCTAACCCTAACCCTTACCCGAAGCCCTACCCTCACCCGTTCCCTAATCCTAACCCGTACGCTAACACTAACCAGTACCCTAACACGTACGCTCACCCTAAACCATTGTCGTACCCTAACTTGTACCCTAAACCGTCCCCGTCCCCTAACCCTAACACTAACCCTAACCCTTACCCGAAGCCTTACCCTCACCCGTCCCCTAATCCTAACCCGTACGCTAACACTAACCCGTACCCTAACACGTACGCTCACCCTAAACCGTTGTCGTACCCTAACCTGTACCCTAAACTGTCCCCGTCCCCTAACCCTAACCCTAACCCTAACCCTAAACCTAACCCTTACCCGAAGACTTACCCTCACCCGTCCCCTAATCCTAACCCTTACGCTAACACTAACCCATACCCTAACACGTACGCTCACCCTAAACCGTCCCTGTCCCCGTCCCCTAACCCTAACCCTAACCCTAACCCTTACCCGAAGCCTTACCCTCACCCGTCCCCTAATCCTAACCCGTACGCCAACACTAACCCGTACCGTAACACGTACGCTCACCCTAAACCGTTGTCGTACACTAACCTGTACCCTAAACCGTCCCCATCCCCTAACCCTAACCCGAACCCTAACCCTAACCCTTACCCGAAACCTTACCCTCACCCGTCCCCTAATCCTAACCCGTACGCTAACACTAACCCGTACCCTAACACGTACGCTCACCCTAAACCGTTGTCGTACCCTAACCTGTACCCTAAACCGTCCCCGTCCCATAAACCTAAACCTAACCCTAACCCTAACCCTTACCCGAAGCCTTAACCTCACCCGTCCCCTAATCCTCACCCGTACGCTAACACTAACCCGTACCCTAACACGTACGCTCACCCTAAACCGTTGTCGTACCCTAACCTGTACCCTAAACCGTCCCCGTCCCCTAAACCTAACCCTAACCCTAACCCTAACCCTAACCCTTACCCGAAGCCTTACCCTCACCCGTCCCCTAATCCTAACCCGTACGCCAACACTAACCCGTACCCTAACACGTACGCTCACCCTAAACGGTTGTCGTACCCTAAACTGTACCCTAAACCGTCCCCATCCCCTAACCCTAACCCGAACCCTAACCCTAACCCTTACCCGAAACCTTACCCTCACCCGTCCCCTAATACTAACCCGTACGTTAACACTAACCCGTACCCTAACACGTACGCTCACCCTAAACCTTTGTCGTACACTAACCTGTACCCTAAACCGTCCCCGTCCCCGTCCCCTAACCCTAACCCTAACCCTAACCCTAACCCTTACCCGAAGCCTTACACTCACCCGTCCCCTAATCCTAACCCGTACGCTAACACTAACCCATACCCTAACACGTACGCTCACCCTAAACCGTTGTCATACCCTAACTTGTACCCTAAACCGTCCCCGTCCCCTAACCCTAACCCTAACCCTAACCCTAACCCTAACCCTTACCCGAAGCCTTACCCTCACCCGTCCCCTAATCCTAACCCGTACACTAACACTAACCCGTACCCTAACACGTACGCTCACCCTATACCGTTGTCCTAACCTAACCTGTACCCTAAACCGTCCCCGTCCCCTAACCCTAACCCTAACCCTAACCCTAATGCTTACCCGAAGCCTTACCCTCACCCGTCCCATAATCCTAACCCGTACGCTAACACTAACCCGTACCCTAACACTTACGCTCACCCTAAACCGTTGTCGTACACTAACCTGTACCCCAAACCGTCGCCGTCCCCGTCCCCGTCCCCTAACCCTAACCCTAACCCTAACCCTTACCTGAAGCCTTACCCTCACCCGTCCCCTAATCCTAACCCGTACGCTAACACTAACCCGTACCCTAACACGTACGCTCATCCTAAACTGTTGTCGTACCCTAACCTGTACCCTAAACCGTCCCTGTCCCCGTCCCGTAACCCTAACCCTAACCCTAACACTAACCCTAACCCTTACCCGAAGCCTTACACTCACCCGTCCCCTAATCGTAACCCGTACGCTAACACTAACCCGTACCCTAACACGTACGCTCACCCTAAACCGTTGTCGTACCCTAACCTGTCCCCTAAACTGTCCCCGTCCCCTAACCCTAACCCTAACCGTAACCCTAACCCTAACCCTTACCCGAAGACATACCCTCACCCGTCCCCTAATCCTAACCCTTACGCTAACACTAACCCATACCCTAACAGGTAAGCTCACCCTAAACCGTTTTCGTACCCTAACCTGTACCCTAAACCGTCCCCGTCCCCGTCCCCTAACCCTAACCCTAACCCTAACCCTTACCCGAAGCCTTACCCTCACCCGTCCCCTAATCCTAACCCGTACGCCAACACTAACCCGTACGCTCATCCTAAACCGTTGTCGTACACTAACCTGTACCCTAAACCGTCCCCATCTCCTAACCCTAACCCTAACCCTAACCCTAACCCTTACCCGAAGCCTTACTGTCACCCGTCCCCTAATCCTAACCCGTACGCTTACACTAACCCGTACCCTAACACGTACGCTCACCCTAAACCGTTGTCATACCCTAACCTGTACCCTAAACCGTCCCCGTCCCCTAACCCTAACCCTAACCCTAACCCTATCCCTTACCCGAAGCCTTACCCTCACCCGTCCCCTAATCATAACCCGTACGCTAACACTAACCCGTACCCTAACACGTACGCTCACCCTAAACCGTTGTCGTACCCTAACCTGTACCCTAAACCGTCCCTGTCCCCGTCCCGTAACCCTAACCCTAACCCTAACACTATCCCTAACCCTTACCCGAAGCCTTACCCTCACCCGTCCCCTAATCCTAACCCGTACGCTAACACTATCCCGTACCCTAACACGTACGCTCACCCTAAACCGTTGTCGTACCCTTACCTGTACCCTAAAGCGTCCCCGTCCCCTAACGCTAACCCTAACCCTAACCCTAACCCTTACCCGAAGACTTACCCTCACCCGTCCCCTAATCCTAACCCTTACGCTAACACTAACCCGTACCCTAACACCTAAGCTCACCTTAAACCGTTGTTGTACCCTAACCTGTACCCTAAACCGTCCCCGTCCCGATCCCCTAACCCTAACCCTAACCCTAACCCTTACCCGAAGCCTTACCCTCACCCGTCCCCTAATCCTAACCCGTACGCCAACACTAACCCGTACCCTAACACGTACGCTCACCCTAAACCGTTGTCGTACACTAACCTGTACCCTAAACCATCCCCATCCCCTAACCGTAACCCTAACCCTAACCCTAACCCTTACCCGAAGCCTTACCCTCACCCGTCCCCGAATCCTAAACCGTACGCTAACACTAACCCGTACCCTAACACGTACGCTCACCCTAAACCGTTGTCGTACACTAACCTGTACCCTAAACCGTCCCCGTCCCCTAAACCTAACCCTAACCCTAACCCTAACCCTAACCCTTACCCGAAGCCTTACCCTCACCCGTCCCCTAATCCTAACCCGTACGCTAACACTAACCCGTACCCTAACACGTACGCTCACCCTAAACGGTTGTCGTACCCTAAACTGTACCCTAAACCGTCCACGTCCCCTAACCCTAACCCTAACCCTAAACCTAACCCTTACCCGAAGCCTTACCCTAACCCGTCCCCTAATCCTAACCCGTACGTTAACACTAACCGGTACCCTAACACGTACCCTCACCCTAAACCGTTGTCCTACCCTAACTTGTACCCTAAACCGTACCTGTGCCCGTCCCCTAACCCTAACCCTAACCCTAACCCTAACCCTAACCCTTTCACGAAGCCTTAACCTCACCCGTCCCCTAATCCTAACCCGTACGCTAACACTAACACATACCCTAACACGTACGCTCACCCTAAACCGTTGTCGTACCCTAACCTGTACCCTAAACCGTCCCCGTCCCCGTCCCCTAACCCTAACCCTAACCCTAACCCAAACCCTTACCCGAAGCCTTACACTCACCCGTCCCCTAATCCTCACCCGTACGTTAACACTAACCCGAACCCTAACACGTACGCTCACCCTAAACCTTTGTCGTACCCTAACCTGTACCCTAAACCGTCCCTGTCCCCGTCCCGTAACCCTAACCCTAACCCTAACACTAACCCTAACCCTTACCCGAAGCCTTACACTCACCCGTCCCCTAATCGTAACCCGTACGCTAACACTAACCCGTACCCTAACACGTACGCTCACCCTAAACCGTTGTCGTACCCTAACCTGTCCCCTAAACTGTCCCCGTCCCCTAACCCTAACCCTAACCGTAACCCTAACCCTAACCCTTACCCGAAGACATACCCTCACCCGTCCCCTAATCCTAACCCTTACGCTAACACTAACCCATACCCTAACACGTAAGCTCACCCTAAACCGTTTTCGTACCCTAACCTGTACCCTAAACCGTCCCCGTCCCCGTCCCCTAACCCTAACCCTAACCCTAACCCTTACCCGAAGCCTTACCCTCACCCGTCCCCTAATCCTAACCCGTACGCCAACACTAACCCGTACGATCATCCTAAACCGTTGTCGTACACTAACCTGTACCCTAAACCGTCCCCATCTCCTAACCCTAACCCTAACCCTAACCCTAACCCTTACCCGAAGCCTTACTGTCACCCGTCCCCTAATCCTAACCCGTACGCTTACACTAACCCGTACCCTAACACGTACGCTCACCCTAAACCGTTGTCATACCCTAACCTGTACCCTAAACCGTCCCCGTCCCCTAACCCTAACCCTAACCCTAACCCTATCCCTTACCCGAAGCCTTACCCTCACCCGTCCCCTAATCATAACCCGTACGCTAACACTAACCCGTACCCTAACACGTACGCTCACCCTAAACCGTTGTCGTACCCTAACCTGTACCCTAAACCGTCCCTGTCCCCGTCCCGTAACCCTAACCCTAACCCTAACACTATCCCTAACCCTTACCCGAAGCCTTACCCTCACCCGTCCCCTAATCCTAACCCGTACGCTAACACTATCCCGTACCCTAACACGTACGCTCACCCTAAACCGTTGTCGTACCCTTACCTGTACCCTAAAGCGTCCCCGTCCCCTAACGCTAACCCTAACCCTAACCCTAACCCTTACCCGAAGACTTACCCTCACCCGTCCCCTAATCCTAACCCTTACGCTAACACTAACCCGTACCCTAACACCTAAGCTCACCTTAAACCGTTGTTGTACCCTAACCTGTACCCTAAACCGTCCCCGTCCCGATCCCCTAACCCTAACCCTAACCCTAACCCTTACCCGAAGCCTTACCCTCACCCGTCCCCTAATCCTAACCCGTACGCCAACACTAACCCGTACCCTAACACGTACGCTCACCCTAAACCGTTGTCGTACACTAACCTGTACCCTAAACCATCCCCATCCCCTAACCGTAACCCTAACCCTAACCCTAACCCTTACCCGAAGCCTTACCCTCACCCGTCCCCGAATCCTAAACCGTACGCTAACACTAACCCGTACCCTAACACGTACGCTCACCCTAAACCGTTGTCGTACACTAACCTGTACCCTAAACCGTCCCCGTCCCCTAAACCTAACCCTAACCCTAACCCTAACCCTAACCCTTACCCGAAGCCTTACCCTCACCCGTCCCCTAATCCTAACCCGTACGCTAACACTAACCCGTACCCTAACACGTACGCTCACCCTAAACGGTTGTCGTACCCTAAACTGTACCCTAAACCGTCCACGTCCCCTAACCCTAACCCTAACCCTAAACCTAACCCTTACCCGAAGCCTTACCCTAACCCGTCCCCTAATCCTAACCCGTACGTTAACACTAACCGGTACCCTAACACGTACCCTCACCCTAAACCGTTGCCCTACCCTAACTTGTACCCTAAACCGTACCTGTGCCCGTCCCCTAACCCTAACCCTAACCCTAACCCTAACCCTAACCCTTTCACGAAGCCTTAACCTCACCCGTCCCCTAATCCTAACCCGTACGCTAACACTAACACATACCCTAACACGTACGCTCACCCTAAACCGTTGTCGTACCCTAACCTGTACCCTAAACCGTCCCCGTCCCCGTCCCCTAACCCTAACCCTAACCCTAACCCAAACCCTTACCCGAAGCCTTACACTCACCCGTCCCCTAATCCTCACCCGTACGTTAACACTAACCCGAACCCTAACACGTACGCTCACCCTAAACCTTTGTCGTACACTAACCTGTACCCTAAACCGTCCCCGTCCCCGTCCCCTAACCCTAACCCTAACCCTAACCCTAACCCTTACCCGAAGCCTTACACTCACCCGTCCCCTAATCCTAACCCGTACGCTAACACTAACCCATACCCTAACACGTACGCTCACCCTAAACCGTTGTCATACCCTAACTTGTACCCTAAACCGTCCCCGTCCCCTAACGCTAACCCTAACCCTAACCCTAACCCTAACCCTTACCCGAAGCCTTACCCTCACCCGTCCCCTAATCCTAACCCGTACACTAACACTAACCCGTACCCTAACAGGTACGCTCACCCTAAACCGTTGTCGTAACCTAACCTGTACCCTAAACCGTCCCCGTCCCCTAACCCTAACCCTAACCCTAACCCTAATGCTTACCCGAAGCCTTACCCTCACCCGTCCCATAATCCTAACCCGTACGCTAACACTAACCCGTACCCTAACACTTACGCTCACCCTAAACCGTTGTCGTACACTAACCTGTACCCTAAACCGTCGCCGTCCCCGTCCCCGTCCCCTAACCCTAACCCTAACCCTAACCCTTACCTGAAGCCTTACCCTCACCCGTCCCCTAATCCTAACCCGTACGCTAACACTAACCCGTACCCTAACACGTACGCTCATCCTAAACTGTTGTCGTACCCTAACCTGTACCCTAAACCGTCCCTGTCCCCGTCCCGTAACCCTAACCCTAACCCTAACACTAACCCTAACCCTTACCCGAAGCCTTACACTCACCCGTCCCCTAATCGTAACCCGTACGCTAACACTAACCCGTACCCTAACACGTACGCTCACCCTAAACCGTTGTCGTACCCTAACCTGTCCCCTAAACTGTCCCCGTCCCCTAACCCTAACCCTAACCGTAACCCTAACCCTAACCCTTACCCGAAGACATACCCTCACCCGTCCCCTAATCCTAACCCTTACGCTAACACTAACCCATACCCTAACACGTAAGCTCACCCTAAACCGTTTTCGTACCCTAACCTGTACCCTAAACCGTCCCCGTCCCCGTCCCCTAACCCTAACCCTAACCCTAACCCTTACCCGAAGCCTTACCCTCACCCGTCCCCTAATCCTAACCCGTACGCCAACACTAACCCGTACGCTCACCCTAAACCGTTGTCGTACACTAACCTGTACCCTAAACCGTCCCCATCTCCTAACCCTAACCCTAACCCTAACCCTAACCCTTACCCGAAGCCTTACTGTCACCCGTCCCCTAATCCTAACCCGTACGCTTACACTAACCCGTACCCTAACACGTACGCTCACCCTAAACCGTTGTCATACCCTAACCTGTACCCTAAACCGTCCCCGTCCCCTAATCCTAACCCTAACCCTAACCCTATCCCTTACCCGAAGCCTTACCCTCACCCGTCCCCTAATCATAACCCGTACGCTAACACTAACCCGTACCCTAACACGTACGCTCACCCTAAACCGTTGTCGTACCCTAACCTGTACCCTAAACCGTCCCTGTCCCCGTCCCGTAACCCTAACCCTAACCCTAACACTATCCGTAACCCTTACCCGAAGCCTTACCCTCACCCGTCCCCTAATCCTAACCCGTACGCTAACACTATCCCGTACCCTAACACGTACACTCACCCTAAACCGTTGTCGTACCCTTACCTGTACCCTAAAGCGTCCCCGTCCCCTAACGCTAACCCTAACCCTAACCCTAACCCTAACCCTTACCCGAAGACTTACCCTCACCCGTCCCCTAATCCTAACCCTTACGCTAACACTAACCCGTACCCTAACACCTAAGCTCATCTTAAACCGTTGTTGTACCCTAACCTGTACCCTAAACCGTCCCCGTCCCGATCCCCTAACCCTAACCCTAACCCTAACCCTTACCCGAAGCCTTACCCTCACCCGTCCCCTAATCCTAACCCGTACGCCAACACTAACCCGTACCCTAACACGTACGCTCACCCTAAACCGTTGTCGTACACTAACCTGTACCCTAAACCATCCCCATCCCCTAACCGTAACCGTAACCCTAACCCTAACCCTTACCCGAAGCCTTACCCTCACCCGTCCCCGAATCCTAAGCCGTACGCTAACACTAACCCGTACCCTAACACGTACGCTCACCCTAAACCGTTGTCGTACCCTAACCTGTACCCTAAACCGTCCCCGTCCCCGTCCCCTAACCCTAACCCTAACCCTAACACTAACCCTTACCCGAAGCCTTACCCTCACCCGTCCCCTAATCCTAATCCGTACGCTAACACTAACCCGTACCCTAACACGTACGCTCACCCTAAATCGTTGTCATACCCTAATCTGTACCCTAAACCGTTCCCGTCCCCTAACCCTAACCCTAACCCTTACCCGAAGCCTTACCCTCACCTGTCCCCGAATCCTAAACTGTACGCTAACACTAACCCGTACCCTAACACGTACGCTCACCCTAAACCTTTGTCGTACCCTAACCTGTACCCTAAACCGTCCCCGTACCCTAACCCTAACCCTAACCCTAACCCTAACCCTAACACTTACCCGAAGCCTTACCCTCACCCGTCCCCTAATCCTAAGCCGTACGCTAACACTAACACGTACCCTAACAGGTACGCTCACCCTAAACCGTTGTCGTATCCTAACCTGTACCCTAAACCATCCCCGTCCCCTAACCCTAACCCTAACCCTAACCCTAACACTTACCCGAAGCCTTACCCTCACCCGTCCCCTTATCCTAACCCGTGCGCTAACCCTAACCCGTACCCTAACTCGTACGCTCACCCTAAACCGTTGTCGTACCCTAACCTGTACCCTAAACCGTCCCCGTCCCCTAACCCTAACCCTAACCCTTACCCGAAGCCTTACCCTCACCCGTCCCTTAATCCTAACCCGTACGCTAACACTAACCCATACCCTAACACGTACGCTCACCCTAAACCGTTGTCGTACCCTAACCTGTACCCTAAACCGTCCCCGTCCCCGTCCCCTAACCCTAACCCTAACCCTAACCCTAACCCTTACCCGAAGCCTTACACTCACCCGTCCCCTAATCCTAGCCCGTACGCTAACACTAACCCATACCCTAACACGTAAGCTCACCCTAAACCGTTGTCATACCCTAACTTGTACCCTAAACCGTCCCCGTCCCCTAACCCTAACCCTAACCCTAACCCTAACCCTAACCCTTACCCGAAGCCTTACCCTCACCCGTCCCCTAATCCTAACCCGTACACTAACACTAACCCGTACCCTAACACGTACGCTCACCCTAAACCGTTGACGTACCCTAACCTGTACCCTAAACCGTCCCCGTCCCCTAACACTAAACCTAACCCTAACCCTATCCCTAAACCTTACCCGAAGCCTTACACTCACCCGTCCCCTAATCCTAACCCGTACGCTAACACTAACCCGTACCCTAACACGTACGCTCACCCTAAACCGTTGTCGTACCCTAACCTGTACCCTAAACCGTCCCCGTCCCCGTCCCCTAACCCTAACCCTAACCCTAACCTTTACCCGAAGCCTTACCCTCAGCCGTCCTCTAATCCTAACCCGTACGCTAACACTAACCCGTACCCTAACACGTACGCTCACCCTAAATCGTTGTCGTACCCTAACCTGTACCCTAAACCGTCCCCGTCCCCGTCCCCGTCCCCGTCCCCTAACCCTAACCCTTACCCGAAGCCTTACCCTCACCCGTCCCCTAATCCTAACCCATACGCTAACACTAACACATACCCTAACATGTACGCTCACCCTAAACCGTTGTCGTACCCTAACCTGTACCCTTAACCGTCCCTGTCCCCGTCCCCTAACCCTAACCCTAGCCCTAACCCTAACCCTAACACTTACCCGAAGCCTTACCCTCACCCGTCCGCTAATCCTAACCCGTACGCTAACACTAACCCGTACCCTAACACGTACGCTCACCCTAAACCATTGTCGCAGCCGAACCTGTACCCTAAACCGTCCCCGTCCCCTAACCCTAACCCTAACCCTAACCCTAACCCTTACCCGAAGGCTTACCCTCACCCGTCCCCTAATCCTAACCCGTACGCTAACACTAACCCGTACCTTAACACGTACGCTCACCCTAAACCTTTGTCGTACCCTAACCTGTACCCTAAACCGTCCGCGTCCCCTAACCCTAACCCTAACCCTAACCCTAACCCTAACCCTTACCTGAAGCCTTACACTCACCCGTCACCTAATCCTCACCCGTACGCTAACACTAACCCGTACCCTAACACGTACGCTCACCCTAAACCGTTGTCATACCCTAACCTGTACCCTAAACCGTCCCCTAACCCTAACCCTAAACCTAACCCTAACCCTAACCCTAACCCTTACCCGAAGCCTTACTCTCACCCATCCCCTAATCCTAACCCGTACGCAAAAACTAACCCGTACCCTAACACGTACGCTCACCCTAAACCGTTGTCGTACCCTAACCTGTACCCTAAACCGTCCCCGTCCCCTAACCCTAACCCTAACCCTAACCCTAACCCTAACCCTTACGCGAAGCCTTACTCTCACCCGTCCCCTAATCCTAACCCGTACGCTAACACTAACCCGTACCCTAACACGTACGCTCAACCTAAACCGTTGTCGTACCCTAACCTGTACCCTAAACCGTCCCCGTCCCCTAACCCTAACCCTAACCCTTACCCGAAGCCCTACCCTCACCCGTTCCCTAATCCTAACCCGTACGCTAACACTAACCAGTACCCTAACACGTACGCTCACCCTAAACCGTTGTCGTACCCTAACTTGTACCCTAAACCGTCCCCGTCCCCTAACCCTAACACTAACCCTAACCCTTACCCGAAGCCTTACCCTCACCCGTCCCCTAATCCTAACCCGTACGCTAACACTAACCCGTACCCTAACACGTACGCTCACCCTAAACCGTTGTCGTACCCTAACCTGTACCCTAAACTGTCCCCGTCCCCTAACCCTAACCCTAACCCTAACCCTAACCCTAACCCTTACCTGAAGACTTACCCTCACCCGTCCCCTAATCCTAACCCTTACGCTAACACTAACCCATACCCTAACACGTAAGCTCACCCTAAACCGTCCCCGTCCCCATCCCCTAACCCTAACCCTAACCCTAACCCTTACCCGAAGCCTTACCCTCACCCGTCCCCTAATCCTAACCCGTACGCCAACACTAACCCGTACCGTAACACGTACGCTCACCCTAAACCGTTGTCGTACACTAACCTGTACCCTAAACCGTCCCCATCCCCTAACCCTAACCCTAACCCTAACCCTAACCCTTACCCGAAGCCTTACCATCACCCGTCCCCTAATGCTAACCCGTACGCTAACACTAAGCCGTACCCTAACACGTACGCTCAACCTAAACCGTTGTCACACCCTAACCTGTACCCTAAACCGTCCCCGTCCCCTAACCCTAACCCTAACCCTAACCCTATCCCTTACCCGAAGCCTTACCCTCACCCGTCCCCTAATCCTAACCCTTACGCTAACACTAACCCGTACCCTAACACGTACGCTCACCCTAAACCGTTGTCGTACCCTAACCTGTACCCTAAACCATCCCCGTCCCCTAACCCTAACCCTAACCCTTACCCGAAGCCTTACCCTCACCCGTTCCCTAATCCTCACCCGTACGCTAACACTAACCCGTACCCTAACACGTACGCTCACCCTAAAACGTTGTCGTACACTAACCTGTACCCTAAACCGTCCCCGTCCCCGTCCCCGTCCCCTAACCCTAACCCTAACCCTAACCCTAACCCTTACCCGAAACCTTACCCTCACCCGTCCCCTAATCCTAACCCGTACGCTAACACTAACCCGTACCCTAACACGTAGGCTCACCCTAAACCGTTGTCGTACCCTAACCTGTACACTAAACCGTCCCCGTCCCATAAACCTAAACCTAACCCTAACCCTAACCCTTACCCGAAGCCTTAACCTCACCCGTCCCCTAATCCTCACCCGTACGCTAACACTAACCCGTACCCTAACACGTACGCTCACCCTAAACCGTTGTCGTACCCTAACCTGTACCCTAAACCGTCCCCGTTCCCTAAACCTAACCCTAACCCTAACCCTAACCCTAACCCTTACCCGAAGCCTTACCCTCACCCGTCCCCTAATCCTAACCCGTACGCTAACACTAACCCGTACCCTAACACGTACGCTCACCCTAAACGGTTGTCGTACCCTAAACTGTACCCTAAACCGTCCACGTCCCCTAACCCTAACCCTAACCCTAAACCTAACCCTTACCCGAAGCCTTACCCTCACCCGTCCCCTAATCCTAACCCGTACGCCAACACTAACCCGTACCGTAACACGTACGCTCACCCTAAACCGTTGTCGTACACTAACCTGTACCCTAAACCGTCCCCATCCCCTAACCCTAACCCTAACCCTAACCCTAACCCTTATCCGAAGCCTTACCATCACCCGTCCCCTAATGCTAACCCGTACGCTAACACTAAGCCGTACCCTAACACGTACGCTCAACCTAAACCGTTGTCATACCCTAACCTGTACCCTAAACCGTCCCCGTCCCCTAACCCTAACCCTAACCCTAACCCTATCCCTTACCCGAAGCCTTACCCTCACCCGTCCCCTAATCCTAACGCTTACGCTAACACTAACCCGTACCCTAACACGTACGCTCACCCTAAACCGTTGTCGTACCCTAACCTGTACCCTAAACCATCCCCGTCCCCTAACCCTAACCCTAACCCTTACCCGAAGCCTTACCCTCACCCGTCCCCTAATCCTCACCCGTACGCTAACACTAACCCGTACCCTAACACGTACGCTCACCCTAAACGGTTGTCGTACCCTAACCTGTACCCTAAACCGTCCCCGTCCCATAAACCTAAACCTAACCCTAACCCTAACCCTTACCCGAAGCCTTAACCTCACCCGTCCCCTAATCCTCACCCGTACGCTAACACTAACCCATACCCTAACACGTACGCTCACCCTAAACTGTTGTCGTACCCTAACCTGTACCCTAAACCGTCCCCGTCCCCTAAACCTAACCCTAACCCTAACCCTAACCCTAACCCTTACCCGAAGACTTACCCTCACCTGTCCCCTAATCCTAACCCGTACGCTAACACTAACCCGTACCCTAACACGTACGCTCACCCTAAACGGTTGTCGTACCCTAAACTGTACCCTAAACCGTCCACGTCCCCTAACCCTAACCCTAACCCTAAACCTAACCCTTACCCGAAGCCTTACCCTAACCCGTCCCCTAATCCTAACCCGTACGTTAACACTAACCGGTACCCTAACACGTACCCTCACCCTAAACCGTTGTCCTACCCTAACTTGTACCCTAAACCGTCCCTGTGCCCGTCCCCTAACCCTAACCCTAACCCTAACCCTAACCCTTTCACGAAGCCTTAACCTCACCCGTCCCCTAATCCTAACCCGTACGCTAACACTAACACATACCCTAACACGTACGCTCACCCTAAACCGTTGTCGTACCCTAACCTGTACCCTAAACCGTCCCCGTCCCCGTCCCCTAACCCTAACCCTAACCCTAACCCAAACCCTTACCCGAAGCCTTACACTCACCCGTCCCCTAATCCTCACCCGTACGTTAACACTAAACCGTACCCTAACACGTACGCTCACCCTAAACCTTTGTCGTACACTAACCTGTACCCTAAACCGTCCCCGTCCCCGTCCCCTAACCCTAACCCTAACCCTAACCCTAACCCTTACCCGAAGCCTTACCCTCACCCGTCCCCTAATCCTAACCCGTACGCTAACACTAACCCATACCCTAACACGTACGCTCACCCTAAACCGTTGTCATACCCTAACTTGTACCCTAAACCGTCCCCGTCCCCTAACCCTAACCCTAACCCTAACCCTAACCCTAACCCTTACCCGAAGCCTTACCCTCACCCGTCCCCTAATCCTAACCCGTACACTAACACTAACCCGTACCCTAACACGTACGCTCACCCTAAACCGTTGTCGTAACCTAACCTGTACCCTAAACCGTCCCCGTCCCCTAACCCTAACCCTAACCCTAATGCTTACCCGAAGCCTTACCCTCACCCGTCCCATAATCCTAACCCGTACGCTAACACTAACCCGTACCCTAACACTTATGCTCACCCTAAACCGTTGTCGTACACTAACCTGTACCCTAAACCGTCGCCGTCCCCGTCCCCGTCCCCTAACCCTAACCCTAACCCTTACCTGAAGCCTTACCCTCACCCGTCCCCTAATCCTAACCCGTACGCTAACACTAACCCGTACCCTAACACGTACGCTCATCCTAAACTGTTGTCGTACCCTAACCTGTACCCTAAACCGTCCCTGTCCCCGTCCCGTAACCCTAACCCTAACCCTAACACTAACCCTAACCCTTACCCGAAGCCTTACACTCACCCGTCCCCTAATCGTAACCCGTACGCTAACACTAACCCGTACCCTAACACGTACGCTCACCCTAAACCGTTGTCGTACCCTAACCTGTCCCCTAAACTGTCCCCGTCCCCTAACCCTAACCCTAACCGTAACCCTAACCCTAACCCTTACCCGAAGACATACCCTCACCTGTCCCCTAATCCTAACCCTTACGCTAACACTAACCCATACCCTAACACGTAAGCTCACCCTAAACCGTTTTCGTACCCTAACCTGTACCCTAAACCGTCCCCGTCCCCGTCCCCTAACCCTAACCCTAACCCTAACCCTTACCCGAAGCCTTACCCTCACCCGTCCCCTAATCCTAACCCGTACGCCAACACTAACCCGTACGCTCACCCTAAACCGTTGTCGTACACTAACCTGTACCCTAAACCGTCCCCATCTCCTAACCCTAACCCTAACCCTAACCCTAACCCTTACCCGAAGCCTTACTGTCACCCGTCCCCTAATCCTAACCCGTACGCTTACACTAACCCGTACCCTAACACGTACGCTCACCCTAAACCGTTGTCATACCCTAACCTGTACCCTAAACCGTCCCCGTCCCCTAACCCTAACCCTAACCCTAACCCTATCCCTTACCCGAAGCCTTACCCTCACCCGTCCCCTAATCATAACCCGTACGCTAACACTAACCCGTACCCTAACACGTACGCTCACCCTAAACCGTTGTCGTACCCTAACCTGTACCCTAAACCGTCCCCGTCCCATAAACCTAAACCTAACCCTAACCCTAACCCTTACCCGAAGCCTTAACCTCACCCGTCCCCTAATCCTCACCCGTACGCTAACACTAACCCGTACCCTAACACGTACGCTCACCCTAAACCGTTGTCGTACCCTAACCTGTACCCTAAACCGTCCCCGTCCCCTAAACCTAACCCTAACCCTAACCCTAACCCTAACCCTTACCCGAAGCCTTACCCTCACCCGTCCCCTAATCCTAACCCGTACGCCAACACTAACCCGTACCCTAACACGTACGCTCACCCTAAACGGTTGTCGTACCCTAAACTGTACCCTAAACCGTCCCCATCCCCTAACCCTAACCCGAACCCTAACCCTAACCCTTACCCGAAACCTTACCCTCACCCGTCCCCTAATCCTAACCCGTACGTTAACACTAACCCGTACCCTAACACGTACGCTCACCCTAAACCTTTGTCGTACACTAACCTGTACCCTAAACCGTCCCCGTCCCCGTCCCCTAACCCTAACCCTAACCCTAACCCTAACCCTTACCCGAAGCCTTACACTCACCCGTCCCCTAATCCTAACCCGTACGCTAACACTAACCCATACCCTAACACGTACGCTCACCCTAAACCGTTGTCATACCCTAACTTGTACCCTAAACCGTCCCCGTCCCCTAACCCTAACCCTAACCCTAACCCTAACCCTAACCCTTACCCGAAGCCTTACCCTCACCCGTCCCCTAATCCTAACCCGTACACTAACACTAACCCGTACCCTAACACGTACGCTCACCCTATACCGTTGTCCTAACCTAACCTGTACCCTAAACCGTCCCCGTCCCCTAACCCTAACCCTAACCCTAACCCTAATGCTTACCCGAAGCCTTACCCTCACCCGTCCCATAATCCTAACCCGTACGCTAACACTAACCCGTACCCTAACACTTACGCTCACCCTAAACCGTTGTCGTACACTAACCTGTACCCTAAACCGTCGCCGTCCCCGTCCCCGTCCCCTAACCCTAACCCTAACCCTAACCCTTACCTGAAGCCTTACCCTCACCCGTCCCCTAATCCTAACCCGTACGCTAACACTAACCCGTACCCTAACACGTACGCTCATCCTAAACTGTTGTCGTACCCTAACCTGTACCCTAAACCGTCCCTGTCCCCGTCCCGTAACCCTAACCCTAACCCTAACACTAACCCTAACCCTTACCCGAAGCCTTACACTCACCCGTCCCCTAATCGTAACCCGTACGCTAACACTAACCCGTACCCTAACACGTACGCTCACCCTAAACCGTTGTCGTACCCTAACCTGTCCCCTAAACTGTCCCCGTCCCCTAACCCTAACCCTAACCGTAACCCTAACCCTAACCCTTACCCGAAGACATACCCTCACCCGTCCCCTAATCCTAACCCTTACGCTAACACTAACCCATACCCTAACACGTAAGCTCACCCTAAACCGTTTTCGTACCCTAACCTGTACCCTAAACCGTCCCCGTCCCCGTCCCCTAACCCTAACCCTAACCCTAACCCTTACCCGAAGCCTTACCCTCACCCGTCCCCTAATCCTAACCCGTACGCCAACACTAACCCGTACGCTCATCCTAAACCGTTGTCGTACACTAACCTGTACCCTAAACCGTCCCCATCTCCTAACCCTAACCCTAACCCTAACCCTAACCCTTACCCGAAGCCTTACTGTCACCCGTCCCCTAATCCTAACCCGTACGCTTACACTAACCCGTACCCTAACACGTACGCTCACCCTAAACCGTTGTCATACCCTAACCTGTACCCTAAACCGTCCCCGTCCCCTAACCCTAACCCTAACCCTAACCCTATCCCTTACCCGAAGCCTTACCCTCACCCGTCCCCTAATCATAACCCGTACGCTAACACTAACCCGTACCCTAACACGTACGCTCACCCTAAACCGTTGTCGTACCCTAACCTGTACCCTAAACCGTCCCTGTCCCCGTCCCGTAACCCTAACCCTAACCCTAACACTATCCCTAACCCTTACCCGAAGCCTTACCCTCACCCGTCCCCTAATCCTAACCCGTACGCTAACACTATCCCGTACCCTAACACGTACGCTCACCCTAAACCGTTGTCGTACCCTTACCTGTACCCTAAAGCGTCCCCGTCCCCTAACGCTAACCCTAACCCTAACCCTAACCCTTACCCGAAGACTTACCCTCACCCGTCCCCTAATCCTAACCCTTACGCTAACACTAACCCGTACCCTAACACCTAAGCTCACCTTAAACCGTTGTTGTACCCTAACCTGTACCCTAAACCGTCCCCGTCCCGATCCCCTAACCCTAACCCTAACCCTAACCCTTACCCGAAGCCTTACCCTCACCCGTCCCCTAATCCTAACCCGTACGCCAACACTAACCCGTACCCTAACACGTACGCTCACCCTAAACCGTTGTCGTACACTAACCTGTACCCTAAACCATCCCCATCCCCTAACCGTAACCCTAACCCTAACCCTAACCCTTACCCGAAGCCTTACCCTCACCCGTCCCCGAATCCTAAACCGTACGCTAACACTAACCCGTACCCTAACACGTACGCTCACCCTAAACCGTTGTCGTACACTAACCTGTACCCTAAACCGTCCCCGTCCCCTAAACCTAACCCTAACCCTAACCCTAACCCTAACCCTTACCCGAAGCCTTACCCTCACCCGTCCCCTAATCCTAACCCGTACGCTAACACTAACCCGTACCCTAACACGTACGCTCACCCTAAACGGTTGTCGTACCCTAAACTGTACCCTAAACCGTCCACGTCCCCTAACCCTAACCCTAACCCTAAACCTAACCCTTACCCGAAGCCTTACCCTAACCCGTCCCCTAATCCTAACCCGTACGTTAACACTAACCGGTACCCTAACACGTACCCTCACCCTAAACCGTTGTCCTACCCTAACTTGTACCCTAAACCGTACCTGTGCCCGTCCCCTAACCCTAACCCTAACCCTAACCCTAACCCTAACCCTTTCACGAAGCCTTAACCTCACCCGTCCCCTAATCCTAACCCGTACGCTAACACTAACACATACCCTAACACGTACGCTCACCCTAAACCGTTGTCGTACCCTAACCTGTACCCTAAACCGTCCCCGTCCCCGTCCCCTAACCCTAACCCTAACCCTAACCCAAACCCTTACCCGAAGCCTTACACTCACCCGTCCCCTAATCCTCACCCGTACGTTAACACTAACCCGAACCCTAACACGTACGCTCACCCTAAACCTTTGTCGTACCCTAACCTGTACCCTAAACCGTCCCTGTCCCCGTCCCGTAACCCTAACCCTAACCCTAACACTAACCCTAACCCTTACCCGAAGCCTTACACTCACCCGTCCCCTAATCGTAACCCGTACGCTAACACTAACCCGTACCCTAACACGTACGCTCACCCTAAACCGTTGTCGTACCCTAACCTGTCCCCTAAACTGTCCCCGTCCCCTAACCCTAACCCTAACCGTAACCCTAACCCTAACCCTTACCCGAAGACATACCCTCACCCGTCCCCTAATCCTAACCCTTACGCTAACACTAACCCATACCCTAACACGTAAGCTCACCCTAAACCGTTTTCGTACCCTAACCTGTACCCTAAACCGTCCCCGTCCCCGTCCCCTAACCCTAACCCTAACCCTAACCCTTACACGAAGCCTTACCCTCACCCGTCCCCTAATCCTAACACGTACGCCAACACTAACCCGTACGCTCATCCTAAACCGTTGTCGTACACTAACCTGTACCCTAAACCGTCCCCATCTCCTAACCCTAACCCTAACCCTAACCCTAACCCTTACCCGAAGCCTTACTGTCACCCGTCCCCTAATCCTAACCCGTACGCTTACACTAACCCGTACCCTAACACGTACGCTCACCCTAAACCGTTGTCATACCCTAACCTGTACCCTAAACCGTCCCCGTCCCCTAACCCTAACCCTAACCCTAACCCTATCCCTTACCCGAAGCCTTACCCTCACCCGTCCCCTAATCATAACCCGTACGCTAACACTAACCCGTACCCTAACACGTACGCTCACCCTAAACCGTTGTCGTACCCTAACCTGTACCCTAAACCGTCCCTGTCCCCGTCCCGTAACCCTAACCCTAACCCTAACACTATCCCTAACCCTTACCCGAAGCCTTACCCTCACCCGTCCCCTAATCCTAACCCGTACGCTAACACTATCCCGTACCCTAACACGTACGCTCACCCTAAACCGTTGTCGTACCCTTACCTGTACCCTAAAGCGTCCCCGTCCCCTAACGCTAACCCTAACCCTAACCCTAACCCTTACCCGAAGACTTACCCTCACCCGTCCCCTAATCCTAACCCTTACGCTAACACTAACCCGTACCCTAACACCTAAGCTCACCTTAAACCGTTGTTGTACCCTAACCTGTACCCTAAACCGTCCCCGTCCCGATCCCCTAACCCTAACCCTAACCCTAACCCTTACCCGAAGCCTTACCCTCACCCGTCCCCTAATCCTAACCCGTACGCCAACACTAACCCGTACCCTAACACGTACGCTCACCCTAAACCGTTGTCGTACACTAACCTGTACCCTAAACCATCCCCATCCCCTAACCGTAACCCTAACCCTAACCCTAACCCTTACCCGAAGCCTTACCCTCACCCGTCCCCGAATCCTAAACCGTACGCTAACACTAACCCGTACCCTAACACGTACGCTCACCCTAAACCGTTGTCGTACACTAACCTGTACCCTAAACCGTCCCCGTCCCCTAAACCTAACCCTAACCCTAACCCTAACCCTAACCCTTACCCGAAGCCTTACCCTCACCCGTCCCCTAATCCTAACCCGTACGCTAACACTAACCCGTACCCTAACACGTACGCTCACCCTAAACGGTTGTCGTACCCTAAACTGTACCCTAAACCGTCCACGTCCCCTAACCCTAACCCTAACCCTAAACCTAACCCTTACCCGAAGCCTTACCCTAACCCGTCCCCTAATCCTAACCCGTACGTTAACACTAACCGGTACCCTAACACGTACCCTCACCCTAAACCG
This sequence comes from Delphinapterus leucas, assembly GCF_059928025.1. Lineage (NCBI taxonomy): Eukaryota > Metazoa > Chordata > Mammalia > Artiodactyla > Monodontidae > Delphinapterus > Delphinapterus leucas. The sequence continues at coordinate 18,252,087 of NW_028322236.1, read as the reverse complement.
TTGTCCTACCCTAACTTGTACCCTAAACCGTACCTGTGCCCGTCCCCTAACCCTAACCCTAACCCTAACCCTAACCCTAACCCTTTCACGAAGCCTTAACCTCACCCGTCCCCTAATCCTAACCCGTACGCTAACACTAACACATACCCTAACACGTACGCTCACCCTAAACCGTTGTCGTACCCTAACCTGTACCCTAAACCGTCCCCGTCCCCGTCCCCTAACCCTAACCCTAACCCTAACCCAAACCCTTACCCGAAGCCTTACACTCACCCGTCCCCTAATCCTCACCCGTACGTTAACACTAACCCGAACCCTAACACGTACGCTCACCCTAAACCTTTGTCGTACACTAACCTGTACCCTAAACCGTCCCCGTCCCCGTCCCCTAACCCTAACCCTAACCCTTACCCGAAGCCTTACACTCACCCGTCCCCTAATCCTAACCCGTACGCTAACACTAACCCATACCCTAACACGTACGCTCACCCTAAACCGTTGTCATACCCTAACTTGTACCCTAAACCGTCCCCGTCCCCTAACGCTAACCCTAACCCTAACCCTAACCCTAACCCTTACCCGAAGCCTTACCCTCACCCGTCCCCTAATCCTAACCCGTACACTAACACTAACCCGTACCCTAACAGGTACGCTCACCCTAAACCGTTGTCGTAACCTAACCTGTACCCTAAACCGTCCCCGTCCCCTAACCCTAACCCTAACCCTAACCCTAATGCTTACCCGAAGCCTTACCCTCACCCGTCCCATAATCCTAACCCGTACGCTAACACTAACCCGTACCCTAACACTTACGCTCACCCTAAACCGTTGTCGTACACTAACCTGTACCCTAAACCGTCGCCGTCCCCGTCCCCGTCCCCTAACCCTAACCCTAACCCTAACCCTTACCTGAAGCCTTACCCTCACCCGTCCCCTAATCCTAACCCGTACGCTAACACTAACCCGTACCCTAACACGTACGCTCATCCTAAACTGTTGTCGTACCCTAACCTGTACCGTAAACCGTCCCTGTCCCCGTCCCGTAACCCTAACCCTAACCCTAACACTAACCCTAACCCTTACCCGAAGCCTTACACTCACCCGTCCCCTAATCGTAACCCGTACGCTAACACTAACCCGTACCCTAACACGTACGCTCACCCTAAACCGTTGTCGTACCCTAACCTGTCCCCTAAACTGTCCCCGTCCCCTAACCCTAACCCTAACCGTAACCCTAACCCTAACCCTTACCCGAAGACATACCCTCACCCGTCCCCTAATCCTAACCCTTACGCTAACACTAACCCATACCCTAACACGTAAGCTCACCCTAAACCGTTTTCGTACCCTAACCTGTACCCTAAACCGTCCCCGTCCCCGTCCCCTAACCCTAACCCTAACCCTAACCCTTACCCGAAGCCTTACCCTCACCCGTCCCCTAATCCTAACCCATACGCCAACACTAACCCGTACGCTCACCCTAAACCGTTGTCGTACACTAACCTGTACCCTAAACCGTCCCCATCTCCTAACCCTAACCCTAACCCTAACCCTAACCCTTACCCGAAGCCTTACTGTCACCCGTCCCCTAATCCTAACCCGTACGCTTACACTAACCCGTACCCTAACACGTACGCTCACCCTAAACCGTTGTCATACCCTAACCTGTACCCTAAACCGTCCCCGTCCCCTAACCCTAACCCTAACCCTAACCCTATCCCTTACCCGAAGCCTTACCCTCACCCGTCCCCTAATCATAACCCGTACGCTAACACTAACCCGTACCCTAACACGTACGCTCACCCTAAACCGTTGTCGTACCCTAACCTGTACCCTAAACCGTCCCTGTCCCCGTCCCGTAACCCTAACCCTAACCCTAACACTATCCCTAACCCTTACCCGAAGCCTTACCCTCACCCGTCCCCTAATCCTAACCCGTACGCTAACACTATCCCGTACCCTAACACGTACGCTCACCCTAAACCGTTGTCGTACCCTTACCTGTACCCTAAAGCGTCCCCGTCCCCTAACGCTAACCCTAACCCTAACCCTAACCCTTACCCGAAGACTTACCCTCACCCGTCCCCTAATCCTAACCCTTACGCTAACACTAACCCGTACCCTAACACCTAAGCTCACCTTAAACCGTTGTTGTACCCTAACCTGTACCCTAAACCGTCCCCGTCCCGATCCCCTAACCCTAACCCTAACCCTAACCCTTACCCGAAGCCTTACCCTCACCCGTCCCCTAATCCTAACCCGTACGCCAACACTAACCCGTACCCTAACACGTACGCTCACCCTAAACCGTTGTCGTACACTAACCTGTACCCTAAACCATCCCCATCCCCTAACCGTAACCCTAACCCTAACCCTAACCCTTACCCGAAGCCTTACCCTCACCCGTCCCCGAATCCTAAACCGTACGCTAACACTAACCCGTACCCTAACACGTACGCTCACCCTAAACCGTTGTCGTACACTAACCTGTACCCTAAACCGTCCCCGTCCCCTAAACCTAACCCTAACCCTAACCCTAACCCTAACCCTTACCCGAAGCCTTACCCTCACCCGTCCCCTAATCCTAACCCGTACGCTAACACTAACCCGTACCCTAACACGTACGCTCACCCTAAACGGTTGTCGTACCCTAAACTGTACCCTAAACCGTCCACGTCCCCTAACCCTAACCCTAACCCTAAACCTAACCCTTACCCGAAGCCTTACCCTAACCCGTCCCCTAATCCTAACCCGTACGTTAACACTAACCGGTACCCTAACACGTACCCTCACCCTAAACCGTTGCCCTACCCTAACTTGTACCCTAAACCGTACCTGTGCCCGTCCCCTAACCCTAACCCTAACCCTAACCCTAACCCTAACCCTTTCACGAAGCCTTAACCTCACCCGTCCCCTAATCCTAACCCGTACGCTAACACTAACACATACCCTAACACGTACGCTCACCCTAAACCGTTGTCGTACCCTAACCTGTACCCTAAACCGTCCCCGTCCCCGTCCCCTAACCCTAACCCTAACCCTAACCCAAACCCTTACCCGAAGCCTTACACTCACCCGTCCCCTAATCCTCTCCCGTACGTTAACACTAACCCGAACCCTAACACGTACGCTCACCCTAAACCTTTGTCGTACACTAACCTGTACCCTAAACCGTCCCCGTCCCCGTCCCCTAACCCTAACCCTAACCCTAACCCTAACCCTTACCCGAAGCCTTACACTCACCCGTCCCCTAATCCTAACCCGTACGCTAACACTAACCCATACCCTAACACGTACGCTCACCCTAAACCGTTGTCATACCCTAACTTGTACCCTAAACCGTCCCCGTCCCCTAACGCTAACCCTAACCCTAACCCTAACCCTAACCCTTACCCGAAGCCTTACCCTCACCCGTCCCCTAATCCTAACCCGTACACTAACACTAACCCGTACCCTAACAGGTACGCTCACCCTAAACCGTTGTCGTAACCTAACCTGTACCCTAAACCGTCCCCGTCCCCTAACCCTAACCCTAACCCTAACCCTAATGCTTACCCGAAGCCTTACCCTCACCCGTCCCATAATCCTAACCCGTACGCTAACACTAACCCGTACCCTAACACTTACGCTCACCCTAAACCGTTGTCGTACACTAACCTGTACCCTAAACCGTCGCCGTCCCCGTCCCCGTCCCCTAACCCTAACCCTAACCCTAACCCTTACCTGAAGCCTTACCCTCACCCGTCCCCTAATCCTAACCCGTACGCTAACACTAACCCGTACCCTAACACGTACGCTCATCCTAAACTGTTGTCGTACCCTAACCTGTACCCTAAACCGTCCCTGTCCCCGTCCCGTAACCCTAACCCTAACCCTAACACTAACCCTAACCCTTACCCGAAGCCTTACACTCACCCGTCCCCTAATCGTAACCCGTACGCTAACACTAACCCGTACCCTAACACGTACGCTCACCCTAAACCGTTGTCGTACCCTAACCTGTCCCCTAAACTGTCCCCGTCCCCTAACCCTAACCCTAACCGTAACCCTAACCCTAACCCTTACCCGAAGACATACCCTCACCCGTCCCCTAATCCTAACCCTTACGCTAACACTAACCCATACCCTAACACGTAAGCTCACCCTAAACCGTTTTCGTACCCTAACCTGTACCCTAAACCGTCCCCGTCCCCGTCCCCTAACCCTAACCCTAACCCTAACCCTTACCCGAAGCCTTACCCTCACCCGTCCCCTAATCCTAACCCGTACGCCAACACTAACCCGTACGCTCACCCTAAACCGTTGTCGTACACTAACCTGTACCCTAAACCGTCCCCATCTCCTAACCCTAACCCTAACCCTAACCCTAACCCTTACCCGAAGCCTTACTGTCACCCGTCCCCTAATCCTAACCCGTACGCTTACACTAACCCGTACCCTAACACGTACGCTCACCCTAAACCGTTGTCATACCCTAACCTGTACCCTAAACCGTCCCCGTCCCCTAATCCTAACCCTAACCCTAACCCTATCCCTTACCCGAAGCCTTACCCTCACCCGTCCCCTAATCATAACCCGTACGCTAACACTAACCCGTACCCTAACACGTACGCTCACCCTAAACCGTTGTCGTACCCTAACCTGTACCCTAAACCGTCCCTGTCCCCGTCCCGTAACCCTAACCCTAACCCTAACACTATCCGTAACCCTTACCCGAAGCCTTACCCTCACCCGTCCCCTAATCCTAACCCGTACGCTAACACTATCCCGTACCCTAACACGTACACTCACCCTAAACCGTTGTCGTACCCTTACCTGTACCCTAAAGCGTCCCCGTCCCCTAACGCTAACCCTAACCCTAACCCTAACCCTAACCCTTACCCGAAGACTTACCCTCACCCGTCCCCTAATCCTAACCCTTACGCTAACACTAACCCGTACCCTAACACCTAAGCTCATCTTAAACCGTTGTTGTACCCTAACCTGTACCCTAAACCGTCACCGTCCCGATCCCCTAACCCTAACCCTAACCCTAACCCTTACCCGAAGCCTTACCCTCACCCGTCCCCTAATCCTAACCCGTACGCCAACACTAACCCGTACCCTAACACGTACGCTCACCCTAAACCGTTGTCGTACACTAACCTGTACCCTAAACCATCCCCATCCCCTAACCGTAACCGTAACCCTAACCCTAACCCTTACCCGAAGCCTTACCCTCACCCGTCCCCGAATCCTAAGCCGTACGCTAACACTAACCCGTACCCTAACACGTACGCTCACCCTAAACCGTTGTCGTACCCTAACCTGTACCCTAAACCGTCCCCGTCCCCGTCCCCTAACCCTAACCCTAACCCTAACACTAACCCTTACCCGAAGCCTTACCCTCACCCGTCCCCTAATCCTAATCCGTACGCTAACACTAACCCGTACCCTAACACGTACGCTCACCCTAAATCGTTGTCATACCCTAATCTGTACCCTAAACCGTTCCCGTCCCCTAACCCTAACCCTAACCCTTACCCGAAGCCTTACCCTCACCTGTCCCCTAATCCTAAACTGTACGCTAACACTAACCCGTACCCTAACACGTACGCTCACCCTAAACCTTGTCGTACCCTAACCTGTACCCTAAACCGTCCCCGTACCCTAACCCTAACCCTAACCCTAACCCTAACCCTAACACTTACCCGAAGCCTTACCCTCACCCGTCCCCTAATCCTAAGCCGTACGCTAACACTAACACGTACCCTAACAGGTACGCTCACCCTAAACCGTTGTCGTATCCTAACCTGTACCCTAAACCATCCCCGTCCCCTAACCCTAACCCTAACCCTAACCCTAACCCTTACCCGAAGCCTTACCCTCACCCGTCCCCTTATCCTAACCCGTGCGCTAACACTAACCCGTACCCTAACTCGTACGCTCACCCTAAACCGTTGTCGTACCCTAACCTGTACCCTAAACCGTCCCCGTCCCCTAACCCTAACCCTAACCCTTACCCGAAGCCTTACCCTCACCCGTCCCTTAATCCTAACCCGTACGCTAACACTAACCCATACCCTAACACGTACGCTCACCCTAAACCGTTGTCGTACCCTAACCTGTACCCTAAACCGTCCCCGTCCCCGTCCCCTAACCCTAACCCTAACCCTAACCCTAACCCTTACCCGAAGCCTTACACTCACCCGTCCCCTAATCCTAGCCCGTACGCTAACACTAACCCATACCCTAACACGTAAGCTCACCCTAAACCGTTGTCATACCCTAACTTGTACCCTAAACCGTCCCCGTCCCCTAACCCTAACCCTAACCCTAAACCTAACCCTAACCCTTACCCGAAGCCTTACCCTCACCCGTCCCCTAATCCTAACCCGTACACTAACACTAACCCGTACCCTAACACGTACGCTCACCCTAAACCGTTGACGTACCCTAACCTGTACCCTAAACCGTCCCCGTCCCCTAACACTAAACCTAACCCTAACCCTATCCCTAAACCTTACCCGAAGCCTTACACTCACCCGTCCCCTAATCCTAACCCGTACGCTAACACTAACCCGTACCCTAACACGTACGCTCACCCTAAACCGTTGTCGTACCCTAACCTGTACCCTAAACCGTCCCCGTCCCCGTCCCCTAACCCTAACCCTAACCCTAACCTTTACCCGAAGCCTTACCCTCAGCCGTCCTCTAATCCTAACCCGTACGCTAACACTAACCCGTACCCTAACACGTACGCTCACCCTAAATCGTTGTCGTACCCTAACCTGTACCCTAAACCGTCCCCGTCCCCGTCCCCGTCCCCGTCCCCTAACCCTAACCCTTACCCGAAGCCTTACCCTCACCCGTCCCCTAATCCTAACCCGTACGCTAACACTAACACATACCCTAACATGTACGCTCACCCTAAACCGTTGTCGTACCCTAACCTGTACCCTTAACCGTCCCTGTCCCCGTCCCCTAACCCTAACCCTAGCCCTAACCCTAACCCTAACACTTACCCGAAGCCTTACCCTCACCCGTCCGCTAATCCTAACCCGTACGCTAACACTAACCCGTACCCTAACACGTACGCTCACCCTAAACCATTGTCGCAGCCGAACCTGTACCCTAAACCGTCCCCGTCCCCTAACCCTAACCCTAACCCTAACCCTAACCCTTACCCGAAGGCTTACCCTCACCCGTCCCCTAATCCTAACCCGTACGCTAACACTAACCCGTACCTTAACACGTACGCTCACCCTAAACCTTTGTCGTACCCTAACCTGTACCCTAAACCGTCCGCGTCCCCTAACCCTAACCCTAACCCTAACCCTAACCCTAACCCTTACCTGAAGCCTTACACTCACCCGTCACCTAATCCTCACCCGTACGCTAACACTAACCCGTACCCTAACACGTACGCTCACCCTAAACCGTTGTCATACCCTAACCTGTACCCTAAACCGTCCCCTAACCCTAACCCTAAACCTAACCCTAACCCTAACCCTAACCCTTACCCGAAGCCTTACTCTCACCCATCCCCTAATCCTAACCCGTACGCAAAAACTAACCCGTACCCTAACACGTACGCTCACCCTAAACCGTTGTCGTACCCTAACCTGTACCCTAAACCGTCCCCGTCCCCTAACCCTAACCCTAACCCTAACCCTAACCCTAACCCTTACGCGAAGCCTTACTCTCACCCGTCCCCTAATCCTAACCCGTACGCTAACACTAACCCGTACCCTAACACGTACGCTCAACCTAAACCGTTGTCGTACCCTAACCTGTACCCTAAACCGTCCCCGTCCCCTAACCCTAACCCTAACCCTTACCCGAAGCCCTACCCTCACCCGTTCCCTAATCCTAACCCGTACGCTAACACTAACCAGTACCCTAACACGTACGCTCACCCTAAACCGTTGTCGTACCCTAACTTGTACCCTAAACCGTCCCCGTCCCCTAACCCTAACACTAACCCTAACCCTTACCCGAAGCCTTACCCTCACCCGTCCCCTAATCCTAACCCGTACGCTAACACTAACCCGTACCCTAACACGTACGCTCACCCTAAACCGTTGTCGTACCCTAACCTGTACCCTAAACTGTCCCCGTCCCCTAACCCTAACCCTAACCCTAACCCTAACCCTAACCCTTACCTGAAGACTTACCCTCACCCGTCCCCTAATCCTAACCCTTACGCTAACACTAACCCATACCCTAACACGTAAGCTCACCCTAAACCGTCCCCGTCCCCATCCCCTAACCCTAACCCTAACCCTAACCCTTACCCGAAGCCTTACCCTCACCCGTCCCCTAATCCTAACCCGTACGCCAACACTAACCCGTACCGTAACACGTACGCTCACCCTAAACCGTTGTCGTACACTAACCTGTACCCTAAACCGTCCCCATCCCCTAACCCTAACCCTAACCCTAACCCTAACCCTTACCCGAAGCCTTACCATCACCCGTCCCCTAATGCTAACCCGTACGCTAACACTAAGCCGTACCCTAACACGTACGCTCAACCTAAACCGTTGTCACACCCTAACCTGTACCCTAAACCGTCCCCGTCCCCTAACCCTAACCCTAACCCTAACCCTATCCCTTACCCGAAGCCTTACCCTCACCCGTCCCCTAATCCTAACCCTTACGCTAACACTAACCCGTACCCTAACACGTACGCTCACCCTAAACCGTTGTCGTACCCTAACCTGTACCCTAAACCATCCCCGTCCCCTAACCCTAACCCTAACCCTTACCCGAAGCCTTACCCTCACCCGTTCCCTAATCCTCACCCGTACGCTAACACTAACCCGTACCCTAACACGTACGCTCACCCTAAAACGTTGTCGTACACTAACCTGTACCCTAAACCGTCCCCGTCCCCGTCCCCGTCCCCTAACCCTAACCCTAACCCTAACCCTAACCCTTACCCGAAACCTTACCCTCACCCGTCCCCTAATCCTAACCCGTACGCTAACACTAACCCGTACCCTAACACGTAGGCTCACCCTAAACCGTTGTCGTACCCTAACCTGTACACTAAACCGTCCCCGTCCCATAAACCTAAACCTAACCCTAACCCTAACCCTTACCCGAAGCCTTAACCTCACCCGTCCCCTAATCCTCACCCGTACGCTAACACTAACCCGTACCCTAACACGTACGCTCACCCTAAACCGTTGTCGTACCCTAACCTGTACCCTAAACCGTCCCCGTTCCCTAAACCTAACCCTAACCCTAACCCTAACCCTAACCCTTACCCGAAGCCTTACCCTCACCCGTCCCCTAATCCTAACCCGTACGCTAACACTAACCCGTACCCTAACACGTACGCTCACCCTAAACGGTTGTCGTACCCTAAACTGTACCCTAAACCGTCCACGTCCCCTAACCCTAACCCTAACCCTAAACCTAACCCTTACCCGAAGCCTTACCCTAACCCGTCCCCTAATCCTAACCCGTACGTTAACACTAACCGGTACCCTAACACGTACCCTCACCCTAAACCGTTGTCCTACCCTAACTTGTACCCTAAACCGTCCCTGTGCCCGTCCCCTAACCCTAACCCTAACCCTAACCCTAACCCTTTCACGAAGCCTTAACCTCACCCGTCCCCTAATCGTAACCCGTACGCTAACACTAACACATACCCTAACACGTACGCTCACCCTAAACCGTTGTCGTACCCTAACCTGTACCCTAAACCGTCCCCGTCCCCTAACCCTAACCCTAACCCTAACCCTAACCCTTACCCGAAGCCTTACACTCACCCGTCCCCTAATCCTAACCCGTACGCTAACACTAACACATACCCTAACACGTACGCTCACCCTAAACCGTTGTCATACCCTAACTTGTACCCTAAACCGTCCCCGTCCCCTAACCCTAACCCTAACCCTAACCCTAACCCTAACCCTTACCCGAAGCCTTACCCTCACCCGTCCCCTAATCCTAACCCGTACACTAACACTAACCCGTACCCTAACACGTACGCTCACCCTAAACCGTTGTCGTAACCTAACCTGTACCCTAAACCGTCCCCGTCCCCTAACCCTAACCCTAACCCTAACCCTAATGCTTACCCGAAGCCTTACCCTCACCCGTCCCATAATCCTAACCCGTACGCTAACACTAACCCGTACCCTAACACTTACGCTCACCCTAAACCGTTGTCGTACACTAACCTGTCCCCTAAACCGTCGCCGTCCCCGTCCCCGTCCCCTAACCCTAACCCTAACCCTAACCCTTACCTGAAGCCTTACCCTCACCCGTCCCCTAATCCTAACCCGTACGCTAACACTAACCCGTACCCTAACACGTACGCTCATCCTAAACTGTTGTCGTACCCTAACCTGTACCCTAAACCGTCCCTGTCCCCGTCCCCGTCCCCTAACCCTAACCCTAACCCTTACCCGAAGCCTTACCCTCACCCGTCCCCTAATCCTAACCCGTACGCTAACACTAACACATACCCTAACATGTACGCTCACCCTAAACCGTTGTCGTACCCTAACCTGTACCCTTAACCGTCCCTGTCCCCGTCCCCTAACCCTAACCCTAGCCCTAACCCTAACCCTAACACTTACCCGAAGCCTTACCCTCACCCGTCCGCTAATCCTAACCCGTACGCTAACACGTACGCTCACCCTAAACCATTGTCGCAGCCGAACCTGTACCCTAAACCATCCCCGTCCCCTAACCCTAACCCTAACCCTAACCCTAACCCTTACCCGAAGGCTTACCCTCACCCGTCCCCTAATCCTAACCCGTACGCTAACACTAACCCGTACCTTAAAACGTACGCTCACCCTAAACCTTTGTCGTACCCTAACCTGTACCCTAAACCGTCCGCGTCCCCTAACCCTAACCCTAACCCTAACCCTAACCCTAACCCTTACCTGAAGCCTTACACTCACCCGTCACCTACCCTCACCCGTACGCTAACACTAACCCGTACCCTAACACTTACGCTCACACTAAACCGTTGTCGTACCCTAACCTGTACCCTAAACCGTCCCCTAACCCTAACCCTAAACCTAACCCTAACCCTAACCCTAACCCTTACCCGAAGCCTTACCCTCACCCGTCCCCTAATCCTAACCCGTACGCAAACACTAACCCGTACCCTAACACGTACGCTCACCCTAAACCGTTGTCGTACCCTAACCTGTACCCTAAACCGTCCCCGTCACCTAACCCTAACCCTAACCCTAACCCTAACCCTAACCCTTACGCGAAGCCTTACCCTCACCCGTCCCCTAATCCTAACCCGTACGCTAACACTAACCCGTACCCTAACACGTACGCTCAACCTAAACCGTTGTCGTACCCTAACCTGTACCCTAAACCGTCCCCGTCCCCTAACCCTAACCCTAACCCTTACCCGAAGCCCTACCCTCACCCGTTCCCTAATCCTAACCCGTACGCTAACACTAACCAGTACCCTAACACGTACGCTCACCCTAAACCGTTGTCGTACCCTAACTTGTACCCTAAACCGTCCCCGTCCCCTAACCCTAACACTAACCCTAACCCTTACCCGAAGCCTTACCCTCACCCGTCCCCTAATCCTAACCCGTACGCTAACACTAACCCGTACCCTAACACGTACGCTCACCCTAAACCGTTGTCGTACCCTAACCTGTACCCTAAACTGTCCCCGTCCCCTAACCCTAACCCTAACCCTAACCCTAACCCTAACCCTTACCCGAAGACTTACCCTCACCCGTCCCCTAATACTAACCCTTACGCTAACACTAACCCATACCCTAACACGTAAGCTCACCCTAAACCGTCCCCGTCCCCGTCCCCTAACCCTAACCCTAACCCTAACCCTTACCCGAAGCCTTACCCTCACCCGTCCCCTAATCCTAACCCGTACGCCAACACTAACCCGTACCGTAACACGTACGCTCACCCTAAACCGTTGTCGTACACTAACCTGTACCCTAAACCGTCCCCATCCCCTAACCCTAACCCTAACCCTAACCCTAACCCTTACCCGAAGCCTTACCATCACCCGTCCCCTAATGCTAACCCGTACGCTAACACTAAGCCGTACCCTAACACGTACGCTCAACCTAAACCGTTGTCATACCCTAACCTGTACCCTAAACCGTCCCCGTCCCCTAACCCTAACCCTAACCCTAACCCTATCCCTTACCCGAAGCCTTACCCTCACCCGTCCCCTAATCCTAACCCTTACGCTAACACTAACCCGTACCCTAACACGTACGCTCACCCTAAACCGTTGTCGTACCCTAACCTGTACCCTAAACCATCCCCGTCCCCTAACCCTAACCCTAACCCTTACCCGAAGCCTTACCCTCACCCGTCCCCTAATCCTCACCCGTACGCTAACACTAACCCGTACCCTAACACGTACGCTCACCCTAAACGGTTGTCGTACCCTAACCTGTACCCTAAACCGTCCCCGTCCCATAAACCTAAACCTAACCCTAACCCTAACCCTTACCCGAAGCCTTAACCTCACCCGTCCCCTAATCCTCACCCGTACGCTAACACTAACCCATACCCTAACACGTACGCTCACCCTAAACTGTTGTCGTACCTTAACCTGTACCCTAAACCGTCCCCGTCCCCTAAACCTAACCCTAACCCTAACCCTAAACCTAACCCTTACCCGAAGACTTACCCTCACCTGTCCCCTAATCCTAACCCGTAGGCTAACACTAACCCGTACCCTAACACGTACGCTCACCCTAAACGGTTGTCGTACCCTAAACTGTACCCTAAACCGTCCACGTCCCCTAACCCTAACCCTAACCCTAAACCTAACCCTTACCCGAAGCCTTACCCTAACCCGTCCCCTAATCCTAACCCGTACGTTAACACTAACCGGTACCCTAACACGTACCCTCACCCTAAACCGTTGTCCTACCCTAACTTGTACCCTAAACCGTCCCTGTGCCCGTCCCCTAACCCTAACCCTAACCCTAACCCTAACCCTTTCACGAAGCCTTAACCTCACCCGTCCCCTAATCCTAACCCGTACGCTAACACTAACACATACCCTAACACGTACGCTCACCCTAAACCGTTGTCGTACCCTAACCTGTACCCTAAACCGTCCCCGTCCCCGTCCCCTAACCCTAACCCTAACCCTAACCCAAACCCTTACCCGAAGCCTTACACTCACCCGTCCCCTAATCCTCACCCGTACGTTAACACTAAACCGTACCCTAACACGTACGCTCACCCTAAACCTTTGTCGTACACTAACCTGTACCCTAAACCGTCCCCGTCCCCGTCCCCTAACCCTAACCCTAACCCTAACCCTAACCCTTACCCGAAGCCTTACCCTCACCCGTCCCCTAATCCTAACCCGTACGCTAACACTAACCCATACCCTAACACGTACGCTCACCCTAAACCGTTGTCATACCCTAACTTGTACCCTAAACCGTCCCCGTCCCCTAACCCTAACCCTAACCCTAACCCTAACCCTAACCCTTACCCGAAGCCTTACCCTCACCCGTCCCCTAATCCTAACCCGTACACTAACACTAACCCGTACCCTAACACGTACGCTCACCCTAAACCGTTGTCGTAACCTAACCTGTACCCTAAACCGTCCCCGTCCCCTAACCCTAACCCTAACCCTAATGCTTACCCGAAGCCTTACCCTCACCCGTCCCATAATCCTAACCCGTACGCTAACACTAACCCGTACCCTAACACTTATGCTCACCCTAAACCGTTGTCGTACACTAACCTGTACCCTAAACCGTCGCCGTCCCCGTCCCCGTCCCCTAACCCTAACCCTAACCCTTACCTGAAGCCTTACCCTCACCCGTCCCCTAATCCTAACCCGTACGCTAACACTAACCCGTACCCTAACACGTACGCTCATCCTAAACTGTTGTCGTACCCTAACCTGTACCCTAAACCGTCCCTGTCCCCGTCCCGTAACCCTAACCCTAACCCTAACACTAACCCTAACCCTTACCCGAAGCCTTACACTCACCCGTCCCCTAATCGTAACCCGTACGCTAACACTAACCCGTACCCTAACACGTACGCTCACCCTAAACCGTTGTCGTACCCTAACCTGTCCCCTAAACTGTCCCCGTCCCCTAACCCTAACCCTAACCGTAACCCTAACCCTAACCCTTACCCGAAGACATACCCTCACCTGTCCCCTAATCCTAACCCTTACGCTAACACTAACCCATACCCTAACACGTAAGCTCACCCTAAACCGTTTTCGTACCCTAACCTGTACCCTAAACCGTCCCCGTCCCCGTCCCCTAACCCTAACCCTAACCCTAACCCTTACCCGAAGCCTTACCCTCACCCGTCCCCTAATCCTAACCCGTACGCCAACACTAACCCGTACGCTCACCCTAAACCGTTGTCGTACACTAACCTGTACCCTAAACCGTCCCCATCTCCTAACCCTAACCCTAACCCTAACCCTAACCCTTACCCGAAGCCTTACTGTCACCCGTCCCCTAATCCTAACCCGTACGCTTACACTAACCCGTACCCTAACACGTACGCTCACCCTAAACCGTTGTCATACCCTAACCTGTACCCTAAACCGTCCCCGTCCCCTAACCCTAACCCTAACCCTAACCCTATCCCTTACCCGAAGCCTTACACTCACCCGTCCCCTAATCATAACCCGTACGCTAACACTAACCCGTACCCTAACACGTACGCTCACCCTAAACCGTTGTCGTACCCTAACCTGTACCCTATCCCGTCCCCGTCCCCTAACCCTAACCCTAACCCTTACCCGAAGCCTTACCCTCACCCGTCCCCTAATCCTCACCCGTACGCTAACACTAACCCGTACCCTAACACGTACGCTCACCCTAAAACGTTGTCGTACACTAACCTGTACCCTAAACCTTCCCCGTCCCCTACCCTAACCCTAAACCTAACCCTAACCCTAACCTTACCCGAAGCCTTACCCTCACCCGTCCCCTAATACTAACCCGTTCGCTAACACTAACCCGTACCCTAAAACGTACGCTCACCCTAAACCGTTGTCGTACCCTAACCTGTACCCTAAACCGTCCCCGTCCCCTAACCCTAAACCTAACTCTAACCCTAACCCTAACCCTTACCCGAAGCCTTACCCTCACCCGTCCCCTAATCCTCACCCGTACGCTAACTCTAACACGTACCCTAACACGTACGCTCACCCTAAACAGTTGTCGTACCCTAACCTGTACCCTAAACCGTCCCGGTCCCCTAAACCTAACCCTAACCCTAACCCTAACCCTAACCCTTACCCGAAGCCTTACCCTCACCCGTCCCCACATCCTAACCCGTACGCTAACACTAACCCGTACCCTAACACGTACGCTCACCCTAAACGGTTGTCGTACCCTAACCTGTACCCTAAACCGTCCACGTCCCCTAACCCTAACCCTAACCCTAACCCTAACCCTTACCCGAAGCCTTACCCTCACCCGTCCCCTAATCCTAACCCGTACGCTAACACTAACCCATACCCTAACACGTACGCTCACCCTAAACCGTTGTCGTACCCTAACTTGTACCCTAAACCGTCCCCGTCCCCGTCCCCTAACCCTAACCCTAACCCTAACCCTAACCCTTACCCGAAGCCTTATCCTCACCCGTTCCCTAATCCTAACCCGTACGCTAACACTAACCCGTACCCTAACACGTACGCTCACCCTAAACCGTTGTCGTACCCTAACTTGTACCCTAAACCGTCCCCGTCCCCTAAACCTAACCCTAACCCTAACCCTAACCCTAACCCTTACCCGAAGCCTTACCCTCATCCGTCCCCTAATCCTAACCCGTACGTTAACACTAACCCGTACCCTAACACGTACCCTCACCCTAAACCGTTGTCGTACCCTAACTTGTACCCTAAACCGTCCCTGTGCCCGTCCCCTAACCCTAACCCTAACCCTAACCCTTTCCCGAAGCCTTAACCTCACCCGTCCCCTAATCCTAACCCGTACGCTAACACTAACCCATACCCTAACACGTACGCTCACCCTAAACCGTTGTCGTACCCTAACCTGTACCCTAAACCGTCCCCGTCCCCGTCCCCTAACCCTAACCCTAACCCTATCCCTAACCCTTACCTGAAGCCTTACACTCACCCGTCCCCTAATCCTCACCCGTACGCTAACACTAACCCGTACCCTAACACGTACGCTCACCCTAAACCTTTGTCGTACACTAACCTGTACCCTAAACCGTCCCCGTCCCCTAACCCTAACCCTAACCCTAACCCTAACCCTAACCCTTACCCGAAGCCTTACACTCACCCGTCCCCTAATCCTAACCCGTACGCTAACACTAACCCGTACCCTAACACGTACGCTCACCCTAAACCGTTGTCATACCCTAACTTGTACCCTAAACCGTCCCTGTCCCCTAACCCTAACCCTAACCCTAACCCTTACCCGAAGCCTTACCCTCACCCGTCCCCTAATCCTAACCCGTACACTAACACTAACCCGTACCCTAACACGTACGCTCACCCTAAACCGTTGACGTACCCTAACCTGTACCCTAAACCGTCCCCGTCCCCTAACCCTAAACCTAACCCTAACCCTATCCCTAACCCTTACCCGAAGCCTTACACTCACCCGTCCCCTAATCCTAACCCGTACGCTAACACTAACCCGTACCCTAACACGTACGCTCACCCTAAACCGTTGTCGTACCATAAACTGTACCCTAAACCGTCCCCGTCCCCGTCCCCTAACCCTAACCCTAACCCTAACCCTAACATTTACCCGAAGCCTTACCCTCAGCCGTCCTCTAATCCTAACCCGTACGCTAACACTAACCCGTACCCTAACACGTACGCTCACCCTAAACCATTGTCGCAGCCGAACCTGTACCCTAAACCGTCCCCGTCCCCTAACCCTAACCCTAACCCTTACCCGAAGCCCTACCCTCACCCGTTCCCTAATCCTAACCCGTACGCTAACACTAACCAGTACCCTAACACGTACGCTCACCCTAAACCGTTGTCGTACCCTAAATTGTACCCTAAACCGTCCCCGTCCCCTAACCCTAACACTAACCCTAACCCTTACCCGAAGCCTTACCCTCACCCGTCCCCTAATCCTAACCCGTACGCTAACACTAACCCGTACCCTAACACGTACGCTCACCCTAAACCGTTGTCGTACCCTAACCTGTACCCTAAACTGTCCCCGTCCCCTAACCCTAACCCTAAACCTAACCCTAACCCTAACCCTTACCCGAAGACTTACCCTCACCCGTCCCCTAATCCTAACCCTTACGCTAACACTAACCCATACCCTAACACGTAAGCTCACCCTAAACCGTTTTCGTACCCTAACCTGTACCCTAAACCGTCCCCGTCCCCGTCCCCTAACCCTAACCCTAACCCTAACCCTTACCTGAAGCCTTACCCTCACCCGTCCCCTAATCCTAACCCGTACGCCAACACTAACCCGTACCGTAACACGTACGCTCACCCTAAACCGTTGTCGTACACTAACCTGTACCCTAAACCGTCCCCGTCCCCGTCCCCTAACCCTAACCCTAACCCTAACCCTAACCCTTACCCGAAGCCTTACCCTCACCCGTCCCCTAATCCTAACCCGTACGCTAACACTAACCCGTACCCTAACACGTACGCTCACCCTAAACCGTTGTCGTACCCTAACCTGTACCCTAAACCGTCCCCGTCCCATAAACCTAAACTTAACCCTAACCCTAACCCTTACCCGAAGCCTTAACCTCACCCGTCCCCTAATCCTCACCCGTACGCTAACACTAACCCGTACCCTAACACGTACGCTCACCCTAAACCGTTGTCGTACCCTAACCTGTACCCTAAACCGTCCCCGTCCCCTAAACCTAACCCTAACCCTAACCCTAACGCTAACCCTTACCCGAAGCCTTACCCTCACCCGTCCCCTAATCCTAACCCGTACGCTAACACTAACCCGTACCCTAACACGTACGCTCACCCTAAACGGTTGTCGTACCCTAAACTGTACCCTAAACCGTCCACGTCCCCTAACCCTAACCCTAACCCTAAACCTAACCCTTACCCGAAGCCTTACCCTAAACCGTCCCCTAATCCTAACCCGTACGTTAACACTAACCGGTACCCTAACACGTACCCACACCCTAAACCGTTGTCCTACCCTAACTTGTACCCTAAACCGTCCCTGTGCCCGTCCCCTAACCCTAACCCTAACCCTAACCCTAACCCTTTCCCGAAGCCTTAACCTCACCCGTCCCCTAATCCTAACCCGTACGCTAACACTAACCCATACCCTAACACGTACGCTCACCCTAAACCGTTGTCGTACCCTAACCTGTACCCTAAACCGTCCCCGTCCCCGTCCCCTAACCCTAACCCTAACCCTAACCCTTACCCGAAGCCTTACACTCACCCGTCCCCTAATCCTCACCCGTACGCTAACACTAACCCGTACCCTAACACGTACGCTCACCCTAAACCTTTGTCGTACACTAACCTGTACCCTAAACCGTCCCCGTCCCCTAACCCTAACCCTAACCCTATCCCTAACCCTAACCCTTACCCGAAGCCTTACCCTCACCCGTCCCCTAATCCTAACCCGTACACTAACACTAACCCGTACCCTAAAACGTACGCTCACCCTAAACCGTTGTCGTACCCTAACCGGTACCCTAAACCGTCCCCGTCCCCTAACCGTAACCATAACCCTAACCCTAACCCTAACGCTTACCCGAAGCCTTACCCTCACCCGTCCCCTAATCCTAACCCGTACGCTAACACTAACCCGTACCCTAACACTTACGCTCACCCTAAACCGTTGTCGTACACTAACCTGTACCCTAAACCGTCGCCGTCCCCGTCCCCGTCCCCTAACCCTAACCCTAACCCTAACCTTTACCCGAAGCCTTACCCTCACCCGTCCCCTAATCCTAACCCGTACGCTAACACTAAACCGTACCATAACACGTACGCTCACCCTAAACCGTTGTCGTACACTAACCTGTACCCTAAACCGGCGCCGTCCCCGTCCCCGTCCCCTAACCCTAACCCTAACCCTTACCCGAAGCCTTACCATCACCCGTCCCCTAATCCTAACCCGTACGCTAACACTAACCCGTACCCTAACACGTACGCTCACCCTAAACTGTTGTCGTACCCTAACCTGTACCCTAAACCGTCCCTGTCCCCGTCCCGTAACCCTAACCCTAACCCTAACACTAACCCTAACCCTTACCCGAAGCCTTACCCTCACCCGTCCCCTAATCCTAACCCGTACGCTAACACTAACCCGTACCCTAACACGTACGCTCACCCTAAACCGTTGTCGTACACTAACCTGTACCCTAAACCGTCCCCGTCCCCTAACCCTAACCCTAACCCTAAGCCTAACCCTAACTCTTACCCGAAGACTTACCCTCACCCGTCCCCTAATCCTAACCCTTACGCTAACACTAACCCGTACCCTAACACGTAAGCTCACCCTAAACCGTTTTCGTACCCTAACCTGTACCCTAAACCGTCCCCGTCCCCGTCCCCTAACCCTAACCCTAACCCTAACCCTTAACCGAAGCCTTACCCTCACCCGTCCCCTAATACTAACCCGTACGCCAACACTAACACGTACCCTAACATGTACGCTCACCCTAAACCGTTGTCGTACACTAACCTGTACCCTAAACCGTCCCCATCCCCTAACCCTAACCCTAACCCTAAACCTTACCCGAAGCCTTACTCTTACCCGTCCCCTAATCCTAAACCGTACGCTAACACTAACCCGTACCCTAACACGTACGCTCACCCTAAACCGTTGTCGTACCTTAACCTGTACCCTAAACCGTCCCCGTCCCCGTCCCCTAACCCTAAACCTAACCCTAACCCTAACCCTTACCCGAAGCCTTACCCTCACCCGTCCCCTAATCCTAACCCGTACGCTAACACTAACCCGTACCCTAACACGTACGCTCACCCTAAACCGTTGTCATATCCTAACCTGTACCCTAAACCGTCCCCGTCCCCTAACCCTAACCCTAACCCTAACCCTATCCCTTACCCGAAGCCTTACCCTCACCCGTCCCCTAATCCTAACACGTACGCTAACACTAACCCCTACCCTAACATGTACGCTCAACCTAAATCGTTGTCATACCCTAACCTGTACCCTAAACCGTCCCCGTACCCTAACCCTAACCCTAACCCTAACCCTAACACTTACCCGAAGTCTTACCCTCACCCGTCCCCTAATCCTAATCCGTACGCTAACACTAACACGTACCCTAACACGTACGCTCACCCTAAACCGTTGTCGTACCCTAACCTGTACCCTAAACCGTCCCCGTCCCCTAACCCTAACCCTAACATTAACCCTTACCCGAAGCCTTAACCTCACCCGTCCCCTTATCCTAACCCGTGCACTAACACTAACCCGTACCCTAACACGTACGCTCACCCTAAACCGTTGTCGTACCCTAACCTGTACCCTAAACCGTCCCCGTCCCCGTCCCCGTCCCCGTCCCCTAACCCTAACCCTAACCCTTACCCGAAGCCTTACCCTCACCCGTCCCTTAATCCTAACCCGTACGCTAACACTAACCCATACCCTAACATGTACGCTCACCCTAAACCGTTGTCATACCCTAAAATGTACCCTAAACCGTCCCTGTCCCCGTCCCCTAACCCTAACCCTAACCCTAACCCTAACCCTTACCCGAAGCCTTACCCTCACCCGTCCCCTAATCCTAACCCGTACGCTAACACTAACCCGTACCCTAACACGTACGCTCACCCTAAACCGTTGACGCAGCCTAACCTGTACCCTAAACCATTCCCGTCCCATAACCCTAACCCTAACCCTAACCCTTACACGAAGCCTTACCCTCACCCGTCCCCTAATCCTAACTCGTACGCTAACACTAACCCGTACCCTAACACGTACGCTCACCCTAAATTGTTGTCGTACCCTAACCTGTACCCTAAACCGTCCCTGAACCCTAACCCTAACCCTAACCCTAAGCCAAACCCTAACACTTACCCGAAGCCTTACCCTCACCCGTCCCCTAATCCTAACCCGTACGCTAACACTAACCCGTACCCAAACACCTACGCTCACCCTAAACCGTTGTCGTACCCTAACTTGTACCCTAAACCGTCCCCGTCCCCTAACCCTAACCCTTACCCGAAGCCTTACACTCATCCGTCCTCTAATCCTCACCCGTACGCAAACACTAACCCGTACCCTAACACGTACGCTCACCCTAAACCGTTGTCGTACCCTAACCTGTACCGTAAACCGTCCCCGTCCCCTAACCCTAACCTTAACCCTAACCCTAACCCTAACCCTTACCCGAAGCCTTACCCTCACCCGTCCCCTAATCCTAACCCGTACACTAACACTAACCCGTACCCAAACACGTACGCTCACCCTAAACCGTTGTCGTACCCTAACCTGTACCCTAAACCGTCCCCGTCCCCTAACCCTAAACCTAACCCTAACCCTAACCCTAACCCTTACCCGAAGCCTTACCCTCACCCGTCCCCTAATTCTAACCCGTACGCTAACACTAACCCGTACCCTAACACGTACGCTCACCCTAAACCGTTGTCGTACCCTAACCTGTACCCTAAACCGTCCCCGTCCCCGTCCCCTAACCCTAACCCTAACCCTAACCCTAACCCTTACCCGAAGCCTTACACTCACCCGTCCCTTAATCCTAACCCGTACGCTAACACTAACCCGTACCCTAACACGTATGCTCACCCTAAACGGTTGTCGTACCCTAACCTGTACCCTAAACCGTCCCCGTCCCCTAACCCTAACCCTAACCCTAACCCTTACCCGAAGCCTTACCCTAACCCGTCCCCTAATCCTAACCCATAAGCTAACACTAACCCGTACCCTAACACGTACGCTCACCCTAAACCTTTGTCGTACACTAACCTGTACCCTAAACCGTCCCCGTCCCCTAACCCTAACCCTAACCCTAACCCTAACCCTTACCCGAAGCCTTACACTCACCCGTCCCCTAATCCTAGCCCGTACGCTAACACTAACCCATACCCTAACACGTAAGCTCACCCTAAACCGTTGTCATACCCTAACTTGTACCCTAAACCGTCCCCGTCCCCTAACCCTAACCCTAACCCTAACCCTAACCCTAACCCTTACCCGAAGCCTTACCCTCACCCGTCCCCTAATCCTAACCCGTACACTAACACTAACCCGTACCCTAACACGTACGCTCACCCTAAACCGTTGACGTACCCTAACCTGTACCCTAAACCGTCCCCGTCCCCTAACCCTAAACCTAACCCTAACCCTATCCCTAAACCTTACCCGAAGCCTTACACTCACCCGTCCCCTAATCCTAACCCGTACGCTAACACTAACCCGTACCCTAACACGTACGCTCACCCTAAACTGTTGTCGTACCCTAACCTGTACCCTAAACCGTCCCCGTCCCCGTCCCCTAACCCTAACCCTAACCCTAACCTTTACCCGAAGCCTTACCCTCAGCTGTCCTCTAATCCTAACCCGTACGCTAACACTAACCCGTACCCTAACACGTACGCTCACCCTAAACCATTGTCGCAGCCGAACCTGTACCCTAAACCGTCCCCGTCCCCTAACCCTAACCCTAACCCTAACCCTAACCCTTACCCGAAGGCTTACCCTCACCCGTCCCCTAATCCTAACCCGTACGCTAACACTAACCCGTACCTTAACACGTACGCTCACCCTAAACCTTTGTCGTACCCTAACTTGTACCCTAAACCGGCCGCGTCCCCTAACCCTAACCCTAACCCTAACCCTAACCCTAACCCTTACCTGAAGCCTTACACTCACCCGTCACCTAATCCTCACCCGTACGCTAACACTAACCCGTACCCTAACACGTACGCTCACCCTAAACCGTTGTCGTACCCTAACCTGTACCGAAAACCGTCCCCTAACCCTAACCCTAAACCTAACCCTAACCCTAACCCTAACCCTTACCCGAAGCGTTACCCTCACCCGTCCCCTAATCCTAACCCGTACGCAAACACTAACCCGTACCCTAACACGTACGCTCACCCTAAACCGTTGTCGTACCCTAACCTGTACCCTAAACCGTCCCCGTCCCCTAACCCTAAACCTAACCCTAACCCTTACGCGAAGCCTTACCCTCACCCGTCCCCTAATCCTAACCCGTACGCTAACACTAACCCGTACCCTAACACGTACGCTCAACCTAAACCGTTGTCGTACCCTAACCTGTACCCTAAACCGTCCCCGTCCCCTAACCCTAACCCTAACCCTTACCCGAAGCCCTACCCTCACCCGTTCCCTAATCCTAACCCGTACGCTAACACTAACCAGTACCCTAACACGTACGCTCACCCTAAACCATTGTCGTACCCTAACTTGTACCCTAAACCGTCCCCGTCCCCTAACCCTAACACTAACCCTAACCCTTACCCGAAGCCTTACCCTCACCCGTCCCCTAATCCTAACCCGTACGCTAACACTAACCCGTACCCTAACACGTACGCTCACCCTAAACCGTTGTCGTACCCTAACCTGTACCCTAAACTGTCCCCGTCCCCTTACCCTAACCCTAACCCTAACCCTAAACCTAACCCTTACCCGAAGACTTACCCTCACCCGTCCCCTAATCCTAACCCTTACGCTAACACTAACCCATACCCTAACACGTAAGCTCACCCTAAACCGTCCCCGTCCCCGTCCCCTAACCCTAACCCTAACCCTAACCCTTACCCGAAGCCTTACCCTCACCCGTCCCCTAATCCTAACCCGTACGCCAACACTAACCCGTACCGTAACACGTACGCTCACCCTAAACCGTTGTCGTACACTAACCTGTACCCTAAACCGTCCCCATCCCCTAACCCTAACCCGAACCCTAACCCTAACCCTTACCCGAAACCTTACCCTCACCCGTCCCCTAATCCTAACCCGTACGCTAACACTAACCCGTACCCTAACACGTACGCTCACCCTAAACCGTTGTCGTACCCTAACCTGTACCCTAAACCGTCCCCGTCCCATAAACCTAAACCTAACCCTAACCCTAACCCTTACCCGAAGCCTTAACCTCACCCGTCCCCTAATCCTCACCCGTACGCTAACACTAACCCGTACCCTAACACGTACGCTCACCCTAAACCGTTGTCGTACCCTAACCTGTACCCTAAACCGTCCCCGTCCCCTAAACCTAACCCTAACCCTAACCCTAACCCTATCCCTTACCCGAAGCCTTACCCTCACCCGTCCCCTAATCCTAACCCTTACGCTAACACTAACCCGTACCCTAACACGTACGCTCACCCTAAACCGTTGTCGTACCCTAACCTGTACCCTAAACCATCCCCGTCCCCTAACCCTAACCCTAACCCTTACCCGAAGCCTTACCCTCACCCGTCCCCTAATCCTCACCCGTACGCTAACACTAACCCGTACCCTAACACGTACGCTCACCCTAAACGGTTGTCGTACCCTAACCTGTACCCTAAACCGTCCCCGTCCCATAAACCTAAACCTAACCCTAACCCTAACCCTTACCCGAAGCCTTAACCTCACCCGTCCCCTAATCCTCACCCGTACGCTAACACTAACCCATACCCTAACACGTACGCTCACCCTAAACTGTTGTCGTACCCTAACCTGTACCCTAAACCGTCCCCGTCCCCTAAACCTAACCCTAACCCTAACCCTAACCCTTACCCGAAGACTTACCCTCACCTGTCCCCTAATCCTAACCCGTACGCTAACACTAACCCGTACCCTAACACGTACGCTCACCCTAAACGGTTGTCGTACCCTAAACTGTACCCTAAACCGTCCACGTCCCCTAACCCTAACCCTAACCCTAAACCTAACCCTTACCCGAAGCCTTACCCTAACCCGTCCCCTAATCCTAACCCGTACGTTAACACTAACCGGTACCCTAACACGTACCCTCACCCTAAACCGTTGTCCTACCCTAACTTGTACCCTAAACCGTCCCTGTGCCCGTCCCCTAACCCTAACCCTAACCCTAACCCTAACCCTTTCACGAAGCCTTAACCTCACCCGTCCCCTAATCCTAACCCGTACGCTAACACTAACACATACCCTAACACGTACGCTCACCCTAAACCGTTGTCGTACCCTAACCTGTACCCTAAACCGTCCCCGTCCCCGTCCCCTAACCCTAACCCTAACCCTAACCCAAACCCTTACCCGAAGCCTTACACTCACCCGTCCCCTAATCCTCACCCGTACGTTAACACTAAACCGTACCCTAACACGTACGCTCACCCTAAACCTTTGTCGTACACTAACCTGTACCCTAAACCGTCCCCGTCCCCGTCCCCGTCCCCTAACCCTAACCCTAACCCTAACCCTTACCCGAAGCCTTACCCTCACCCGTCCCCTAATCCTAACCCGTACGCTAACACTAACCCATACCCTAACACGTACGCTCACCCTAAACCGTTGTCATACCCTAACTTGTACCCTAAACCGTCCCCGTCCCCTAACCCTAACCCTAACCCTAACCCTAACCCTAACCCTTACCCGAAGCCTTACCCTCACCCGTCCCCTAATCCTAACCCGTACACTAACACTAACCCGTACCCTAACACGTACGCTCACCCTAAACCGTTGTCGTAACCTAACCTGTACCCTAAACCGTCCCCGTCCCCTAACCCTAACCCTAACCCTAATGCTTACCCGAAGCCTTACCCTCACCCGTCCCATAATCCTAACCCGTACGCTAACACTAACCCGTACCCTAACACTTATGCTCACCCTAAACCGTTGTCGTACACTAACCTGTACCCTAAACCGTCGCCGTCCCCGTCCCCGTCCCCTAACCCTAACCCTAACCCTTACCTGAAGCCTTACCCTCACCCGTCCCTTAATCCTAACCCGTACGCTAACACTAACCCGTACCCTAACACGTACGCTCATCCTAAACTGTTGTCGTACCCTAACCTGTACCCTAAACCGTCCCTGTCCCCGTCCCGTAACCCTAACCCTAACCCTAACACTAACCCTAACCCTTACCCGAAGCCTTACACTCACCCGTCCCCTAATCGTAACCCGTACGCTAACACTAACCCGTACCCTAACACGTACGCTCACCCTAAACCGTTGTCGTACCCTAACCTGTCCCCTAAACTGTCCCCGTCCCCTAACCCTAACCCTAACCGTAACCCTAACCCTAACCCTTACCCGAAGACATACCCTCACCTGTCCCCTAATCCTAACCCTTACGCTAACACTAACCCATACCCTAACACGTAAGCTCACCCTAAACGGTTGTCGTACCCTAAACTGTACCCTAAACCGTCCCCATCCCCTAACCCTAACCCGAACCCTAACCCTAACCCTTACCCGAAACCTTACCCTCACCCGTCCCCTAATCCTAACCCGTACGTTAACACTAACCCGTACCCTAACACGTACGCTCACCCTAAACCTTTGTCGTACACTAACCTGTACCCTAAACCGTCCCCGTCCCCGTCCCCTAACCCTAACCCTAACCCTAACCCTAACCCTTACCCGAAGCCTTACACTCACCCGTCCCCTAATCCTAACCCGTACGCTAACACTAAACCATACCCTAACACGTACGCTCACCCTAAACCGTTGTCATACCCTAACTTGTACCCTAAACCGTCCCCATCCCCTAACCCTAACCCTAACCCTAACTCTAACCCTAACCCTTACCCGAAGCCTTACCCTCACCCGTCCCCTAATCCTAACCCGTACACTAACACTAACCCGTACCCTAACACGTACGCTCACCCTATACCGTTGTCCTAACCTAACCTGTACCCTAAACCGTCCCCGTCCCCTAACCCTAACCCTAACCCTAACCCTAATGCTTACCCGAAGCCTTACCCTCACCCGTCCCATAATCCTAACCCGTACGCTAACACTAACCCGTACCCTAACACTTACGCTCACCCTAAACCGTTGTCGTACACTAACCTGTACCCTAAACCGTCGCCGTCCCCGTCCCCGTCCCCTAACCCTAACCCTAACCCTAACCCTTACCTGAAGCCTTACCCTCACCCGTCCCCTAATCCTAACCCGTACGCTAACACTAACCCGTACCCTAACACGTACGCTCATCCTAAACTGTTGTCGTACCCTAACCTGTACCCTAAACCGTCCCTGTCCCCGTCCCGTAACCCTAACCCTAACCCTAACACTAACCCTAACCCTTACCCGAAGCCTTACACTCACCCGTCCCCTAATCGTAACCCGTATGCTAACACTAACCCGTACCCTAACACGTACGCTCACCCTAAACCGTTGTCGTACCCTAACCTGTCCCCTAAACTGTCCCCGTCCCCTAACCCTAACCCTAACCGTAACCCTAACCCTAACCCTTACCCGAAGACATACCCTCACCCGTCCCCTAATCCTAACCCTTACGCTAACACTAACCCATACCCTAACACGTAAGCTCACCCTAAACCGTTTTCGTACCCTAACCTGTACCCTAAACCGTCCCCGTCCCCGTCCCCTAACCCTAACCCTAACCCTAACCCTTACCCGAAGCCTTACCCTCACCCGTCCCCTAATCCTAACCCGTACGCCAACACTAACCCGTACGCTCATCCTAAACCGTTGTCGTACACTAACCTGTACCCTAAACCGTCCCCATCTCCTAACCCTAACCCTAACCCTAACCCTAACCCTTACCCGAAGCCTTACTGTCACCCGTCCCCTAATCCTAACCCGTACGCTTACACTAACCCGTACCCTAACACGTACGCTCACCCTAAACCGTTGTCATACCCTAACCTGTACCCTAAACCGTCCCCGTCCCCTAACCCTAACCCTAACCCTAACCCTATCCCTTACCCGAAGCCTTACCCTCACCCGTCCCCTAATCATAACCCGTACGCTAACACTAACCCGTACCCTAACACGTACGCTCACCCTAAACCGTTGTCGTACACTAACCTGTACCCTAAACCGTCCCTGTCCCCGTCCCGTAACCCTAACCCTAACCCTAACACTATCCCTAACCCTTACCCGAAGCCTTACCCTCACCCGTCCCCGAATCCTAACCCGTACGCTAACACTATCCCGTACCCTAACACGTACGCTCACCCTAAACCGTTGTCGTACACTAACCTGTACCCTAAACCGTCCCCGTCCCCTAAACCTAACCCTAACCCTAACCCTAACCCTAACCCTTACCCGAAGCCTTACCCTCACCCGTCCCCTAATCCTAACCCGTACGCTAACACTAACCCGTACCCTAACACGTACGCTCACCCTAAACGGTTGTCGTACCCTAAACTGTACCCTAAACCGTCCACGTCCCCTAACCCTAACCCTAACCCTAAACCTTACCCTTACCCGAAGCCTTACCCTAACCCGTCCCCTAATCCTAACCCGTACGTTAACACTAACCGGTACCCTAACACGTACCCTCACCCTAAACCGTTGTCCTACCCTAACTTGTACCCTAAACCGTACCTGTGCCCGTCCCCTAACCCTAACCCTAACCCTAACCCTAACCCTAACCCTTTCACGAAGCCTTAACCTCACCCGTCCCCTAATCCTAACCCGTACGCTAACACTAACACATACCCTAACACGTACGCTCACCCTAAACCGTTGTCGTACCCTAACCTGTACCCTAAACCGTCCCCGTCCCCGTCCCCTAACCCTAACCCTAACCCTAACCCAAACCCTTACCCGAAGCCTTACACTCACCCGTCCCCTAATCCTCACCCGTACGTTAACACTAACCCGAACCCTAACACGTACGCTCACCCTAAACCTTTGTCGTACACTAACCTGTACCCTAAACCGTCCCCGTCCCCGTCCCCTAACCCTAACCCTAACCCTAACCCTAACCCTTACCCGAAGCCTTACACTCACCCGTCCCCTAATCCTAACCCGTACGCTAACACTAACCCATACCCTAACACGTACGCTCACCCTAAACCGTTGTCATACCCTAACTTGTACCCTAAACCGTCCCCGTCCCCTAACGCTAACCCTAACCCTAACCCTAACCCTAACCCTTACCCGAAGCCTTACCCTCACCCGTCCCCTAATCCTAACCCGTACACTAACACTAACCCGTACCCTAACAGGTACGCTCACCCTAAACCGTTGTCGTAACCTAACCTGTACCCTAAACCGTCCCCGTCCCCTAACCCTAACCCTAACCCTAACACTAATGCTTACCCGAAGCCTTACCCTCACCCGTCCCATAATCCTAAACCGTACGCTAACACTAACCCGTACCCTAACACTTACGCTCACCCTAAACCGTTGTCGTACACTAACCTGTACCCTAAACCGTCGCCGTGCCCGTCCCCGTCCCCTAACCCTAACCCTAACCCTAACCCTTACCTGAAGCCTTACCCTCACCCGTCCCCTAATCCTAACCCGTACGCTAACACTAACCCGTACCCTAACACGTACGCTCATCCTAAACTGTTGTCGTACCCTAACCTGTACCCTAAACCGTCCCTGTCCCCGTCCCGTAACCCTAACCCTAACCCTAACACTAACCCTAACCCTTACCCGAAGCCTTACACTCACCCGTCCCCTAATCGTAACCCGTACGCTAACACTAACCCGTACCCTAACACGTACGCTCACCCTAAACCGTTGTCGTACCCTAACCTGTCCCCTAAACTGTCCCCGTCCCCTAACCCTAACCCTAACCGTAACCCTAACCCTAACCCTTACCCGAAGACATACCCTCACCCGTCCCCTAATCCTAACCCTTACGCTAACACTAACCCATACCCTAACACGTAAGCTCACCCTAAACCGTTTTCGTACCCTAACCTGTACCCTAAACCGTCCCCGTCCCCGTCCCCTAACCCTAACCCTAACCCTAACCCTTACCCGAAGCCTTACCCTCACCCGTCCCCTAATCCTAACCCGTACGCCAACACTAACCCGTACGCTCACCCTAAACCGTTGTCGTACACTAACCTGTACCCTAAACCGTCCCCATCTCCTAACCCTAACCCTAACCCTAACCCTAACCCTTACCCGAAGCCTTACTGTCACCCGTCCCCTAATCCTAACCCGTACGCTTACACTAACCCGTACCCTAACACGTACGCTCACCCTAAACCGTTGTCATACCCTAACCTGTACCCTAAACCGTCCCCGTCCCCTAATCCTAACCCTAACCCTAACCCTATCCCTTACCCGAAGCCTTACCCTCACCCGTCCCCTAATCATAACCCGTACGCTAACACTAACCCGTACCCTAACACGTACGCTCACCCTAAACCGTTGTCGTACCCTAACCTGTACCCTAAACCGTCCCTGTCCCCGTCCCGTAACCCTAACCCTAACCCTAACACTATCCGTAACCCTTACCCGAAGCCTTACCCTCACCCGTCCCCTAATCCTAACCCGTACGCTAACACTATCCCGTACCCTAACACGTACGCTCACCCTAAACCGTTGTCGTACACTTACCTGTACCCTAAAGCGTCCCCGTCCCCTAACGCTAACCCTAACCCTAACCCTAACCCTAACCCTTACCCGAAGACTTACCCTCACCCGTCCCCTAATCCTAACCCTTACGCTAACACTAACCCGTACCCTAACACCTAAGCTCATCTTAAACCGTTGTTGTACCCTAACCTGTACCCTAAACCGTCCCCGTCCCGATCCCCTAACCCTAACCCTAACCCTAACCCTTACCCGAAGCCTTACCCTCACCCGTCCCCTAATCCTAACCCGTACGCCAACACTAACCCGTACCCTAACACGTACGCTCACCCTAAACCGTTGTCGTACACTAACCTGTACCCTAAACCATCCCCATCCCCTAACCGTAACCGTAACCCTAACCCTAACCCTTACCCGAAGCCTTACCCTCACCCGTCCCCGAATCCTAAACCGTACGCTAACACTAACCCGTACCCTAACACGTACGCTCACCCTAAACCGTTGTCGTACCCTAACCTGTACCCTAAACCGTCCCCGTCCCCGTCCCCTAACCCTAACCCTAACCCTAACACTAACCCTTACCCGAAGCCTTACCCTCACCCGTCCCCTAATCCTAATCCGTACGCTAACACTAACCCGTACCCTAACACGTACGCTCACCCTAAATCGTTGTCATACCCTAATCTGTACCCTAAACCGTTCCCGTCCCCTAACCCTAACCCTAACCCTTACCCGAAGCCTTACCCTCACCTGTCCCCAATCCTAAACTGTACGCTAACACTAACCCGTACCCTAACACGTACGCTCACCCTAAATCTTTGTCGTACCCTAACCTGTACCCTAAACCGTCCCCGTACCCTAACCCTAACCCTAACCCTAACCCTAACCCTAACACTTACCCGAAGCCTTACCCTCACCCGTCCCCTAATCCTAAGCCGTACGCTAACACTAACCCGTACCCTAACAGGTACGCTCACCCTAAACCGTTGTCGTATCCTAACCTGTACCCTAAACCATCCCCGTCCCCTAACCCTAACCCTAACCCTAACCCTAACCCTTACCGGAAGCCTTACCCTCACCCGTCCCCTTATCCTAACCCGTGCGCTAACACTAACCCGTACCCTAACTCGTACGCTCACCCTAAACCGTTGTCGTACCCTAACCTGTACCCTAAACCGTCCCCGTCCCCTAACCCTAACCCTAACCCTTACCCGAAGCCTTACCCTCACCCGTCCCTTAATCCTAACCCGTACGCTAACACTAACCCATATCCTAACACGTACGCTCACCCTAAACCGTTGTCGTACCCTAACCTGTACCCTAAACCGTCCCCGTCCCCGTCCCCTAACCCTAACCCTAACCCTAACCCTAACCCTTACCCGAAGCCTTACACTCACCCGTCCCCTAATCCTAGCCCGTACGCTAACACTAACCCATACCCTAACACGTAAGCTCACCCTAAACCGTTGTCATACCCTAACTTGTACCCTAAACCGTCCCCGTCCCCTAACCCTAACCCTAACCCTAACCCTAACCCTAACCCTTACCCGAAGCCTTACCCTCACCCGTCCCCTAATCCTAACCCGTACACTAACACTAACCCGTACCCTAACACGTACGCTCACCCTAAACCGTTGACGTACCCTAACCTGTACCCTAAACCGTCCCCGTCCCCTAACACTAAACCTAACCCTAACCCTATCCCTAAACCTTACCCGAAGCCTTACACTCACCCGTCCCCTAATCCTAACCCGTACGCTAACACTAACCCGTACCCTAACACGTACGCTCACCCTAAACCGTTGTCGTACCCTAACCTGTACCCTAAACCGTCCCCGTCCCCGTCCCCTAACCCTAACCCTAACCCTAACCTTTACCCGAAGCCTTACCCTCAGCCGTCCTCTAATCCTAACCCGTACGCTAACACTAACCCGTACCCTAACACGTACGCTCACCCTAAATCGTTGTCGTACCCTAACCTGTACCCTAAACCGTCCCCGTCCCCGTCCCCGTCCCCGTCCCCTAACCCTAACCCTTACCCGAAGCCTTACCCTCACCCGTCCCCTAATCCTAACCCGTACGCTAACACTAACACATACCCTAACATGTACGCTCACCCTAAACCGTTGTCGTACCCTAACCTGTACCCTTAACCGTCCCTGTCCCCGTCCCCTA
Organism: Delphinapterus leucas; assembly: GCF_059928025.1. Lineage (NCBI taxonomy): Eukaryota > Metazoa > Chordata > Mammalia > Artiodactyla > Monodontidae > Delphinapterus > Delphinapterus leucas. Next base: position 18,219,499 of record NW_028322236.1, on the reverse strand, counting down.
ACCCTAACCCTAGCCCTAACGCTAACCCTAACACTTACCCGAAGCCTTACCCTCACCCGTCCGCTAATCCTAACCCGTACGCTAACACTAACCCGTACCCTAACACGTACGCTCACCCTAAACCATTGTCGCAGCCGAACCTGTACCCTAAACTGTCCCCGTCCCCTAACCCTAACCCTAACCCTAACCCTAACCCTTACCCGAAGCCTTACCCTCACCCGTTCCCTAATCCTAACCCGTACGCTAACACTAACCCGTACCTTAACACGTACGCTCACCCTAAAACTTTGTCGTACCCTAACCTGTACCCTAAACCGTCCGCGTCCCCTAACCCTAACCCTAACCCTAACCCTAACCCTAACCCTTACCTGAAGCCTTACACTCACCCGTAACCTAATCCTCACCCGTACGCTAACACTAACCCGTACCCTAACACGTACGCTCACCCTAAACCGTTGTCATACCCTAACCTGTACCCTAAACCGTCCCCTAACCCTAACCCTAAACCTAACCCTAACCCTAACCCTAACCCTTACCCGAAGCCTTACTCTCACCCATCCCCTAATCCTAACCCGTACGCAAACACTAACCCGTACCCTAACACGTACGCTCACCCTAAACCGTTGTCGTACCCTAACCTGTACCCTAAACCGTCCCCGTCCCCTAACCCTAACCCTAACCCTAACCCTAACCCTAACCCTTACGCGAAGCCTTACCCTCACCCGTCCCCTAATCCTAACCCGTACGCTAACACTAACCCGTACCCTAACACGTACGCTCAACCTAAACCGTTGTCGTACCCTAACCTGTACCCTAAACCGTCCCCGTCCCCTAACCCTAACCCTAACCCTTACCCGAAGCCCTACCCTCACCCGTTCCCTAATCCTAACCCGTACGCTAACACTAACCAGTACCCTAACACGTACGCTCACCCTAAACCGTTGTCGTACCCTAACTTGTACCCTAAACCGTCCCCGTCCCCTAACCCTAACACTAACCCTAACCCTTACCCGAAGCCTTACCCTCACCCGTCCCCTAATCCTAACCCGTACGCTAACACTAACCCGTACCCTAACACGTACGATCACCCTAAACCGTTGTCGTACCCTAACCTGTACCCTAAACTGTCCCCGTCCCCTAACCCTAACCCTAACCCTAACCCTAACCCTAACCCTTACCCGAAGACTTACCCTCACCCGTCCCCTAATCCTAACCCTTACGCTAACACTAACCCATACCCTAACACGTAAGCTCACCCTAAACCGTCCCCGTCCCCGTCCCCTAACCCTAACCCTAACCCTAACCCTTACCCGAAGCCTTACCCTCACCCGTCCCCTAATCCTAACCCGTACGCCAACACTAACCCGTACCGTAACACGTACGCTCACCCTAAACCGTTGTCGTACACTAACCTGTACCCTAAACCGTCCCCATCCCCTAACCCTAACCCTAACCCTAACCCTAACCCTTACCCGAAGCCTTACCATCACCCGTCCCCTAATGCTAACCTGTACGCTAACACTAAGCCGTACCCTAACACGTACGCTCAACCTAAACCGTTGTCATACCCTAACCTGTACCCTAAACCGTCCCCGTCCCCTAACCCTAACCCTAACCCTAACCCTATCCCTTAACCGAAGCCTTACCCTCATCCGTCCCCTAATCCTAACCCGTACGCTAACACTAACACATACCCTAACACGTACGCTCACCCTAAAACGTTGTCGTACCCTAACCTGTACCCTAAACCGTCCCCGTCCCCTAACCCTAACCCTAACCCTAACCCAAACCCTTACCCGAAGCCTTACACTCACCCGTCCCCTAATCCTCACCCGTACGTTAACACTAACCCGTACCCTAACACGTACGCTCACCCTAAACCTTTGTCGTACACTAACCTGTACCCTAAACCGTCCCCGTCCCCGTCCCCTAACCCTAACCCTAACCCTAACCCTTACCCGAAGCCTTACACTCACCCGTCCCCTAATCCTAACCCGTACGCTAACACTAACACATACCCTAACACGTACGCTCACCCTAAACCGTTGTCATACCCTAACTTGTACCCTAAACCGTCCCCGTCCCCTAACCCTAACCCTAACCCTAACCCTAACCCTAACCCTTACCCGAAGCCTTACCCTCACCCGTCCCCTAATCCTAACCCGTACACTAACACTAACCCGTACCCTAACACGTACGCTCACCCTAAACCGTTGTCGTAACCTAACCTGTACCCTAAACCGTCCCCGTCCCCTAACCCTAACCCTAACCCTAACCCTAATGCTTACCCGAAGCCTTACCCTCACCCGTCCCATAATCCTAACCCGTACGCTAACACTAACCCGTACCCTAACACTTACGCTCACCCTAAACCGTTGTCGTACACTAACCTGTACCCTAAACCGTCGCCGTCCCCGTCCCCGTCCCCTAACCCTAACCCTAACCCTAACCCTTACCTGAAGCCTTACCCTCACCCGTCCCCTAATCCTAACCCGTACGCTAACACTAACCCGTACCCTAACACGTACGCTCATCCTAAACTGTTGTCGTACCCTAACCTGTACCCTAAACCGTCCCTGTCCCCGTCCCCGTCCCCTAACCCTAACCCTAACCCTTACCCGAAGCCTTACACTCACCCGTCCCCTAATCCTAACCCGTACGCTAACACTAACACATACCCTAACATGTACGCTCACCCTAAACCGTTGTCGTACCCTAACCTGTACCCTTAACCGTCCCTGTCCCCGTCCCCTAACCCTAACCCTAGCCCTAACCCTAACCCTAACACTTACCCGAAGCCTTACCCTCACCCGTCCGCTAATACTAACCCGTACGCTAACACTAACCCGTACCCTAACACGTACGCTCACCCTAAACCATTGTCGCAGCCGAACCTGTACCCTAAACCGTCCCCGTCCCCTAACCCTAACCCTAACCCTAACCCTAACCCTTACCCGAAGGCTTACCCTCACCCGTCCCCTAATCCTAACCCGTACGCTAACACTAACCCGTACCTTAAAACGTACGCTCACCCTAAACCTTTGTCGTACCCTAACCTGTACCCTAAACCGTCCGCGTCCCCTAACCCTAACCCTAACCCTAACCCTAACCCTAACCCTTACCTGAAGCCTTACACTCACCCATCACCTAATCCTCACCCGTACGCTAACACTAACCCGTACCCTAACACTTACGCTCACCCTAAACCATTGTCGTACCCTAACCTGTACCCTAAACCGTCCCCTAACCCTAACCCTAAACCTAACCCTAACCCTAACCCTAACCCTTACCCGAAGCCTTACCCTCACCCGTCCCCTAATCCTAACCCGTACGCAAACACTAACCCGTACCCTAACACGTACGCTCACCCTAAACCGTTGTCGTACCCTAACCTGTACCCTAAACCGTCCCCGTCACCTAACCCTAACCCTAACCCTAACCCTAACCCTAACCCTTACGCGAAGCCTTACCCTCACCCGTCACCTAATCCTAACCCGTACGCTAACACTAACCCGTACCCTAACACGTACGCTCAACCTAAACCGTTGTCGTACCCTAACCTGTACCCTAAACCGTCCCCGTCCCCTAACCCTAACCCTAACCCTTACCCGAAGCCCTACCCTCACCCGTTCCCTAATCCTAACCCGTACGCTAACACTAACCAGTACCCTAACACGTACGCTCACCCTAAACCGTTGTCGTACCCTAACTTGTACCCTAAACCGTCCCCGTCCCCTAACCCTAACACTAACCCTAACCCTTACCCGAAGCCTTACACTCACCCGTCCCCTAATCCTAACCCGTACGCTAACACTAACCCGTACCCTAACACGTACGCTCACCCTAAACCGTTGTCGTACCCTAACCTGTACCCTAAACTGTCCCCGTCCCCTAACCCTAACCCTAACCCTAACCCTAACCCTAACCCTTACCCGAAGACTTACCCTCACCCGTCCCCTAATACTAACCCTTACGCTAACACTAACCCATACCCTAACACGTAAGCTCACCCTAAACCGGCCCCTTCCCCGTCCCCTAACCCTAACCCTAACCCTAACCCTTACCCGAAGCCTTACCCTCACCCGTCCCCTAATCCTAACCCGTACCGTAACACGTACGCTCACCCTAAACCGTTGTCGTACACTAACCTGTACCCTAAACCGTCCCCATCCCCTAACCCTAACCCTAACCCTAACCCTTACCCGAAGCCTTACCATCACCCGTCCCCTAATGCTAACCCGTACGCTAACACTAAGCCGTACCCTAACACGTACGCTCAACCTAAACCGTTGTCATACCCTAACCTGTACCCTAAACCGTCCCCGTCCCCTAACCCTAACCCTAACCCTAACCCTATCCCTTAACCGAAGCCTTACCCTCACCCGTCCCCTAATCCTAACCCTTACGCTAACACTAACCCGTACCCTAACACGTACGCTCACCCTAAACCGTTGTCGTACCCTAACCTGTACCCTAAACCATCCCCGTCCCCTAACCCTAACCCTAACCCTTACCCGAAGCCTTACCATCACCCGTCCCCTAATCCTCACCCGTACGCTAACACTAACCCGTACCCTAACACGTACGCTCACCCTAAACCGTTGTCGTACCCTAACCTGTACCCTAAACCGTCCCCGTCCCATAAACCTAAACCTAACCCTAACCCTAACCCTTACCCGAAGCCTTAACCTCACCCGTCCCCTAATCCTCACCCGTACGCTAACACTAACCCGTACCCTAACACGTACGCTCACCCTAAACTGTTGTCGTACCCTAACCTGTACCCTAAACCGTCCCCGTCCCCTAAACCTAACCCTAACCCTAACCCTAACCCTAACCCTTACCCGAAGACTTACCCTCACCTGTCCCCTAATCCTAACCCGTACGCTAACACTAACCCGTACCCTAACACGTACGCTCACCCTAAACGGTTGTCGTACCCTAAACTGTACCCTAAACCGTCCACGTCCCCTAACCCTAACCCTAACCCTAAACCTAACCCTTACCAGAAGCCTTACCCTAACCCGTCCCCTAATCCTAACCCGTACGTTAACACTAACCGGTACCCTAACACGTACCCTCACCCTAAACCGTTGTCCTACCCTAACTTGTACCCTAAACCGTCCCTGTGCCCGTCCCCTAACCCTAACCCTAACCCTAACCCTAACCCTTTCACGAAGCCTTAACCTCACCCGTCCCCTAATCCTAACCCGTACGCTAACAGTAACACATACCCTAACACGTACGCTCACCCTAAACCGTTGTCGTACCCTAACCTGTACCCTAAACCGTCCCCGTCCCCGTCCCCTAACCCTAACCCTAACCCTAACCCAAACCCTTACCCGAAGCCTTACACTCACCCGTCCCCTAATCCTCACCCGTACGTTAACACTAAACCGTACCCTAACACGTACGCTCACCCTAAACCTTTGTCGTACACTAACCTGTACCCTAAACCGTCCCCGTCCCCGTCCCCTAACCCTAACCCTAACCCTAACCCTAACCCTTACCCGAAGCCTTACCCTCACCCGTCCCCTAATCCTAACCCGTACGCTAACACTAACCCATACCCTAACACGTACGCTCACCCTAAACCGTTGTCATACCCTAACTTGTACCCTAAACCGTCCCCGTCCCCTAACCCTAACCCTAACCCTAACCCTAACCCTAACCCTTACCCGAAGCCTTACCCTCACCCGTCCCCTAATCCTAACCCGTACACTAACACTAACCCGTACCCTAACACGTACGCTCACCCTAAACCGTTGTCGTAACCTAACCTGTACCCTAAACCGTCCCCGTCCCCTAACCCTAACCCTAACCCTAATGCTTACCCGAAGCCTTACCCTCACCCGTCCCATAATCCTAACCCGTACGCTAACACTAACCCGTACCCTAACACTTATGCTCACCCTAAACCGTTGTCGTACACTAACCTGTACCCTAAACCGTCGCCGTCCCCGTCCCCGTCCCCTAACCCTAACCCTAACCCTTACCTGAAGCCTTACCCTCACCCGTCCCCTAATCCTAACCCGTACGCTAACACTAACCCGTACCCTAACACGTACGCTCATCCTAAACTGTTGTCGTACCCTAACCTGTACCCTAAACCGTCCCTGTCCCCGTCCCGTAACCCTAACCCTAACCCTAACACTAACCCTAACCCTTACCCGAAGCCTTACACTCACCCGTCCCCTAATCGTAACCCGTACGCTAACACTAACCCGTACCCTAACACGTACGCTCACCCTAAACTTTTGTCGTACCCTAACCTGTCCCCTAAACTGTCCCCGTCCCCTAACCCTAACCCTAACCGTAACCCTAACCCTAACCCTTACCCGAAGACATACCTTTACCCGTCCCCTAATCCTAACCCTTACGCTAACACTAACCCGTACGCTCACCCTAAACCGTTGTCGTACACTAACCTGTACCCTAAACCGTCCCCATCTCCTAACCCTAACCCTAACCCTAACCCTAACCCTTACCCGAAGCCTTACTGTCACCCGTCCCCTAATCCTAACCCGTACGCTTACACTAACCCGTACCCTAACACGTACGCTCACCCTAAACCGTTGTCATACCCTAACCTGTACCCTAAACCGTCCCCGTCCCCTAACCCTAACCCTAACCCTAACCCTATCCCTTACCCGAAGCCTTACCCTCACCCGTCCCCTAATCATAACCCGTACGCTAACACTAACCCGTACCCTAACACGTACGCTCACCCTAAACCGTTGTCGTACCCTAACCTGTACCCTATCCCGTCCCCGTCCCCTAACCCTAAACCTAACCCTTACCCGAAGCCTTACCCTCACCCGTCCCCTAATCCTCACCCGTACGCTAACACTAACCCGTACCCTAACACGTACGCTCACCCTAAAACGTTGTCGTACACTAACCTGTACCCTAAACCGTCCCCGTCCCCTACCCTAACCCTAAACCTAACCCTAACCCTAACCTTACCCGAAGCCTTACCCTCACCCGTCCCCTAATACTAACCCGTTCGCTAACACTAACCCGTACCCTAAAACGTACGCTCACCCTAAACCGTTGTCGTACCCTAACCTGTACCCTAAACCGTCCCCGTCCCCTAACCCTAAACCTAACTCTAACCCTAACCCTAACCCTTACCCGAAGCCTTACCCTCACCCGTCCCCTAATCCTCACCCGTACGCTAACACTAACACGTACCCTAACACGTACGCTCACCCTAAACAGTTGTCGTACCCTAACCTGTACCCTAAACCGTCCCGGTCCCCTAAACCTAACCCTAACCCTAACCCTAACCCTTACCCGAAGCCTTACCCTCACCCGTCCCCACATCCTAACCCGTACGCTAACACTAACCCGTACCCTAACACGTACGCTCACCCTAAACGGTTGTCGTACCCTAACCTGTACCCTAAACCGTCCACGTCCCCTAACCCTAACCCTAACCCTAACCCTAACCCTTACCCGAAGCCTTACCCTCACCCGTCCCCTAATCCTAACCCGTACGCTAACACTAACCCATACCCTAACACGTACGCTCACCCTAAACCGTTGTCGTACCCTAACTTGTACCCTAAACCGTCCCCGTCCCCGTCCCCTAACCCTAACCCTAACCCTAACCCTTACCCGAAGCCTTATCCTCACCCGTTCCCTAATCCTAACCCGTACGCTAACACTAACCCGTACCCTAACACGTACGCTCACCCTAAACCGTTGTCGTACCCTAACTTGTACCCTAAACCGTCCCCGTCCCCTAAACCTAACCCTAACCCTAACCCTAACACTAACCCTTACCCGAAGCCTTACCCTCATCCGTCCCCTAATCCTAACCCGTACGTTAACACTAACCCGTACCCTAACACGTACCCTCACCCTAAACCGTTGTCGTACCCTAACTTGTACCCTAAACCGTCCCTGTGCCCGTCCCCTAACCCTAACCCTAACCCTAAACCTTTCCCGAAGCCTTAACCTCACCCGTCCCCTAATCCTAACCCGTACGCTAACACTAACCCATACCCTAACACGTACGCTCACCCTAAACCGTTGTCGTACCCTAACCTGTACCCTAAACCGTCCCCGTCCCCGTCCCCTAACCCTAACCCTAACCCTATCCCTAACCCTTACCTGAAGCCTTACACTCACCCGTCCCCTAATCCTCACCCGTACGCTAACACTAACCCGTACCCTAACACGTACGCTCACCCTAAACCGTTGTCATACCCTAACTTGTACCCTAAACCGTCCCTGTCCCCTAACCCTAACCCTAACCCTAACCCTTACCCGAAGCCTTACCCTCACCCGTCCCCTAATCCTAACCCGTACACTAACACTAACCCGTACCCTAACACGTACGCTCACCCTAAACCGTTGACGTACCCTAACCTGTACCCTAAACCGTCCCCGTCCCCTAACCCTAAACCTAACCCTAACCCTATCCCTAACCCTTACCCGAAGCCTTACACTCACCCGTCCCCTAATCCTAACCCGTACGCTAACACTAACCCGTACCCTAACACGTACGCTCACCCTAAACCGTTGTCGTACCCTAACCTGTACCCTAAACCGTCCCCGTCCCCGTCCCCTAACCCTAACCCTAACCCTAACCCTAACATTTACCCGAAGCCTTACCCTCAGCCGTCCTCTAATCCTAACCCGTACGCTAACACTAACCCGTACCCTAACACGTACGCTCACCCTAAATCGTTGTCGTACCCTAACCTGTACCCTAAACCATCCCCGTCCCCGTCCCCGTCCCCTAACCCTAACCCTAACCCTTACCCGAAGCCTTACCCTCACCCGTCCCCTAATCCTAACCCGTACGCTAACACTAACACATACACTAACATGTACGCTCACCCTAAACCGTTGTCGTACCCTAACCTGTACCCTTAACCGTCCCTGTCCCCGTCCCCTAACCTTAACACTAGCCCTAACCCTAACCCTAACACTTACCCGAAGCCTTACCCTCACCCGTCCGCTAATCCTAACCCGTACGCTAACACTAACCCGTACCCTAACATGTACGCTCACCCTAAACCATTGTCGCAGCCGAACCTGTACCCTAAACCGTCCCCGTCCCCTAACCCTAACCCTAACCCTAACCCTAACCCTTACCCGAAGCCTTACCCTCACCCGTCCCCTAATCCTAACCCGTATGCTAACACTAACCCGTACCTTTTCACGTACGCTCACCCTAAACCTTTGTCGTACCCTAACCTGTACCCTAAACCGTCCGCGTCCCCTAACCCTAACCCTAACCCTAACCCTAACCCTAACCCTTACCTGAAGCCTTACACTCACCCGTCACCTAATCCTCAGCCGTACGCTAACACTAACCCGTACCCTAACACGTACGCTCACCCTAAACCGTTGTCGTACCCTAACCTGTACCCTAAACCGTCCCCTAACCCTAACCCTAAATCTAACCCTAACCCTAACCCTAACCCTTACCCGAAGCCTTACCCTCACCCGTCCCCTACTCCTAATCCGTACGCAAACACTAACCCGTACCCTAACACGTACGCTCACCCTAAACCGTTGTCGTACCCTAACCTGTACCCTAAACCGTCCCCTTCCCCTAACCCTAACCCTAACCCTAACCCTAACCCTTACGCGAAGCCTTACCCTCACCCGTCCCCTAATCCTAACCCGTACGCTAACACTAACCCGTACCCTAACACGTACGCTCAACCTAAACCGTTGTCGTACCCTAACCTGTACCCTAAACCGTCCCCGTCCCCTAACCCTAACCCTAACCCTTACCCGAAGCCCTACCCTCACCCGTTCCCTAATCCTAACCCGTACGCTAACACTAACCAGTACCCTAACACGTACGCTCACCCTAAACCGTTGTCGTACCCTAAATTGTACCCTAAACCGTCCCCGTCCCCTAACCCTAACACTAACCCTAACCCTTACCCGAAGCCTTACGCTCACCCGTCCCCTAATCCTAACCCGTACGCTAACACTAACCCGTACCCTAACACGTACGCTCACCCTAAACCGTTGTCGTACCCTAACCTGTACCCTAAACTGTCCCCGTCCCCTAACCCTAACCCTAAACCTAACCCTAACCCTAACCCTTACCCGAAGACTTACCCTCACCCGTCCCCTAATCCTAACCCTTACGCTAACACTAACCCATACCCTAACACGTAAGCTCACCCTAAACCGTTTTCGTACCCTAACCTGTACCCTAAACCGTCCCCGTCCCCGTCCCCTAACCCTAACCCTAACCCTAACCCTTACCTGAAGCCTTACCCTCACCCGTCCCCTAATCCTAACCCGTACGCCAACACTAACCCGTACCGTAACACGTACGCTCACCCTAAACTGTTGTCGTACACTAACCTGTACCCTAAACCGTCCCCGTCCCCGTCCCCTAACCCTAACCCTAACCCTAACCCTAACCCTTACCCGAAGCCTTACCCTCACCCGTCCCCTAATCCTAAACCGTACGCTAACACTAACCCGTACCCTAACACGTACGCTCACCCTAAACCGTTGTCGTACCCTAACCTGTACCCTAAACCGTCCCCGTCCCATAAACCTAAACCTAACCCTAACCCTAACCCTTACCCGAAGCCTTAACCTCACCCGTCCCCTAATCCTCACCCGTACGCTAACACTAACCCGTACCATAACACGTACGCTCACCCTAAACCGTTGTCGTACACTAACCTGTACCCTAAACCGGCGCCGTCCCCGTCCCCGTCCCCTAACCCTAACCCTAACCCTTACCCGAAGCCTTACCATCACCCGTCCCCTAATCCTAACCCGTACGCTAACACTAACCCGTACCCTAACACGTACGCTCACCCTAAACTGTTGTCGTACCCTAACCTGTACCCTAAACCGTCCCTGTCCCCGTCCCGTAACCCTAACCCTAACCCTAACACTAACCCTAACCCTTACCCGAAGCCTTACCCTCACCCGTCCCCTAATCCTAACCCGTACGCTAACACTAACCCGTACCCTAACACGTACGCTCACCCTAAACCGTTGTCGTACACTAACCTGTACCCTAAACCGTCCCCGTCCCCTAACCCTAACCCTAACCCTAAGCCTAACCCTAACTCTTACCCGAAGACTTACCCTCACCCGTCCCCTAATCCTAACCCTTACGCTAACACTAACCCGTACCCTAACACGTAAGCTCACCCTAAACCGTTTTCGTACCCTAACCTGTACCCTAAACCGTCCCCGTCCCCGTCCCCTAACCCTAACCCTAACCCTAACCCTTAACCGAAGCCTTACCCTCACCCGTCCCCTAATACTAACCCGTACGCCAACACTAACACGTACCCTAACATGTACGCTCACCCTAAACCGTTGTCGTACACTAACCTGTACCCTAAACCGTCCCCATCCCCTAACCCTAACCCTAACCCTAAACCTTACCCGAAGCCTTACTCTTACCCGTCCCCTAATCCTAAACCGTACGCTAACACTAACCCGTACCCTAACACGTACGCTCACCCTAAACCGTTGTCGTACCTTAACCTGTACCCTAAACCGTCCCCGTCCCCGTCCCCTAACCCTAAACCTAACCCTAACCCTAACCCTTACCCGAAGCCTTACCCTCACCCGTCCCCTAATCCTAACCCGTACGCTAACACTAACCCGTACCCTAACACGTACGCTCACCCTAAACCGTTGTCATATCCTAACCTGTACCCTAAACCGTCCCCGTCCCCTAACCCTAACCCTAACCCTAACCCTATCCCTTACCCGAAGCCTTACCCTCACCCGTCCCCTAATCCTAACACGTACGCTAACACTAACCCCTACCCTAACACGTACGCTCAACCTAAATCGTTGTCATACCCTAACCTGTACCCTAAACCGTCCCCGTACCCTAACCCTAACCCTAACCCTAACCCTAACACTTACCCGAAGTCTTACCCTCACCCGTCCCCTAATCCTAATCCGTACGCTAACACTAACACGTACCCTAACACGTACGCTCACCCTAAACCGTTGTCGTACCCTAACCTGTACCCTAAACCGTCCCCGTCCCCTAACCCTAACCCTAACATTAACCCTTACCCGAAGCCTTAACCTCACCCGTCCCCTTATCCTAACCCGTGCACTAACACTAACCCGTACCCTAACACGTACGCTCACCCTAAACCGTTGTCGTACCCTAACCTGTACCCTAAACCGTCCCCGTCCCCGTCCCCGTCCCCGTCCCCTAACCCTAACCCTAACCCTTACCCGAAGCCTTACCCTCACCCGTCCCTTAATCCTAACCCGTACGCTAACACTAACCCATACCCTAACATGTACGCTCACCCTAAACCGTTGTCATACCCTAAAATGTACCCTAAACCGTCCCTGTCCCCGTCCCCTAACCCTAACCCTAACCCTAACCCTAACCCTTACCCGAAGCCTTACCCTCACCCGTCCCCTAATCCTAACCCGTACGCTAACACTAACCCGTACCCTAACACGTACGCTCACCCTAAACCGTTGACGCAGCCTAACCTGTACCCTAAACCATCCCCGTCCCATAACCCTAACCCTAACCCTAACCCTTACACGAAGCCTTACCCTCACCCGTCCCCTAATCCTAACTCGTACGCTAACACTAACCCGTACCCTAACACGTACGCTCACCCTAAATTGTTGTCGTACCCTAACCTGTACCCTAAACCGTCCCTGAACCCTAACCCTAACCCTAACCCTAAGCCAAACCCTAACACTTACCCGAAGCCTTACCCTCACCCGTCCCCTAATCCTAACCCGTACGCTAACACTAACCCGTACCCAAACACCTACGCTCACCCTAAACCGTTGTCGTACCCTAACCTGTACCCTAAACCGTCCCCGTCCCCTAACCCTAACCCTTACCCGAAGCCTTACACTCATCCGTCCTCTAATCCTCACCCGTACGCAAACACTAACCCGTACCCTAACACGTACGCTCACCCTAAACCGTTGTCGTACCCTAACCTGTACCGTAAACCGTCCCCGTCCCCTAACCCTAACCTTAACCCTAACCCTAACCCTAACCCTTACCCGAAGCCTTACCCTCACCCGTCCCCTAATCCTAACCCGTACACTAACACTAACCCGTACCCAAACACGTACGCTCACCCTAAACCGTTGTCGTACCCTAACCTGTACCCTAAACCGTCCCCGTCCCCTAACCCTAAACCTAACCCTAACCCTAACCCTAACCCTTACCCGAAGCCTTACCCTCACCCGTCCCCTAATTCTAACCCGTACGCTAACACTAACCCGTACCCTAACACGTACGCTCACCCTAAACCGTTGTCGTACCCTAACCTGTACCCTAAACCGTCCCCGTCCCCGTCCCCTAACCCTAACCCTAACCCTAACCCTAACCCTTACCCGAAGCCTTACACTCACCCGTCCCTTAATCCTAACCCGTACGCTAACACTAACCCGTACCCTAACACGTATGCTCACCCTAAACGGTTGTCGTACCCTAACCTGTACCCTAAACCGTCCCCGTCCCCTAACCCTAACCCTAACCCTAACCCTTACCCGAAGCCTTACCCTAACCCGTCCCCTAATCCTAACCCATAAGCTAACACTAACCCGTACCCTAACACGTACCCTCACCCTAAACCGTTGTCGTACGCTAACCTGTACCCTAAACCGTCCCCGTCCCCTAACCCTAACCCTAACCCTTACCCGAAGCCTTACCCTCACCCGTCCCCTAATCCTAACCCGTACGCTAACACTAACCCATACCCTAACACGTACGCTCACCCTAAACCATTGTCGTACCCTAACCTGTACCCTAAACCGTCCCCGTCCCCGTCCCCTAACCCTAACCCTAACCCTAACCCTAACCCTTACCCGAAGCCTTACACTCACCCGTCCCCTAATCCTCAGCCGTACGCTAACACTAACCCATACCCTAACACGTACGCTCACCCTAAACCTTTGTCGTACACTAACCTGTACCCTAAACCGTCCCCGTCCCCTAACCCTAAACCTAACCCTAACCCTAACCCTTACCCGAAGCCTTAACCTCACCCGTCCCCTAATCCTCACCCGTACGCTAACACTAACCCGTACCCTAACACGTACGCTCACCATAAACCGTTGTCGTACCCTAACCTGTACCCTAAACCGTCCCCGTCCCCTAAACCTAACCCTAACCCTAACCCTAACCCTAACCCTTACCCGAAGCCTTACCCTCACCCGTCCCCTAATCCTAACCCGTACGCCAACACTAACCCGTACCCTAACACGTACGCTCACCCTAAACGGTTGTCGTACCCTAAACTGTACCCTAAACCGTCCCCATCCCCTAACCCTAACCCGAACCCTAACCCTAACCCTTACCCGAAACCTTACCCTCACCCGTCCCCTAATCCTAACCCGTACGTTAACACTAACCCGTACCCTAACACGTACGCTCACCCTAAACCTTTGTCGTACACTAACCTGTACCCTAAACCGTCCCCGTCCCCGTCCCCTAACCCTAACCCTAACCCTAACCCTAACCCTTACCCGAAGCCTTACACTCACCCGTCCCCTAATCCTAACCCGTACGCTAACACTAAACCATACCCTAACACGTACGCTCACCCTAAACCGTTGTCATACCCTAACTTGTACCCTAAACCGTCCCCATCCCCTAACCCTAACCCTAACCCTAACTCTAACCCTAACCCTTACCCGAAGCCTTACCCTCACCCGTCCCCTAATCCTAACCCGTACACTAACACTAACCCGTACCCTAACACGTACGCTCACCCTATACCGTTGTCCTAACCTAACCTGTACCCTAAACCGTCCCCGTCCCCTAACCCTAACCCTAACCCTAACCCTAATGCTTACCCGAAGCCTTACCCTCACCCGTCCCATAATCCTAACCCGTACGCTAACACTAACCCGTACCCTAACACTTACGCTCACCCTAAACCGTTGTCGTACACTAACCTGTACCCTAAACCGTCGCCGTCCCCGTCCCCGTCCCCTAACCCTAACCCTAACCCTAACCCTTACCTGAAGCCTTACCCTCACCCGTCCCCTAATCCTAACCCGTACGCTAACACTAACCCGTACCCTAACACGTACGCTCATCCTAAACTGTTGTCGTACCCTAACCTGTACCCTAAACCGTCCCTGTCCCCGTCCCGTAACCCTAACCCTAACCCTAACACTAAACCTAACCCTTACCCGAAGCCTTACACTCACCCGTCCCCTAATCGTAACCCGTACGCTAACACTAACCCGTACCCTAACACGTACGCTCACCCTAAACCGTTGTCGTACCCTAACCTGTCCCCTAAACTGTCCCCGTCCCCTAACCCTAACCCTAACCGTAACCCTAACCCTAACCCTTACCCGAAGACATACCCTCACCCGTCCCCTAATCCTAACCCTTACGCTAACACTAACCCATACCCTAACACGTAAGCTCACCCTAAACCGTTTTCGTACCCTAACCTGTACCCTAAACCGTCCCCGTCCCCGTCCCCTAACCCTAACCCTAACCCTAACCCTTACCCGAAGCCTTACCCTCACCCGTCCCCTAATCCTAACCCGTACGCCAACACTAACCCGTACGCTCATCCTAAACCGTTGTCGTACACTAACCTGTACCCTAAACCGTCCCCATCTCCTAACCCTAACCCTAACCCTAACCCTAACCCTTACCCGAAGCCTTACTGTCACCCGTCCCCTAATCCTAACCCGTACGCTTACACTAACCCGTACCCTAACACGTACGCTCACCCTAAACCGTTGTCATACCCTAACCTGTACCCTAAACCGTCCCCGTCCCCTAACCCTAACCCTAACCCTAACCCTATCCCTTACCCGAAGCCTTACCCTCACCCGTCCCCTAATCATAACCCGTACGCTAACACTAACCCGTACCCTAACACGTACGCTCACCCTAAACCGTTGTCGTACACTAACCTGTACCCTAAACCGTCCCTGTCCCCGTCCCGTAACCCTAACCCTAACCCTAACACTATCCCTAACCCTTACCCGAAGCCTTACCCTCACCCGTCCCCTAATCCTATCCCGTACGCTAACACTATCCCGTACCCTAACACGTACGCTCACCCTAAACCGTTGTCGTACCCTTACCTGTACCCTAAAGCGTCCCCGTCCCCTAACGCTAACCCTAACCCTAACCCTAACCCTTACCCGAAGACTTACCCTCACCCGTCCCCTAATCCTAACCCTTACGCTAACACTAACCCGTACCCTAACACCTAAGCTCACCTTAAACCGTTGTTGTACCCTAACCTGTACCCTAAACCGTCCCCGTCCCGATCCCCTAACCCTAACCCTAACCCTAACCCTTACCCGAAGCCTTACCCTCACCCGTCCCCTAATCCTAACCCGTACGCCAACACTAACCCGTACCCTAACACGTACGCTCACCCTAAACCATTGTCGTACACTAACCTGTACCCTAAACCATCCCCATCCCCTAACCGTAACCCTAACCCTAACCCTAACCCTTACCCGAAGCCTTACCCTAACCCGTCCCCGAATCCTAAACCGTACGCTAACACTAACCCGTACCCTAACACGTACGCTCACCCTAAACCGTTGTCGTACACTAACCTGTACCCTAAACCGTCCCCGTCCCCTAAACCTAACCCTAACCCTAACCCTAACCCTAACCCTTACCCGAAGCCTTACCCTCACCCGTCCCCTAATCCTAACCCGTACGCTAACACTAACCCGTACCCTAACACGTACGCTCACCCTAAACGGTTGTCGTACCCTAAACTGTACCCTAAACCGTCCACGTCCCCTAACCCTAACCCTAACCCTAAACCTAACCCTTACCCGAAGCCTTACCCTAACCCGTCCCCTAATCCTAACCCGTACGTTAACACTAACCGGTACCCTAACACGTACCCTCACCCTAAACCGTTGTCCTACCCTAACTTGTACCCTAAACCGTACCTGTGCCCGTCCCCTAACCCTAACCCTAACCCTAACCCTAACCCTAACCCTTTCACGAAGCCTTAACCTCACCCGTCCCCTAATCCTAACCCGTACGCTAACACTAACACATACCCTAACACGTACGCTCACCCTAAACCGTTGTCGTACCCTAACCTGTACCCTAAACCGTCCCCGTCCCCGTCCCCTAACCCTAACCCTAACCCTAACCCAAACCCTTACCCGAAGCCTTACACTCACCCGTCCCCTAATCCTCACCCGTACGTTAACACTAACCCGAACCCTAACACGTACGCTCACCCTAAACCTTTGTCGTACACTAACCTGTACCCTAAACCGTCCCCGTCCCCGTCCCCTAACCCTAACCCTAACCCTAACCCTAACCCTTACCCGAAGCCTTACACTCACCCGTCCCCTAATCCTAACCCGTACGCTAACACTAACCCATACCCTAACACGTACGCTCACCCTAAACCGTTGTCATACCCTAACTTGTACCCTAAACCGTCCCCGTCCCCTAACGCTAACCCTAACCCTAACCCTAACCCTAACCCTTACCCGAAGCCTTACCCTCACCCGTCCCCTAATCCTAACCCGTACACTAACACTAACCCGTACCCTAACAGGTACGCTCACCCTAAACCGTTGTCGTAACCTAACCTGTACCCTAAACCGTCCCCGTCCCCTAACCCTAACCCTAACCCTAACACTAATGCTTACCCGAAGCCTTACCCTCACCCGTCCCATAATCCTAAACCGTACGCTAACACTAACCCGTACCCTAACACTTACGCTCACCCTAAACCGTTGTCGTACACTAACCTGTACCCTAAACCGTCGCCGTGCCCGTCCCCGTCCCCTAACCCTAACCCTAACCCTAACCCTTACCTGAAGCCTTACCCTCACCCGTCCCCTAATCCTAACCCGTACGCTAACACTAACCCGTACCCTAACACGTACGCTCATCCTAAACTGTTGTCGTACCCTAACCTGTACCCTAAACCGTCCCTGTCCCCGTCCCGTAACCCTAACCCTAACCCTAACACTAACCCTAACCCTTACCCGAAGCCTTACACTCACCCGTCCCCTAATCGTAACCCGTACGCTAACAC
This sequence comes from Delphinapterus leucas, assembly GCF_059928025.1. Taxonomy (NCBI): domain Eukaryota; kingdom Metazoa; phylum Chordata; class Mammalia; order Artiodactyla; family Monodontidae; genus Delphinapterus; species Delphinapterus leucas. Next base: position 18,201,479 of record NW_028322236.1, on the reverse strand, counting down.
TAACCCGTACCCTAACACGTACGCTCACCCTAAACCGTTGTCGTACCCTAACCTGTCCCCTAAACTGTCCCCGTCCCCTAACCCTAACCCTAACCGTAACCCTAACCCTAACCCTTACCCGAAGACATACCCTCACCCGTCCCCTAATCCTAACCCTTACGCTAACACTAACCCATACCCTAACACGTAAGCTCACCCTAAACCGTTTTCGTACCCTAACCTGTACCCTAAACCGTCCCCGTCCCCGTCCCCTAACCCTAACCCTAACCCTAACCCTTACCCGAAGCCTTACCCTCACCCGTCCCCTAATCCTAACCCGTACGCCAACACTAACCCGTACGCTCACCCTAAACCGTTGTCGTACACTAACCTGTACCCTAAACCGTCCCCATCTCCTAACCCTAACCCTAACCCTAACCCTAACCCTTACCCGAAGCCTTACTGTCACCCGTCCCCTAATCCTAACCCGTACGCTTACACTAACCCGTACCCTAACACGTACGCTCACCCTAAACCGTTGTCATACCCTAACCTGTACCCTAAACCGTCCCCGTCCCCTAATCCTAACCCTAACCCTAACCCTATCCCTTACCCGAAGCCTTACCCTCACCCGTCCCCTAATCATAACCCGTACGCTAACACTAACCCGTACCCTAACACGTACGCTCACCCTAAACCGTTGTCGTACCCTAACCTGTACCCTAAACCGTCCCTGTCCCCGTCCCGTAACCCTAACCCTAACCCTAACACTATCCGTAACCCTTACCCGAAGCCTTACCCTCACCCGTCCCCTAATCCTAACCCGTACGCTAACACTATCCCGTACCCTAACACGTACGCTCACCCTAAACCGTTGTCGTACCCTTACCTGTACCCTAAAGCGTCCCCGTCCCCTAACGCTAACCCTAACCCTAACCCTAACCCTAACCCTTACCCGAAGACTTACCCTCACCCGTCCCCTAATCCTAACCCTTACGCTAACACTAACCCGTACCCTAACACCTAAGCTCATCTTAAACCGTTGTTGTACCCTAACCTGTACCCTAAACCGTCCCCGTCCCGATCCCCTAACCCTAACCCTAACCCTAACCCTTACCCGAAGCCTTACCCTCACCCGTCCCCTAATCCTAACCCGTACGCCAACACTAACCCGTACCCTAACACGTACGCTCACCCTAAACCGTTGTCGTACACTAACCTGTACCCTAAACCATCCCCATCCCCTAACCGTAACCGTAACCCTAACCCTAACCCTTACCCGAAGCCTTACCCTCACCCGTCCCCGAATCCTAAACCGTACGCTAACACTAACCCGTACCCTAACACGTACGCTCACCCTAAACCGTTGTCGTACCCTAACCTGTACCCTAAACCGTCCCCGTCCCCGTCCCCTAACCCTAACCCTAACCCTAACACTAACCCTTACCCGAAGCCTTACCCTCACCCGTCCCCTAATCCTAATCCGTACGCTAACACTAACCCGTACCCTAACACGTACGCTCACCCTAAATCGTTGTCATACCCTAATCTGTACCCTAAACCGTTCCCGTCCCCTAACCCTAACCCTAACCCTTACCCGAAGCCTTACCCTCACCTGTCCCCAATCCTAAACTGTACGCTAACACTAACCCGTACCCTAACACGTACGCTCACCCTAAATCTTTGTCGTACCCTAACCTGTACCCTAAACCGTCCCCGTACCCTAACCCTAACCCTAACCCTAACCCTAACCCTAACACTTACCCGAAGCCTTACCCTCACCCGTCCCCTAATCCTAAGCCGTACGCTAACACTAACCCGTACCCTAACAGGTACGCTCACCCTAAACCGTTGTCGTATCCTAACCTGTACCCTAAACCATCCCCGTCCCCTAACCCTAACCCTAACCCTAACCCTAACCCTTACCGGAAGCCTTACCCTCACCCGTCCCCTTATCCTAACCCGTGCGCTAACACTAACCCGTACCCTAACTCGTACGCTCACCCTAAACCGTTGTCGTACCCTAACCTGTACCCTAAACCGTCCCCGTCCCCTAACCCTAACCCTAACCCTTACCCGAAGCCTTACCCTCACCCGTCCCTTAATCCTAACCCGTACGCTAACACTAACCCATATCCTAACACGTACGCTCACCCTAAACCGTTGTCGTACCCTAACCTGTACCCTAAACCGTCCCCGTCCCCGTCCCCTAACCCTAACCCTAACCCTAACCCTAACCCTTACCCGAAGCCTTACACTCACCCGTCCCCTAATCCTAGCCCGTACGCTAACACTAACCCATACCCTAACACGTAAGCTCACCCTAAACCGTTGTCATACCCTAACTTGTACCCTAAACCGTCCCCGTCCCCTAACCCTAACCCTAACCCTAACCCTAACCCTAACCCTTACCCGAAGCCTTACCCTCACCCGTCCCCTAATCCTAACCCGTACACTAACACTAACCCGTACCCTAACACGTACGCTCACCCTAAACCGTTGACGTACCCTAACCTGTACCCTAAACCGTCCCCGTCCCCTAACACTAAACCTAACCCTAACCCTATCCCTAAACCTTACCCGAAGCCTTACACTCACCCGTCCCCTAATCCTAACCCGTACGCTAACACTAACCCGTACCCTAACACGTACGCTCACCCTAAACCGTTGTCGTACCCTAACCTGTACCCTAAACCGTCCCCGTCCCCGTCCCCTAACCCTAACCCTAACCCTAACCTTTACCCGAAGCCTTACCCTCAGCCGTCCTCTAATCCTAACCCGTAGGCTAACACTAACCCGTACCCTAACACGTACGCTCACCCTAAATCGTTGTCGTACCCTAACCTGTACCCTAAACCGTCCCCGTCCCCGTCCCCGTCCCCGTCCCCTAACCCTAACCCTTACCCGAAGCCTTACCCTCACCCGTCCCCTAATCCTAACCCGTACGCTAACACTAACACATACCCTAACATGTACGCTCACCCTAAACCGTTGTCGTACCCTAACCTGTACCCTTAACCGTCCCTGTCCCCGTCCCCTAACCCTAACCCTAGCCCTAACCCTAACCCTAACACTTACCCGAAGCCTTACCCTCACCCGTCCGCTAATCCTAACCCGTACGCTAACACTAACCCGTACCCTAACACGTACGCTCACCCTAAACCATTGTCGCAGCCGAACCTGTACCCTAAACCGTCCCCGTCCCCTAACCCTAACCCTAACCCTAACCCTTACCCGAAGGCTTACCCTCACCCGTCCCCTAATCCTAACCCGTACGCTAACACTAACCCGTACCTTAACACGTACGCTCACCCTAAACCTTTGTCGTACCCTAACCTGTACCCTAAACCGTCCGCGTCCCCTAACCCTAACCCTAACCCTAACCCTAACCCTAACCCTTACCTGAAGCCTTACACTCACCAGTAACCTAATCCTCACCCGTACGCTAACACTAACCCGTACCCTAACACGTACGCTCACCCTAAACCGTTGTCATACCCTAACCTGTACCCTAAACCGTCCCCTAACCCTAACCCTAAACCTAACCCTAACCCTAACCCTAACCCTTACCCGAAGCCTTACTCTCACCCATCCCCTAATCCTAACCCGTACGCAAACACTAACCCGTACCCTAACACGTACGCTCACCCTAAACCGTTGTCGTACCCTAACCTGTACCCTAAACCGTCCCCGTCCCCTAACCCTAACCCTAACCCTAACCCTAACCCTAACCCTTACGCGAAGCCTTACCCTCACCCGTCCCCTAATCCTAACCCGTACGCTAACACTAACCCGTACCCTAACACGTACGCTCAACCTAAACCGTTGTCGTACCCTAACCTGTACCCTAAACCGTCCCCGTCCCCTAACCCTAACCCTAACCCTTACCCGAAGCCCTACCCTCACCCGTTCCCTAATCCTAACCCGTACGCTAACACTAACCAGTACCCTAACACGTACGCTCACCCTAAACCGTTGTCGTACCCTAACTTGTACCCTAAACCGTCCCCGTCCCCTAACCCTAACACTAACCCTAACCCTTACCCGAAGCCTTACCCTCACCCGTCCCCTAATCCTAACCCGTACGCTAACACTAACCCGTACCCTAACACGTACGCTCACCCTAAACCGTTGTCGTACCCTAACCTGTACCCTAAACTGTCCCCGTCCCCTAACCCTAACCCTAACCCTAACCCTAACCCTAACCCTTACCCGAAGACTTACCCTCACCCGTCCCCTAATCCTAACCCTTACGCTAACACTAACCCATACCCTAACACGTAAGCTCACCCTAAACCGTCCCCGTCCCCGTCCCCTAACCCTAACCCTAACCCTAACACTTACCCGAAGCCTTACCCTCACCCGTCCCCTAATCCTAACCCGTACGCCAACACTAACCCGTACCGTAACACGTACGCTCACCCTAAACCGTTGTCGTACACTAACCTGTACCCTAAACCGTCCCCATCCCCTAACCCTAACCCTAACCCTAACCCTAACCCTTACCCGAAGCCTTACCATCACCCGTCCCCTAATGCTAACCTGTACGCTAACACTAAGCCGTACCCTAACACGTACGCTCAACCTAAACCGTTGTCATACCCTAACCTGTACCCTAAACCGTCCCCGTCCCCGTCCCCTAACCCTAACCCTAACCCTATCCCTTAACCGAAGCCTTACCCTCATCCGTCCCCTAATCCTAACCCGTACGCTAACACTAACACATACCCTAACACGTACGCTCACCCTAAAACGTTGTCGTACCCTAACCTGTACCCTAAACCGTCCCCGTCCCCTAACCCTAACCCTAACCCTAACCCAAACCCTTACCCGAAGCCTTACACTCACCCGTCCCCTAATCCTCACCCGTACGTTAACACTAACCCGTACCCTAACACGTACGCTCACCCTAAACCTTTGTCGTACACTAACCTGTACCCTAAACCGTCCCCGTCCCCGTCCCCTAACCCTAACCCTAACCCTAACCCTTACCCGAAGCCTTACACTCACCCGTCCCCTAATCCTAACCCGTACGCTAACACTAACACATACCCTAACACGTACGCTCACCCTAAACCGTTGTCATACCCTAACTTGTACCCTAAACCGTCCCCGTCCCCTAACCCTAACCCTAACCCTAACCCTAACCCTAACCCTTACCCGAAGCCTTACCCTCACCCGTCCCCTAATCCTAACCCGTACACTAACACTAACCCGTACCCTAACACGTACGCTCACCCTAAACCGTTGTCGTAACCTAACCTGTACCCTAAACCGTCCCCGTCCCCTAACCCTAACCCTAACCCTAACCCTAATGCTTACCCGAAGCCTTACCCTCACCCGTCCCATAATCCTAACCCGTACGCTAACACTAACCCGTACCCTAACACTTACGCTCACCCTAAACCGTTGTCGTACACTAACCTGTACCCTAAACCGTCGCCGTCCCCGTCCCCGTCCCCTAACCCTAACCCTAACCCTAACCCTTACCTGAAGCCTTACCCTCACCCGTCCCCTAATCCTAACCCGTACGCTAACACTAACCCGTACCCTAACACGTACGCTCATCCTAAACTGTTGTCGTACCCTAACCTGTACCCTAAACCGTCCCTGTCCCCGTCCCCGTCCCCTAACCCTAACCCTAACCCTTACCCGAAGCCTTACCCTCACCCGTCCCCTAATCCTAACCCGTACGCTAACACTAACACATACCCTAACATGTACGCTCACCCTAAACCGTTGTCGTACCCTAACCTGTACCCTTAACCGTCCCTGTCCCCGTCCCCTAACCCTAACCCTAGCCCTAACCCTAACCCTAACACTTACCCGAAGCCTTACCCTCACCCGTCCGCTAATCCTAACCCGTACGCTAACACTAACCCGTACCCTAACACGTACGCTCACCCTAAACCATTGTCGCAGCCGAACCTGTACCCTAAACCGTCCCCGTCCCCTAACCCTAACCCTAACCCTAACCCTAACCCTTACCCGAAGGCTTACCCTCACCCGTCCCCTAATCCTAACCCGTACGCTAACACTAACCCGTACCTTAAAACGTACGCTCACCCTAAACCTTTGTCGTACCCTAACCTGTACCCTAAACCGTCCGCGTCCCCTAACCCTAACCCTAACCCTAACCCTAACCCTAACCCTTACCTGAAGCCTTACACTCACCCATCACCTAATCCTCACCCGTACGCTAACACTAACCCGTACCCTAACACTTACGCTCACCCTAAACCATTGTCGTACCCTAACCTGTACCCTAAACCGTCCCCTAACCCTAACCCTAAACCTAACCCTAACCCTAACCCTAACCCTTACCCGAAGCCTTACCCTCACCCGTCCCCTAATCCTAACCCGTACGCAAACACTAACCCGTACCCTAACACGTACGCTCACCCTAAACCGTTGTCGTACACTAACCTGTACCCTAAACCGTCCCCGTCACCTAACCCTAACCCTAACCCTAACCCTAACCCTAACCCTTACGCGAAGCCTTACCCTCACCCGTCCCCTAATCCTAACCCGTACGCTAACACTAACCCGTACCCTAACACGTACGCTCAACCTAAACCGTTGTCGTACCCTAACCTGTACCCTAAACCGTCCCCGTCCCCTAACCCTAACCCTAACCCTTACCCGAAGCCCTACCCTCACCCGTTCCCTAATCCTAACCCGTACGCTAACACTAACCAGTACCCTAACACGTACGCTCACCCTAAACCGTTGTCGTACCCTAACTTGTACCCTAAACCGTCCCCGTCCCCTAACCCTAACACTAACCCTAACCCTTACCCGAAGCCTTACCCTCACCCGTCCCCTAATCCTAACCCGTACGCTAACACTAACCCGTACCCTAACACGTACGCTCACCCTAAACCGTTGTCGTACCCTAACCTGTACCCTAAACTGTCCCCGTCCCCTAACCCTAACCCTAACCCTAACCCTAACCCTAACCCTTACCCGAAGACTTACCCTCACCCGTCCCCTAATACTAACCCTTACGCTAACACTAACCCATACCCTAACACGTAAGCTCACCCTAAACCGTCCCCGTCCCCGTCCCCTAACCCTAACCCTAACCCTAACCCTTACCCGAAGCCTTACCCTCACCCGTCCCCTAATCCTAACCCGTACGCCAACACTAACCCGTACCGTAACACGTACGCTCACCCTAAACCGTTGTCGTACACTAACCTGTACCCTAAACCGTCCCCATCCCCTAACCCTAACCCTAACCCTAACCCTTACCCGAAGCCTTACCATCACCCGTCCCCTAATGCTAACCCGTACGCTAACACTAAGCCATACCCTAACACGTACGCTCAACCTAAACCGTTGTCATACCCTAACCTGTACCCTAAACCGTCCCCGTCCCCTAACCCTAACCCTAACCCTAACCCTATCCCTTACCCGAAGCCTTACCCTCACCCGTCCCCTAATCCTAACCCTTACGCTAACACTAACCCGTACCCTAACACGTACGCTCACCCTAAACCGTTGTCGTACCCTAACCTGTACCCTAAACCATCCCCGTCCCCTAACCCTAACCCTAACCCTTACCCGAAGCCTTACCATCACCCGTCCCCTAATCCTCACCCGTACGCTAACACTAACCCGTACCCTAACACGTACGCTCACCCTAAACCGTTGTCGTACCCTAACCTGTACCCTAAACCGTCCCCGTCCCATAAACCTAAACCTAACCCTAACCCTAACCCTTACCCGAAGCCTTAACCTCACCCGTCCCCTAATCCTCACCCGTACGCTAACACTAACCCGTACCCTAACACGTACGCTCACCCTAAACTGTTGTCGTACCCTAACCTGTACCCTAAACCGTCCCCGTCCCCTAAACCTAACCCTAACCCTAACCCTAACCCTAACCCTTACCCGAAGACTTACCCTCACCTGTCCCCTAATCCTAACCCGTACGCTAACACTAACCCGTACCCTAACACGTACGCTCACCCTAAACGGTTGTCGTACCCTAAACTGTACCCTAAACCGTCCACGTCCCCTAACCCTAACCCTAACCCTAAACCTAACCCTTACCAGAAGCCTTACCCTAACCCGTCCCCTAATCCTAACCCGTACGTTAACACTAACCGGTACCCTAACACGTACCCTCACCCTAAACCGTTGTCCTACCCTAACTTGTACCCTAAACCGTCCCTGTGCCCGTCCCCTAACCCTAACCCTAACCCTAACCCTAACCCTTTCACGAAGCCTTAACCTCACCCGTCCCCTAATCCTAACCCGTACGCTAACAGTAACACATACCCTAACACGTACGCTCACCCTAAACCGTTGTCGTACCCTAACCTGTACCCTAAACCGTCCCCGTCCCCGTCCCCTAACCCTAACCCTAACCCTAACCCAAACCCTTACCCGAAGCCTTACACTCACCCGTCCCCTAATCCTCACCCGTACGTTAACACTAAACCGTACCCTAACACGTACGCTCACCCTAAACCTTTGTCGTACACTAACCTGTACCCTAAACCGTCCCCGTCCCCGTCCCCTAACCCTAACCCTAACCCTAACCCTAACCCTTACCCGAAGCCTTACCCTCACCCGTCCCCTAATCCTAACCCGTACGCTAACACTAACCCATACCCTAACACGTACGCTCACCCTAAACCGTTGTCATACCCTAACTTGTACCCTAAACCGTCCCCGTCCCCTAACCCTAACCCTAACCCTAACCCTAACCCTAACCCTTACCCGAAGCCTTACCCTCACCCGTCCCCTAATCCTAACCCGTACACTAACACTAACCCGTACCCTAACACGTACGCTCACCCTAAACCGTTGTCGTAACCTAACCTGTACCCTAAACCGTCCCCGTCCCCTAACCCTAACCCTAACCCTAATGCTTACCCGAAGCCTTACCCTCACCCGTCCCATAATCCTAACCCGTACGCTAACACTAACCCGTACCCTAACACTTATGCTCACCCTAAACCGTTGTCGTACACTAACCTGTACCCTAAACCGTCGCCGTCCCCGTCCCCGTCCCCTAACCCTAACCCTAACCCTTACCTGAAGCCTTACCCTCACCCGTCCCCTAATCCTAACCCGTACGCTAACACTAACCCGTACCCTAACACGTACGCTCATCCTAAACTGTTGTCGTACCCTAACCTGTACCCTAAACCGTCCCTGTCCCCGTCCCGTAACACTAACCCTAACCCTAACACTAAACCTAACCCTTACCCGAAGCCTTACACTCACCCGTCCCCTAATCGTAACCCGTACGCTAACACTAACCCGTACCCTAACACGTACGCTCACCCTAAACCGTTGTCGTACCCTAACCTGTCCCCTAAACTGTCCCCGTCCCCTAACCCTAACCCTAACCGTAACCCTAACCCTAACCCTTACCCGAAGACATACCTTCACCCGTCCCCTAATCCTAACCCTTACGCTAACACTAACCCGTACGCTCACCCTAAACCGTTGTCGTACACTAACCTGTACCCTAAACCGTCCCCATCTCCTAACCCTAACCCTAACCCTAACCCTAACCCTTACCCGAAGCCTTACTGTCACCCGTCCCCTAATCCTAACCCGTACGCTTACACTAACCCGTACCCTAACACGTACGCTCACCCTAAACCGTTGTCATACCCTAACCTGTACCCTAAACCGTCCCCGTCCCCTAACCCTAACCCTAACCCTAACCCTATCCCTTACCCGAAGCCTTACCCTCACCCGTCCCCTAATCATAACCCGTACGCTAACACTAACCCGTACCCTAACACGTACGCTCACCCTAAACCGTTGTCGTACCCTAACCTGTACCCTATCCCGTCCCCGTCCCCTAACCCTAACCCTAACCCTTACCCGAAGCCTTACCCTCACCCGTCCCCTAATCCTCACCCGTACGCTAACACTAACCCGTACCCTAACACGTACGCTCACCCTAAAACGTTGTCGTACACTAACCTGTACCCTAAACCGTCCCCGTCCCCTACCCTAACCCTAAACCTAACCCTAACCCTAACCTTACCCGAAGCCTTACCCTCACCCGTCCCCTAATACTAACCCGTTCGCTAACACTAACCCGTACCCTAAAACGTACGCTCACCCTAAACCGTTGTCGTACCCTAACCTGTACCCTAAACCGTCCCCGTCCCCTAACCCTAAACCTAACTCTAACCCTAACCCTAACCCTTACCCGAAGCCTTACCCTCACCCGTCCCCTAATCCTCACCCGTACGCTAACACTAACACGTACCCTAACACGTACGCTCACCCTAAACAGTTGTCGTACCCTAACCTGTACCCTAAACCGTCCCGGTCCCCTAAACCTAACCCTAACCCTAACCCTAACCCTTACCCGAAGCCTTACCCTCACCCGTCCCCACATCCTAACCCGTACGCTAACACTAACCCGTACCCTAACACGTACGCTCACCCTAAACGGTTGTCGTACCCTAACCTGTACCCTAAACCGTCCACGTCCCCTAACCCTAACCCTAACCCTAACCCTAACCCTTACCCGAAGCCTTACCCTCACCCGTCCCCTAATCCTAACCCGTACGCTAACACTAACCCATACCCTAACACGTACGCTCACCCTAAACCGTTGTCGTACCCTAACTTGTACCCTAAACCGTCCCCGTCCCCGTCCCCTAACCCTAACCCTAACCCTAACCCTAACCCTTACCCGAAGCCTTATCCTCACCCGTTCCCTAATCCTAACCCGTACGCTAACACTAACCCGTACCCTAACACGTACGCTCACCCTAAACCGTTGTCGTACCCTAACTTGTACCCTAAACCGTCCCCGTCCCCTAAACCTAACCCTAACCCTAACCCTAACACTAACCCTTACCCGAAGCCTTACCCTCATCCGTCCCCTAATCCTAACCCGTACGTTAACACTAACCCGTACCCTAACACGTACCCTCACCCTAAACCGTTGTCGTACCCTAACTTGTACCCTAAACCGTCCCTGTGCCCGTCCCCTAACCCTAACCCTAACCCTAAACCTTTCCCGAAGCCTTAACCTCACCCGTCCCCTAATCCTAACCCGTACGCTAACACTAACCCATACCCTAACACGTACGCTCACCCTAAACCGTTGTCGTACCCTAACCTGTACCCTAAACCGTCCCCGTCCCCGTCCCCTAACCCTAACCCTAACCCTATCCCTAACCCTTACCTGAAGCCTTACACTCACCCGTCCCCTAATCCTCACCCGTACGCTAACACTAACCCGTACCCTAACACGTACGCTCACCCTAAACCTTTGTCGTACACTAACCTGTACCCTAAACCGTCCCCGTCCCCTAACCCTAACCCTAACCCTAACCCTAACCCTAACCCTTACCCGAAGCCTTACACTCACCCGTCCCCTAATCCTAACCCGTACGCTAACACTAACCCGTACCCTAACACGTACGCTCACCCTAAACCGTTGTCATACCCTAACTTGTACCCTAAACCGTCCCTGTCCCCTAACCCTAACCCTAACCCTAACCCTTACCCGAAGCCTTACCCTCACCCGTCCCCTATTCCTAACCCGTACACTAACACTAACCCGTACCCTAACACGTACGCTCACCCTAAACCGTTGACGTACCCTAACCTGTACCCTAAACCGTCCCCGTCCCCTAACCCTAAACCTAACCCTAACCCTATCCCTAACCCTTACCCGAAGCCTTACACTCACCCGTCCCCTAATCCTAACCCGTACGCTAACACTAACCCGTACCCTAACACGTACGCTCACCCTAAACCGTTGTCGTACCCTAACCTGTACCCTAAACCGTCCCCGTCCCCGTCCCCTAACCCTAACCCTAACCCTAACCCTAACATTTACCCGAAGCCTTACCCTCAGCCGTCCTCTAATCCTAACCCGTACGCTAACACTAACCCGTACCCTAACACGTACGCTCACCCTAAATCGTTGTCGTACCCTAACCTGTACCCTAAACCATCCCCGTCCCCGTCCCCGTCCCCTAACCCTAACCCTAACCCTTACCCGAAGCCTTACCCTCACCCGTCCCCTAATCCTAACCCGTACGCTAACACTAACACATACACTAACATGTACGCTCACCCTAAACCGTTGTCGTACCCTAACCTGTACCCTTAACCGTCCCTGTCCCCGTCCCCTAACCTTAACACTAGCCCTAACCCTAACCCTAACACTTACCCGAAGCCTTACCCTCACCCGTCCGCTAATCCTAACCCGTACGCTAACACTAACCCGTACCCTAACACGTACGCTCACCCTAAACCATTGTCGCAGCCGAACCTGTACCCTAAACCGTCCCCGTCCCCTAACCCTAACCCTAACCCTAACCCTAACCCTTACCCGAAGCCTTACCCTCACCCGTCCCCTAATCCTAACCCGTACGCTAACACTAACCCGTACCTTTTCACGTACGCTCACCCTAAACCTTTGTCGTACCCTAACCTGTACCCTAAACCGTCCGCGTCCCCTAACCCTAACCCTAACCCTAACCCTAACCCTAACCCTTACCTGAAGCCTTACACTCACCCGTCACCTAATCCTCAGACGTACGCTAACACTAACCCGTACCCTAACACGTACGCTCACCCTAAACCGTTGTCGTACCCTAACCTGTACCCTAAACCGTCCCCTAACCCTAACCCTAAATCTAACCCTAACCCTAACCCTAACCCTTACCCGAAGCCTTACCCTCACCCGTCCCCTACTCCTAATCCGTACGCAAACACTAACCCGTACCCTAACACGTACGCTCACCCTAAACCGTTGTCGTACCCTAACCTGTACCCTAAACCGTCCCCTTCCCCTAACCCTAACCCTAACCCTAACCCTAACCCTTACGCGAAGCCTTACCCTCACCCGTCCCCTAATCCTAACCCGTACGCTAACACTAACCCGTACCCTAACACGTACGCTCAACCTAAACCGTTGTCGTACCCTAACCTGTACCCTAAACCGTCCCCGTCCCCTAACCCTAACCCTAACCCTTACCCGAAGCCCTACCCTCACCCGTTCCCTAATCCTAACCCGTACGCTAACACTAACCAGTACCCTAACACGTACGCTCACCCTAAACCGTTGTCGTACCCTAAATTGTACCCTAAACCGTCCCCGTCCCCTAACCCTAACACTAACCCTAACCCTTACCCGAAGCCTTACCCTCACCCGTCCCCTAATCCTAACCCGTACGCTAACACTAACCCGTACCCTAACACGTACGCTCACCCTAAACCGTTGTCGTACCCTAACCTGTACCCTAAACTGTCCCCGTCCCCTAACCCTAACCCTAAACCTAACCCTAACCCTAACCCTTACCCGAAGACTTACCCTCACCCGTCCCCTAATCCTAACCCTTACGCTAACACTAACCCATACCCTAACACGTAAGCTCACCCTAAACCGTTTTCGTACCCTAACCTGTACCCTAAACCGTCCCCGTCCCCGTCCCCTAACCCTAACCCTAACCCTAACCCTTACCTGAAGCCTTACCCTCACCCGTCCCCTAATCCTAACCCGTACGCCAACACTAACCCGTACCGTAACACGTACGCTCACCCTAAACTGTTGTCGTACACTAACCTGTACCCTAAACCGTCCCCGTCCCCGTCCCCTAACCCTAACCCTAACCCTAACCCTAACCCTTACCCGAAGCCTTACCCTCACCCGTCCCCTAATCCTAACCCGTACGCTAACACTAACCCGTACCCTAATACGTACGCTCACCCTAAACCGTTGTCGTACCCTAACCTGTACCCTAAACCGTCCCCGTCCCATAAACCTAAACCTAACCCTAACCCTAACCCTTACCCGAAGCCTTAACCTCACCCGTCCCCTAATCCTCACCCGTACGCTAACACTAACCCGTACCATAACACGTACGCTCACCCTAAACCGTTGTCGTACACTAACCTGTACCCTAAACCGGCGCCGTCCCCGTCCCCGTCCCCTAACCCTAACCCTAACCCTTACCCGAAGCCTTACCATCACCCGTCCCCTAATCCTAACCCGTACGCTAACACTAACCCGTACCCTAACACGTACGCTCACCCTAAACTGTTGTCGTACCCTAACCTGTACCCTAAACCGTCCCTGTCCCCGTCCCGTAACCCTAACCCTAACCCTAACACTAACCCTAACCCTTACCCGAAGCCTTACCCTCACCCGTCCCCTAATCCTAACCCGTACGCTAACACTAACCCGTACCCTAACACGTACGCTCACCCTAAACCGTTGTCGTACACTAACCTGTACCCTAAACCGTCCCCGTCCCCTAACCCTAACCCTAACCCTAAGCCTAACCCTAACTCTTACCCGAAGACTTACCCTCACCCGTCCCCTAATCCTAACCCTTACGCTAACACTAACCCGTACCCTAACACGTAAGCTCACCCTAAACCGTTTTCGTACCCTAACCTGTACCCTAAACCGTCCCCGTCCCCGTCCCCTAACCCTAACCCTAACCCTAACCCTTAACCGAAGCCTTACCCTCACCCGTCCCCTAATACTAACCCGTACGCCAACACTAACACGTACCCTAACATGTACGCTCACCCTAAACCGTTGTCGTACACTAACCTGTACCCTAAACCGTCCCCATCCCCTAACCCTAACCCTAACCCTAAACCTTACCCGAAGCCTTACTCTTACCCGTCCCCTAATCCTAAACCGTACGCTAACACTAACCCGTACCCTAACACGTACGCTCACCCTAAACCGTTGTCGTACCTTAACCTGTACCCTAAACCGTCCCCGTCCCCGTCCCCTACCCTAAACCTAACCCTAACCCTAACCCTTACCCGAAGCCTTACCCTCACCCGTCCCCTAATCCTAACCCGTACGCTAACACTAACCCGTACCCTAACACGTACGCTCACCCTAAACCGTTGTCATATCCTAACCTGTACCCTAAACCGTCCCCGTCCCCTAACCCTAACCCTAACCCTAACCCTATCCCTTACCCGAAGCCTTACCCTCACCCGTCCCCTAATCCTAACACGTACGCTAACACTAACCCCTACCCTAACACGTACGCTCAACCTAAATCGTTGTCATACCCTAACCTGTACCCTAAACCGTCCCCGTACCCTAACCCTAACCCTAACCCTAACCCTAACACTTACCCGAAGTCTTACCCTCACCCGTCCCCTAATCCTAATCCGTACGCTAACACTAACACGTACCCTAACACGTACGCTCACCCTAAACCGTTGTCGTACCCTAACCTGTACCCTAAACCGTCCCCGTCCCCTAACCCTAACCCTAACATTAACCCTTACCCGAAGCCTTAACCTCACCCGTCCCCTTATCCTAACCCGTGCACTAACACTAACCCGTACCCTAACACGTACGCTCACCCTAAACCGTTGTCGTACCCTAACCTGTACCCTAAACCGTCCCCGTCCCCGTCCCCGTCCCCGTCCCCTAACCCTAACCCTAACCCTTACCCGAAGCCTTACCCTCACCCGTCCCTTAATCCTAACCCGTACGCTAACACTAACCCATACCCTAACATGTACGCTCACCCTAAACCGTTGTCATACCCTAAAATGTACCCTAAACCGTCCCTGTCCCCGTCCCCTAACCCTAACCCTAACCCTAACCCTAACCCTTACCCGAAGCCTTACCCTCACCCGTCCCCTAATCCTAACCCGTACGCTAACACTAACCCGTACCCTAACACGTACGCTCACCCTAAACCGTTGACGCAGCCTAACCTGTACCCTAAACCATCCCCGTCCCATAACCCTAACCCTAACCCTAACCCTTACACGAAGCCTTACCCTCACCCGTCCCCTAATCCTAACTCGTACGCTAACACTAACCCGTACCCTAACACGTACGCTCACCCTAAATTGTTGTCGTACCCTAACCTGTACCCTAAACCGTCCCTGAACCCTAACCCTAACCCTAACCCTAAGCCAAACCCTAACACTTACCCGAAGCCTTACCCTCACCCGTCCCCTAATCCTAACCCGTACGCTAACACTAACCCGTACCCAAACACCTACGCTCACCCTAAACCGTTGTCGTACCCTAACCTGTACCCTAAACCGTCCCCGTCCCCTAACCCTAACCCTTACCCGAAGCCTTACACTCATCCGTCCTCTAATCCTCACCCGTACGCACACACTAACCCGTACCCTAACACGTACGCTCACCCTAAACCGTTGTCGTACCCTAACCTGTACCGTAAACCGTCCCCGTCCCCTAACCCTAACCTTAACCCTAACCCTAACCCTAACCCTTACCCGAAGCCTTACCCTCACCCGTCCCCTAATCCTAACCCGTACACTAACACTAACCCGTACCCAAACACGTACGCTCACCCTAAACCGTTGTCGTACCCTAACCTGTACCCTAAACCGTCCCCGTCCCCTAACCCTAAACCTAACCCTAACCCTAACCCTAACCCTTACCCGAAGCCTTACCCTCACCCGTCCCCTAATTCTAACCCGTACGCTAACACTAACCCGTACCCTAACACGTACGCTCACCCTAAACCGTTGTCGTACCCTAACCTGTACCCTAAACCGTCCCCGTCCCCGTCCCCTAACCCTAACCCTAACCCTAACCCTAACCCTTACCCGAAGCCTTACACTCACCCGTCCCTTAATCCTAACCCGTACGCTAACACTAACCCGTACCCTAACACGTATGCTCACCCTAAACGGTTGTCGTACCCTAACCTGTACCCTAAACCGTCCCCGTCCCCTAACCCTAACCCTAACCCTAACCCTTACCCGAAGCCTTACCCTAACCCGTCCCCTAATCCTAACCCATAAGCTAACACTAACCCGTACCCTAACACGTACCCTCACCCTAAACCGTTGTCGTACGCTAACCTGTACCCTAAACCGTCCCCGTCCCCTAACCCTAACCCTTACCCGAAGCCTTACCCTCACCCGTCCCCTAATCCTAACCCGTACGCTAACACTAACCCATACCCTAACACGTACGCTCACCCTAAACCATTGTCGTACCCTAACCTGTACCCTAAACCGTCCCCGTCCCCGTCCCCTAACCCTAACCCTAACCCTAACCCTAACCCTTACCCGAAGCCTTACACTCACCCGTCCCCTAATCCTCAGCCGTACGCTAACACTAACCCATACCCTAACACGTAAGCTCACCCTAAACCGTTGTCATACCCTAACTTGTACCCTAAACCGTCCCCGTCCCCTAACCCTAACCCTAACCCTAACCCTAACCCTAACCCTTACCCGAAGCCTTACCCTCACCCGTCCCCTAATCCTAACCCGTACACTAACACTAACCCGTACCCTAACACGTACGCTCACCCTAAACCGTTGACGTACCCTAACCTGTACCCTAAACCGTCCCCGTCCCCTAACCCTAAACCTAACCCTAACCCTATCCCTAAACCTTACCCGAAGCCTTACACTCACCCGTCCCCTAATCCTAACCCGTACGCTAACACTAACCCGTACCCTAACACGTACGCTCACCCTAAACTGTTGTCGTACCCTAACCTGTACCCTAAACCGTCCCCGTCCCCGTCCCCTAACCCTAACCCTAACCCTAACCTTTACCCGAAGCCTTACCCTCAGCCGTCCTCTAATCCTAACCCGTACGCTAACACTAACCCGTACCCTAACACGTACGCTCACCCTAAACCATTGTCGCAGCCGAACCTGTACCCTAAACCGTCCCCGTCCCCTAACCCTAACCCTAACCCTAACCCTAACCCTTACCCGAAGGCTTACCCTCACCCGTCCCCTAATCCTAACCCGTATGCTAACACTAACCCGTACCTTAACACGTACGCTCACCCTAAACCTTTGTCGTACCCTAACTTGTACCCTAAACCGGCCGCGTCCCCTAACCCTAACCCTAACCCTAACCCTAACCCTAACCCTTACCTGAAGCCTTACACTCACCCGTCACCTAATCCTCACCCGTACGCTAACACTAACCCGTACCCTAACACGTACGCTCACCCTAAACCGTTGTCGTACCCTAACCTGTACCGAAAACCGTCCCCTAACCCTAACCCTAAACCTAACCCTAACCCTAACCCTAACCCTTACCCGAAGCGTTACCCTCACCCGTCCCCTAATCCTAACCCGTACGCAAACACTAACCCGTACCCTAACACGTACGCTCACCCTAAACCGTTGTCGTACCCTAACCTGTACCCTAAACCGTCCCCGTCCCCTAACCCTAAACCTAACCCTAACCCTTACGCGAAGCCTTACCCTCACCCGTCCCCTAATCCTAACCCGTACGCTAACACTAACCCGTACCCTAACACGTACGCTCAACCTAAACCGTTGTCGTACCCTAACCTGTACCCTAAACCGTCCCCGTCCCCTAACCCTAACCCTAACCCTTACCCGAAGCCCTACCCTCACCCGTTCCCTAATCCTAACCCGTACGCTAACACTAACCAGTACCCTAACACGTACGCTCACCCTAAACCATTGTCGTACCCTAACTTGTACCCTAAACCGTCCCCGTCCCCTAACCCTAACACTAACCCTAACCCTTACCCGAAGCCTTACCCTCACCCGTCCCCTAATCCTAACCCGTACGCTAACACTAACCCGTACCCTAACACGTACGCTCACCCTAAACCGTTGTCGTACCCTAACCTGTACCCTAAACTGTCCCCGTCCCCTAACCCTAACCCTAACCCTAACCCTAAACCTAACCCTTACCCGAAGACTTACCCTCACCCGTCCCCTAATCCTAACCCTTACGCTAACACTAACCCATACCCTAACACGTAAGCTCACCCTAAACCGTCCCCGTCCCCGTCCCCTAACCCTAACCCTAACCCTAACCCTTACCCGAAGCCTTACCCTCACCCGTCCCCTAATCCTAACCCGTACGCCAACACTAACCCGTACCGTAACACGTACGCTCACTCTAAACCGTTGTCGTACACTAACCTGTACCCTAAACCGTCCCCATCCCCTAACCCTAACCCGAACCCTAACCCTAACCCTTACCCGAAACCTTACCCTCACCCGTCCCCTAATCCTAACCCGTACGCTAACACTAACCCGTACCCTAACACGTACGCTCACCCTAAACCGTTGTCGTACCCTAACCTGTACCCTAAACCGTCCCCGTCCCATAAACCTAAACCTAACCCTAACCCTAACCCTTACCCGAAGCCTTAACCTCACCCGTCCCCTAATCCTCACCCGTACGCTAACACTAACCCGTACCCTAACACGTACGCTCACCCTAAACCGTTGTCGTACCCTAACCTGTACCCTAAACCGTCCCCGTCCCCTAAACCTAACCCTAACCCTAACCCTAACCCTAACCCTTACCCGAAGCCTTACCCTCACCCGTCCCCTAATCCTAACCCGTACGCCAACACTAACCCGTACCCTAACACGTACGCTCACCCTAAACGGTTGTCGTACCCTAAACTGTACCCTAAACCGTCCCCATCCCCTAACCCTAACCCGAACCCTAACCCTAACCCTTACCCGAAACGTTACCCTCACCCGTCCCCTAATCCTAACCCGTACGTTAACACTAACCCGTACCCTAACACGTACGCTCACCCTAAACCTTTGTCGTACACTAACCTGTACCCTAAACCGTCCCCGTCCCCGTCCCCTAACCCTAACCCTAACCCTAACCCTAACCCTTACCCGAAGCCTTACACTCACCCGTCCCCTAATCCTAACCCGTACGCTAACACTAACCCATACCCTAACACGTACGCTCACCCTAAACCGTTGTCATACCCTAACTTGTACCCTAAACCGTCCCCATCCCCTAACCCTAACCCTAACCCTAACTCTAACCCTAACCCTTACCCGAAGCCTTACCCTCACCCGTCCCCTAATCCTAACCCGTACACTAACACTAACCCGTACCCTAACACGTACGCTCACCCTATACCGTTGTCCTAACCTAACCTGTACCCTAAACCGTCCCCGTCCCCTAACCCTAACCCTAACCCTAACCCTAATGCTTACCCGAAGCCTTACCCTCACCCGTCCCATAATCCTAACCCGTACGCTAACACTAACCCGTACCCTAACACTTACGCTCACCCTAAACCGTTGTCGTACACTAACCTGTACCCTAAACCGTCGCCGTCCCCGTCCCCGTCCCCTAACCCTAACCCTAACCCTAACCCTTACCTGAAGCCTTACCCTCACCCGTCCCCTAATCCTAACCCGTACGCTAACACTAACCCGTACCCTAACACGTACGCTCATCCTAAACTGTTGTCGTACCCTAACCTGTACCCTAAACCGTCCCTGTCCCCGTCCCGTAACCCTAACCCTAACCCTAACACTAACCCTAACCCTTACCCGAAGCCTTACACTCACCCGTCCCCTAATCGTAACCCGTACGCTAACACTAACCCGTACCCTAACACGTACGCTCACCCTAAACCGTTGTCGTACCCTAACCTGTCCCCTAAACTGTCCCCGTCCCCTAACCCTAACCCTAACCGTAACCCTAACCCTAACCCTTACCCGAAGACATACCCTCACCCGTCCCCTAATCCTAACCCTTACGCTAACACTAACCCATACCCTAACACGTAAGCTCACCCTAAACCGTTTTCGTACCCTAACCTGTACCCTAAACCGTCCCCGTCCCCGTCCCCTAA
This sequence comes from Delphinapterus leucas, assembly GCF_059928025.1. Taxonomy (NCBI): domain Eukaryota; kingdom Metazoa; phylum Chordata; class Mammalia; order Artiodactyla; family Monodontidae; genus Delphinapterus; species Delphinapterus leucas. The sequence continues at coordinate 18,180,900 of NW_028322236.1, read as the reverse complement.
CCCTAACCCTAACCCTAACCCTTACCCGAAGCCTTACCCTCACCCGTCCCCTAATCCTAACCCGTACGCCAACACTAACCCGTACGCTCATCCTAAACCGTTGTCGTACACTAACCTGTACCCTAAACCGTCCCCATCTCCTAACCCTAACCCTAACCCTAACCCTAACCCTTACCCGAAGCCTTACTGTCACCCGTCCCCTAATCCTAACCCGTACGCTTACACTAACCCGTACCCTAACACGTACGCTCACCCTAAACCGTTGTCATACCCTAACCTGTACCCTAAACCGTCCCCGTCCCCTAACCCTAACCCTAACCCTAACCCTATCCCTTACCCGAAGCCTTACCCTCACCCGTCCCCTGATCATAACCCGTACGCTAACACTAACCCGTACCCTAACACGTACGCTCACCCTAAACCGTTGTCGTTACCTAACCTGTACCCTAAACCGTCCCTGTCCCCGTCCCGTAACCCTAACCCTAACCCTAACACTATCCCTAACCCTTACCCGAAGCCTTACCCTCACCCGTCCCCTAATCCTAACCCGTACGCTAACACTATCCCGTACCCTAACACGTACGCTCACCCTAAACCGTTGTCGTACCCTTACCTGTACCCTAAAGCGTCCCCGTCCCCTAACGCTAACCCTAACCCTAACCCTAACCCTTACCCGAAGACTTACCCTCACCCGTCCCCTAATCCTAACCCTTACGCTAACACTAACCCGTACCCTAACACCTAAGCTCACCTTAAACCGTTGTTGTACCCTAACCTGTACCCTAAACCGTCCCCGTCCCGATCCCCTAACCCTAACCCTAACCCTAACCCTTACCCGAAGCCTTACCCTCACCCGTCCCCTAATCCTAACCCGTACGCCAACACTAACCCGTACCCTAACACGTACGCTCACCCTAAACCATTGTCGTACACTAACCTGTACCCTAAACCATCCCCATCCCCTAACCGTAACCCTAACCCTAACCCTAACCCTTACCCGAAGCCTTACCCTAACCCGTCCCCGAATCCTAAACCGTACGCTAACACTAACCCGTACCCTAACTCGTACGCTCACCCTAAACCGTTGTCGTACACTAACCTGTACCCTAAACCGTCCCCGTCCCCTAAACCTAACCCTAACCCTAACCCTAACCCTAACCCTTACCCGAAGCCTTACCCTCACCCGTCCCCTAATCCTAACCCGTACGCTAACACTAACCCGTACCCTAACACGTACGCTCACCCTAAACGGTTGTCGTACCCTAAACTGTACCCTAAACCGTCCACGTCCCCTAACCCTAACCCTAACCCTAAACCTAACCCTTACCCGAAGCCTTACCCTAACCCGTCCCCTAATCCTAACCCGTACGTTAACACTAACCGGTACCCTAACACGTACCCTCACCCTAAACCGTTGTCCTACCCTAACTTGTACCCTAAACCGTACCTGTGCCCGTCCCCTAACCCTAACCCTAACCCTAACCCTAACCCTAACCCTTTCACGAAGCCTTAACCTCACCCGTCCCCTAATCCTAACCCGTACGCTAACACTAACACATACCCTAACACGTACGCTCACCCTAAACCGTTGTCGTACCCTAACCTGTACCCTAAACCGTCCCCGTCCCCGTCCCCTAACCCTAACCCTAACCCTAACCCAAACCCTTACCCGAAGCCTTACACTCACCCGTCCCCTAATCCTCACCCGTACGTTAACACTAACCCGAACCCTAACACGTACGCTCACCCTAAACCTTTGTCGTACACTAACCTGTACCCTAAACCGTCCCCGTCCCCGTCCCCTAACCCTAACCCTAACCCTAACCCTAACCCTTACCCGAAGCCTTACACTCACCCGTCCCCTAATCCTAACCCGTACGCTAACACTAACCCATACCCTAACACGTACGCTCACCCTAAACCGTTGTCATACCCTAACTTGTACCCTAAACCGTCCCCGTCCCCTAACGCTAACCCTAACCCTAACCCTAACCCTAACCCTTACCCGAAGCCTTACCCTCACCCGTCCCCTAATCCTAACCCGTACACTAACACTAACCCGTACCCTAACAGGTACGCTCACCCTAAACCGTTGTCGTAACCTAACCTGTACCCTAAACCGTCCCCGTCCCCTAACCCTAACCCTAACCCTAACCCTAATGCTTACCCGAAGCCTTACCCTCACCCGTCCCATAATCCTAAACCGTACGCTAACACTAACCCGTACCCTAACACTTACGCTCACCCTAAACCGTTGTCGTACACTAACCTCTACCCTAAACCGTCGCCGTGCCCGTCCCCGTCCCCTAACCCTAACCCTAACCCTAACCCTTACCTGAAGCCTTACCCTCACCCGTCCCCTAATCCTAACCCGTACGCTAACACTAACCCGTACCCTAACACGTACGCTCATCCTAAACTGTTGTCGTACCCTAACCTGTACCCTAAACCGTCCCTGTCCCCGTCCCGTAACCCTAACCCTAACCCTAACACTAACCCTAACCCTTACCCGAAGCCTTACACTCACCCGTCCCCTAATCGTAACCCGTACGCTAACACTAACCCGTACCCTAACACGTACGCTCACCCTAAACCGTTGTCGTACCCTAACCTGTCCCCTAAACTGTCCCCGTCCCCTAACCCTAACCCTAACCGTAACCCTAACCCTAACCCTTACCCGAAGACATACCCTCACCCGTCCCCTAATCCTAACCCTTACGCTAACACTAACCCATACCCTAACACGTAAGCTCACCCTAAACCGTTTTCGTACCCTAACCTGTACCCTAAACCGTCCCCGTCCCCGTCCCCTAACCCTAACCCTAACCCTAACCCTTACCCGAAGCCTTACCCTCACCCGTCCCCTAATCCTAACCCGTACGCCAACACTAACCCGTACGCTCACCCTAAACCGTTGTCGTACACTAACCTGTACCCTAAACCGTCCCCATCTCCTAACCCTAACCCTAACCCTAACCCTAACCCTTACCCGAAGCCTTACTGTCACCCGTCCCCTAATCCTAACCCGTACGCTTACACTAACCCGTACCCTAACACGTACGCTCACCCTAAACCGTTGTCATACCCTAACCTGTACCCTAAACCGTCCCCGTCCCCTAATCCTAACCCTAACCCTAACCCTATCCCTTACCCGAAGCCTTACCCTCACCCGTCCCCTAATCATAACCCGTACGCTAACACTAACCCGTACCCTAACACGTACGCTCACCCTAAACCGTTGTCGTACCCTAACCTGTACCCTAAACAGTCCCTGTCCCCGTCCCGTAACCCTAACCCTAACCCTAACACTATCCGTAACCCTTACCCGAAGCCTTACCCTCACCCGTCCCCTAATCCTAACCCGTACGCTAACACTATCCCGTACCCTAACACGTACGCTCACCCTAAACCGTTGTCGTACCCTTACCTGTACCCTAAAGCGTCCCCGTCCCCTAACGCTAACCCTAACCCTAACCCTAACCCTAACCCTTACCCGAAGACTTACCCTCACCCGTCCCCTAATCCTAACCCTTACGCTAACACTAACCCGTACCCTAACACCTAAGCTCATCTTAAACCGTTGTTGTACCCTAACCTGTACCCTAAACCGTCCCCGTCCCGATCCCCTAACCCTAACCCTAACCCTAACCCTTACCCGAAGCCTTACCCTCACCCGTCCCCTAATCCTAACCCGTACGCCAACACTAACCCGTACCCTAACACGTACGCTCACCCTAAACCGTTGTCGTACACTAACCTGTACCCTAAACCATCCCCATCCCCTAACCGTAACCGTAACCCTAACCCTAACCCTTACCCGAAGCCTTACCCTCACCCGTCCCCGAATCCTAAACCGTACGCTAACACTAACCCGTACCCTAACACGTACGCTCACCCTAAACCGTTGTCGTACCCTAACCTGTACCCTAAACCGTCCCCGTCCCCGTCCCCTAACCCTAACCCTAACCCTAACACTAACCCTTACCCGAAGCCTTACCCTCACCCGTCCCCTAATCCTAATCCGTACGCTAACACTAACCCGTACCCTAACACGTACGCTCACCCTAAATCGTTGTCATACCCTAATCTGTACCCTAAACCGTTCCCGTCCCCTAACCCTAACCCTAACCCTTACCCGAAGCCTTACCCTCACCTGTCCCCAATCCTAAACTGTACGCTAACACTAACCCGTACCCTAACACGTACGCTCACCCTAAATCTTTGTCGTACCCTAACCTGTACCCTAAACCGTCCCCGTACCCTAACCCTAACCCTAACCCTAACCCTAACCCTAACACTTACCCGAAGCCTTACCCTCACCCGTCCCCTAATCCTAAGCCGTACGCTAACACTAACCCGTACCCTAACAGGTACGCTCACCCTAAACCGTTGTCGTATCCTAACCTGTACCCTAAACCATCCCCGTCCCCTAACCCTAACCCTAACCCTAACCCTAACCCTTACCGGAAGCCTTACCCTCACCCGTCCCCTTATCCTAACCCGTGCGCTAACACTAACCCGTACCCTAACTCGTACGCTCACCCTAAACCGTTGTCGTACCCTAACCTGTACCCTAAACCGTCCCCGTCCCCTAACCCTAACCCTAACCCTTACCCGAAGCCTTACCCTCACCCGTCCCTTAATCCTAACCCGTACGCTAACACTAAACCATATCCTAACACGTACGCTCACCCTAAACCGTTGTCGTACCCTAACCTGTACCCTAAACCGTCCCCGTCCCCGTCCCCTAACCCTAACCCTAACCCTAACCCTAACCCTTACCCGAAGCCTTACACTCACCCGTCCCCTAATCCTAGCCCGTACGCTAACACTAACCCATACCCTAACACGTAAGCTCACCCTAAACCGTTGTCATACCCTAACTTGTACCCTAAACCGTCCCCGTCCCCTAACCCTAACCCTAACCCTAACCCTAACCCTAACCCTTACCCGAAGCCTTACCCTCACCCGTCCCCTAATCCTAACCCGTACACTAACACTAACCCGTACCCTAACACGTACGCTCACCCTAAACCGTTGACGTACCCTAACCTGTACCCTAAACCGTCCCCGTCCCCTAACACTAAACCTAACCCTAACCCTATCCCTAAACCTTACCCGAAGCCTTACACTCACCCGTCCCCTAATCCTAACCCGTACGCTAACACTAACCCGTACCCTAACACGTACGCTCACCCTAAACCGTTGTCGTACCCTAACCTGTACCCTAAACCGTCCCCGTCCCCGTCCCCTAACCCTAACCCTAACCCTAACCTTTACCCGAAGCCTTACCCTCAGCCGTCCTCTAATCCTAACCCGTACGCTAACACTAACCCGTACCCTAACACGTACGCTCACCCTAAATCGTTGTCGTACCCTAACCTGTACCCTAAACCGTCCCCGTCCCCGTCCCCGTCCCCGTCCCCTAACCCTAACCCTTACCCGAAGCCTTACCCTCACCCGTCCCCTAATCCTAACCCGTACGCTAACACTAACACATACCCTAACATGTACGCTCACCCTAAACCGTTGTCGTACCCTAACCTGTACCCTTAACCGTCCCTGTCCCCGTCCCCTAACCCTAACCCTAGCCCTAACCCTAACCCTAACACTTACCCGAAGCCTTACCCTCACCCGTCCGCTAATCCTAACCCGTACGCTAACACTAACCCGTACCCTAACACGTACGCTCACCCTAAACCATTGTCGCAGCCCAACCTGTACCCTAAACCGTCCCCGTCCCCTAACCCTAACCCTAACCCTAACCCTAACCCTTACCCGAAGGCTTACCCTCACCCGTCCCCTAATCCTAACCCGTACGCTAACACTAACCCGTACCTTAACACGTACGCTCACCCTAAACCTTTGTCGTAACCTAACCTGTACCCTAAACCGTCCGCGTCCCCTAACCCTAACCCTAACCCTAACCCTAACCCTAACCCTTACCTGAAGCCTTACACTCACCCGTAACCTAATCCTCACCCGTACGCTAACACTAACCCGTACCCTAACACGTACGCTCACCCTAAACCGTTGTCATACCCTAACCTGTACCCTAAACCGTCCCCTAACCCTAACCCTAAACCTAACCCTAACCCTAACCCTAACCCTTACCCGAAGCCTTACTCTCACCCATCCCCTAATCCTAACCCGTACGCAAACACTAACCCGTACCCTAACACGTACGCTCACCCTAAACCGTTGTCGTACCCTAACCTGTACCCTAAACCGTCCCCGTCCCCTAACCCTAACCCTAACCCTAACCCTAACCCTAACCCTTACGCGAAGCCTTACCCTCACCCGTCCCCTAATCCTAACCCGTACGCTAACACTAACCCGTACCCTAACACGTACGCTCAACCTAAACCGTTGTCGTACCCTAACCTGTACCCTAAACCGTCCCCGTCCCCTAACCCTAACCCTAACCCTTACCCGAAGCCCTACCCTCACCCGTTCCCTAATCCTAACCCGTACGCTAACACTAACCAGTACCCTAACACGTACGCTCACCCTAAACCGTTGTCGTACCCTAACTTGTACCCTAAACCGTCCCCGTCCCCTAACCCTAACACTAACCCTAACCCTTACCCGAAGCCTTACCCTCACCCGTCCCCTAATCCTAACCCGTACGCTAACACTAACCCGTACCCTAACACGTACGCTCACCCTAAACCGTTGTCGTACCCTAACCTGTACCCTAAACTGTCCCCGTCCCCTAACCCTAACCCTAACCCTAACCCTAACCCTAACCCTTACCCGAAGACTTACCCTCACCCGTCCCCTAATCCTAACCCTTACGCTAACACTAACCCATACCCTAACACGTAAGCTCACCCTAAACCGTCCCCGTCCCCGTCCCCTAACCCTAACCCTAACCCTAACCCTTACCCGAAGCCTTACCCTCACCCGTCCCCTAATCCTAACCCGTACGCCAACACTAACCCGTACCGTAACACGTACGCTCACCCTAAACCGTTGTCGTACACTAACCTGTACCCTAAACCGTCCCCATCCCCTAACCCTAACCCTAACCCTAACCCTTACCCGAAGCCTTACCATCACACGTCCCCTAATGCTAACCTGTACGCTAACACTAAGCCGTACCCTAACACGTACGCTCAACCTAAACCGTTGTCATACCCTAACCTGTACCCTAAACCGTCCCCGTCCCCTAACCCTAACCCTAACCCTAACCCTATCCCTTAACCGAAGCCTTACCCTCATCCGTCCCCTAATCCTAACCCGTACGCTAACACTAACACATACCCTAACACGTACGCTCACCCTAAAACGTTGTCGTACCCTAACCTGTACCCTAAACCGTCCCCGTCCCCTAACCCTAACCCTAACCCTAACCCAAACCCTTACCCGAAGCCTTACACTCACCCGTCCCCTAATCCTCACCCGTACGTTAACACTAACCCGTACCCTAACACGTACGCTCACCCTAAACCTTTGTCGTACACTAACCTGTACCCTAAACGGTCCCCGTCCCCGTCCCCTAACCCTAACCCTAACCCTAACCCTTACCCGAAGCCTTACACTCACCCGTCCCCTAATCCTAACCCGTACGCTAACACTAACACATACCCTAACACGTACGCTCACCCTAAACCGTTGTCATACCCTAACTTGTACCCTAAACCGTCCCCGTCCCCTAACCCTAACCCTAACCCTAACCCTAACCCTAACCCTTACCCGAAGCCTTACCCTCACCCGTCCCCTAATCCTAACCCGTACACTAACACTAACCCGTACCCTAACACGTACGCTCACCCTAAACCGTTGTCGTAACCTAACCTGTACCCTAAACCGTCCCCGTCCCCTAACCCTAACCCTAACCCTAATGCTTACCCGAAGCCTTACCCTCACCCGTCCCATAATCCTAACCCGTACGCTAACACTAACCCGTACCCTAACACTTACGCTCACCCTAAACCGTTGTCGTACACTAACCTGTACCCTAAACCGTCGCCGTCCCCGTCCCCGTCCCCTAACCCTAACCCTAACCCTAACCCTTACCTGAAGCCTTACCCTCACCCGTCCCCTAATCCTAACCCGTACGCTAACACTAACCCGTACCCTAACACGTACGCTCATCCTAAACTGTTGTCGTACCCTAACCTGTACCCTAAACCGTCCCTGTCCCCGTCCCCGTCCCCTAACCCTAACCCTAACCCTTACCCGAAGCCTTACCCTCACCCGTCCCCTAATCCTAACCCGTACGCTAACACTAACACATACCCTAACATGTACGCTCACCCTAAACCGTTGTCGTACCCTAACCTGTACCCTTAACCGTCCCTGTCCCCGTCCCCTAACCCTAACCCTAGCCCTAACCCTAACCCTAACACTTACCCGAAGCCTTACCCTCACCCGTCCGCTAATCCTAACCCGTACGCTAACACTAACCCGTACCCTAACACGTACGCTCACCCTAAACCATTGTCGCAGCCGAACCTGTACCCTAAACCGTCCCCGTCCCCTAACCCTAACCCTAACCCTAACCCTAACCCTTACCCGAAGGCTTACCCTCACCCGTCCCCTAATCCTAACCCGTACGCTAACACTAACCCGTACCTTAAAACGTACGCTCACCCTAAACCTTTGTCGTACCCTAACCTGTACCCTAAACCGTCCGCGTCCCCTAACCCTAACCCTAACCCTAACCCTAACCCTAACCCTTACCTGAAGCCTTACACTCACCCATCACCTAATCCTCACCCGTACGCTAACACTAACCCGTACCCTAACACTTACGCTCACCCTAAACCATTGTCGTACCCTAACCTGTACCCTAAACCGTCCCCTAACCCTAACCCTAAACCTAACCCTAACCCTAACCCTAACCCTTACCCGAAGCCTTACCCTCACCCGTCCCCTAATCCTAACCCGTACGCAAACACTAACCCGTACCCTAACACGTACGCTCACCCTAAACCGTTGTCGTACCCTAACCTGTACCCTAAACCGTCCCCGTCACCTAACCCTAACCCTAACCCTAACCCTAACCCTAACCCTTACGCGAAGCCTTACCCTCACCCGTCCCCTAATCCTAACCCGTACGCTAACACTAACCCGTACCCTAACACGTACGCTCAACCTAAACCGTTGTCGTACCCTAACCTGTACCCTAAACCGTCCCCGTCCCCTAACCCTAACCCTAACCCTTACCCGAAGCCCTACCCTCACCCGTTCCCTAATCCTAACCCGTACGCTAACACTAACCAGTACCCTAACACGTACGCTCACCCTAAACCGTTGTCGTACCCTAACTTGTACCCTAAACCGTCCCCGTCCCCTAACCCTAACACTAACCCTAACCCTTACCCGAAGCCTTACCCTCACCCGTCCCCTAATCCTAACCCGTACGCTAACACTAACCCGTACCCTAACACGTACGCTCACCCTAAACCGTTGTCGTACCCTAACCTGTACCCTAAACTGTCCCCGTCCCCTAACCCTAACCCTAACCCTAACCCTAACCCTAACCCTTACCCGAAGACTTACCCTCACCCGTCCCCTAATACTAACCCTTACGCTAACACTAACCCATACCCTAACACGTAAGCTCACCCTAAACCGTCCCCGTCCCCGTCCCCTAACCCTAACCCTAACCCTAACCCTTACCCGAAGCCTTACCCTCACCCGTCCCCTAATCCTAACCCGTACGCCAACACTAACCCGTACCGTAACACGTACGCTCACCCTAAACCGTTGTCGTACACTAACCTGTACCCTAAACCGTCCCCATCCCCTAACCCTAACCCTAACCCTAACCCTTACCCGAAGCCTTACCATCACCCGTCCCCTAATGCTAACCCGTACGCTAACACTAAGCCGTACCCTAACACGTACGCTCAACCTAAACCGTTGTCATACCCTAACCTGTACCCTAAACCGTCCCCGTCCCCTAACCCTAACCCTAACCCTAACCCTATCCCTTACCCGAAGCCTTACCCTCACCCGTCCCCTAATCCTAACCCTTACGCTAACACTAACCCGTACCCTAACACGTACGCTCACCCTAAACCGTTGTCGTACCCTAACCTGTACCCTAAACCATCCCCGTCCCCTAACCCTAACCCTAACCCTTACCCGAAGCCTTACCATCACCCGTCCCCTAATCCTCACCCGTACGCTAACACTAACCCGTACCCTAACACGTACGCTCACCCTAAACCGTTGTCGTACCCTAACCTGTACCCTAAACCGTCCCCGTCCCATAAACCTAAACCTAACCCTAACCCTAACCCTTACCCGAAGCCTTAACCTCACCCGTCCCCTAATCCTCACCCGTACGCTAACACTAACCCGTACCCTAACACGTACGCTCACCCTAAACTGTTGTCGTACCCTAACCTGTACCCTAAACCGTCCCCGTCCCCTAAACCTAACCCTAACCCTAACCCTAACCCTAACCCTTACCCGAAGACTTACCCTCACCTGTCCCCTAATCCTAACCCGTACGCTAACACTAACCCGTACCCTAACACGTACGCTCACCCTAAACGGTTGTCGTACCCTAAACTGTACCCTAAACCGTCCACGTCCCCTAACCCTAACCCTAACCCTAAACCTAACCCTTACCAGAAGCCTTACCCTAACCCGTCCCCTAATCCTAACCCGTACGTTAACACTAACCGGTACCCTAACACGTACCCTCACCCTAAACCGTTGTCCTACCCTAACTTGTACCCTAAACCGTCCCTGTGCCCGTCCCCTAACCCTAACCCTAACCCTAACCCTAACCCTTTCACGAAGCCTTAACCTCACCCGTCCCCTAATCCTAACCCGTACGCTAACAGTAACACATACCCTAACACGTACGCTCACCCTAAACCGTTGTCGTACCCTAACCTGTACCCTAAACCGTCCCCGTCCCCGTCCCCTAACCCTAACCCTAACCCTAACCCAAACCCTTACCCGAAGCCTTACACTCACCCGTCCCCTAATCCTCACCCGTACGTTAACACTAACCCGTACCCTAACACGTACGCTCACCCTAAACCTTTGTCGTACACTAACCTGTACCCTAAACCGTCCCCGTCCCCGTCCCCTAACCCTAACCCTAACCCTAACCCTAACCCTTACCCGAAGCCTTACCCTGACCCGTCCCCTAATCCTAACCCGTACGCTAACACTAACCCATACCCTAACACGTACGCTCACCCTAAACCGTTGTCATACCCTAACTTGTACCCTAAACCGTCCCCGTCCCCTAACCCTAACCCTAACCCTAACCCTAACCCTAACCCTTACCCGAAGCCTTACCCTCACCCGTCCCCTAATCCTAACCCGTACACTAACACTAACCCGTACCCTAACACGTACGCTCACCCTAAACCGTTGTCGTAACCTAACCTGTACCCTAAACCGTCCCCGTCCCCTAACCCTAACCCTAACCCTAATGCTTACCCGAAGCCTTACCCTCACCCGTCCCATAATCCTAACCCGTACGCTAACACTAACCCGTACCCTAACACTTATGCTCACCCTAAACCGTTGTCGTACACTAACCTGTACCCTAAACCGTCGCCGTCCCCGTCCCCGTCCCCTAACCCTAACCCTAACCCTTACCTGAAGCCTTACCCTCACCCGTCCCCTAATCCTAACCCGTACGCTAACACTAACCCGTACCCTAACACGTACGCTCATCCTAAACTGTTGTCGTACCCTAACCTGTACCCTAAACCGTCCCTGTCCCCGTCCCGTAACCCTAACCCTAACCCTAACACTAACCCTAACCCTTACCCGAAGCCTTACACTCACCCGTCCCCTAATCGTAACCCGTACGCTAACACTAACCCGTACCCTAACACGTACGCTCACCCTAAACCGTTGTCGTACCCTAACCTGTCCCCTAAACTGTCCCCGTCCCCTAACCCTAACCCTAACCGTAACCCTAACCCTAACCCTTACCCGAAGACATACCTTCACCCGTCCCCTAATCCTAACCCTTACGCTAACACTAACCCGTACGCTCACCCTAAACCGTTGTCGTACACTAACCTGTACCCTAAACCGTCCCCATCTCCTAACCCTAACCCTAACCCTAACCCTAACCCTTACCCGAAGCCTTACTGTCACCCGTCCCCTAATCCTAACCCGTACGCTTACACTAACCCGTACCCTAACACGTACGCTCACCCTAAACCGTTGTCATACCCTAACCTGTACCCTAAACCGTCCCCGTCCCCTAACCCTAACCCTAACCCTAACCCTATCCCTTACCCGAAGCCTTACCCTCACCCGTCCCCTAATCATAACCCGTACGCTAACACTAACCCGTACCCTAACACGTACGCTCACCCTAAACCGTTGTCGTACCCTAACCTGTACCCTATCCCGTCCCCGTCCCCTAACCCTAACCCTAACCCTTACCCGAAGCCTTACCCTCACCCGTCCCCTAATCCTCACCCGTACGCTAACACTAACCCGTACCCTAACACGTACGCTCACCCTAAAACGTTGTCGTACACTAACCTGTACCCTAAACCGTCCCCGTCCCCTACCCTAACCCTAAACCTAACCCTAACCCTAACCTTACCCGAAGCCTTACCCTCACCCGTCCCCTAATACTAACCCGTTCGCTAACACTAACCCGTACCCTAAAACGTACGCTCACCCTAAACCGTTGTCGTACCCTAACCTGTACCCTAAACCGTCCCCGTCCCCTAACCCTAAACCTAACTCTAACCCTAACCCTAACCCTTACCCGAAGCCTTACCCTCACCCGTCCCCTAATCCTCACCCGTACGCTAACACTAACACGTACCCTAACACGTACGCTCACCCTAAACAGTTGTCGTACCCTAACCTGTACCCTAAACCGTCCCGGTCCCCTAAACCTAACCCTAACCCTAACCCTAACCCTTACCCGAAGCCTTACCCTCACCCGTCCCCACATCCTAACCCGTACGCTAACACTAACCCGTACCCTAACACGTACGCTCACCCTAAACGGTTGTCGTACCCTAACCTGTACCCTAAACCGTCCACGTCCCCTAACCCTAACCCTAACCCTAACCCTAACCCTTACCCGAAGCCTTACCCTCACCCGTCCCCTAATCCTAACCCGTACGCTAACACTAACCCATACCCTAACACGTACGCTCACCCTAAACCGTTGTCGTACCCTAACTTGTACCCTAAACCGTCCCCGTCCCCGTCCCCTAACCCTAACCCTAACCCTAACCCTAACCCTTACCCGAAGCCTTATCCTCACCCGTTCCCTAATCCTAACCCGTACGCTAACACTAACCCGTACCCTAACACGTACGCTCACCCTAAACCGTTGTCGTACCCTAACTTGTACCCTAAACCGTCCCCGTCCCCTAAACCTAACCCTAACCCTAACCCTAACACTAACCCTTACCCGAAGCCTTACCCTCATCCGTCCCCTAATCCTAACCCGTACGTTAACACTAACCCGTACCTTAACACGTACCCTCACCCTAAACCGTTGTCGTACCCTAACTTGTACCCTAAACCGTCCCTGTGCCCGTCCCCTAACCCTAACCCTAACCCTAACCCTTTCCCGAAGCCTTAACCTCACCCGTCCCCTAATCCTAACCCGTACGCTAACACTAACCCATACCCTAACACGTACGCTCACCCTAAACCGTTGTCGTACCCTAACCTGTACCCTAAACCGTCCCCGTCCCCGTCCCCTAACCCTAACCCTAACCCTATCCCTAACCCTTACCTGAAGCCTTACACTCACCCGTCCCCTAATCCTCACCCGTACGCTAACACTAACCCGTACCCTAACACGTACGCTCACCCTAAACCTTTGTCGTACACTAACCTGTACCCTAAACCGTCCCCGTCCCCTAACCCTAACCCTAACCCTAACCCTAACCCTAACCCTTACCCGAAGCCTTACACTCACCCGTCCCCTAATCCTAACCCGTACGCTAACACTAACCCGTACCCTAACACGTACGCTCACCCTAAACCGTTGTCATACCCTAACTTGTACCCTAAACCGTCCCTGTCCCCTAACCCTAACCCTAACCCTAACCCTTACCCGAAGCCTTACCCTCACCCGTCCCCTAATCCTAACCCGTACACTAACACTAACCCGTACCCTAACACGTACGCTCACCCTAAACCATTGTCGCAGCCGAACCTGTACCCTAAACCGTCCCCGTCCCCTAACCCTAACCCTAACCCTAACCCTAACCCTTACCCGAAGCCTTACCCTCACCCGTCCCCTACTCCTAACCCGTACGCTAACACTAACCCGTACCTTTTCACGTACGCTCACCCTAAACCTTTGTCGTACCCTAACCTGTACCCTAAACCGTCCGCGTCCCCTAACCCTAACCCTAACCCTATCCCTAACCCTAACCCTTACCTGAAGCCTTACACTCACCCGTCACCTAATCCTCAGCCGTACGCTAACACTAACCCGTACCCTAACACGTACGCTCACCCTAAACCGTTGTCGTACCCTAACCTGTACCCTAAACCGTCCCCTAACCCTAACCCTAAATCTAACCCTAACCCTAACCCTAACCCTTACCCGAAGCCTTACCCTCACCCGTCCCCTACTCCTAATCCGTACGCAAACACTAACCCGTACCCTAACACGTACGCTCACCCTAAACCGTTGTCGTACCCTAACCTGTACCCTAAACCGTCCCCTTCCCCTAACCCTAACCCTAACCCTAACCCTAACCCTTACGCGAAGCCTTACCCTCACCCGTCCCCTAATCCTAACCCGTACGCTAACACTAACCCGTACCCTAACACGTACGCTCAACCTAAACCGTTGTCGTACCCTAACCTGTACCCTAAACCGTCCCCGTCCCCTAACCCTAACCCTAACCCTTACCCGAAGCCCTACCCTCACCCGTTCCCTAATCCTAACCCGTACGCTAACACTAACCAGTACCCTAACACGTACGCTCACCCTAAACCGTTGTCGTACCCTAAATTGTACCCTAAACCGTCCCCGTCCCCTAACCCTAACACTAACCCTAACCCTTACCCGAAGCCTTACACTCACCCGTCCCCTAATCCTAACCCGTACGCTAACACTAACCCGTACCCTAACACGTACGCTCACCCTAAACCGTTGTCGTACCCTAACCTGTACCCTAAACTGTCCCCGTCCCCTAACCCTAACCCTAAACCTAACCCTAACCCTAACCCTTACCCGAAGACTTACCCTCACCCGTCCCCTAATCCTAACCCTTACGCTAACACTAACCCATACCCTAACACGTAAGCTCACCCTAAACCGTTTTCGTACCCTAACCTGTACCCTAAACCGTCCCCGTCCCCGTCCCCTAACCCTAACCCTAACCCTAACCCTTACCTGAAGCCTTACCCTCACCCGTCCCCTAATCCTAACCCGTACGCCAACACTAACCCGTACCGTAACACGTACGCTCACCCTAAACCGTTGTCGTACACTAACCTGTACCCTAAACCGTCCCCGTCCCCGTCCCCTAACCCTAACCCTAACCCTAACCCTAACCCTTACCCGAAGCCTTACCCTCACCCGTCCCCTAATCCTAACCCGTACGCTAACACTAACCCGTACCCTAACACGTACGCTCACCCTAAACCGTTGTCGTACCCTAACCTGTACCCTAAACCGTCCCCGTCCCATAAACCTAAACCTAACCCTAACCCTAACCCTTACCCGAAGCCTTAACCTCACCCGTCCCCTAATCCTCACCCGTACGCTAACACTAACCCGTACCCTAACACGTACGCTCACCCTAAACCGTTGTCGTACCCTAACCTGTACCCTAAACCGTCCCCGTCCCCTAAACCTAACCCTAACCCTAACCCTAACGCTAACCCTTACCCGAAGCCTTACCCTCACCCGTCCCCTAATCCTAACCCGTACGCTAACACTAACCCGTACCCTAACACGTACGCTCACCCTAAACGGTTGTCGTACCCTAAACTGTACCCTAAACCGTCCACGTCCCCTAACCCTAACCCTAACCCTAAGCCTAACCCTTACCCGAAGCCTTACCCTAACCCGTCCCCTAATCCTAACCCGTACGTTAACACTAACCGGTACCCTAACACGTACCCACACCCTAAACCGTTGTCCTACCCTAACTTGTACCCTAAACCGTCCCTGTGCCCGTCCCCTAACCCTAACCCTAACCCTAACCCTAACCCTTTCCCGAAGCCTTAACCTCACCCGTCCCCTAATCCTAACCCGTACGCTAACACTAACCCATACCCTAACACGTACGCTCACCCTAAACCGTTGTCGTACCCTAACCTGTACCCTAAACCGTCCCCGTCCCCGTCCCCTAACCCTAACCCTAACCCTAACCCTTACCTGAAGCCTTACACTCACCCGTCCCCTAATCCTCACCCGTACGCTAACACTAACCCGTACCCTAACACGTACGCTCACCCTAAACCTTTGTCGTACACTAACCTGTACCCTAAACCGTCCCCGTCCCCTAACCCTAACCCTAACCCTAACCCTAACCCTAACCCTTACCCGAAGCCTTACCCTCACCCGTCCCCTAATCCTAACCCGTACACTAACACTAACCCGTACCCTAAAACGTACGCTCACCCTAAACCGTTGTCGTACCCTAACCGGTACCCTAAACCGTCCCCGTCCCCTAACCGTAACCATAACCCTAACCCTAACCCTAATGCTTACCCGAAGCCTTACCCTCACCCGTCCCCTAATCCTAACCCGTACGCTAACACTAACCCGTACCCTAACACTTACGCTCACCCTAAACCGTTGTCGTACACTAACCTGTACCCTAAACCGTCGCCGTCCCCGTCCCCGTCCCCTAACCCTAACCCTAACCCTAACCTTTACCCGAAGCCTTACCCTCACCCGTCCCCTAATCCTAACCCGTACGCTAACACTAAACCGTACCATAACACGTACGCTCACCCTAAACCGTTGTCGTACACTAACCTGTACCCTAAACCGGCGCCGTCCCCGTCCCCGTCCCCTAACCCTAACCCTAACCCTTACCCGAAGCCTTACCATCACCCGTCCCCTAATCCTAACCCGTACGCTAACACTAACCCGTACCCTAACACGTACGCTCACCCTAAACTGTTGTCGTACCCTAACCTGTACCCTAAACCGTCCCTGTCCCCGTCCCGTAACCCTAACCCTAACCCTAACACTAACCCTAACCCTTACCCGAAGCCTTACCCTCACCCGTCGCCTAATCCTAACCCGTACGCTAACACTAACCCGTACCCTAACACGTACGCTCACCCTAAACCGTTGTCGTACACTAACCTGTACCCTAAACCGTCCCCGTCCCCTAACCCTAACCCTAACCCTAAGCCTAACCCTAACTCTTACCCGAAGACTTACCCTCACCCGTCCCCTAATCCTAACCCTTACGCTAACACTAACCCGTACCCTAACACGTAAGCTCACCCTAAACCGTTTTCGTACCCTAACCTGTACCCTAAACCGTCCCCGTCCCCGTCCCCTAACCCTAACCCTAACCCTAACCCTTAACCGAAGCCTTACCCTCACCCGTCCCCTAATACTAACCCGTACGCCAACACTAACACGTACCCTAACATGTACGCTCACCCTAAACCGTTGTCGTACACTAACCTGTACCCTAAACCGTCCCCATCCCCTAACCCTAACCCTAACCCTAAACCTTACCCGAAGCCTTACTCTTACCCGTCCTCTAATCCTAAACCGTACGCTAACACTAACCCGTACCCTAACACGTACGCTCACCCTAAACCGTTGTCGTACCTTAACCTGTACCCTAAACCGTCCCCGTCCCCGTCCCCTAACCCTAAACCTAACCCTAACCCTAACCCTTACCCGAAGCCTTACCCTCACCCGTCCCCTAATCCTAACCCGTACGCTAACACTAACCCGTACCCTAACACGTACGCTCACCCTAAACCGTTGTCATATCCTAACCTGTACCCTAAACCGTCCCCGTCCCCTAACCCTAACCCTAACCCTAACCCTATCCCTTACCCGAAGCCTTACCCTCACCCGTCCCCTAATCCTAACACGTACGCTAACACTAACCCCTACCCTAACACGTACCCTCAACCTAAATCGTTGTCATACCCTAACCTGTACCCTAAACCGTCCCCGTACCCTAACCCTAACCCTAACCCTAACCCTAACACTTACCCGAAGTCTTACCCTCACCCGTCCCCTAATCCTAATCCGTACGCTAACACTAACACGTACCCTAACACGTACGCTCACCCTAAACCGTTGTCGTACCCTAACCTGTACCCTAAACCGTCCCCGTCCCCTAACCCTAACCCTAACATTAACCCTTACCCGAAGCCTTAACCTCACTCGTCCCCTTATCCTAACCCGTGCGCTAACACTAACCCGTACCCTAACACGTACGCTCACCCTAAACCGTTGTCGTACCCTAACCTGTACCCTAAACCGTCCCCGTCCCCGTCCCCGTCCCCGTCCCCTAACCCTAACCCTAACCCTTACCCGAAGCCTTACCCTCACCCGTCCCTTAATCCTAACCCGTACGCTAACACTAACCCGTACCCTAACACGTACGCTCACCCTAAATTGTTGTCGTACCCTAACCTGTACCCTAAACCGTCCCTGAACCCTAACCCTAACCCTAACCCTAAGCCAAACCCTAACACTTACCCGAAGCCTTACCCTCACCCGTCCCCTAATCCTAACCCGTACGCTAACACTAACCCGTACCCAAACACGTACGCTCACCCTAAACCGTTGTCGTACCCTAACCTGTACCCTAAACCGTCCCCGTCCCCTAACCCTAACCCTTACCCGAAGCCTTACACTCATCCGTCCTCTAATCCTCACCCGTACGCAAACACTAACCCGTACCCTAACACGTACGCTCACCCTAAACCGTTGTCGTACCCTAACCTGTACCGTAAACCGTCCCCGTCCCCTAACCCTAACCTTAACCCTAACCCTAACCCTAACCCTTACCCGAAGCCTTACCCTCACCCGTCCCCTAATCCTAACCCGTACACTAACACTAACCCGTACCCAAACACGTACGCTCACCCTAAACCGTTGTCGTACCCTAACCTGTACCCTAAACCGTCCCCGTCCCCTAACCCTAAACCTAACCCTAACCCTAACCCTAACCCTTACCCGAAGCCTTACCCTCACCCGTCCCCTAATTCTAACCCGTACGCTAACACTAACCCGTACCCTAACACGTACGCTCACCCTAAACCGTTGTCGTACCCTAACCTGTACCCTAAACCGTCCCCGTCCCCGTCCCCTAACCCTAACCCTAACCCTAACCCTAACCCTTACCCGAAGCCTTACACTCACCCGTCCCTTAATCCTAACCCGTACGCTAACACTAACCCGTACCCTAACACGTATGCTCACCCTAAACGGTTGTCGTACCCTAACCTGTACCCTAAACCGTCCCCGTCCCCTAACCCTAACCCTAAACCTAACCCTTACCCGAAGCCTTACCCTAACCCGTCCCCTAATCCTAACCCATAAGCTAACACTAACCCGTACCCTAACACGTACCCTCACCCTAAACCGTTGTCGTACCCTAACTTGTACCCTAAACCGTCCCCGTGCCCGTCCCCTAACCCTAACCCTAACCCTTTCCCGAAGCCTTATCCTCACCCGTCCCCTAAACCTAACACGTACGCTAACACTAACCCGTACCCTAACACGTACGCTCACCCTAAACCGTTGTCGTACCCTAACCTGTACCCTAAACCGTCCCTGTCCCCTAACCCTAACCCTAACCCTAACCCTAACCCTTACCCGAAACCTTACCCTCACCCGTCCCCTAATCCTAACCCGTACGCTAACACTAACCCGTACCCTAACACGTACGCTCACCCTAAACCGTTGTCGTACCCTAAACTGTACCCTAAACCGTCCACGTCCCCGTCCCCTAACCATAACCCTAACCTTAACCCTAACCTTTACCCGAAGCCTTACCCTCTCCCGTCCCCTAATCCTAACCCGTACGCTAACACTAACCCGTACCCTAACACGTACGCTCACCCTAAATCGTTGTCGTACCTTAACCTGTACCCTAAACCGTCCCCGTCCCTGTCCCCGTCCCCGTCCCCTAACCCTAACCCTAACCCTTACCCGAAGCCTTACACTCACCCGTCCCCTAATCCTCACCCGTACGCTAACACTAAACCATACCCTAACACGTACGCTCACCCTAAACCGTTGTCGTACCCTAACCTGTACCCTAAACCGTCCCCGTTCCCTAACCCTAACCCTAAGCCTAACCCTAACCCTTACCCGAAGCCTTACCCTCACCCGTCCCCTAATCCTAACCCGTACGCTAACACTAACCCGTACCCTAACACGTACGCTCACCCTAAACCGTTGTCGTACCCTAATCTGTACCCTAAACCGTCCCCGTCCCCTAAACCTAACCCGAACCCTAACCCTAACCCTAACCCTTACCCAAAGCCTTACCCTCACCCGTCCCCTAATCCTAACCCGTACGCTAACGCTAACCCGTACCCTAACACGTACGCTCACCCTAAACCGTTGACGTACACTAACCTGTACCCTAAACCGTCCCCGTCCCCTAACCCTAACCCTAACCCTAACCCTAACCCTTACCCGAAGCCTTATACTCACCCGTCCCCTAATCCTAACCCGTAAGCTAACACTAACCCGTACCCTAACATGTACGCTCACCCTAAACTGTTGTCGTACCCTAACCTGTACCCTAAACCGTCCCCGTCCCCGTCCCCAACCCTAACCCTAACCCTAACCCTATCCTTTACCCGAAGCCTTACCCTCACCCGTCCCCTAATCCTAACCCGTACGCTAACACTAAACCGTACCCTAACACGTACGCTCACCCTAAACCGTTGTCTTACCCTAACCTGTACCCTAAACCGTCCCCGTCCCCGTCCCCGTCCCCTAACCCTAACCCTAACCCTTACCCGAAGCCTTACCCTCACCCGTCCCCTAATCCTAACCCGTACGCTAACACTAACCCGTACCCTAACACTTACGCTCACCCTAAAACGTTGACGTACCCTAACCAGTACCCTAAACCGTCCCCGTCCCCTAACCCTAACCCTAACCCTAACCCTTACCCGAAGCCTTACCCTCACCCGTCCCCTTTTCCTAACTCGTACGCTAACACTAACCCGTACCCTAACACGTACGCTCACCCTAAACCGTTGTCGTACCCTAACCTGTACCCTAAACCGTCCCCGTCCCCTAATCCTAACCCTAACCCTAAACCTAACTCTTACCCGAAGCCTTACCCTCACACGTCCCCTAATCCTAACCCGTACACTAACACTAACCCGTACCCTAACACGTACGCTCACCCTAAACCGTTGTCGTACCCTAACCTGTACCCTAAACCGTCCCCGTTCCCTAACCCTAACCCTAACCTAACCCTAACCCTAACCCTTACCCGAAGCCTTACACTCACCGTCCCCTAATCCTCACCCGTACGCTAACACTAACCCGTACCCTAACACGTACGCTCACCCTAAACCGTTGTCGTACCCTAATCTGTACCCTAAACCGTCCCCGTCCCCGTCCCCTAACCCTAACCCTAACCCTAACCCTTACCCGAAGCCTTACCCTCACCCGTCCCCTAATCCTAACCCGTACGCTAACACTAACCCGTACCCTAACACGTACGCTCACCCTAAACCGTTGACGTACACTAACCTGTACCCTAAACCGTCCCCGTCCCCTAACCCTAATCCTAACCCTAACCCTAACCCTTACCCTAACCCTTTCCCGAAGCCTTACCCTCACCCGTCCCCTAATCCTAACCCGTACGCTAACTCTAACCAGTACCCTAACACGTACGCTCACCCTAAACCGTTGTCGTACCCTAACCTGTACCCTAAACCGTCCCCGTCCCCGTCCCCTAACCCTAACCCTAACCCTTACCCGAAGCCTTGCCCTCACCCGTCCCCTAATCCTAACCCGTGCGCTAACACTAACCCGCACCCTAACACGTACGCTCACCCTAAACTGTTGTCGTACCGTAAACTGTACCCTAAACCGTCCCCGCCCCTAACCCTAACCCTAACGCTTACCCGAAGCCTTACCCTCACCCGTCCCCTAATCCTAACCCGTACGCTAACACTAACCCGTACCCTAGCACGTACGCTCACCCTAAACCGTTGTCATACACTAACCTGTACCATAAACCGTCCCCGTCCCCGTCCCCGTCCCCTAAACCTAACCCTAACCCTAACCCTTACCCGAAGCCTTACCCTCACCCGTCCCCTAATCCTAACCCGTACGCTAACACTAACCCGTACCCTAACACGTACGCTCACCCTAAACCGTAGTCCTACACTAACCTGTACCCTAAACCGTCCCCGTCCCCGTCCCCGTCCCCTAAACTTAACCCTAACCCTAACCCTAACCCTTACCCGAAGCCTTACCCTCACCCGTCCCCTAATCCTAACCCGTACGCTAACACTAACCCGTACCCTAACACGTACGCTCACCCTAAACCGTTGTCGTACCCTAACCTGTACCCTAAACCGTCCCCGTCCCCTAACCCTAACCCTAACCCTAATCCTAACCCCAACCCTAAACCTTACCCTCACCCGTCCCCTAATCCTAACCTGTACGCAAACACTAACCCGTACCCTAACACGTAAGCTCACCCTAAACCGTTGTTGTACCCTAACCTGTACCCTAAACCGTCCCAGTACCCGTCCCCGTCCCCTAACCCTAACCCTAACCCTTACCCGAAGCCTTACCCTCACCCGTCCCCTAATAATAACCCGTACGCTAACACTAACCCGTACCCTAACACGTACGCTCACCCTAAACCGTTGTCGTACCCTAACCTGGACCCTAAACCGTCCCCGTCCCCGTCCCCTAACCCTAACCCTAACCCTAACCCGTCCGCGTCCCCGTCCCCGTCCCCTAACCCTAACCCTAACCCTTACCCGAAGCCTTACCCTCACCCGTCCCCTAATCCTAACCCGTACGCTAACACTAACAAATACCCTAACCTGTACCCTAAACCGTCCCTGTCACCGTCCCCTAACCCTAACCCTAGCCCTAACCCTTACCCTAACCCTTACCCGAAGCCTTATCCTCACCCGTCCCCTAATCCTAAACCGTACGCTAACACTAACCCGTACCCTAACACGTACGCTCACCCTAAAACGTTGTCGCAGCCTAACCTGTACCCTAAACCGTCCCCGTCCCCTAACCCTAACCCTAACCCTATCCCTAACCCTTACCCGAAGCCTTACCCTCACCCGTCCCCTAATCCTAACTCGTACGCTAACACTAACCCGTACCCTAACACGTACGCTCACACTAAATCGTTGTCGTACCCTAACCTGTACCCTAAACCGTCCCCGAACACTAACCCTAACCCTAACCCTAACCCTAACACTTACCCGAAGACTTACCCTCACCCGTCCCCTAATCCTAACCCGTACGCTAACACTAAACCGTACCCTAACACGTACGCTCACCCTAAACCGTTGTCGTACCCTAACCTGGACACTAAACCGTCCCCGTCCCCGTCCCCTAACCCTAACCTTAACCCTAACCCGTCCCCGTCCCCGTCCCCTAACCCTAACCCTAACCCTTACCCGAAGCCTTACCCTCATCCGTCCCCTAATCCTAACCCGTACGCTAACACTAACCCATACCCTAACCTGTACCCTAAACCGTCCCTGTCCCCGTCCCCTAACCCTAACCCTAGCCCTAACCCTAACCCTAACCCTTACCCGAAGCCTTACCCTCACCCGTCCCCTAATCCTAACTCGTACGCTAACACTAACCCGTACCCTAACACGTACGCTCACCCTAAATCGTTGTCGTACCCTAACCTGTACCCTAAACCGTCCCCGAACACTAACCCTAACCCTAACCCTAACCCTAACACTTACCCGAAGAGTTACCCTCACCCGTCCCCTAATCCTAACCCGTACGATAACACTAACCCGTACCCTAACACGTACGCTCACCCTAAACCGTTGTCGTACCCTAACGTGTACCCTAAACCGTCCCCGTCCCCTAAACCTAACTCTAATCCTAACCCTAACCCTTACCCGAAGCCTTACCCTCACCCGTCTCCTAATCCTAACCCGTACGCTAACACTAACCCGTAACCTAACACGTACGCTCACCCTAAACCGTTGTCGTAGCCTAACCTGTACCCTAAACCGTCCCGTCCCCTAACCGTAACCCTAACCCTAACCCTTACCCGAAGTCTTACCCTCACCCGTCCCCTAATCCTAACCCGTACGCTAACACTAACCCGTACCCTAACACGTACGCTCACCCTAAATCGTTGTCGTACCCTAACCTGTACCCTAAACCGTCCCCGTACCCTAACCCTAACCCTAACCCTAACCCTAACACTTACCCGAAGCCTTACCCTCACCCGTCCCCTAATCCTAACCCGTACGCTAACACTAACCCGTACCCTAACACGTACGCTCACACTAAACCGTTGTCGTACCCTAACCTGTACCCTAAACCGTCCCCGTCCCCTAACCCTAACCCTAACCCTTACCCGAAGCCTTACCCTCACCCGTTCCCTAATTCTAACCCGTACGCTAACACTAACCCGTAACCTAACACGTACGCTCACCCTAAACCGTTGTCGTACCGTAACTTGTACCCTAAACCGTCCCCGTCCCCTAACCCTAACCCTAAACCTAACCCTTACCAGAAGCCTTACCCTCACCCGTCCCCTAATCCTAACCCGTACGCTAACACTAACCCGTACCCTAAAACGTACGCTCACCCTAAACCGTTGTCGTACCCTAACCTGTACCCTAAACCGTCCCCGTTCCCTAACCCTAACCCTAACCCTAACCCTAACCCTAACGCTCACCCGAAGCCTTACCCTCACCCGTCCCCTAATCCTAACCCGTACGCTAACACTAACCCGTACCCTAACACTTACGCTCACCCTAAACTGTTGTCGTACCCTAACCTGTACCATAAACCGTCCCTTTCCCCGTCCCGTAACCCTAACCCTAACCCTAACCCTAACCCTAACCCTTACCCGAAGCCTTACCCTCACCCGTCCCCTAATCCTAATCCGTACGCTAACACTAACCCGTACCCTAACACGTACGCTCACCCTAAACCGTTGTCGTACCCTAACCTGTACCCTAAACCGTCCCCGTCCCCTAACCCTAACCCTAACCCTAACCCTAACCCTTACCCGAAGACTTACCCTCACCCGTCCCCTAATCCTAAACCTTACGCTAACACTAACCCGTACCCTAACACGTTAGCTCACCCTAACCGGTTTTCGTACCCTAACCTGTACCCTAAACCGTCCCCTAACCCTAACCCTAACCCTTACCAGAAGCCTTACCCTCACCCGTCCCATAATCCTAACCCGTACGCCAACACTAAGCCATACCCTAACACGTACGCTCACCCTAAATCGTTGTCGTACACTAACCTGTACCCTAAACCGTCCCCATCCCCTAACCCTAACCCTAACCCTAACCCTTACCCGAAGCCTTACTCTTACCCGTCCCCTAATCCTAAACCGTACGCTAACACTAACCCGTACCCTAACACGTACGCTCACCCTAAACCGTTGTCATACCCTAACCTGTACCCTAAACCGTCCCCGTCCCCTAACCCTGACCCTAACCCTAACCCTATCCCTTACCCGAAGCCTTACCGTCACCCGTCCCCTAATCCTAACCCGTACGCTAACACTAACCCGTACCCTAACACGTACTCTCACCCTAAATCGTTGTCGTACACTAACCTGTACCCTAAACCGTCCCCGTACCCTAACCCTAACCCTAACCCTAACCCTAACCCTAACACTTACCCGAAGCCTTACCCTCACCCGTCCCCTAATCCTAACCCGTACGCTAACACTAACCCGTACCCTAACACGTACGCTCACACTAAACCGTTGTCGTACCCTAACCTGTACCCTAAACCGTCCCCGTCCCCTAACCCTAACCCTAACCCTAACCCTTACCCGAAGCCTTAGACTCACCCGTCCCCTAATCCTCACCCGTACGATAACACTAACCCGTACCCTAACACGTACGCTCACCCTACACCGTTGTCGTACCCTAACCTGTACCCTAAACCGTCCCCGTCCCCGTCCCCGTCCCCGTCCCCTAACCCTAACCCTAACGCTTACCCGAAGCCTTACCCTCACCCGTCTCCTAATCCTAACCCGTACGCAACACTAACCCATAACCTAACATGTACGCTCACCCTAAAACGTTGTCGTACCCTAACCTGTACCCTAAACCGTCCCTGTCGCCGTCCCCTAACCCTAACCCTAACCCTAACCCTAACCCTTACCCGAAGCCTTACCCTCACCCGTCCCCTAATCCTAATCCGTACGCTAACACTATCCCGTAACCTAACACGTACGCTCACCCTAAACCGTTGTCGTACCCTAACCTGTACCCTAAACCGTCCCCGTCCCATAACCCTAACCCTAACCCTAACCCTTACCCGAAGCCTTATCCTCACCCGTCCCCTAATCCTAACTCGTACGCTAACACTAACCCGTACCCTAACATGTACGCTCACCCTAAATCGTTGTCGTACCCTAACCTGTACCCTAAACCGTACCCGAACCCTAACCCTAACCCTAACCCTAACCCTAACCCTAACACTTACCCGAAGCCTTACCCTCACCCGTCCCCTAATCCTAACCCGTACTCTAACACTAACCCGTACCTTAACACGTACGCTCACCATAAACCGTTGTCGTACCCTAACCTGTACCCTAAACCGTCCCCGTCCCCTAACCCTTACCCTAACCCTAATCCTAACCCTTACCCGAAGCCTTACCCTCACCCGTCCCCTAATCCTAACCCGTACGCTAACACTAATCCGTAACCTAACACGTACGCTCACCCTAAACCGTTGTCGTAGCCTAACCTGTACCCTAAACCGTCCCGTCCACTAACCCTAACCCTAACCCTAACCCTTACCCGAAGCCTTACCCTCACCTGTCCCATAATCCTAACCCGTACGCTAACACTAACCCGTACCCTAACACGTACGCTCACCCTAAATCGTTGTCGTACCCTAACCTGTACCCTAAACCGTCCCCGTACCCTAACCCTAACCCTAACCCTAACCCTAACCCTAAAACTTACCCGAAGCCTTACCCTCACCCGTCCCCTAATCCTAACCCGTACGCTAACACTAACCCATACCCTAAGACGTACACTCACCTTAAACCGTTCTCGTACCCTAACCTGTACCCTAAACTGTCCCCGTCGCCTAACCCTAACCCTAACCCTAACCCTTACCCGAAGCCTTACCCTCACCCGTCCCTTTATCCTAACCCGTACGCTAACACTAACCCGTACCCTAACACGTACGCTCACCCTAAATCGTTGTCGTACCCTAACCTGTACCCTAAACCGTCCCCGTCCCTGTCCCCGTCCCCTAACCCTAACCCTAACCCTTAGCCGAAGCCTTATCCTCACCCGTCCCCTAATCCTAACCCTTATGCTAACACTAACCCATACCCTAACATGTACGCTCACCCTAAACCGTTGTCGTACCCTAACCTGTACCCTAAACCGTCCCTGTCCCCGTCCCCTAACCCTAACCCTAACCCTAACCCTAACCCTTACCCAAAGCCTTACCCTCACCCGTGCCCTAATCCTAACCCGTACGCTAACACTAACCCGTACCCTAACACGTACGCTCACCCTAAACCGTTGTCGTAGCCTAACCTGTACCCTAAACCGTCACCATCCCCTAACCCTAACCCTAACCCTAACCCTTACCCGAAGCCTTACCCTCACCCGTCTCCTAATCCTAACCCTTACGCTAACACTAACCCGTACCCTAACACGTACGCTCACCCTAAATCGTTGTCGTACCCTAACCTGTACCCTAAACCGTCCCCGTACCCTAACCCTAACCCTAACCCTAACCCTAACCCTAACCTTTACCCGAAGCCTTACCCTCACCCGTCCCCTAATCCTAACCCGTACGCTAACACTAACCCGTACCCTAACACGTACGCTTACCCTAAATCTTTGTCGTACCCTCACCTGTACCCTAAACCGTCCCCGTCCCCATCCCCATCCCCGTCCACTAACCCTAACCCTAACCCTTACCTGAAGCCTTACCCTCACCCGTCCCCTAATTCTAACCCGTACGCTAACACTAACCCGTACCCTAACACGTACGCTCACCCTAAACAGTTGTCGTAGCCGAACCTGTACCCTAAACCATCCCCGTCCCCTAACCCTAACCCTAACACTAACCCTAACCCTTACCCGAAGCCTTACCCTCACCCGTCCCCTAATCCTAACCCGTACGCTAACACTAACCCGTACCCTAACACGTACGCTCACCCTAAATCGTTGTCGTACCCTAACCTGTACCCTAAACCGTCCCCGTACCCTAACCCTAAACCTAACCCTAACACTTACCCGAAGCCTTACCCTCACCCGTCCCCTAATCCTAACCCGTACGCTAACACTAACCCGTAACCTAACACGTACGCTCACCCTAAACCGTTGTCGTAGCCTAACCTGTACCCTAAACTGTCCCCGTCCCCTAACCCTAATCCTAACACTAACCCTAACCCTTACCGGAAGCCTTACCCTCACCCGTCCCCTAATCCTAACTCGTACGCTAACACTAACCCGTACCCTAACACGTACGCTCACCCTAAATCGTTGTCGTACCCTAACCTGTACCCTAAACCGTCCCCGTCCCCTAACCCTAAGCCTAACCCTAACCCTAACCCTTACCCGAAGCCTTACACTCAGCCGTCCCCTAATCCTCACCCGTACGCTAACACTAAACCATACCCTAACACGTACGCTCACCCTAAACCGTTGTCGTACCCTAACCTGTACCCTAAACCGTCCCCGTTCCCTAACCCTAACCCTAACCCTAACCCTAACCCTTTCCCGAAGCCTTACCCTCACCTGTCCCATAATCCTGACCCGTACGCTAACACTAACACGTACCCTAAAAAGTACGCTCACCCTAAACTGTTGTCGTACCCTAACCTGTATCCTAAACCGTCCCCGTCCCCGTCCCCAACCCTAACCCTAACCCTAACCCTAACCTTTACCCGAAGCCTTACACTCACCCGTCCCCTAATCCTAACCCGTACGCTAACACTAACACGTACCCTAACATGTACGCTCACCCTAAACCGTTGTCGTACCCTAACCTGTACCCTAAACCGTCCCCGTCCCCGTCCCCGTCCCCGTCCCCTAACCCTAACCCTAACCCTTATCCAAAGCCTTACCCTCACACGTCCCCTAATACTAACCCGTACGCTAACACTAACCCGTACCCTAACACGTACGCTCACCCTAAACCGTTGTCGTACCCTAACCTGTACCCTAAACCGTCCCTGTCCCCGTCCCCTAACCCTAACCCTAACACTAACCCTAACCCTAACCCTTACCCGAAGCCTTACCCTCACCCGTCCCCTAATCCTAACCCGTACGCTAACACTAACCCCTACCCTAACACGTACGCTCACCCTAAACCGTTGTCGTAGCCTAACCTGTACCCTAAACCGTCCCCGTCCCCTAACCCTAACCCTAACCCTAACCCTTACCCGAAGCCTTACCCTCACCCGTCCCCTAATCCTAACCCGTACGCTAACACTAACCCGTACCCTAACACGTACGCTCACCCTAAATCATTGTCGTACCCTAACCTGTACCCTAAACCGTCCCCGTACACTAACCCTACCTCTAACCCTAACCCTAACCCTAACACTTACCCGAAGCCTTACCCTCACCCGTCCCCTAATCCTAACCCGTACGCTAACACTAACCCGTACCCTAACACGTACGCTCACCCTAAACCGTTGTCGTACCCTAACCTGTACCCTAAACCGTCCCCGTCCCCTAACCCTAACCCTAACCCTATCCCTAACCCTTACCCGAAGCCTTACCCTCACCCGTCACCTTATACTATCCCGTACCCTAACACTAACCCGTACCCTAACACGTACGCTCACCCTAAACCGTTGTCGTACCCTAACCTGTACCCTAAACCGTCCCCGTCCCTAACCCTAACCCTAACCCTAAACCTAACCCTTACCCGAAGCCTTACCCTCACCCGTCCCCTAATCCTAACCCATACGCTAACACTAACCCGTACCCTAACACGTACGCTCACCCTAAACCTTTGTCGTACCCTAACCTGTATCTTAAACCGTCCCCGTTCCCTAACCCTAACCCTAACCTAACCCTAACCCTAACCCTTACCCGAAGCCTTACACTCAACCGTCCCCTAATCCTCACCCGTACGCTAACACTCACCCGTACCCTAACACGTACGGTCACCCTAAAACGTTGTCGTACCCTAACCTGTACCGTAAACAGTCCCCGTCCCCTAACCCTAACCCTAACCCTAACCCTAACCCTTACCCGAAGCCTTACCCTCACACGTCCCCTAATCCTAACCCGTACACTAACACTAACCCGTACCCTAACACGTACGCTCACCCTAAACCGTTGACGTACCCTAACCTGTACCCTAAACCGTCCCCGTCCCCTAACCCTAATCCTAACCCTAACCCTAACCCTAACCCTTACCCGAAGCCTTACACTCACCCGTCCCCTAATCCTAACCCGTATCCTAACACTAACCCGTATCCTAACACGTACGCTCACCCTAAACCGTTGTCGTACCCTAACCTGTACCCTAAACCGTCCCCGTCCCCGTCCCTTAACCCAAGCCCTAACCCTAACCTTTACCCGAAGCCTTACCCTCACCCGTCCCCTAATCCTAACACGTACGCTAACACTAACCCGTACCCTAACACGTACGCTCACCCTAAACCCTTGTCGTACCCTAACCTGGACCCTAAACCGTCCCCGTCCCCGTCCCCGTCCCTGTCCCCGTCCCCGTCCCCTAACCCTAACCCTAACCCTAACCCTAACCCTTACCCGAAGCCTTTCCCTCACCCGTCCCCTAATCCTAAACCGTACGCTAACACTAACCCGTACCCTAACACGTACGCTCACCCTGAACCGCTGTCGTAGCCTAACGTGTACCCTAAACCATCCCCGTCCCCTAACCCTAACCCTAAATCTAACCCTTACCCGAGGCCTTACCCTCACCCGTCCCCTAATCCTAACCCGTACGCTAACACTAATCCGTACCCTAACACGTACACTCACCCTAAATCATTGTCGTACTCTAAACTGTACCCTAAACCGTCCCCGTACACTAACCTTAACCCTAACCCTAACCCTAACACTTACCCGAAGCCTTACCCTCACCCGTCCCCTAATCCTAACCCGTACGCTAACACTAACCCGTACCCTAACACGTACGCTCACCCTAAACCGTTGTCGTACCCTAACCTGTACCCTAAACCGTCCCCGTCCCCTAACCCTAACCCTAACCCTAACCCTTACCCGAAGCCTTAGCCTCACCCGTCCCCTTATCCTAACCCGTAGGCTAACACTAACCCGTACCCTAACACGTACGCTCACCCTAAACCGTTGTCGTACCCTAACCTGTACCCTAAACCGTCCCCTAACCCTAACCCTAACCCTAACCCTAACCCTTACCCGAAGCCTTACCCTCACCCGTCCCCTAATCCTAACCCGTACGCTAACACTAACCCGTACCCTAACACGTACGCTCACCCTAAACCGTTGTCGTAACCTAACCTGTACCCTAAACCGTCCCCGTCCCCTAACCCTAACCCTAACCCTAACCCTAACCCTTACCCGAAGCCTTACACTCACCCGTCCCATAATCCTCACCCGATCGCTAACAGTAACCCGTACCCTAACACGTATGCTCACCCTAAACCGTTGTCGTACCCTAACCTGTACCCTAAACCGTCCCCGTCCCCTAACCCTAAACCTAACCCTAACCCTAACCCTTACCCGAAGCCTTACCCTCACCCGTCCCCTAATCCTAACCCGTACGCTAACACTAACCCGTACCCTAACACATACGCTCACCCTAAACCGTTGTCATACCCTAACCTGTACCCTAAACCGTCCCCGTGCCCGTCCCCTAACCCTAACCCTAACCCTAACCCTTACCCGAAGCCTTACCCTCACCCTTCCCCTAATCCTAACCCGTACGCTAACACTAGCCCGTACCCTAACACGTACGCTCACCCTAAACCGTTGTCGTACCCTAACCTGTACCCTAAACCGTCCCCGTCCCCGTCCCCTAACCCTAACCCTAACCCTAACCCTAACCCTTACCCGAAGCCTTACCCTCACCCGTCCACTAATCCTAACCCGTACGCTAACACTAACCCGTACCCTAACACGTACGCTCACCCTAAACTGTTGTCGTACCCTAACCTGTACCCTAAACCGTCCCCGTCCCCGTCCCCTAACCCTAACCCTAACCCTAACACTTACCCGAAGCCTTACACTCACCCGTCCCCTAACCCTAAACCGTACGCTAACACTAACCCGTACCCTAACACGTACGCTCACCCTAAACTGTTGTCGTACCCTAAACTGTACCCTAAACCGTCCCCGTCCCCTAACTCTAACCCTAACCCTAACCCTAACCCTAACCCTTACCCGAAGCCTTACCCTCACCCGTCCCCTAATCCTGACCCGTACGCTAACACTAACCCGTACCCTAACACGTACGCTCACCCTAAACCGTTGACATACACTAACCTGTACCCTAAACCGTCCCCGTCCCCTAACCCTAACCCTAACCCTAACCCTAACCCTTACCCGAAGCCTTACACTCACCCGTCCCCTAATCCTAACCCGTAAGCTAAAACTAACCCGTACCCTAACACGTACGCTCACCCTAAACTGTTGTCGTACCCTAACAAGTACCCTAAACCGTCCACGTCCCCATCCCCAACCCTAACCCTAACCCTAACCTTTACCCGAAGCCTTACCCTCACCCGTCCCCTAATCCTAACCCGTACGCTAACACTAACCCATACCCTAACATGTACACTCACGCTAAACCGTTGTCGTACCCTAACCTGTACCCTAAACCGTCCCCGTCCCCGTCCCCGTCCCCTAACCCTAACCCTTACCCGAAGCCTTACCCTCACCCGTCCCCTAATACTAACCCGTACGCTAACACTAACCCATACCCTAACATGTACGCTCACGCTAAACCGTTGTCGTACCCTAATCTGTACCCTAAACCGTCCCTGTCCCCGTCCCCTAACCCTAACCCTAACCATAACCCTAACCCTAACCCTTACCCGAAGCCTTACCCTCACCCGTCCGCTAATCCTAAACCGTACGCTAACACTACCCCCTACCCTAACACGTACGCTCACCCTAAACCGTTGTCGTAGCCTAACCTGTACCCTAAACCGTCCCCGTCCCCTAACCCTAACCCTAACCCTAACCCTTACCCGAAGCCTTACCCTCACCCGTCCCCTGATCCTAACCCGTACGCTAACACTAACCCGTACCCTTACAGGTACGCTCACCCTAAATCATTGTCGTACCCTAACCTGTACCCTAAACCGTCCCCGTACCCTAACCCTAACCCTAACCCTAACCCAAACACTTACCCGAAGCCTTACCCTCACCCGTCCCCTAATCCTAACCCGTACGCTAACACTAACCCGTACCCTAAGACATACGCTCACCCTAAACCGTTGTCGTACCCTAACCTGTACCCTAAACCATCCCCGTCCCCTAACCCTAACCCTAACCCTATCCCTAACCCTTACCCGAAGCCTTACCCTCACCCGTCCCCTTATCCTAACCCGTACGCTAACACTAACCCGTACCCTAACACGTACGCTCACCCTAAACCGTTGTCGTACCCTAACCTGTATCCTAAACCGTCCCCGTCCCCTAACCCTAACCCTAAACCTAACCCTTACCCGAAGCCTTACCCTCACCCGTCCCCTAATCCTAACCCGTACGCTAACACTAACCCGTACCCTAACACGTACGCTCACCCTAAACCGTTGTCGTACCCTAACCTGTACCCTAAACCGTCCCCGTTCCCTAACCCTAACCCTAACCTAACCCTAACCCTAACCCTTACCCGAAGCCTTACACTCACCCGTCCCCTAATCCTCACCCGTACGCTAACACTAACCCATACCCTAACACGTACGCTCACCCTAAACCGTTGTCGTACCCTAACCTGTACCCTAAACCGTCCCCGTCCCCTAACCCTAACCCTAACCCTAACCCTAACCCTAACCCTTACCCTCACCCGTCCCCTAATCCTAACCTGTACGCTAACACTAACCCGTACCCTAACACGTAAGCTCATCCTAAACCGTTGTTGTACCTTAACCTGTACCCTAAACCGTCCCCGTCCCCGTCCCCGTCCCCTAACCCTAACCCTAACCCTTTCCCGAAGCCTTACCCTCACCCGTCCCCTAATCCTAACCCGTACGCTAACACTAACCCGTACCCTAACACGTACGCTCACCCTAAACTGTTGTCGTACCCTAACCTGTACCCTAAACCGTCCCCGTCCCCGTCCACGTCCAGTAACCCTAAACCTAACCCTTACTCGAAGCCTTACCCTCACCCGTCCTCTAATCCTAACCCGTACGCTAAAACTAACCCATACCCTAACATGTACGGTCACCCTAAACCATTGTCGTACCCTAACCTGTACCCTAAACCGTCCCTGTCCCCGTCCCCTAACCCTAACCCTAACCCTAACCTTAACCCTTACCCGAAGCCTTACCCTCACCCGTCCCCTAATCCTAACCCGTACGCTAACACTAACCCGTACCCTAACACGTACGCTCACCCTAAACCGTTGTCGTAGCCTAACCTGTACCCTAAACCATCCCCGTCCCCTAACCCTAACCCTAACCCTAAGCCTAACCCTTACCCGAAGCCTTACCCTCACCCGTCCCCTAATCCTAACCCGTACGCTAACACTAACCCGTACCCTAACACGTACGCTCACCCTAAACCGTTGTCGTACACTAACCTGTACCCTAAACCGTCCCCGTCCCCTTCCCCGTCCCCTAAACCTAACCCTAACCCTTACCCGAAGCCTTACCCTCACCCGTCCCCTAATCCTAACCCTTACACTAACACTAACCCGTACCCTAACACGTACACTCACCCTAAACCGTTGTCGTACCCTAACCTGTACCCTAAACCGTCCCCGTCCCCTAACCCTAACCCTAACCCTAACCCTAACCCTTACCCTCACCCGTCCCCTAATCCTAACCTGTAGGCTAACACTAACCCGTACCCTAACACGTACACTCACCCTAAACCGTTGTCGTACCCTAACCTGTACCCTAAACCGTCCCCGTCCCCTAACCCTAACCCTAACCCTAACCCTAACCCTTACCCTCACCCGTCCCCTAATCCTAACCTGTACGCTAACACTAACCCGTACCCTAACACGTACGCTCACCCTAAACCGTTGTCGTACCCTAATCTGTACCCTATACCGTCCCCGTCCCCGTCCCCTAACCCTAACCCTAACCCTAATCTTTACCCGAAGCCTTACCCTCACCCGTCCCCTAATCCTAACCCGTACGCTAACACTAACCCGTACCCTAACACGTACGCTCACCCTAAACCGTTGTCGTACCCTAACCTGCACTCTAAACCGTCCCCGTCCCCTAACCCTAACCCAAACCCTAACCCTAACCCTTACCCGAAGCCTTACACTCACCCGTCCCATAATCCTCACGCGTACGCTAACATTAACCCGTACCCTAACACGTACGCTCACCCTAAACCGTTGTCGTACCATAACCTGTACCCTAAACCGTCCCCGTCCCCTAACCCTAACCCTAAACCTAACCCTAACCCTAACCCTTACCCTAACCCGTCCCCTAATCCTAACCCGTAAGGTAACACTAACCCGTACCCTAACACGTACCCTCACCCTAAACCGTTGTCGTACCCTAACCTGTACCCTAAACCGTCCCCGTCCCTTAACCCTAACACTAACCCTTTCCCGAAGCCTTAACCTCACCCGTCACCTAATCCTAACCCGTACGCTAACACTAACCCGTACCGTAACACGTACGCTCCCCCTAAACCGTTGTCGTACCCTAACCTGTACCCTAAACCGTCCCCGTCCCCTAACCCTAACCCTAACCATAACCCTAACCCTTACCCGAAGCCTTACCCTCACCCGTCCCCTTATCCTAACCCGTACACTAACACTAACCCGTACCCTAACACGTACGCTCACCCTAAACCGTTGACGTACCATAACCTGTACCCTAAACGGTCCCCGTCCCCTAACCCTAACCCTAACCCTAACCCTAACCCTTACCCGAAGCCTTACACTCACCCGTCCCCTAATCCTAACCCGTACGCTAACACTAACCCGTACCCTAACACGTACGCTCACCCTAAACCGTTGTCATACCCTAACCTGTACCCTAAACCGTCCCCGTCCCCTAACCCTAACCCTAACACTAACACTAACCCTAATCCTTACCCGAAGCCTTACACTCACCCGTCCCCTAATCCTAACCCGTACGCTAACACTAACCCGTACCCTAACACGTACGCTCACCCTAAACCGTTGTCGTACACTAACCTGTACTATAAACGGTCCCCGTGCCCATCCCCTAACCCTAAGCCTAACCCTAACCCTCACCCTTACCCGAAGCCTTACCCTCACCCTTCCCCTAATCCTAACCCGTACGCAAACACTAACCCGTACCCTAACACGTACGCTCACCCTAAACCGTTGTCGTACAATAATCTGTACCCTAAACCGTCCCCGTCCCCTATCCCTAACCCTAACCCTAACCCTAACCCTTACCTGAAGCCTTACCCTCACCCGTCCCCAATCCTAACCCGTACGCTAACACTAACCCGTACCCTAACACGTACGCTCTCCCTAAACAGTTGTCGTACCCTAACCTGTACCCTAAACCGTCCATGTCCCCTAACCCTAACTCTAACACTAACCCTAACCCTAACCCTTACCTGAAGCCTTACCGTAACCCGTCCCCTAATCCTAACCCGTACCCTAACACTAACCTGTACCCTAACACATACGCTCACCCTAAACCGTTGTCGTACCCTAACCTGTACCCTAAACCGTCCCCGTCCCCTTAACCTAACCCTAACCCTAACCCTTACCCGAAGCCTTACCCTAACCCGTCCCCCAATCCTAACCCGTACGCTAACACTAACACGTACCCTAACACGTATGCTCACCCTAAACCATTTTCGTACGCTAAACTGTACCGTAAACCGTCCCCTTACCCGTCCCCTGACCCTAACCCTAACCGTAACCCTAACCCTAACCCTTACCCAAAGCCTTACCCTAACCCTTCCCCTAATCCTAAACTGCACGCTAACACGAACCCTTACCCTAACACGTACGTTCACCCTAAACCGTTGTCGTACCTAACATGTACCCTAAACAGTCCCCGTCCCCGTGCCCGTCCCCTAACCCTAACCCTAACCCTAACCCTTACTCGAAGCCTTACCCTAACCTGTCCCCTAATCCTAACCCGTACGCTAACATTAACCTGTACTCTAACACGTACACTCACCCTAAACCGTTGTCATACACTTACCTGTACACTCAAACGTCCCCTAACCCTAACCCTAACCCTAACCCTTACCCGAAGCCTTACCTTAACCCGTCCCCTAATCCTAACCCGTACGCTAACACTAACCCGTACCCTAACACGTACGCTCACCCTAAACCGTTGTCGTACCCTAACCTGTACCCTAAACCGTCCCCGTCCCCTAACCCTAACCCTAACCCTAACCCTTACCCGAAGCCTTACCCTAACCCATCCACTAATTCTAACCCGTACGCTAACAGTAACCCATACCCTAACACGTACGCTCTCCCTAAACCGTTGTCGTACCCTAACCTCTACCCTAAACTGTCGCCGTCAACTAACCCTAACCCTAACCCTAACCCTAATCCTAACCCTAACCCTTAGCCGCAGCCTTACCCTAATCCGTCCCCTAATCCTAAACCGTACGCTAACACTAACCTGTACCCTAACACATACGCTCACCCTAAAACGTTGTCGTACACTAATCTGTACCCTAAACCGTCCCCGTCCCCTAACCCTAACCTTAACCCTAACCCTTACCCGAAGCCTTACACTAACCCGTCCCTTAATCCTAACCCGTACGCTAACACTAACACGTACCCTAACACGTACGCTCACCCTAAACCGTTGTCGTACACTAACCTGTACCCTAAACCATCCCCGTCCCCATCCACGTCCCCTAACCCTAACCCTAACCCTAACCGTTACCCGAAGCCTTACACTAATACATCCTATAATCCTAACACGTATGCTACCACTAACCCGTACCGTAACACGTATGCTCTCCCTAAACAGTTGTCGTACCCTAACCAGTACCCTAAACTGTCCCCGTCCCCGTGCCCGTCCCCTAACTCTAACCCTAAACCTAACCCTTACCTGAAGCCTTACACTAACCCGTACCTTAATCCTAACCCTTACGCAAACACTAACACCTACCCTAACACGTACGCTCACCCTAAGCAGTTGTCATAGCCTAACCTGCACCCCAAACCGTCCCCGTCCTCTAACCCTAACCCTAACACTAACCTTAACCCTAAACTTTACCCGAAGCCTTACCCTAACCCTTCCCCTAATCCTAAACCGTATGCTAACACTAACCTGTACACTAACATGTACGCTCACCCTAAACCATTGTCGTACACTAACCTGTACCCTAAACCGTTCCCATCCCCTAACCCTATCCCTAACCCTAAACCTTACCCTTACCCGAAGCCTTACCCTAACCGGTCTTCTAATCCTAACCCGTACGCTAACACCAACAGGTACCATAACACGTACGCTCTAGCTAAACCGTTGTCGTACCCTAACCTGTACCCTAAACCATCCCCGTACCCTAACCCTAACCCTACCACTAACCCTAACCTTAACATTTACCCGAAGCCTTAGCCTAACCCGTCCCCTTATCCTAAAACGTACGCTAAAACTAACCTGTACCCTAACACGTATGCTCACGCTAAACCGTTGTCGTACCCTAACCTTTACCCTAAACCATCCACGTCCCCTAACACTAACCCTAACCCTAACCCTTACCCGAAGAATTACCCTAACACGTCCCCTAAACCTAACCCGTACGCTAACACTAACACGTACCCTAAAACGTAGGCTCACCGTAAACAGTTGTTG
This sequence comes from Delphinapterus leucas, assembly GCF_059928025.1. Lineage (NCBI taxonomy): Eukaryota > Metazoa > Chordata > Mammalia > Artiodactyla > Monodontidae > Delphinapterus > Delphinapterus leucas. The sequence goes on along the minus strand of NW_028322236.1, from coordinate 18,141,853 downwards.
TAACCTAAGCTGTACCCTAAAACGTCCCCGTTACCTAACCCTAACCCTAACACCAACCCTAACCCTAACCCTTACCCGAAGCCTTACCCTAGCCCGTGCCCTAATCCTAACCCGTACGATAACACTAACCAGTATCCTAACACGTACGCTCTCCCTAAAACGTTGTCGTATGCTAACCTGTACTCTAAACGGTCCCAGTCCCCTGTTAAAGAAATCTGCACTACAATGAAGTCTCACTGCCCCCCGATCAAAAGGGCCATCTGAAAAAAGTGTAAAATCCAGAAATGCAGCACAGGCCATGGAGAACAGGGAGCCTTGTTATGCTGATGGGTGGGATGTAAATTGCCAACAGCCACTCTGGAGAAGTGTATGGTGTTTCCTGAAACACCTAAAAAACAAAGCAACGGAGCCTACGGCACTTCCACTTATGGTCCTATAGCTTAGGGAAACTAAAATCAAAAATACACAGCCACCCCAAAGTTTCAGACGGCTCTGTTTACAAGAACCTCGTCTACGGTACAAGTTAAATATCCCAGAAAGCGAAAAATGGATAAAGAAGTTGTGGTACGTACGTACAATGGAATATCAGTCACCAATGAAATCTATGTCATCTGGCCCGTCGTGGCATAATGAGTGGATTCAGGTACGATGATTCTAAGTGAAATACGTCACACAGAAAATGAAACATCATAAGATATCACTAATACACCGAATGTAATCTTGGCTACACATGAACTGAATTACAAAACAAAACAGGGTCTCAAATTTAGAAAACCAACTTATGTTTGCATAAGGGGAAAGGTGAGTTGGGGTGCTGCATAAAACCAGAGTTAGAAATTAGCACAGATACCATTCCATAAGTCAAATACATAATAGTCAAGACCTACCCCTTGCTCAACGAAATGGGCTAAACACACTATATTCAACGCCTAGGAATACAGCTGACTAGTAAGGATCTTCAAACCCATGGATTTATATGTCTCCATAAGTGAATCAAGCGTGTGTACAGCTGCATGAAGGCCGCAGAGAAAATCCGATATATCCTATTATCAAAATGAATTACAAAAACAAAACACAATGACAGTGAAATAGAGAGCAATTCTTAAATAATTCATTCAGGGCTTGTGATGCAACCTGGATTTACCTCATCTACACCCAGAGCTGAGTGAGATATAAGGTTGGACACTTGGTGCTGATACCATTGGTGAGGTTCGATGAGAAAATGCAAACCTTTTGAAGTCATAATACATGGTACACATTCCATGGGTCCCAACTCTCCAGGTTGAAGCGATTCTTCCTTCAGCTAAAGCATGCATGGGAAACCCACAGTATGGTGCACCGTGTAACCGGCAAACCTTTTCAAATGCATCTCAGATTTTGTCCCCTTTTACTCGGGTTCACAATTCCAGACACTTTCTAACACTCTCCCCACTTGGAGAGTCAGTGCCTTTAACCTCCTGTTTCGCACAGTTTGCAATTTCTGCGCAAGATGAACAGGAATAGGGAGAACCAATGAGAGACTAGCTGTAGGTGTCTGCAGGGGCAAATTTAACGCTCATTTCCCACCAGGAAGAGGAATTAACCAAAGGCTCAGCATGCCGTGCCGGAACCAGATTAGGGCCTGAAGCAATCCTGCGGGTTTGCAGCCAGCTCAGAAGAAAGCGATTTGAAGAAAGGAGCTCAGGGGCACTGTAATTCACAATCCTGCAGAGTTATAAATGACAGCTATCGTCCAAAAATATATTGAAGGAAGGCTGCGAAGATGACTTGAAAGCGGGGCAGAATTGCAGGAAAACGATTTCAGGGGGTAGACTGGAATTGCATTTAAAGCATAGGAAAAGAGGCAGAACGTCGACAATGATGCACTTGGCCAAAAAGGGCGTATGCGTTTTTTCCTGAATATATTCAGGAAAAAACGCATACGCCCTTTTTGGCCAACCAAGCAAGCATGTTAAAGAAATCTGCACTACAATGAAGTCTCACTGCGCCCCGGTCAAAAGAGCCATCTGAAAAAAGTGTAAAATCCAGAAATGCAGCACAGGCCATGGAGAACAGGGAGCCTTGTTATGCTGATGGGTGGGATGTAAATTGCCAACAGCCACTCTGGAGAAGTGTATGGTGTTTCCTGAAACACATAAAAAACAAAGCAACGGAGCCTACGGCACTTCCACTTATGATCCTATAGCTTAGGGAAATTAAAATCAAAAACACACAGCCAACACAAAGTTTCAGACGGCTCTGTTTACAAGAACCTCGTCTACGGTACAAGTTAAATATCCCAGAAAGCGAAAAATGGATAAAGAAGTTGTGGTACGTACGTACAATGGAATGTCAGTCACCAATGAAATCTATGTCATCTAGCCCGTCGTGGCATAATGAGTGGATTCAGGTACGATGATTCTAAGTGAAATACGTCACACAGAAAATGAAACATCATAAGATATCACTAATACACCGAATGTAATCTTGGCTACACATGAACTGAATTACAAAACAGAACAGGGTCTCAAATTTAGAAAACCAACTTATGTTTGCATAAGGAGAAAGGTGAGTTGGGGTGCTGCATAAAACCAGAGTTAGAAATTAGCACAGATACCATTCCATAAGTCAAATACGTAATAGTCAAGACCTACCACTTGCTCAACGAAATGGGCTAAACACACTATATTCAACGCCTAGGAATACACCTGACTAGTAAGGATCTTCAAACCCATGGATTTATATGTCTCCATAAGAGAATCAAGCGTGTGTACAGCTGCATGAAGGCAGCAGAGAAAATCCGATAAATCCGATTATCAAAATGAATTACACAAACAAAACACAATGACAGTGAAATAGAGAGCAATTCTAAAAGAATTCATTCAGGGCTTCTGAGGCAACCTGGATTTACCTCATCTACACCCAAAGCTGAATGACACATAAGGTTGGACACTCCGGGCTGATAGCATTGGTGAGGTTCGATGAGAAAATGCAGACCCTTTGAAGTCATACTGCATGGGACCCATTCCATGGGTCCCAACTCTCCAGGTTTAAGGGATTCTTCCTTCAGCTAAAACATGCATGGGAAATCCACAGTATGGTGCGCCGTGTGACTGGGAAACGTTTTCAAATGCATCTCAGTTTCCGTCCCCTTTTACTCAGGTTCACAATTCCAGACACTTTACTAAAACTCTCCCCACTTGGGTAGTCAGTGCCTTTAACCTGCTGTTTCGCACAGTTTGCAATTTCTGGGCAAGATGAACAGGAATAAGGAGAACCAATGAGAGACTAGCTGTAGGTGTCTGCACGGGCAAATTTAACGATCATTTCCCACCAGGAAGAGGAATTAACCAAACGCTCACCATGCCGTGCCAGAAACAGATTAGGGCCTGAAGCAATCCTGCGGGTTTGCGGCCAGCTCTCAAGAAAGCGATTTGAAGAAAGGAGCTCAGGGGCACTGTAATTCACAAACCTGCAGAGTTATAAATGACAGCTATCGTCCAATAATATATTGAAGGAAGGCTGCGAAGAGGACTTGAAAGCGGGGCAGAATTGCAGGAAAACGATTTCAGGGGGTAGACTGGAATTGCATTTAAAGCATAGGAAAAGAGGCAGAACGTCGACAATGATGCACTTGGCCAAAAAGGGCATATGCGTTTTTTCCTGAATATATTCAGGAAAAAACTCATACGCGCTTTTTGGACAACCAAGCAAGCATGTTAAAGAAATCTGTACTACAATGAAGTCTCACTGCCCCCCGGTCAACAGGGCCATCTGAAAAAAGTGTAAAATCCAGAAAGGCAGCACAGGCCATGGAGAACAGGGAGCCTTGTTATACTGATGGTTGGGATGTAAATTGCAAACAGCCACTCTGGAGAAGTGTATGGTGTTTCCTGAAACACCTAAAAAACAAAGCAACGGAGCCTACGGCACTTCCACTTTTGGTCCTATAGATTAGGGAAATTAAAATCAAAAACACACAGCCACCCCAAAATTTCAGACGGCTCTCTTCACAAGAACCTCGTCTACGGTACAAGTTAAATATCCCAGAAAGCGAAAAATGGATAAAGAAGTTGTGGTACCTACGTACAAAGCAATATCATTCACCAATGAAATCTATGTCATCAGGCCCGTCGTGGCATAATGAGTGGATTCAGGTATGATGATTCTAAGGGAAATAAGTCACACAGAAAATGAAACATCATGAGATATCACTAATACACGGAATGTAATCTTGTCTACACATGAACTGAATTACAAAACAGAACAGGGTCTCAAATTTAGAAAACCAATTTATGTTTGCTTAAGGGGAAAGGTGAGTTGGGGTGCTGCATAAAACCAGAGATAGAAATTAGCACAGATACCATTCCATAAGTCAAATATGTAATAGTCAAGACCAACCCCTTGCTCACCGAGATGGACTAAACACCCTATATTCAACGCCTAGGAATACACCTGACTAGTAAGAATCTTCAAACCCATGGATTTATATGTCTCCATAAGAGAATCAAGCGTGTGTACAGCTGCATGTATTCAGCAGAATAAATCCGATAAATCCCCTTATCAAAATGAATTACAAAAACAAAACACAATGAGAGTGAAATAGAGAGCAATTCTTAAATAATTCATTCAGGGCTTGTGATGCAACCTGGATTTACCTCATCTACACCCAGAGCTGAGTGAGACATAACGTTGGACACTTCGGGCTGATAGCATTGGTGAGGTTCGATGAGCAAATACAGACGCTTTGAAGTCATACTGCATGGGACCCATTCCATGGGTCCCAACTCTCCAGGTTTAAGGGATTCTTCCTTCAGCTAAAACATGCATGGGGAACCCAGAGTATGGTGCACCGTGTGACCGGGAAACGTTTTCAAATGCATCTCAGTTCTCGTACCCTTTTACTCGGGTTCACAATTCCAGAGCCTTTACTAACACTCTCCCCACTTGGAGAGTCAGCGCCTTTAACCTGCTGTTTGGCACAGTTTGCAATTTCTGCGCAAGATGAACAGGAATAGGGAGAACCAATAAGAGACTAGCTGTAGGTGTCTGCACGGGCAAATTTAACGCTCATTTCCAACCAGGAAGAGGAATTAACCAAACGCTCATCATGCCATGCCGGAACAAGATTAGGGCCTGAAGCAATCCTGCGGGTTTGCGGCCAGCTCACAAGAAAGCGATTTGAAGAAAGGAGCTCAGGGGCACTGTAATTCACAAACCTGCAGAGTTATAAATGACAGCTATCGTCCAAAAATATATTGAAGGAAGGCTGCGAAGATGACTTGAAAGCGGGGCAGAATTGCAGGAAAACGATTTCAGGGGGTAGACTGGAATTGCATTTAAAGCATAGGAAAAGAGGCAGAACGTCGACAATGATGCACTTGGCCAAAAAGGGCGTATGCGTTTTTTCCTGAATATATTCAGGAAAAAACGCATACGCCCTTTTTGGCCAACCAAGCAAGCATGTTAAAGAAATCTGCACTACAATGAAGTCTCACTGCCCCCCGGTCAAAAGGGCCATCTGAAAAAAGTGTAAAATCCAGAAATGCAGCACAGGCCATGGAGAACAGGGAGCCTGGTTATGCTGATGTGTGGGATGTAAATTGCCAACAGCCACTCTGGAGAAGTGTATGGTGTTTCCTGAAACACCTAAAAAACAAAGCAACGGAGCCTACGGCACTTCCACTTATGGTCCTAGAGCTTAGGGAAATTAAAATCAAAAACACACACATCCACCCCAAAGTTTCAGACGGCTCTGTTTACAAGAACCTCGTCTACGGTACAAGTTAAATATCCCAGAAAGCGAAAAATGGATAAAGAACTTGTGGTACGTACGTATAATGGAATATCACTCACCAATGAAATCCATGTCATCAGGCCCGTCGTGGCATAATGAGTGGATTCATGTACGATGATTCTCAGTGAAATAACTCACACAGAAATTGAAACAACATAAGATATCACTAATACACGGAATGTAATCTTGGCTACACATGAACTGAATTACAAAACAGAACAGGGACTCATATTTAGAAAACCAACTTATGTTTGCTTAAGGGGAAAGGTGAGTTGGGGTGCTGCATAAAACCAGAGATAGAAATTAGCACAGATATCATTCCATACGTCAAATATGTAATAGTGAAACCTACCCCTTGCTCAACGAAATGGGCTAAACACCCTATATACAATGCCTAGGAATAAACCTGACTAGAAAGAATTTTCAAACCCACGGATTTATATGTCTGGATAAGAGAATCAAGCGTGTGTACAGCTTCATGAAGGCAGCAGAGAAAATCCGATAAATCCCATTATCAAAATGAATTACAAAAACAAAACACAATGACAGTGAAATAGAGAGCAATTCTTAAATAATTCATTCAGGGCTTGTGATGTAACCTTGATTTACCTCATCTACACCAAGAGCTGAGTGAGACATAAGCTTGGACACTTCGGGCTGATAGCATTGGTGAGGTTCGATGAGCAAGTGCAGACCCTTTGAAGTCATACTGCATGGTAACCATTCCATGGATCCCAACTCTGCAGGTTTAAGCGATTCTTCCTTCAGCTAAAACATGCATGGGAAACCCACAGTAGGGTGCACCATGTGACCGGGAAACGTTTTCAAATGCATCTCAGTTTTCGTCCCCTTTTACTCGGGTTCACAATTCCAGAGCCTTTATTAAACTCTCCCCACTTGGAGAGTCAGTGCCTTTAACCTGCTGTTTGGCACAGTTTGCAATTTCTTCGCAAGATGAACAGGAATAGGGAGAACCAATGACTGACTAGCTGTAGGTGTCTGCACGGGCAAATTTAACGCTCATTTCCCACCAGGAAGAGGAATTAACCAAAGGCTCAGCATGCCGTGCCAGAACCAGATTAGGGCCTGAAGCAATCCTGCGGGTTTGTGGCCAGCTCAAAAGAAAGCGATTTGAAGAAAGGAGCTCAGGGTCACTGTAATACACAAACCTGCAGAGTTATAAATGACAGCTATCGTCCAAAAATATATTGAAGGAAGGCTGGAAGAGGACTTGAAAGCGGGGCAGAATTGCAGGAAATCGATTTCAGGGGGTAGACTGGAATTGCATTTAAAGCATAGGAAAAGAGGCAGAACGTCGACAATGATGCACTTCGCTAAAAAGGGCGTATGCGTTTTTTCCTGAGTATATTCAGGAAAAAACACATACGCCCTTTTTGCCCAACCAAGCAAGCATGTTAAAGAAATCTGCAATACAATGAAGTCTCACTGCCCCCGGGTCAAAAGGGCCATCTGAAAAAAGGGTAAAATCCAGAAATGCAGCACAGGCCATGGAGAACAGGGAGCCTTGTTATGCTGATGGGTGGGATATACATTGCCAACAGCCACTCTGGAGAAGTGTATGGTGTTTCCTGAAACACCTAAAAAACAAAGCAACGGAGCTTACGGCACTTCCAATTATGGTCCTATAGCTTAGGGAAATTAAAATCAAAAACACACAGCCACCCCAAAGTTTCAGACGGCTCTGTTTACAAGAACCTCGTCTACGGTACAAGTTAAATATCCCAGAAAGCGAAAAATGGATAAAGAAGTTGTGGTACGTACGTACAATGGAATATCACTCACCAATGATGTCTATGTCATCTGGCCCGTCGTGGCATAATGAGTGGATTCAGGTATGATGATTCTAAGTGAAATAAGTCACAAAGAAAATGAAACATCATAAGATATCACTAATACACCGAATGTAATCTTGGCTACATATGAACTGAATTACAAAACAGAACAGGGTCTCAAATTTAGAAAACCAACTTATGTTTGCTTAAGGGGAAAGGTGCGTTGGGGTGCTGCATAAAACCAGAGATAGAAATTAGCACAGATACCATTCCATACGTCAAATATGTAATAGTCAAGACCTACCCCTTGCTCAACGAAATGGGCTAAACACCCTATATTCAACGCCTAGGAATACACCTGACTAGTAAGAATCTTCAAACCCATGGATTTATATGTCTCCATAAGAGAATCAAGCGTGTGTACAGCTGCATGAAGGCAGCAGAGAAAATCCGATAAATCCTATTATCAAAATGAATTACAAAAACAAAACACAATGACAGTGAAATAGAGAGCAATTCTTAAATAATTCATTCAGGGCTTGTGATGCAACCTGGATTTACCTCATCTAAACCCAGAGCTGAGTGAGACATAAGGTTGTACACTTCGGGCTGATAATATTGGTGAGGTTCGATGAGCAAATGCAGACCATTTGAAGTCATACTGCATGGTACCCATTCCATGGGTCCCAACTCTCCAGGTTTAAGCGATTCTTCCTTCAGCTATAGCATGCATGGGAAACCCACAGTATGGTGCACCGTGTGACCGGGAAACGTTTTCAAATGCATCTCAGTTTTTGTCCCCTTTTACTCGGGTTCACAATTCCAGACCCTTTACTAACACTCTCCCCACATGGAGAGTCATTGCCTTTAACCTCCTGTTTGGGACAGTTTGCAATTTCTGCGCAAGATGAACAGGAATAGGGAGAACCAATGAGAAACTAGCTGTAGGTGTCTGCACGGGCAAATTTAACGCTCATTTCCCACCAGGAAGAGGAATTAACCAAAGGCTCAGCATGCCGTGCCGGAACCAGATTAGGGCCTGAAGCAATCTTGCGGGTTTGCGGCCAGCTCACAAGAAAGCGAGTTGAAGAAAGGAGCTCAGGGGCACTGTAATTCACAAACCTGCAGAGTTATAAATGACAGCTATCGTCCAAAAATATATTGAAGGAAGGCTGCGAAGAGGACTTGAAAGCGGGGCAGAATTGCAGGAAAACGATTTTAGGGGGTAGACTGGAATTGCATTTAAAGCATAGGAAAAGAGGCAGAACGTCGACAATGATGCACTTGGCCAAAAAGTGCGTATGCGTTTTTTCCTGAATATATTCAGGAAAAAACGCATACGCCCTTTTAGGCCAACCAAGCAAGCATGTTAAAGAAATCTGCACTACAATGAAGTCTCACTGCGCCCTGGTCAAAAGGGCCATCTGAAAAAAGTGTAAAATCCAGAAATGCAGCATAGGCCATGGAGAACAGGGAGCCTTGTTATGCTGATGGATTGGATGTAAATAGCCAACAGCCACTCTGGAGAAGTGTATGGTGTTTCCTGAAACACCTAAAAAACAAAGCAACGGAGCCTACGGCACTTCCACTTATGGTCCTATAGATTATGGAAATTAAAATCAAAAACACACAGCCACCCCAAAGTTTCAGACGGCTCTGTTTACAAGAACCTCGCCTACAGTACAAGTTAAATATCCCAGAAAGCGAAAAATGGATAAAGAAGTTGTGGTACATACGTACAATGGAATATCACTCACCAATGAAGTCTATGTCATCGGGCCCGTCGTGGCATAATGAGTGAATTCACTTACGATGATTCCAAGTGAAATAAGTCACACAGAAAATGAAACATCATAAGATATCACTAATACACCAATTGTAATCTTGGCTACATATGAACTGAATGACAAAACAGAACAGGGTCTCAAATTTAGAAAACCAACTTATGTTTGCTTAAGGGGAAAGGTCAGTTGGGGTGCTGCATAAAACCAGAGATAGAAATTAGCACAGATACCATTCCATACGTCAAATATGTAATAGTCAAGACCTACCCCTTGCTCAACGAAATGGGCTAAACACCCTATATTCAACGCCTAGGAATACACATGACTAGTAAGAATCCTCAAACCCATGGATTTATATGTCTCCATAAGAGAATCAAGCGTGTGTACAGCTGCATGAAGGCAGCAGAGAAAATCCGATAAAACCCTTTATCAAAATGAATTACAAAAACAAAACACAATGACAGTGAAATAGAGAGCAATTCTTAAATAATTCATTCAGGGCTTGTGATGCAACCTGGATTTACCTCATCTAAACCCAGAGCTGAGTGAGACATAAGGTTGGACACTTCGCGCTGATAGCATTGGTGAGGTTCGATGAGCAAATGCAGACCATTTGAAGTCATACTGCATGGTACCCATTCCATGGGTCCCAACTCTCCAGGTTGAAGTGATTCTTCCTTCAGCTATAGCATGCATGGGAAACCCACAACATGGTGCACCGTGTGACCGGGAAACGTTTACAAATGCATCTCAGTTTTGTCCCCTTTTACTCGGGTTCAGTATTCCAGACCGTTTACTAACACTCTCCCCACTTGGAGAGTCAGTGCCTTTAACCTCCTGTTTGGCACAGTTTGCAATTTCTGCGCAAGATGAACAGGAATAGGGAGTACCAATGAGAGACTAGCTGTAGGTGTCTGCACGGGCAAATTTAACGCTCATTTCCCACCAGGAAGAGGAATTAACCAAAGGCTCAGCATGCCGTGCCGGAACCAGATTAGGGCCTGAAGCAATCCTGCGGGTTTGCGGCCAGCTCTCAAGAAAGCGATTGAAAAAGTAGCTCAGGGGCACTGTAATTCACAAACCTGCAGAGTTATAAATGACAGCTATCGTCCAAAAATATATTGAAGGAAGGCTGCGAAGAGGACTTGAAAGCGGGGCAGAATTGCAGGAAAACGATTTCAGGGGGTAGACTGGAATTGCATTTAAAGCATAGGAAAAGAGGCAGAACGTCGACAATGATGCACTTGGCCAAAAAGGGCCTATGCGTTTTTTCCTGAATATATTCAGGAAAAAACGCATACGCTCTTTTTGGCCAACCAAGCAAGCATGTTAAAGAAATCTGCACTACAATGAAGTCTCACTGCCCCCCGGTCAAAAGGGCCATCTGAAAAAAGTGTAAAATCCAGAAATGCAGCACAGGCCATGGAGAACAGGGAGCCTTGTTATGCTGATGGGTGGGATGTAAATAGCCAACAGCCACTCTGGAGAAGTGTATGGTGTTTCCTGAAACACCTAAAAAACAAAGCAACGGAGCCTACGGCACTTCCACTTATGGTCCTATAGCTTAGGGAAATTAAAATCAAAACCACACAGCCACCCCAAAGTTTCAGACGGCTCTGTTTACAAGAACCTCGTCTACGGTACAAGTTAAATATCCCAGAAAGCGAAAAATGGATAAAGAAGTTGTGGTACGTACGTACAATGAAATATCACTCACCAATGAAGTCTATGTCATCTGGCACGTCCTGGCATAATGAGTGGATTCAGGTACGATGATTCTAAGTGAAAAAAGTCACACAGAGAATGAAACATCATAAGATATCACTAATACACCGAATGTAATCTTGGCTACACATGAACTGAATTACAAAACAGAACAGGGTCTGAAATTTAGAAAACCAACTTATGCTTGCTTAAGGGGAAAGGTGAGTTGGGGTGCTGCATAAAACCAGAGATAGAAATTAGCACAGATACCTTTCCATAAGCCAAATATGTAATAGTCAAGACCTACCCCTTGCTCAACGAAATGGACTAAACACCCCATATTCAACGCCTAGGAATACACCTGACTAGTAAGAATCTTAAGACCCATGGATTTATATGTCTCCATAAGGAAATCAAGCGTGTGTACAGCGGCCTATATGGAGCAGTGAAAATCCGATAAATCCCATTATCAAAATAAATTTCACAAACACAACACAATGACAGTGAAATAGAGAGCACTTCTTAAATAATTCATTCAGGGCTTGTGATGCAACCTGTATTTACCACATCAACACCCAGAGCTGGGTGAGACATAAGGCTGGACACTTCTGGCTGATAGCATTGGTGAGGTTCGGTGAGCAAACGCAGACCCTTTGAAGTCATACTGCATGGTAGCCATTCCATTGGTCCCAACTCTCCAGGTTTAAGGGATTCTTCCTTCAGCTAAAACATGCATGGGAAACCCAGAGTATGGTCCACCGTGTGATTGGGAAACGTTTTCAAATGCATCTCAGGTTTCGTCCCCTGGTACTCGGGTTCAACATTCCAGACGCTTTACTAACACTCTCCCCACTTGGAGAGTCAGTGCCTTTAACCGCCTGTTTGGCACAGTTTGCAATTTCTGCGCAAGATGAACAGGAATAGGGAGAACCAATGAGAGAGAAGCTGTAGGTGGCTGCACGGGCAAATGGAACGCTCATTTCCCACCAGGAAGAAGAATTATCCAAAGGCTCAGCGTGCCCTGCCGGAACCAGATTAGGGCCTGAAGCAATCCTGCGGTTTTGCGGCCAGCTCACAAGAAAGCGAGTTGAAGAAAGGAGCTCAGGGGCACTGTAATTCACAAACCTGCAGAGTTATGAATGACAGCTCGTTCAAAAATGTATTGAAGTAAGTCCTCGAAGAGGACTTGAAAGCGGGGCAGAATTTCAGGAAAACGATTTCAGGGGGTAGACTGGAATTGCACTTAAAGCATAGGAAAAGAGGCAGAATGTCGACAATGATGCACTTGGCCAAAAAGGGCGTATGCGTTTTTTCCTGAATATATTCAGGAAAAAACGCATACGCCCTTTTTGGCCAACCAAGCAAGCGTGTAAAGAAATCTGAACTACAATGAAGTCTCACTGCCCCCCGGTCCAAACGGCCATCTGAAACAAGTGTAAAATCCAGAAAGGCAGGACAGGTCATGGAGAAGAGGGAGCCTTGTTATGCTGATGGGCGGGATGTAAATTGCCAACAGCCACTCTGGAGAAGTGTATGGTGTTTCCTGAAACACGTAGGAAACAAAGCAACACAGCCTATGGCACTTCCACTTAGGGTCCTATAGCTTAGGGATATTAAAATCAAAAACACACAGCCACCCCAAAGTTTGGGACGGCTCTGTTTACAAGAACCTCGTCTACGGTACAAGTTAAATATCCGAGAAAGCAAAAAATGGATAAAGAAATTGTGGTACGTACGTACAATGGAATATCACTCAGCAATGAGATCTAGGTCATCAGGCCCGTAGCGGCAAAATCAGTGGATTCAGGTACGACGATTCTACGAGAAATAAGTCTCTCAGAAAAAGAAATATCATAAGATATCACTAATACACGGAACGTAAACTTCGCTACACATGAACTGAATTACAAAACAGAACAGGGTCTCAAATTTAGAAAACCAACTTATGCTTGCTTATGGGGAAAGGTGAGTTGGGGTGCTGCATCAAACCAGAGATTGAAATTAGCACAGATACCGTTCCATAAGCCAAATATATAATAGACAAGACCTACTCCTTGCTCAACGAAATGGACTCAACACCCCATATTCAATGCCTGGGAATATACCTGACAAGTAAGAATCTTAAGACCCATGGATTTATATGTCTCCATAAGGAAATCAAGCGTGTGTACAGCAGCCTAAACGCAGCAGTGAAAATCCGATAAATCCCATTATCAAAATAAATTTCACAAACAAAACACAATGACAGTGAAATAGAGAGCAATTCTTAAATAATTCATTCAGGGCTTGTGATGCAACCTGGATTTACCACATCTACACCCAGAGCTGGGTGAGATATAAGGCTGGACACTTCGGGCTGATAGCATTGGTGAGGTTCGATGAGCAAATGCAGACCCTTTGAAGTCATACTGCATGGTACCCATTCCATGGGTCCCAACTCTCCAGGTTTAAGGGATTCTTCCTTCTGCTACAACATGCATGGGAAACCCAGAGTATGGTCCACCGTGTGATTGGGAAACGTTTTCAAATGCATCTCATGTTTCGTCCCCTGGTACTCGGGTTCACCGTTCCAGATGCTTTACTAACACTATCCCCACTTGGAGAGTCAGTGCCTTTAACGTCCTGTTTGGCACAGTTTGCAATTTCTGCGCAAGAGGAACAAGAATAGGGAGAACCAATGAGAGACTAGCTGTAGGTGCCTGCACGGGCAAATGGAACACTCATTTCCCACCAGGAAGAGGGATTATCCAAAGGCTCAGCGTGCCCTGCCGGAACCAGATTAGGGCCTGAAGCAATCCTGCGGTTTTGCGGCCAGCTCACAAGAAAGCGAGTTGAAGAAAGGAGCTCAGGGGCACTGTAATTCACAAACCTGCAGAGTTATGAATGACAGCTATCGTCCAAAAGTGTATTGAAGTAAGTCTTTGAAGAGGACTTGAAAGCGGGGCAGAATTTCAGGAAAACGATTTCAGGGGGTAGACTGGAATTGCACTTAAAGCATAGGAAAAGATGCAGAATGTCGACAATGATGCACTTGGCCAAAAAGGGCGTATGCGTTTTTCCTGAATATATTCAGGAAAAAACACATACGCACTTTTTGGCCAACCAAGAAAGCGTGTAAAGGAAATCTGCACTACAATGTAGTCTCACTGCCCCCCGGTCAAAAGGGCCATCTGAAAAAGGTGTAAAATCCAGAAAGGAAGCACAGGTCATGGAGAACAAGGAGCCTTGTTATGCTGATAGGCGGGATGTAAATTGCCAACAGCCACTCTGGAGAAGTGTATGGTGTTTCCTGAAACACGTAGGAAACACAGCAACACAGCCTATGACACTGCCCTTATGGTCATATAGCTTAGGGAAATTAAAGTCAAAAACACACAGCCACCCCAAAGTTTTGGACGGCTCTGTTTACAAGAACCTCGTCTTTGGTACAAGTTAAATATCCGAGAAAGCAAAAAATGGATACAGAATTTGTGGTACGTACGTACAATGGAATATCACTCAGCAATGAAATCTACGTCATCAGGCCCGTAGCGGCATAATGACTGGATTCAGGTAGGATGATTCTACGAGAAATAAGTCACACAGAGAAAGAAACATCATAAGATATCACTAATACATGGAATGTAAACTTGACTACACATGAACTGAATTACAAAACAGAACAGGGTCTCAAATTTAGAAAACCAACTTATGCTTGCTTATGGGGAAAGGTGAGTTGGGGTGCTGCATAAAATCAGAGATTGAAATTAGCACAGATACCGTTCCATAAGCCAAATATATAATAGACAAGACCTACTGTTGCTCAACGAAATGGAGTCATCACCCCATATTCAACACCTGGGAATATACCTGACATGTAAGAATCTTAAAACACATGGATTTATATGTCTCCATAAGGAAATCAAGCATGTGTACAGCGGCCTAAACGCAGCAGTGAAAATCCGATAAATCCCATTATCAAAATAAATTTCAGAAACAAAACACAATGACAGTGAATTAGAGAGCAATTCTTAAATAATTCATTCAGGGCTTGTGATGCAACCTGGGTTTACCACATCTACACCCAGAGCTGGGTGAGACATAAGGCTGGACACTTTGGGCTGATAGCATTGTTGAGGTACGGTGAGCAAACGCAGACCCTTTGAAGTCATACTGCATGGTACCCATTCCATGGGTCCCAAATCTCCAGGTTTAAGGGATTCTTCCTTTAGCTAAAACATGCATGGGAAACACAGAGTATGATCCACCGTGTGATGGGGAAATGTTTTCAAATGCATCTCAGTTTTCGTCCCCTGGTACTCGGGTTCAACATTCCAGATGCTTCACTAACACTCTCCCCACTTGGAGAGTCAGTGCCTTTAACGTCCTGTTTGGCACAGTTTGCAATTTCTGCGCAAGATGAACAGGAATAGGCAGATCCAAGGAGAGACTAGCTGTAGGTGTCTGCACGGGCAAATGGAACGCTCATTTCCCACCAGGAAGAGGAATTAACGAAAGGCTCAGCATGCCGTGCCAGAACCAGATTAGGACGTGAAGAAATCCTGCGATTTTGCCGACAGCTCACAAGAAAGTGAGTTGAAGAAAGGAGCTCAGGGGCACTGTAATCCACAAAGCTTCAGAGTTATAAATGACAGCTATCGTCCAAATATATATTGAAGGAAGTCAGCGAAGAGGACTTGAAAGTGGGGCAGAATTGCAGGAAAAAGATTTCATGGGTAGACTGGAATTGCATTTAAAGCATAGGAAAAGTGGCAGAAGGTCGTCAATGGTGCACTTTGCCAAGAAGTGCGTATGCGTTTTTTCCTGAAAATATACAGGAAAAAACGCATACGCCCTTTTTGGCCAACCAAGCAAGCATGTTAAAGAAATCTGCACTACAATGAAGTCTCACTGCCCCCCAGTCAAAAGGGCCATCTGAAAAAAGTGTAAAATCCAGAAAGGCAGCAGAGGCCATGGAGAACAGGGAGAAGTGTTATGCTGATGGGCGGGAGGTAAATTGCCAACAGCCACTATGGAGAAGTGTATAGTGTTTCCTGAAACACGTAGGAAACAATGCAACACAGCCTATGGCACTTCCACTTATGGTCCTATAGCTTAGGGAAATTAAAATCAAAAACACACAGCCACCCCAAATTTGGGACGACTCTGTTTACAAGAACCTCGTCTACGGTACAAGTTAAATATCCAAGAAAGCAAAAAATGGATAAAGAAGTTGTGGTCCGTGTGTACAATGGAATATCACTCAGCACTGAAATCTACGTCATCAGGCCCATAGCGGCATAATGAGTGGATTCAGGTACGATGATTCTAAGTGAAATAAGTCACACAGAAAAAGGAACATCATAAGATATCACTACTACACGGAATATAAACTTGGCTACACATGAACTGAATTACAAAACAGAACAGGGTCTCAAATTTAGAAAACCAACTTATGCTTGCTTATGGGGAAAGGTGAGTTGGGGTGCTGCATAAAACCAGAGATTGAAATTAGCACAGATACCGTTCCATAAGCCAAATATATAATAGACAAGACCTACTCCTTGCTCAACGAAATGGACCCAACACCACATATTCAACGCCAGGGAATATACCAGACAAGTAAGAATCTTAAAACCCATGGATTTATATGCCTGCATATGGAAAGCAAGCGTGTGTACAGTGGCCTAAACGCAGCAGTGAAAATTCGATAAATCCCATTATCAAAATAAATTTCAAAAACAAATCACAATGACAGTGAAATAGAGAGCAATTCTTAAATAATTCATTCAGGGCTTGTGATGCAACCTGGATTTACCACATCTACACCCAGAGCTGGGAGAGACATAAGGCTGGACACTTCGGGCTGATAGCATTGGTGAGGTTCGTTGAGCAAACGCAGACCCTTTGAAGTCATACTGCATGGTACCCATTCCATGGGTCCCAACTCTCCAGGTTTAAGGGATTCTTCTTTCAGCTAAAACATGCATGGGAATCCCAGACTATGGTCCACCGTGTGGTTGGGAAACGTTTTCATATGCATCTCAGTTTTCGTCCCCTGGTACTCGGGTTCACCATTCCAGACGCTTTACTAACACTCTCCCCACTTGGAGAGTCAGTGCCTTTAACCTCCTGTTTGGCACAGTTTGCAATTTCTGCGCAAGATGAACATAAATAGGGAGAATCAATGAGAGACTAGCTGTAGGTGTCTGCACGGGCAAATGGAACGCTCATTTCCCACCAGGAAGA
This sequence comes from Delphinapterus leucas, assembly GCF_059928025.1. Classification (NCBI taxonomy): domain Eukaryota; kingdom Metazoa; phylum Chordata; class Mammalia; order Artiodactyla; family Monodontidae; genus Delphinapterus; species Delphinapterus leucas. The sequence goes on along the minus strand of NW_028322236.1, from coordinate 18,124,568 downwards.
GGAATTAAACAAAGGCTCAGTGTGCCCTGCCGGAAAGAGATTAGGGCCTGAAGCAATCCTGCGGTTTTGCAGCCAGCTCACAAGAAAGCGAGTTGAAGAAAGGAGCTCAGGGACACTGTAATTCACAAAACTGCAGATTTATGAATGACAGCTCTCGTCCAAAAATGTATTGAAGTAAATCTTCGAAGAGGACTTGACAGCGGGGCAGAATTTTATGAAAAGGATTTAAGGGTTAGGCTGGAATTGCACTTAAAGCATAGGAAAAGAGGCAGAGTGTCGACAATGATGCACTTGGCCAAAAATGGCATATGTGTTTTTTCCTGAATATATTCAGGAAAAAACGTATACGCCCTTTTTGGCCAACCAAGCAAGCGTGTAAAGGAAATCTGCACTACAATGAAGTCTCACTGCCCCGGGTCAAAAGGGCCATCTGAAAAAAGTGTAAAATCCAGAAAGGCAGGACAGGCCATGGAGAAGAGGGAGCCTTGTTTTGTTGATGGGCAGGATATAAATTGCCAACTGCCACTCTGGAGAAGTGTATGGTGTTTCCTGAAACACCTAAAAAACAAAGCGATGTTGCCTACGGCACTTCCACTTATTGTCCTAGAGTTTAGGGAAATTAAAATCAAAAACACACAGCCACCCCAAAGATTCGGGTGGCTGTGTTTACAAGAACCTCGTCTACGGTACAAGTTAAATGTCCCACAATGTGAAAAATGGATAAAGAAGTTGTGATACATACGTACAATGGAATATCACTCAGCAATGAAATCTATGTCATCAGGCCTGTTGCAGCATAATGAGTGCATGCAGCTACGATGATTCTAAGTGAAATTAGTCACACAGAGAAAGAAACATCATAAGATATCACTAATAGACGGAATGTAAACTTGGCTACACATGCACTGAATTACAAAACAGAACAGGGTCTCAAATTTAGAAAACCAACTTATGCTTGCTTAAGGGGAAATGTGAGTTGGGGTGCTGCATAAAACCAGAGATTGAAATTACCACAGATACCCTTCCATAAACCAAATATATTAGAGTCAAGGCCTACTCCTTGCTCAACGAAATGGACACAACACCACATATTCCACGCCTAGGAATATACCTGACTAGTAAGAATCTTAAAACCCATGGATTTATATGTCTACGTAAGAGAATCAAGTGTGTGTACAGCGGCATTAATGCAGTAGTGAAAATCCGATAAATCCAGTTATCAAAATAAATTACAAAAACAAAACACAATGACAGTGAAATAGAGAGCAATTCTTAAATAATTCATTCAGGGCTTGTGATGCAACCTGGATTTACCACATCTACACCAAGAGCTTGGTGAGACATAAGGCCGGACACTTCGGGCTGATAGCATTTGTGAGGTTCGGTGAGCAAACGCAGACCCTTTGAAGTCATACTGCATGGTACTCATTCCATGGGTCCCAGCTCTCCAGGTTTAAGGGATTCTTCCTTCAGCTAAAACATGCATGGGAAACCCAGAGTATGGCCCACCGTGTGACTGGTAAACATTTTTAAATGCATCTCAGTTTTCGTCCCCTGGTACTCGGGTTCACCATTCCAGAACCTTTTCTAACACTCTCCCAGCTTGGAGAGTCAGTGCCTTTAACCTCCTGTTTGGCACAGTTTGCAATTTCTGCGCAAGATGAACAGGAATAGGGAGAACCAATGAGAGACTAGCTGTAGGTATCTGCATGGGCAAATTTAACGCTCCTTTACCACTAGGAAGAAGAAATAGCCAAAGGCTCAGCATGCCGTGCCAGAACCAGATTAGGGCCTGAAGCAATCCAGTGGTTTTGCGGCCAGCTCACAAGAAAGCGAGTTGAAGAAAAGAGCTCAGGGCCACTGCCATTCACAAATCTGCAGAGTTATAAATGACAGCTATCGTCCAAAAATATTTGAAGGAAGGCTGCGAAGAGGACTTGAAAGTGGGGTAGAATTCCAGGAATACGATTTCAGGAGGTAAACGGGAAGTCCTTTGAAAGCATAGTAAAAGAGGCAGAACCTCGACAATGATTCCCTTGGTCAAAATGGCATATGTGATTTTTCCAGGGCCGTCATTCAAGAGGGTAGGAGGCCCAGCATGCTTCAGTGGCCAACAGAGGCTCCACGTCGCCAAGGCGATGTGAGCCAACCAGGCAGGAGTTACCTCACATCAGAGGGCCCACCTCACAGAAGGGTAAGGTACCCAGCCAGGAGCAGACTCTCACCAGAGTGCCCACATCAGCTAGGGGCTGGGAACCAGGCAGGAGTGTCCTCACACCCGTGGCGCCACATCATCGAAAGTTGAGGTACCCAACACATGTTGTCTCAAACCAGAGGACCCACATCACCATGGGTCTCGGATCGAGTCAGGCAGGAGTAGCCTCACAACACAGGGCCAATAGAATAAAACAGCTGAGGAATCCTGCAGTGGGAACCTCCCAGCAGGTGGCACAGAGCACCGAGTCTATGCGATCCAGTCCGCAGTGAACTCACAGCAGTGGGCCCACATCATGAAACTGTGAGCAACCCAGCCGTTGGGACCTCAGAACAGAAGGCCCACATTCCCATGGGGTTGGGAACATGGCACGAGTGTCCTCACACCACTTAGCACGTATCAGAAAATGTGGGAACCCAGCAGTTAGGGCCTGACGCCAGAGGGCCCTCATCACGGAGGGGAGGAGGCTCCCAGCAGGCTCCAACTGACACAAGAGGGCCGACGTTGCAAAGGCGGGGTGTGCCAGCCAGGCAGGAGTGACCTCACAGCAGAGGGCCCACCTCACAGAAGGGTGAGGAACCCAGCCAGGATCACACTCTCACCAGAGGACCCACATCACCAAGGGGATAGGAACCAGGCAGGAGTGTCCTCACACCAGTGGGGCCACATAATTGAAAGGTGAGGGACCCAGCACACGTAGCCTGAAACCAGAGGACACACATCACCATGGGGCCTGGAGTGAAGCAGGCAGGAGGAGTCTCAAAACAGAGGGCCCATAGAAGAAAAAAGGTGAGGAATCCCGCAGTTGGAACCTCCCTGCAGTCGGCCAGCAGCAGCGAGGCTATGGGATCCAGGCCGGAGTGAACTCACACCAGAGGGCCCTCATCATGAAACTGAGCAACCCACCGTTGGGACCTCAGAGCAGAAGGCCCACATTCCCATGGGGTTGGGAACCTGGCAGGAGTGTACTCGCACCACAGGGTGCACATCAGAAAATTTTGGGAGCTCAGAAGTTAGGGCCTGATGCCAGAGGTCCCTCATTACGGAGGGGAGGAGACTCCCAGCAGGCACCAACTCCCAACTGAGGGCCCATGTCGCCAAGGTGACGTGTGCCAGTCAGGCAGGAGTGACCTCACAGCAGAGGGCCTACCTCACAGAAGGGTGAGGAACCCAGCCAGGATAAGGCTCTCACCAGAGAACCCACATCACCAAGGGGATCGGAACAAGGCAGGAGTGTCCTCACACCAGTGGGGCCACATTATAGAAAGGTGAGGAACCCAGCACATGTGGCCTAAACCAGAGGACCCACATTTCCAAGGTGCTCCGAGTGAGGCAGGCAGGAGTAGCCTAACAACACAGGGCCCACAGAATAAAAAATGTGAGGAATCCAGCAGTTTGAACCTCCCAGCAGGTGGCCAAGAGCACGGAGTCTATGGGATCCAGGCCACAGTGAACTCACAGCAGAGTGCCCACATCATGAAATTGTGAGCAACCCAGCCGGTGGGACCTCAAAGCAGAAGGCCCACATCCCCATGGGGATGGGAACCTCGCAGGAGTGTCCTCGCACAACTTAGAACATATCAGAAAATGTGGGAACCCAGCAGTTAGGGCCTGACGCCAGAGGGCCCTCATCACCGAGGAGAGGAGGCTACCAGCAGGCTCCAAATGCCACCAGAGGGCCGACCTCACCAAGGCAACGGGAGAAAGCCAGGCAGGAGTTACCTCACAGCAGAGGGCCCACCTCACAGAAGTGTGAGGAACCCAAACAGGATCAGACTCTAACCAGAGGGCCCACATCACCAAGGGGATGGAAACCAGGCAGGAGTGTCCTCACACCAGTGGGGCCACATCAGCGAAAGGTGAGGAACACAGCATATGTGGCCTCAAACAAGGGGACACACATCATGAAAGGGCTGGGAGTGAGGCATGCAGGAGGAGACTCACAACAGAGGGCCCATAGAATAAAAAAGGTGAGGAACCCCGCAGTTGGAAGCTCCAAGCAGGTGGCCCAGAGCACCGAGGCTATGGGATCCATGCCGGAGTGAACTCACAGTAGACGGCCCACATTCTGACACTGTGAGCAACCCAGCTGTTGGGACCTCAGAGCAGAAAGCCCACATCCCCATGGGGATGGGACGCTGGCAGGAGTGTACTCGCACGACAGGCCGCACATCAGAAAATTTTGGGAGCCCATGAGTTAGGGCCTGATGCCAGAGGGTCCTCATTACCGAGGGGAGGAGACTCCCAGCAGGCACCAACTCCCAACTGAGGGCGCACATCTCCAAGGTGACGTGTGACAGCCAGGAAGGAGTGACCTCACAGCAGAGGGCCCACCTCCCAGAAGTGTGAGGAATACAGTCAGGATCAGACTCTCACCAGAGGGCCCCCATCACCAAGGGGGTGGGAACCAGGCAGGAGTGTCCTCACACCAGTGGGACCACATCAATAAAGGTGAGGAAACCAGCACAGGTGGCCTCAAACCAGAGGACCTACATCAAAAAGGGGCTGGGAGTGAGTTAGGAAGGAGGAGCATGAAAACACAGGACCCAAAGAATAGAAAAGGTAAGGAATCCAGCAGTTGGAACCTCCCAGCAGGCGGCTCAGAGCACAGAGTCTATGGGATCTAGGCCTGAGTGAACTAACACCAGAGAGCCAACATCATGAAACGGTGAACAACACAGGTGTTGGGACTTAGAGCAAAAGGCCCACATGCCCATGGGGATGGGAACCTGGCAGGAGTGCCCTCGCACCACTTAGCACGTATCAGAAAATGTGTGAACCCAGCAGTTAGGGCCTGATGCCAGAGGGCCTCATCACCGAGGGAAGGAGGCTCCCAGCAGGCTCCAACTGCCACCAGAGGGCCGACGTCACCAAGGCGGGGTGTGCCACCCAGGCAAAAATGACCTCAGAGAAGAGGGTCCACCTCACAGAAGTGTGAGGAACCCAACCAGGATCAGACTCTCGCCGGAGGGACCACATCACCAAGGGGATGGGAAGCAGGCAGGAGTGTCCTCACACCAGTGGGGCCACATCATCAAAAGATGAGGAACCCATCACATGTGGTCTCAAACCAGAGGACACACATCACCAAGGGGCTGGGAGTGAGGCAGGTGTCTGGAGAGGCACATTTAACTCTAATTTCCCACCAGGAAGAGGAATTAACCAAAGGCTCAGAGTGCCGTGCCACACCCTGATTACGGCCTGAAGCAAACCTGCGGTTTTGTGGCCAGCTTTCAAGGAAGCGAGTTAAGAAAGCAAATCATGGGCGCTGTAATTCACAAACCTGCAGAGTTATAAATGACAGCTATTGGCAAAAATATATTGAAGTAAGTCTGCAAAGAGGACTTGAAAACGAGGCAGAATTGCAGGAATCATATATCAGGAGGTAGATTGGAATTGCATTTAAAGCATGTGAAAAGCGGCAGATCTTTGACAGTGATGCACTTGGACAAAAAGCGCGTATATATTTTTTTCCTGAATATATTCAGAAAAAACGCATATGCCCTTTTTTGCCAACCAAGCACTCCAGCAATGGAAATCCGCACTACAATGAAGTCTCATTTCCCATTCGTCAAAAGGGCCATCTGAAAAAAGTGTAAAAACCAGAAACACAGGACAGGCCATGGAGAACAGGGAGCCTTGTTATGCTGATGGGTGGGATGTAAACTGCCAACAGACACTCTGGAGATGTTTATGGTGTATCCTGAAACATCTGAAAAACAAAGCTACAGAGCCTAGGGCACTTCCACTTTTGGCCCTATAGCTTAGGAAAATTAAAATCAACAAGACACAGCCAACACAAAATTTAGGGCTGCTGTGTTTACAAGAACCTCGAGTCCAGTACAAATTAAATATCCCAGAAAGAAAAAAATGGATAAAGAAGTTGTGCTACCTACGTACAACGGAATATCACTCAGCAATGAAATCAATGTCATCAGGCCTGTAGCAGCAAATTGAGTGGATTTAGGTATGATGATTCTAAGAGAAATATGTCACACACAGAAAGATAATTATCATAAGATATCACTAATAGAGGGAGTGTAAACTTGGCTACACATAAACTAAATTACAAAACCGAACAGAGTCTCACATTTAGATAAAAAACTTATGCTTCCTTAAGGGGAAAGTTGAGTTAGGGTGCTGTATAAAACCAGAGATTGAAATTAGCACACATACCGTTCCATAAGCTAAATACGTAATAGACAAGACCTACTCTTTGCTCAACGAAATAGACTCCTCCATGGTGTATCACCTCACACCTGTTAGAACGGGTATCATCAGAATATCTACAAACAACAAATGTTGGAATGGGTGTGGAGATAAGGAACCCTCTTCCACTATTGTTGGGAATGTAAATTGATACAGTCACTGTGGAGAACATTATGGAGTTTCTTATAAAACTAAGAATAGAATTACCATATGATACAGCAATCCCAGTACTAGGCATATACCCAGACAAAACCATAAATCAAAAAGAGACATTCACCGCAATGTTCATTGCATCACTACTTACAATATCCAGGTAATGGAAGCAACCTAATTGCCCACAGACAGACGAATGCATAAAGATGTGGTACAAGTATAAAATGGAATATTACTAAGCCATATAAAGGAATGAAATTGGGTCATTTGTAGAGACGTTGATGGATCTAGAGACTGTCATACAGAGTGAAGTAAGTCAGAAAGAGAAAAACAAATCTTGTATATTAATGCATATATGTGGAACCTAGAAAAATTGTACAGATGAACCGTTTTGCAAGGCAAAAATACAGCAACAGATGTAGACAACAAACGTATGGACACCAAGGGGGGAAAGCTGTTGGGGTTGGTGGTGGGAGGAGTTGAGATATTGGGATTGGCATGTATACATTTATATGTAGAAAAGAGATAACCAAAAAGAACCTGCTTTATAAAAAAATAAAATAAAATTCAAAGTTAAAAAAATAAAATTAAAAAAATTAAAACAGAAAAAATATTCTTCCCTTCACATACATGTATTTATATGAATAAATTATTTCCATGTTTATATCTGTAAATACAAAAAAGAGGAATAAAATCTACCTTGAACCAAAAATGAAAAAAAGAAAAAAAAACAGAACCCACAAGTTACACAGAGGAAAACCGTATCAGGCCATTGCTCCAGTTGTAAACAATTCTGTAGTTCGTCAGTGGTGGGGAATCATCTCCCATTCAGCCAGCAGGCCCCACGCAACAAGCGTCCTCATTGCAAAGCTGGTGGACCGTGCCAAGGCATCTGTGAGTAAACGTGGGCCGAGACCCAGGCCAGCTGCTGCTGAAATGTTCCCACCCTTCCCAGGTAAAACACCTGAATATGTACAAGGACTTGAAAGCCTAGAGGAAGGGCCATGGAGCCACATGAGCGACAGCATGCCAGCCGACTTGGTGCCTGCAGGCCAGCCAGGATGGTCCTGGCCCTGGGTACTCTTCTGGAAGCTTTCCATTTCCCTGCCTGAGATACCCCTGGTGTCCCGGCCCCCACTGCTTTCTTCCTTCCTCACCTCTGCCCAGGGAGAAATTCCAGCGGCAGGTATGGGTGACACGTCCTCTTCTTTAGCAGGTGGCATCTTGGCAAATGCTGCAGAAAGTCCAGCAGAGCCCCACTCACACTGGGCCAACCACAAAGCCGTGGCCTCTCACTCCGTCCCACCAGCCCAGCCCCGAGACTGCTGACTGGGCAGAGAAAATGGCGTCAGGCACAGCTGCAGGGGCTCTTGCTGCCTGGAGCGGTGTTTATATTGATCTCAACACAGGCACACCTGGGGAGGGCTGGCCGGCATGGTCAGGCTTCCCAGGCCAGCCAATAATCACCCCTCAGGGGCTCACAGTTGCCGAAAATGGAAATTTCTGAATCGGCCAGGTCCAAGGAACAGGTGTGGGCTCCTGAGAGTCAGGATAGACAAGGGGCTGCAGCTCTGGCTTGTTTTCTAATTATATTATCTGGCCCATGAGTGTGAGACAACTTCAAGAAAACCCTCTCCTAATGAGAAGTACCCAGGAGTCAGGGAGAGGAGGGGTGGGTGGTGGGTGGAGACAGAGACCTGGTGCCCCGGGTGCAGTGGAAGTCTCTGGAAGACCAGGTGGAGGGAGGCCACACAGAGTGATGCCCAGGGTCACAGACCTGTCGGAGCTGCTGTTTGTTAGTTCAAGTCCTGCTCTGAGGTGCTCTGTGTCAGATCTGAGTGACAGGTGAGCTGGGAGTGCTCTGCAATGAGGGCGATGTGCACGGTTCCTCTGTGCCCAGCCCTGCCACGGTAACTGCAAGGGTAGCTCTGTATCCTGGCAGGGGCCTGACCACGAGAGCCCCGTGGTCTGGGGTGGGGGTAGGGTACCTGCGCAGGTGATCTCCATATCCTGGGACTGGCCTGATCTCGAGAGTCCCATGGGCTGCTGGAGTCCTGGTAAAGGATGTCAGGACAGTCAGTGAAGCCACTGAGGATATACCTCCAGTAGTTCCTAAATCCTACACCCTGCTGGTCATTCTACCAACCACCAGGACATGGTATTCTGTATTAGTCTTCAATGATGCCTTCTTTTGTATTCCATTAGTGTCAGAGTCACAAGAAATTTTGGCTTGTGAGTGGCAGGACTCAACATACAACTAAAACAATACTTCTGGGCCGTCTTGCCCCAAGGGTTCAAAAATTCCCACACCATCTTTGGGGAAAGCTCAGCTAAAGACCTAAAAGTTCTACCACTGGAAAAGGAAACACTCCTTCAATATGCAGACGACATTCTGATCACCAGCCCTACTAAGGAGACCTCTGAACTACCAAGCCAATAAAGGATACAAGTTGTCCAAGAAAAAGCTCAAATATCACAGACTACGGAAACCTGCCTGGGCTTCATTCTCACAGAAGGTCCGAGAAGCCCATCCCAGGAAAGGGAAGAAACAATTTACAGCCTTACCCATATCTAAAACTAGAAGACAGCTTAGGGGTTCCTGGGGAGGCCAGGGTTTGCTGCTTCTGGATCCCTAACTACAGGCTACTAGCTGGGCCTCTATATGAAACACTGAAAGGAAAAGATGATGCTCCTTTTGAATAGAATCCAGAAGTGGCCTTTCAAGAATGGAAAGAGCAGTCAATTCAGACCCTTGCCCTGGAACTCCCTAATTTAGCTAAACCCTTTGATCTTTACATTCCTGGTGAAAAGTGAATCACCATTGGAGTATTAGTGCAAAAACTGGGACCACTTGAAATGGAACAATGCAAGAATGCCATCCAGGTAGGATAAACTACAGTCACCAAGGGGCTTGGCCCACTGCCACATCTGGCCAAGATACTGGCGGTATCTAAAAACCTGGAAATCAGCAGCCCTAAAGGCCACCTCCCTCCTAAGGGAAAAGGACCCCACGTGGTGATCCTAACCCCCAACCATGCCCTGAAGTTGCAGGGTTTGCTCCGTGGGCACACTGACCTCGAGTGAGGAGGCCCTCCAGCTCCAACCTCCAGAGAGATAACCGGGGGCAACGGGGCACCATGACGACTCATGTGACCATCACTTGACCTGGAGTTTCTCTCATAAAACAACAAGAGTGTGTCCCAAAAGAGTAGACTACTGCTTGCAGGACTTACTGCACCCAGAGCGGACCTAATAATCTTGGCGGGGGAACCGTATATCACGCTGTCACCATAGAAAAGCCTACGGACACTGTGATAATGGTGGCCAATAAGACCGGCTGGACTCCTGTTTACTTCAAAAGGCTGTTGACTCAGTGGCCATCATGGTCCTTCATCACCAGTGACCCTGGACTGTCTGGGAGTTGAGCGGACAGGGTCCTGACACCTGGTGCTGTTTTTACGTTAATTCAGGGGCCTAATTGAAGAAAGCGCAGACTACTGGTCAGAGCATCTAGGCTGGCAGAAACGGTCAGCCTAAAGTGGCCGAACAAATGCGGGGCGGGGTGAAACTGGGCCTCACAGCGTCACTGCACATCTCCTTCCTGGACCCTTAAAGGTCATTAGAATCTATAACACTTCCAATACTGGTGCTCAGGCGGACGAGCAGGGAGGCAGGAGGCCTGGGGACAATCAACGTCACCTGGAGGCTGCTGGGGAGAAGTTCTGACCCTCACCCACGGGTATGAGGGCTCCTAACTCAGCACTCAGCAGCTACAGAAGAAGGGTCTGCACCCTCAGCACTCCAAGGATGAGGAAGGGGAAAAAAGGCAGAAGAGGGGATTGTCCCAGGCAAAGCCCCTTAAAAATCCCTGGGAGATAAAAATAGAATCTGTGCAATAAAACAAAGTCTAACCTTTTTTATCCTTTGTGCTATGTCTAATTTCACGTGCTCCTAGGGTCCTGCATACAGAGGTTCCACACCCGGCACTTCAGACCAAAATTCCTAGTGCAGAATGGCTGGGTCGACACATCAGCTCCTGGGGCCCAGTGCAGACTCCGTGATATAGAGCCTGAACTGCAGCCAACCGAGCCTTCGAGAGCTCCGCCACTCCCTCCCACTGACTCTGACAGGATCTCTACACAGCAGCCCAGCCCACAGCCCACAGGGTAGCACATGCTCTCACCTCTCCATTCTCTGATCAAAATAAAAAGTTTCCTTTGCTTCTGAACCAAACTCAGTCTCGATCTGTTGGCTCCAATGACACCAGGCAGGGGGACACTTGTTGGGGTCCACTCTGGAGGATCAGTAACAGAAATTGAGAACATTGTAACTTCAATGAACCGATGTTTGAGCCAAACTGTAATTAACATAGAACAGTGTATAAGGCTCGGGTAAAATAAGATGTTTCTAACACTTCCATTTGATATTTCCATCACTTTATTATAAGCAAGTTCAGTGAAAAGGTTTGTCTTATTTGTCAGGTCAATATTAGAGAAATGAAGTGATTTCTTTCGAAGGATGTACATCTAATAATCATGGTTAAAGCTTCAATCTTCTTTTAAATGCTTTTCCATTGAAAATGATACCTCTCTTTCAGCTCCCCCATTTCTGAGAAGTATAAAATCTTATAATTTATTATTACCAAAGGGGAAAGTTGGGAGGAGGGATAAATTAACAGTTTGGGATTAACACATACACACTGCTATGTATAAAATCGATCATCAACAAGGAACAACTGTATAGCACAGGGAACTACACTCAATATTTTGCAATAACCTATAAGGGGAAATAATCTGAAAAAGAATAGATTTTTTATTGACATCATCTATCAATGACAGTTAAAATGGAACCTAAGGGAAGCCGGTGGTGAGTGCTTCTGACCCTGAAGACTTCAATCATCTAAAGCTTGGACTCTGCCTACTTCCCAAGGCCCTTAATGAACATATGTGTAGCCGTAGCTTAAAAAATTCCCCAGTTTGGGTTGTGGAGAGACACTGATTTTGAAAAAGCCCTGGTGTTCTCCTCACATGAATGGGACCCTTCCTACAACTAAAACTTGCCTGTCACACCCAGAGGATGGTATACCGTCTGACCAGGATGAGTTTGGAAAAGGCATCTCATCTCCTCATCTCCTGGTACTAGGGTTCACCCCTCCAGCGTCTTTAATAACAGTCTCCCCACTTGGAGATGTCAGCATTGTCAAAATCCTGTTGCATACAGTTTGGAATTTGTCCAGAGGATGAAGCGGAAGGAGGAGGAACAATGATTGGCAAGTCCTAGGTGTTCGGACAGGCACATGTCACTCTCATTTCCAATCAGGAAGACGAATTGACCAAAGGTTAGGGTTGCCCATGGTAACAGAATAGGGCTTGAGGAAATTCCACTGCTTTGTGGCCAGTTCCCATAAACACAATTAAAAAATGGAACTCAGGGGCACTAAAATTCACGAAACTGCAGAGTTGAAAATATCTATCACTGAAAAATGTCTTGAGGAAAGTCAGAGAAAAGGACTTGTAAGCAATGGAGAATGGCAGGAAAGGGATTGGAAGAGGTAGAAAGGACTCGCCATTAAGCACAAGAAAAGGGGTTGAACATTGCCAACACTGCAGTTGGCCAAAAAGTGTATATGCGTTTTTTTCTGTATATATTCAAGAAAAGGGCATACACTTTTTTAGCCAACCAAACAGGTGGGCACTGGAAATCAATACTACAAAAGATATCACTTCGCATCAGTCAGAAGAGCCTTCCTCATAAAGTGTAAACACCAGAAATGCAGGACAGGGCAAGGAGAAAAGGGAGCCCTGTGAGGCTTATAGTGGAAACGTATATTGCCAACGGTCACTCTGGAGAAGTGTATTGTGTTTACTAAAGCATCTAAAAAATGAGCTACAGGGCACAGGGCACTAGCACTCATGGACGTATATCTTGGGAAAAACAAAAATCGAGAGGACTCAGGCACCCCAATATTTACCGCCTCTCAGTTTAAAAGATCCTCGACTAGGATATAACTTAAATGTCTCTGGAGGGAAAAAATGGATAGAGATGTGGTACTTATGTAGACCGGAATTTTACTCAGCCTGGAAATCAAAGAAATACGGCCAGTTGTAACAACTCCAGAGGAGTTAAGTATGATCGTTCGAAGTCACATAATTCAAAAGAAAAAGACACACAACATAGGATATCATTTAAAGCAACATAAGATATCACTAATACACGGAATGTAAACTTGGCTACACATGAACTGAAATACAAAACAGAACAGGGTCTGAAATTAGGAACCCAACTTATGCTTGCTAATGGGGAAAGGTGAGTTGGGATGCTGCATAAAACCAGAGATTGAAATTAGTACAGATACCGTTCCATAAGCCAAATGTGTAATAGTCAAGAGCTACTCGCTGCTCAACGAAATGGACTCAACACTCCATATTCAACGCCTAGGAATATACCTGACTAGTAAGAATCTTAAAACCCATGGATTTATATGTCTCCGTAAGAGAATCAACGTGTGTACAGCGGCATAAACGCAGCAGTGAAAATCCGATAAATCCCATTATCAAAATAAATTTCAAATACAGAACACAATGTGAGTGAAATAGGGAGCAATTATTAAATAATTAATTCAGGGCTTGTGATGCAACCTGGATTTACCACATCTACACCCAGAGCTGGGTGAAACATAACGCTGCACACTTCGGGCTGATAGCATTGGTGAGGTTCCGTGAGCAAATGCAGACCGTATGAAGTAATACTGCATGGTACCATTCCATGGGTCCCAACTCTCCAGGATTAAGGGATTCTTCCTTCCGTTAAAACATGCATGGGAAACCCAGAGTAACGTCCTCCCTGTGAGTGGGAATCGTTTTCAAATGCATCACAGTTTTCGTCCCCTGGTACTCGGGTTCACCATTCCACACGGTTTACTAACACTCTCCCCACTTGGAGAGTCAGTGCCTTTAACCTCCTGTTTGGCACAGTTTGCAAATTCTGTGCAAGATGAATAGGAAAAGTGAGAACCAATGAGATACCAGCTGTAGGTGTCTGCACGGGCAAATGTAACACACATTTCCCACCAGGAAGAGGAATTAACCAAAGGTTCAGCATGCTGTGCCGGAACCAGATTAGGGCCTGAAGCAATCCTGCGGTTTTGCGCCCAGCTCACAGGAAAGCGAGTTGAAGAAAGGGGCTCAAGGGCACTGTAATTCACAAACCTGCAGAGTTATAAATGACAGCTATCGTCCAAAAATATATTGAAGGAAGGCTGCGAAGAGGACTTGGAAGTTGGGCAGAAATTCAGGAAAACGATTTCAGGGGGTAGACTGGAATTGCACTTAAAGCATAGGAAAGAGGCAGAACGGCGAGAATGATGCACTTGGCCTAAAACGGCGTATGCGTATTTTTCTGAATATATTCAAGAAAATACGCATACGCCCTTTTTGGCCAACCAAGCAAGCATGTTAAAGAAATCTGCACTACAATGAAGTCTCACTGACCCCCGCTCAAAAGGGCCATCTGAAAAAAGTATAAAATCCAGAGGGGCAGGACAGGCCATGGAGAACAGGGAGCATTGTTATGCTGATGGGCGGGATGTGAATTGCCAACAGCCACTCTGGAGAAGTGTATGGTGTTTCCTGAAACACATAAATAACAAAGCAACACAGCCTATGGCACTTTCGCTTATGGTCCTATAGTTAGGGAAATTAAAATAAAAACCACACAGCCACCCCAACGTTTGGAACGGCTCTGTTTACAAGAACCTCGTCTACGGTACAAGTTAAATATTGCAGAGAGCGAAAAATGGATAAAGAAGTTGTGGTACGTACGTACAATGGAATATCACTCAGCAATGAAATCTATGTCATCAGGACCATAGCGGCATAATGCGTGGATTCAGGTACGATGATCCTAAGTGAAATAGGTCATACAGAAAAACAAACATCATAAGATATCACTAATACACGGAATGTAAACTTGGCTACACATGTACTGAATTACAAAACAGAACAGGGTCTCCAATTTAGAAAACCAACTTATGCTTGCTTTTTGGGAAAGGTGAGTTTGGGTGCTGCATAAAAAGAGATATAAATTCGCACAGAAACCATTCCATAAGCCAAATATGTAATAGACATGACCTACTCCTTGCTCAACGAAATGGACTCAACACCCCATATTCAATGCCTAGGAATATACCTGCCTAGTAAGAATCTTAAAACCCATGGATTTATATGTCTCCGTAAGAGAATCAAGCGTGTGTTCAGTGGCCTGAACGCAGCAGTGAAAATCTGATAAATCCCATTATCAAAATAAATTTCAAAAACACAACACAATGACAGTGAAATAGAGAGAAATTCTTAAATAATTCACTCAGGGCTTCTGATGCAACCTGGATTTACCACATCTACACCCAGAGATGGGGAGACTTAAGGCCGGACACTTCGTTCTGATAGCATTGGTGAGGTTCAGTGAGCAAATGCAGACCCTTTGAGGTCATACTGCATGGTACCCATTCCATGGGTCCCAAATCTCCAGGTTTAAGGGATTCTTCCTTCCGCTACATCATGTATGGGAAACCCAGAGTATGGTCCACCATGTGATTAGGAAACGTTTTCAAATGCATCTCAGTTTTCCTCCCTTTATACTCGGGTTCACCATTCCAGAGGCTTAACTAACATTCTCCTCACTTGGAGAGTCAGTGCCTTTAACCTCCTGTTTGGCACAGTTTACAATTTCACCGCAAGATGAACAGGAATAGGGAGAACAAATGAGAGGCTAGCTGTAGCTGTCTGCACAGGCAAATTTAACGCTCTTTTCCCACAAGGAAGAGGAATTAACCTAAGGCTCAGCATGCCATGCCCGGACCAGATTAGGGCCTGAAGCAATCCTGCGGGTTTGCGGCCAGCTCACAAGAAAGCGATTTGAAGAAAGGAGCTCAGGGGCACTGAAACTCACAAACATGCAGAGTTATAAATGACAGCTATCGTCCAAAAATATATTGAAGGAAGGCTGCGAAGAGAACTTCTATGCATGGCAGAATTGCAGGAAAACGATTTCATGGGGTAGACTGGAATTGCATTTAAAGCATAGGAAAAGAGGCAGAACGTCGACAATGATGCACTTGGCCAAAAAGGGCGTATGCGTTTTTTCCTGAATATATTCAGGAAAAAACGCATACGCCCTTTTTGGCCAACCAAACAAGCATGTTAAAGAAATCTGCACTAAAATGAAGTCTCACTGCCCCCCGGTCAAAAGGGCCATCTGAAAAAAGTGTAAAATCCAGAAATGCAGCACAGGCCATGAAGAACAGGGAGCCTTGTTATGCTGGTGGGTGGGATGTAAATTGCCAAGAGCCACTCTGGAGAAGTGTATGGTGTTTCCTGAAACACCTAAAAAACAAAGCAACGGAGCCTACGGCACTTCCACTTATGGTCCTATAGCTTAGGGAAATTAAGATCAAAAACACACAGCCACCCCAAGGTTTTAGACGGCTCTGTTTCCAAGAACCTCATCTACGGAACACGTCAAATATCCCAGAAAGCGAAAAATGGATAAAGAAGTTGTGGTACATACGTACAATGGAATATCACTCACCAATGAAATCTATGTCATCTGGCCCGTCCTGGCATAATGAGTGGATTCAGTTACAATGATTCTAAGTGAAATAAGTCACACAGAAAATGAAACATCATAAGATATCACTAATACACCGAATGTAATCTTGGCTACACATGAACTGAATTACAAAACAGAACAGGGTCTCAAATTTAGAAAACCAACTTATGTTTGCTTAAGGGGAAAGGTGAGTGGGGTGCTGCATAAAACCAGAGATAGAAATTAGCACAGATACCACTCCATACGTCAAATATTTAATAGTCAAGACCTACCCCTTTCTCAACGAAATGGGCTAAACACCCTATATTCAACGCCTAGGAATACACCTGACTACAAAGAATTTTCAAACCCATGGATTTATATGTCTCCATAAGAGAATCAAGCGTGTGTACAGCTGCATGAAGGCAGCAGAGAAAATCCGATAAATCCCATTATCAAAATGAATTACAAAAACAAAACAGAAGGACAGTGAAATAGAGAGCAATTCTTAAATAATTCATTCAGGGCTTGTGATGCAACCTGGATTTACCTCATCTTCACCCAGAGCAGAGTGAGACATAAGGTTGGACACTTCGGGCTGATAGCATTGGTGAGGTTCGATGAGCAAATGCAAACCATTTGAAGTCATACTGCATGGTACCCATTCCATGGGTCCCAACTCTCCAGGTTTAAGCGATTCTTCCTTCAGCTAAAACATGCATGGGAAACCCACAGTATGGTGCACCGTGTGACCGGGAAACATTTTCAAATGCATCTCAGTTTTCGTCCCCTTTTACTCGGGTTCAAAATTCCACACCCTTTACTAACACTCTCCCCACATGGAGAGTCAGTGCCTTTAACCTGCTGTTTGGCAGAGTTTGCAATTTCTGCACAAGATGAACAGGATTAGGGAGAAGCAATGAGAGACTAGCTGTAGGTGTCTGCACGGGCAAATTTAACACTCATTTCCAACCAGGAAGAGGAATTAACCAAAGGCTGAGCATGCCGTGCCGGAACCAGATTAGGGCCAGAAGCAATCCTGCGGGTTTGCAGCCAGCTCACAAGAAAGCGATTTGAAGAAAGGAGCTCAGGGGCACTGTAATTCACAAACCTGCAGAGTTATAAATGACAGCTATCGTCCAAAAATATATTGAAGGAAGGCTGCGAAGAGGACTTGAAAGCGGGGCAGAATTGCAGGAAAATGATTTCAGGGCGTAGACTGGAATTGCATTTAAAGCATAGGAAAAGAGGCAGAACATCGACAATGATGCACTTGGCCAAAAAGGGCCTATGCGTTTTTTCCTGAATATATTCAGGAAAAAACGCATACGTGCTTTTAGGTCAACAAAGCAAGCATGTTAAAGAAATCTGCACTAAAATGAAGTCTCACTGCCCCCCGGTCAAAAGGGCCATCTGAAAAAAGTGTAAAATCCAGAAAGGCAGCACAGGCCATGGAGAAGAGGGAGCCTTGTTATGCTGATGGGTGGGATGTTAATTGCCAAGAGCCACTCTGGAGAAGTGTATGGTGTTTCCTGAAACACCTAAAAAACAAAGCAACGGAGCCTACGGCACTTCCACTTATGGTCCTATAGCTTAGGGAAATTAAAATCAAAACCACACAGCCACCCCAAAGTTTCAGACGGCTCTGTTTACAAGAACCTCGTCTACGGTACAAGTTAAATATCCCAGAAAGCGAAAAATGGATAAAGAAGTTGTGGTACGTACGTACAATGGAATATCACTCACCAATGAAATCTATGTCATCTGGCCCGTCGTGGCATAATGAGTGGATTCAGGTACGATGATTCTAAGTGAAATAAGTCACACAGAAAATGAAACATTATAAGATATCACTAATACACGGAATGTAACCTTGGCTACACATGAACTGAATTACAAAACAGAACAGGGTCTCAAATTTAGAAAACCAACTTATGTTTGCTTAAGGGGAAAGGTGAGTTGGGGTGCTGCATAAAACCAGAGATAGAAATTAGCACAGATACCATTCCAGACGTCAAATATGTAATAGTCAAGACCTACCCCTTGCTCAACGAAATGGGCTAAACACACTATATTCAACGCCTAGGAATACACCTGACTAGAAAGAATCTTCAAACCCATGGATTTATATGTCTCCATAAGAGAATCAAGCGTGTGTACAGCTGCATGAAGGCAGCAGAGAAAATCCGATAAATCCCATTATCAAAATGAATTACAAAAACAAAACACAATGACAGTGAAATAGAGAGCAATTCTTAAATAATTCATTCAGGGCTTGTGATGCAACCTGGATTTACCTCATCTACACCTAGAGCTGAGTGAGGCATAAGGTTGGACACTTCGGGCTGATAGCATTGGTGAGGTTCGATGAGCAAATGCAGACCATTTGAAGTCATACTGCATGGTACCCATTCCATGGGTCCCAACTCTCCAGGGTTAAGCGATTCTTCCTTCAGCTAACACATGCATGGGAAACACACAGTATGGTGCACCGTGTGACCGGGAAACGTTTTCAAATGCATCTCAGTTTTCGTCCCCTTTTACTCAGGTTCACAATTCCAGACCCTTTACTAAAACTCTCCCCACTTGGAGAGTCAGTGCCTTTAACCTGCTGTTTGGCACAGTTTGCAATTTCTGCACAAGATGAACAGGAATAGGGAGAACCAATGAGAGACTAGCTGTAGGTGTCTGCACGGGCAAATTTAACGCTCATTTCCAACCAGGAAGAGGAATTAACCAAAGGCTCAGCATGCCGTGCCGGAACCAGATTAGGGCCTGAAGCAATCCTGCGGGTTTGCCGCCAGCTCACAAGAAAGCGATTTGAAGAAAAGAGCTCAGGGGCACTGTAATTCACAAACCTGCAGAGTTATAAATGACAGCTATTGTCCAAAAATATATTGAAGGAAGGCTGCGAAGAGGACTTGAAAGCGGGGCAGAATTGCAGGAAAACGATTTCAGGGGGTAGACTGGAATTGAACTTAAAGCATAGGAAAAGAGGCAGAACGTCGACAATGATGCACTTGGCCAAAAAGGGCATATGCGTTTTTTCCTGAATATATTGAGGAAAAAACGCATACGCTCTTTTTGGCCAACCAAGCAAGCACGTTAAAGAAATCTGCACTACAATGAAATCTCACTGCCCCCTGGTCAAAAGGGCCATCTGAAAAAAGTGTAAAATCCAGAAATGCAGCACAGGCCATGGAGAACAGGGAGCCTTGTTATGCTGATGGGTGGGATGTAAATTGCCAAGAGCCACTCTGGAGAAGTGTATGGTGTTTCCTGAAACACCTAAAAAACAAAGCAACGGAGCCTACGGCTCTTCCACTTACGGTCCTATAGCTTAGGGAAATTAAAATCAAAATCACACAGCCACCCCAAAGTTTCAGACGGCTCTGTTTACAAGAACCTCGTCTACGGTACAAGTTAAATATCCCAGAAAGCGAAAAATGGATAAAGAAGTTGTGGTACGTACGTACAATGGAATATAACTCACCAATGAAATCTATGTCATCTGGCCCGTCGTGGCATAATGAGTGGATTCAGATACGATGATTCTAAGTGAAATAAGTCACACAGAAAATGAAACATCATAAGATATCACTAATACACGGAATATAATCTTGGTTACACATGAACTGAATTACAAAACAGAACAGGGTCTAAAATTTAACCAACTTATGTTTGCTTAACTGGAAAGGTGAGTTGGGGTGCTGCATAAAACCAGAGATAGAAATTAGCACAGATACCATTCCATACGTCAAATATGTAATAGTCAAGACCTACCCCTTGCTCAACGAAATGGGCTAAACCCCCTATATTCAACGCCTAGGAATACACCTGACTACAAAGAATTTTCAAACCCATGGATTTATATGTCTCCATAAGAGAATCAAGCGTGTATACAGCTGCATGAAGGCAACAGAGAAAATCCGATAAATCCCATTATCAAAATGAATTACAAAAACAAAACACAATGACAGTGAAATAGAGAGCAATTCTTAAATAATTCATTGACGGCTTGTGATGCAACCTGGATTTACCTCATCTACACCCAGAGCTGAGTGAGACATAAGGTTGGACACTTCGGGCTGATAGCATTGGTGAGGTTCGATGAGCCAATGCAGACCATTTGAAGTTATACTGCATGGTACCCATTCCATGGGTCCCAACTCTCCAGGGTTAAGCGATTCTTCCTTCATCTAAAACATGCATGGGAAACCCACAGTATGGTGCACCGTGTGACTGGGAAACGTTTTCAAATGCATCTCAGTTCTCGACACCTTTTACTCGGGTTCACAAATCCAGACCCTTTACTAAAACTCTCCCCACTTGGAGAGTCAGTGCCTTTAACCTGCTGTTTGGCACAGTTTGCAATTTCTGCACAAGATGAACAGGAATAGGGAGAACCAATGAGAGACTAGCTGTAGGTGTCTGCACGGGCAAATTTAACGCTCATTTCCAACCAGGAAGAGGAATTAACCAAAGGCTCAGCATGCCGTGCCGGAACCAGATTAGGGCCTGAAGCAATCCTGCGGGTTTGCCGCCAGCTCACAAGAAAGCGATTTGAAGAAAAGAGCTCAGGGGCACTGTAATTCACAAACCTGCAGAGTTATAAATGACAGCTATTGTCCAAAAATATATTGAAGGAAGGCTGCGAAGAGGACTTGAAAGCGGGGCAGAATTGCAGGAAAACGATTTCAGGGGGTAGACTGGAATTGCACTTAAAGCATAGGAAAAGAGGCAGAACGTCGACAATGATGCACTTGGCCAAAAAGGGCATATGCGTTTTTTCCTGAATATATTGAGGAAAAAACGCATACGCTCTTTTTGGCCA
Organism: Delphinapterus leucas; assembly: GCF_059928025.1. NCBI lineage: Eukaryota > Metazoa > Chordata > Mammalia > Artiodactyla > Monodontidae > Delphinapterus > Delphinapterus leucas. The sequence continues at coordinate 18,103,572 of NW_028322236.1, read as the reverse complement.
ACCAAGCAAGCACGTTAAAGAAATCTGCACTACAATGAAGTCTCACTGCCCCCTGGTCAAATGGGCCATCTGAAAAAAGTGTAAAATCCAGAAATGCAGCACAGGCCATGGAGAACAGGGAGCCTTGTTATGCTGATGGGTGGGATGTAAATTGCCAAGAGCCACTCTGGAGAAGTGTATGGTGTTTCCTGAAACACCTAAAAAACAAAGCAACGGAGCCTACGGCTCTTCCACTTACGGTCCTATAGCTTAGGGAAATTAAAATCAAAATCACACAGCCACCCCAAAGTTTCAGACGGCTCTGTTTACAAGAACCTCGTCTACGGTACAAGTTAAATATCCCAGAAAGCGAAAAATGGATAAAGAAGTTGTGGTACGTAGGTACAATGGAATATAACTCACCAATGAAATCTATGTCATCTGGCCCGTCGTGGCATAATGAGTGGATTCAGATACGATGATTCTAAGTGAAATAAGTCACACAGAAAATGAAACATCATAAGATATCACTAATACACGGAATATAATCTTGGTTACACATGAACTGAATTACAAAACAGAACAGGGTCTAAAATTTAGAAAACCAACTTATGTTTGCTTAACTGGAAAGGTGAGTTGGGGTGCTGCATAAAACCAGAGATAGAAATTAGCACAGATACCATTCCATACGTCAAATATGTAATAGTCAAGACCTACCCCTTGCTCAACGAAATGGGCTAAACCCCCTATATTCAACGCCTAGGAATACACCTGACTACAAAGAATCTTCAAACCCATGGATTTATATGTCTCCATAAGAGAATCAAGCGTGTGTACAGCTGCATGAAGGCAGCAGAGAAAATCCGTAAATCCCATTATCAAAATGAATTACAAAAACAAAACACAATAACAGTGAAATAGAGAGCAATCCTTAAATAATTCATTCAGGGCTTGTGATGCAACCTGGATTTACCTCATCTACACCCAGAGCTGAGTGAGACATAAGGTTGGACACTTCGGGGCTGATAGCATTGGTGAGATTTGATGAGCAAATGCCGACCATTTGAAGTCATACTGCATGGTACCCATTCCATGGGTCCCAACTCTCCAGGTTTAAGCGATTCTTCCTTCAGCTAAAACATGCATGGGAAACCCACAGTATGGTGCACCGTGTGACTGGGAAACGTTTTCAAATGCATCTCAGTTTTTGTCCCCTTTTACTCGGGTTCACAATTCCAGACCCTTTACTAACAGTCTCCCACTTGGAGAGTCAGTGCCTTTAACCTGCTGTTTGGCACAGTTTGCAATTTTTTCGCAAGATGAACAGGAATAGGGAGAACCAATGAGAGACTAGCTGTAGGTGTCTGCACGGGCAAATTTAACGCTCATTTCCTACCAGGACGAGGAATTAACCAAACGCTCAGCATGCTGTGCCGGAACCAGATTAGGGCCTGAACCAATCTTGCGGGTTTTCGGCCAGCTCGCAAGAAAGTGTTTTGAAGAAAGGAACTCAGGGGCACTGTAATTCACAAACCTGCAGAGTTATAAATGACAGCTATCGTCCAAAAATATATTGAAGGAAGGCTGCGAAGAGGACTTGAAAGCAGGGCAGAATTGCAGGAAAACGATTTCAGGGGGTAGACTGGAATTGCATTTAAAGCATAGGAAAAGAGGCAGAACGTCGACAATGATGCACTTGGCCAAAAAGGGCGTATGCGTTTTTTCCTGAATATATTCAGGAAAAAACGCATACGCCCTTTTTGGCCAACCAAGCAAGCATGTTAAAGAAATCTGCACTACAATGAAGTCTCACTGCCCCCCGGTCAAAAGGGCCATCTGATAAAAGTGTAAAATCCAGAAAGGCAGCACAGGCCATGGAGAACAGGGGGCCTTGTTATGCTGATGGGTGGGATGTAAATTGCCAAGAGCCACTCTGGAGAAGTGTATGGTGTTTCCTGAAACACCTAAAAAACAAAGCAAAGTAGCATACGGCACTTCCACTTATGGTCCTATACCTTAGGGAAATTAAAATCAATAACACACAGCCACCCCAAAGTTTCAGACGGCTCTGTTTACAAGAACCTCATCTACGGTACAAGGTAAATATCCCAGAAAGCGAAAAATGGATAAAGAAGTTGTGGTATGTACGTACAATGGAATATAACACAGCAATGAAATCTATGTCATCAGGCCCGTCGCGGCATAATGAGTGGATTCAGGTACGATGATTCTAAGTGAAATAAGTCACACAGAAAATGAAACATCATAAGATATCACTAATACACGGAATGTAAACTTGCCTACACATGAACTGAAGTACAAAACAGAACAGGGTCTCAAATTTAGAAAACCAACTTATGCTTGCTTAAGGGGAAAGGTGAGTTGGGGTGCTGCATAAAACCAGAGATAGAAATTAGCACAGATACCTTTCCATAAGCCAAATATGTAATAGTCAAGACCTACCCCTTGCTCAACGAAATGGACTAAACACCCCATATTCAACGCCTAGGAATACACCTGACTAGTAAGAATCTTCAAACCCATGGATTTATATGTCTCCGTAAGAGAATGAAGCGTGTGTACAGCGGCATGAATGCAGCAGAGAAAATCCGATAAATCCCATTATCAAAATGAATTACACAAACAAAACCCAAGGACAGTGAAATCGAGAGCAATTCTTAAATACTTCATTCAGGGCTTGTGATGCAACCTGGATTTACCACATCTACACCCAGAGCTGAGTGAGACATAAAGTTGGGCACTTCGGGCTCATAGCATTGGTGAGGTTCGATGAGCAAATGCAGACCCTTTGAAGTCATACAGCATGGTACCTTTTCCATGGGTCCCAACTCTCCAAGTTTAAGGGATTCTTCCTTCAGCTAAAACATGCATGGGAAACCCACAGTATGGTGCACCGTGTGACTGGCAAACGTTTTGAAATGCATCTCAGTTTTCGTCCCCTTTTACTCGGGTTCACCATTCCAGACCCTTTACGAACACTCTCCCCACTTGGAGAGTCAGTGCCTTTAACCTCCTGTTGGGCACAGTTTGCAATTCCTGCGCAAGATGAAAAGGAATAGGGAGAACCAATGACAGACTAGCTGTAGGTGTCTGCACGGGCAAATTTAACGCTCATTTCCCACCAGGAAGAGGAATTAACCAAAGGCTCAGCATGCCGTGCCGGAACCAGATTAGAGCCTGAAGCAATCCTGCGGGTTTGGGGCCAGCTCACAAGATAGCGAGTTGAAGAAAGGAGCTCAGGGGCACTGTAACTCACAAAACTGCAGAGTTTTAAATGACAGCTATCGTCCAAAAATATATTGAAGGAAGGCTGCGAAGACGACTTGTAAGCGGGGCAGATTTGCAGGAAAACTATTTCAGGGGGCAGACGGGAATTTCATTTAAAGCATAGGAAAAGAGGCAGAACGTCGACAATGATGCACTTGGCCAAAAAGGGCGTATGCGTTTTTTCCTGAATCAGGAAAAAACGCATACGCCCTTTTTGGCCAACCAAGCATGCATGTTAAAGAAATGTGCACTTCAATGAAGTCTCACTGCCCCCCGGTCAAAAGGGCCATCTGAAAAAAGTGTAAAATCCAGAAAGGCAGCACAGGCCATGGAGAACAGCGAGCTTTGTTATGCTGATGGGCGGGATGTAAATTGCCAACAGCCAGTCTGGAAAAGTGTATGGTGTTTCCTGGAACATCTAAAAAACAAAGCAACGGAGCCTACGGCACTTCTCCTTATGGTCCTATAGCTTAGGAAAATTAAAATCAAAAACACACAGCCACCCAAAAGTCTCGGGCGGCTCTGTTTACAAGAACCTCGTCTACGGTACAAGTTAAATATCCCAGAATGTGAAAAATGGATAAACAAGTTGTGGTACGTACGTACAATGGAATATCACACATCAATGAAATCTATGTCATCAGGCCCGTCGCGGCATAATGAGTGGATTCAGGTACGATGATTCTAAGTGAAATAAGTCACACAGAAAATGAAACATCATAAGATATCACTAATACACGGAATGTAAACTTGGCTACACATGAACTGAATTACAAAACAGAACAGGGTCTCAAATTTAGAAAACCAACTTATGCTTGCTTAAGGGGAAAGGTGAGTTTGGGTGCTGCATAAAACCAGAGATAGAAATTAGCACAGATACCTTTCCATAAGCCAAATATGTAATAGTCAAGACCTACCCCTTGCTCAACGAAATGGACTAAACACCCCATATTCAACGCCTAGGAATACACCTGACTAGTAAGAATCTTCAAACCCATGGATTTATATGTCTCCGTAAGAGAATGAAGCGTGTGTACAGCGGCATGAATGCAGCAGAGAAAATCCGATAAATCCCATTATCAAAATGAATTACACAAACAAAACCCAAGGACAGTGAAATAGAGAGCAATTCTTAAATAATTCATTCAGGGCTTGTGATGCAACCTGGATTTACCACCTCTACACCCAGAGCTGAGTGAGACATAAGGTTGGGCACTTCGGGCTGATAGCATTGGTGAGGTTCGATGAGCAAATGCAGACCCTTTGAAGTCATACAGCATGGTACCCTTTCCATGGGTCCCAACTCTCCAAGTTTAAGGGATTCTTCCTTCAGCTAAAACATGCATGGGAAACCCACAGTATGGTGCACCGTGTGACTGGCAAACGTTTTCAAATGCATCTCAGTTTTCGTCCCTTTATACTCGGGTTCACCATTCCAGACGCTTAACTAACACTCTCCCCACTTGGAGAGTCAGTGCCTTTAACCTCCTGTTTGGCACATTTTGCAATTTCTGCGCAAGATGAACAGGAATAGGGAGAACCAATGAGAGAGAAGCTGTAGGTGGCTGCATGTGCAAATGTAACGCTCATTTCCCACCAGGACGAGGAATTAAAAAAAAGCTCAGCATGCCCTGCCGGAACAAGACTAGGGCCTGAAGCAATCCTGTGGTTTTGCGACCAGCTCACAAGAAAACAAGTTGAAGAAAGGAGCTCAGGGGCACTGTAATTCACAAACATGCAGAGTTATAAATGACAGCTATCGTCCAAAAATATATTGAAGTAAGTCTGCGAAGAGGACTTGGAAGCTGGGCAGAAATTCAGGAAAACGATTTCAGGGGGTAGACTGGAATTGCACTTAAAGCATAGGAAAAGACGCAGAATGGCGACAATGATGCACTTGGCCAAAAATGGCGTATGCGTTTTTTCCTGAATATATTCAGGAAAAAACGGATACGCCCTTTTTGGGAAACCAAGCAAGCATGTAAGAAATCTGCACTACAATGAAGTCTCACTGCCCCCCGGTCAAAAGGGTCATCTGAAAAATGTGTAAAATCCAGAAAGGCAGGACAGGCCACGGAGAAGAGGGAGCATTGTTTTGCTGATGGGCGGGATGTGAATTGCCAACAGCCACTCTGGAGATGTGTATGCTGTTTCCTGAAACACGAAAGAAACAAAGCAACACAGCCTATGGCACTTCCACTTATGATCCTATAGCTCAGGGAAATTAAAATCAAAACCACACAGCCACCCCAAAGTTTGGAACGGCTCTGTTTACAGGAACCTCGTCTACGGTACAAGTTAAATATCCCAGAGAGCGAAAAATGGATAAAGAAGTTGTGGTACGTACGTACAATGGAATATCACAGAGCAATGAAATCTATGTCATCAGGCCCATAGGGGCATAATGAGTGGATTCAGGTACGATGATTCTACGTGAAATAGGTCACACAGAAATAGAAACAGCATAAGATATCACTAATACACGGAATGTAAACTTGGCTACACATGAACTGAATTACAAAACAGAACAGGGTCTCCAATTTAGAAAACCAACTTATGCTAGCTTTTTGGGAAAGGTGACTTGGGGTGCTGCATGAAAAGAGATTGAAATTCGCACAGATACCGTTCCATACGCCAAATATGTAATAGACAAGACCTACTCCTTATTCAACGAAATGGACTCAACACCCCATATTCAACGCCTAGGAATATACCTGCCTAGTAAGAATCTTAAAACCCATTGATTTATATGTCTCCATAAGAGAATCAAGCGTGTGTTCAGTGGCCTAAACGCAGCAGTGAAAATCCGATAAATCCCATTATCAAAATAAATTTCAAAAACAAAACACAATGACAGTGAAATAGAGAGCAATTCTTAAATAATTCACTCAGGGCTTCTGATGAAACCTGGATTTACCACATCTACACCCAGAGCTGGGGAGACATAAGGCCAGACACTTCGGCCTGATAGCATTGGTGAGGTTCGATGAGCAAATGCAGACCCTTTGAAGTCATACTGCATGGTACCCATTCCATGGGTCCCAACTCTCCAGGTTTAAGGGATTCTTCCTTCAGCTAAAACATGCATGGGAAACCCACAGTATTGTGCACCGTGTGACCGGGAAACGTTTTCAAATGCATCTCAGTTTTCGTCCCATTGTACTCGTGTTCACCATTCCAGACCCTTTACTAACACTCTCCCCACTTGGAGAGTCAGTGCCTTTAACCTCCTGTTTGGCACAGTTTGCAATTTCTGCGCAAGATGAACAGGAATACGGAGAACCAATGAGAGACTAGCTGTAGGTGTCTGCACGGGCGAATTTAATGCTCATTTCCCACCAGGACGAGGAATTAACCAAAGGCTCAGCATGCCGTGCCGGAACGAGATTAGGGCCTGAAGCAATCCTGCGGGTTTGCGGCCAGCTCACAAGATAGCAAGTTGAAGAAAGGATCTCAGGGGCACTGTAACTCACAAACCTGCAGAGTTATAAATGACAGCTATTGCCCAAAAATATATTGAAGGAAGGCTGCGAAGACGACTTGTAAACGGTGCAGAATTGCAGGAAAATGATTTCAGGGTGTAGACGGGAATTGCATTTAAAGCATAGGAAAAGAGGCAGAACGTCGACAATGATGCTCTTGGCCAAAAAGGGCGTATGCGTTTTTTCCTGAATATATTCAGGAAAAAACGCATACGCCCTTTTTGGCCAACCAAGCAAGCATGTGAAAGAAATCTACACTAAAATGAAGTCTCACAGCCCCCCGGTTAAAAGAGCCATCTGAAAAGAGTGTAAAATCCAGAAAGGCAGCACAGGCCATGGAGAACACGGAGCCTTGTTATGCTGATGGGCGGGATGTAAATTGCCAACAGCATCTCTGGACAAGTGTATGGTGTTTCCTGGAACACCTAAAAAACAAAGCAGTGGATCCTACGGCACTTCCACTTATGGTCCTATAGCTTAGGGAAATTAAAATCAAAAACACACAGCCACCCCAATGTTTGGGACGGCTCTGTTTACAAGAACCTCGTCTACGGTACAAGTTAAATATCCCAGAACGTGAAAAATGGATAAAGAAGTTGTGGTACGTACGTACAATGGAATATCACTCACCAATGAAATCTATGTCATCAGGCCCGTCGCGGCATAATGAGTGGATTCAGGTACGATTATTCTAACTGAAATAAGTCACACAGAAAATGAAACATCATAAGATATCACTAATAAACGGAATGTAAACTTGGCTACACATGAACTGAATTACAAAGCAGAGCAGGGTCTCAAATTTAAAAAAACAACTTATGCTTGCTTAAGGGGAAAGGTGAGTTGGGGCGCTGCATAAACTCGGAAATAGAAATTAGCACAGATACCTTTCCATAAGCCAAATATGTTATAGTCAGGACCTACCCCTTGCTTAACGAAATGGACAAAACACCCCGTATTCAACGCCTAGGAATACACCTGACTAGTAAGAATCTTCGAACTCATGGATTTATATGTCTCCATAAGAGAATGAAGCGTGTGTACAGCGGCATGAATGCAGCAGAGAAAATCCGATAAATCCCATTATCAAAATGAATTCCAAAATCAAAACACAAGGACAGTGAAATAGAGAGCATTTCTTAAATTATTCATTCAGGGCTTGTGATGCAACCTGGATTTACCACATCTACACCCAGAGCTGAGTGAGACATAAGTTTGGGCACTTCGGGCTGATAGCATTGGTGAGGTTCGATGAGCAAATGCAGACCCTTTGAAGTCATACTGCATGGTACCCATTCCATGGGTCCCAACTCTCCAGGTTTAAGGGATTCTACCTTCAGCTAAAACATGCATGGGAACCCCACAGTATGGTGCACCGTGTGAACGGGGAACGTTTTCAAATGCACCTCAGTTTTCGTCCCCTTTTACTCGTGTTCACCATTCCAGACCCTTTACTAACACTCTCCCCACTTGGAGAGTCAGTGCCTTTAACCTCCTGTTTGGCACAGTTTGCAATTTCTGCACAAGATGAACAGGAATAGGGAGAACCAATGAGAGACTAGCTGTAGGTGTTTGCACGTGCAAATTTAACGCTCATTTCCCACCAGGAAGAGGAATTAACCAAAGGCCCAGCATGCCGTGCCGGAACGAGATTAGGGTCTGAAGCAATCCTGCGGTTTTGCGGCCAGCTCACAAGATAGCGAGTTGAAGAAAGGAGCTCAGGGGGACTGTAACTCACAAAGATGGAGAGCTATAAATGACAGCTATCGTCCAAAAATATATTGTAGGAAGGCTGCGAAGAGGACTTGGAAGCGGTGCAGAATTGCAGGAAAACGTTTTCAGGTTCTGGACCGGAATTGCATTTGAAGCATAGGAAAAGAGGCAGAATGTCGACATTGATGCTCTAGGCCAAAAAGGGCATATGCGTTTTTTCCTGAATATAGTCAGGAAAAAACGCATATGCTCTTTTTGGCCAACCAAGCAAGCCTGTTAAAAAAATCTGCACTTCAATGAAGTCTCACTGCCTCCCAGTCAAAAGGGCCATCTGAAAAAAGTGTAAAATCCAGAAAGGCTGGACAGGCCATGGAGAACAGGGAGCCTTGTTATGCTGATGGGCGGGATGTAAACTGCCAACAGCCACTCTGGAGAAGTGTATGGTGTTTCCTCAAACACCTAAAAAACAAAGCAACGGAGCCTACAACACTTCCACTTATGGTCCTATAGCTTAGGAAAATTAAAATCAAAAACACACACCCACCCGAAAGTTTCGGACGGCTCTGTTTACAAGAACCTCGTCTACGGTACAATTTAAATATCCCAGAACGTGAAAAATGGATAAAGAAGTTGTGGTACGTACGTACAATGGAATATCACACAGCAATGAAATCTATGTCATCAGGCCCGTCGCGGCATAATGAGTGGATTCAGGTATGATGATTCTAAGTGAAATAAGTCACACGGAAAATGAAACATCATAAGATATCACTAATACACGGAATGTAAACTTGACTACACATGAACTGAATTACAAAACAGAAAAGGGTCTCCAATTTAGAACAGCAACTTATGCTTGCTTAAGGGGAAAGGTGAGTTGGGGTGCTGCATAAAACCAGAGATAGAAATTAGCACAGATACCTTTCCATAAGCCAAATATGTAATAGTCAAGACCTACCCCTTGCTCAACGAAATGGACTAAACACCCCATATTCAACGCCTAGGAATACACCTGACTAGTAAGAATCTTCAAACCCATGGATTTATACGTCTCCGTAAGAGAATGAAGCGTGTGTACAGCAGCATGAATCAGCAGAGAAAATCCGATAAATCCCATTATCAAAATGGATTACAAAAACAAAACACAAGAAGAGTGAAATAGAGAGCAATTCTTAAATAATTTATTCAGGGCTTGTGATGCAATCTGGATTTACCACATCTACACACAGAGCTGAGTGAGACATAAGGTTGGGCACTTCGGGCTGATAGCATTGGTGAGGTTCGATGAGCAAATGCACACCCTTTGAAGTCATACTGCATGGTACCCATTCCATGGGTCCCAACTCTCCAGTTTTAAGGGATTCTTCCTTCAGGTAAAACATGCATGGGAAACCCACAGTATGGTGCACCGTGTGACCGGCAAACGTTTTCAAATGCATCTCAGTTTTAGTCCCCTTTTACTCGGGTTCACCATTCCAGACTCTTTACTAACACTCTCCCCATTTGGAGAGTCAGTGCCTTTAACCTCCTGTTTGGCACAGTTTGCAATTTCTGCGCAAGATGAACAGGAATAGGGAGAACCATGAGAGACTAGCTGTAGGTGTCTGCACGGGCAAATGGTACGCTCATTTCCCACCAGGAAGAGGAAATAACCAAAGGCCCAGCATGCCCTGCCGGAACCAGTTTAGGGCCTGAAGCAATCCTGTGGTTTTGCGGGCAACTCACAAGAAAGCGAGTTGAAGAAAGGAGCTCAGGGGCACTGTAACTCACAAACCTGCAGAGTTATAAATGACAGCTATCGTCCAAAAATATATTGAAGGAAGGCTGCGAAGACGACTTGTAAGCGGGACAGAATTGCAGGAAAACGATTTCAGGGGGTAGATGGGAATTGCATTTAAAGCATAGGAAAAGAGGCAGAACGTCGACAATGATGCTCTTGGCCAAAAAGGGCGTATGCGTTTTTTCCTGAATATATTCAGGAAAAAACGCATACGCCCTTTTTGGCCAACCAAGCAAGCATGTTAAAGAAATCTGCACTACAATGAAGTCTCACTGCCCCCCGGTCAAAAGGGCCATCTGAAAAAAGTGTAAAATCCAGAAAGGCAGCACAGGCCATGGAGAACAGGGAGCCTTGTTATGCTGATGGGCGGGATGTAAATTGCCAACAGCCACTCTGGAGAAGTGTATGGTGTTTCCCGGAACACCGAAAAAACAAAGCTACGGAGCCTACGGCACTTCCACTTATGGTCCTATAGCTTAGGGAAATTAAAATCAAAAACACACAGCCACCCCAAAGTTTCAGACGGCTCTGTTTACAAGAACCTCTTGTACGGTACAAGTTAAATATCCCAGAGGGCGAAAAATGGATAAAGAAGTTGTGGTTCTTACGTACAATGGAATATCACTCAGCAATGAAATCTATGTCATCAGGCCTGTAGCGGCATAATGAGTGGATTCAGGTACGATGATTCTACGTGCAATAGGTCACACAGAAAAAGAAACATCATAAGATATCACTAATACACGGAATGTAAACTTGGCTACACATGAAATGAATTACAAAACAGAACAGTGTCTCAAATTTAGAAAACCATCTTATGCTTGCTTTTTGGGAAAGGTGAGTTCGGGTGCTGCATAAAAACAGAGATTGAAATTCGCACTGATACCGTTCCATAAGCCAAATATGTAATAGACAAGACCTACTGCTTGCTCAACAAAATGGGCTCAACACCCCATATTCAACGCCTAGGAATATACCTGCCTAGCAAGAATCTTAAAACCCATGGATTTATATGTGTCCGTAAGAGAATCCAGCGTGTGTTCAGTGGCCTAAAGGCAACAGTGAAAATCCGATAAATCACATTATCAAAATAAATTTCAAAAACAAAACACAATGACAGTGAAATAGAGAGCAATTCTTAAATAATTCACTCAGGGCTTCTGATGCAACCTGGATTTACCACATGTACACCCAGTGCTGGGGAGACATAAGGCCGGACACTTCGCCCTGATAGCATTGTTGAGGTTCCTTGAGCAATTGCAGACCCTTTGAAGTCATACTGCATGGTACCCATTCCAAGGGTCCCAACTCTCCAGGTTTAAGGGATTCTTCCTTCCGCTACATCATGTATGGGAAACCCAGAGTATGGTCCACCATGTGATTGGGAAACGTTTTCAAATGCATCTCAGTTTTCGTCCCTTTATACTTGGGTTCACCATTCCAGACGCTTAACTAACACTCTCCCCACTTGGAGAGTCAGTGCCTTTAACCTGCTGTTTGTCACAGTTTGTAATTTCTGCGCAAGATGAACAGGAATAGGGAGAACCAATGAGACTAGCTGTAGGTGTCTGAACGGGCAATTTAATGCTCATTTCTCACCAGGAAGTGGAATTAACCAAAGGCTCAGAATGCCGTGCCGGAACCAGATTAGGGCCTGAAGCAATACTGCGGGTGTGCAGGCAGCTCACAAGATAGCGAGTTGAACAAAGGAGCTCAGGGACACTGTAATTCACAAACCTGCAGAGTTATGAATGACAGCTATCGTCCAAAAATATACTGAAGGAAGGCTGCGAAGAGGACTTGAAAGCGGGGCAGAATTCCAGGAAAACGATTTCAGGAGGTAGACGGGAAGTGCACTGAAAGCATAGGAGAAGAGGCAGAACCTCGACAATGATGCACTTGTTCAAAAAGTGCATATGCGTTTTTTCCAAGGCCCTCCTTAAAGAGGGTAGGGGGCTCCCAGCATGCTTCAGTGGCCAACAGAGGGCCCACATCGCCAAGTTGACGTGAGCCAGCCAGGCAGGAGTGACCTCACATCAGAGGGCCCACCTCACAGAAGGGTAAGGGACCCAGCCATTATCAGACTCTCACCAGAGGGCCCACATCAGCAAGGGGCTGGGAACCAGGCAGGAGTGTCTTCACACCCGTGGGGCCACATCATCGCAAGTTGAGGTACCCAGCACATGTGGCCTCAAACCAGAGGACCCACATCTCCATGGGTCTCGGAGCGAGGCAGGCAGGATGAACCTCAAAACACGTGGCCCATTGTATAAAAAAGGTGAGGAATCCAGCAGTTGGAACATCCCAGCAGGCGGCCCAGAGCACCGAGGCTATGGGATCCAGGCAATGATGAACTCACAACAGAGGGCCCTCATCATGAAACTGTGAGCAACCTAGCCATTGTGACCTCAGAGCACAAGGCCCACATCCCCATGGGGAAGCGAACCAAGCAGGAGTGTCATCGCACCAGTGGGCACACATCAGAAAATGTGGGGAGCCCAGCAGTTAGGGCCTGACGCCAGAGGGCCCTCATCACCGAGGAGAGGAGGCTCCCAGCAGGCTCCAACTGCTACAAGATGGCCAACGTCGCCAATGCGGGGTGTGCCAGCCAGGCAGGAGTGACCTCAGAGCAGAGGGCCAACCTCAAAAAAGTGTGAGGAACCCAAAGAGGATTAGACTCTCACCAGAGGGCCCACATCACCAAGAGGATCAGAACCAGGCAGGACTGTCTTCACACCAGTGTGACCACATCATAGAAAGGTGAGGAACCCAGCACATGTGGCCTAAACCAGAAGACCCACATCTCCAAGGGGCTCGGAGTGAGGCATGCAGGAGTAGCCTCACAACACAGGGCCCATAGAATAAAAAAGCTGAGGAATCCTGCAGTGGGAACCTCCCAGCAGGCGGCCCAGAGCACCGAGTCTACGCGATCCAGGCTGCAGTGAACTCACAGCAGAGGGCCCATATCATGAAACTGTGAGCAACCCAGACATTGGGACCTCACAGCAGAAGGCCCACATCCCCATGGTTTGGGAACATGGCAAGAGTGTCCTCGCACCACTTAGCAGGTATCAGAAAAAGTGGGTACCCAGCAGTTACGGCCTGACGCTAGAGAGCCCTCATCACCGAGGGGAGGTGGCTCCCAGCAGGCTCCAACTGCCACAAGAGGGCCGATGTCGCCAAGGCGGGTTGTGCCAGCCAGTCAGTAGTGACCTCACAGCAGAGGGCCCACCTCACAGAAGGGTGAGGAACCCAGCCAGGATCAGACTCTCACCAGAGGGCCCACATCACCAAGGGGATAGAAACCAGGCAGGAGTGTCCTCACACCAGCGGGGCCACATCATCGAAAGGTGAGGGACCCAGCACACGTGGCCTCAAACCAGAGGACACACATCACCAAGGGGCTGGGAGTGAGTCAGGCAGGAGGAGTCTCCAAACAGAGGGCCCATAGAAGAAAAAAGGTGAGGAATCCCGCAGTTGGAACCTCCCCGCAGGCGGCCAGGAGCAGCGAGGCTATGGGATCCAGGCCGGAGTGAACTCACACCAGAGGGCCCTCATCATGAAACTGAGCCACCCACCGTTGGGACCTCAGAGCAGAAGGCCCATATTCCCATGGGGTTGGAAACCTGGCAGGAGTGTACTCACACCACAGGGCGCACATCAGAAAATTTTGGGAGCCCAGGAGTTAGAGCCTGACGCCAGAGGGCCCTCATTACCGAGGGGAGGAGACTCCCAGCAGGCACCAACTCCCAACTGAGGGCCCACGTCGCCAAGGTGACGTGTGCCAGTCAGGCAGGAGTGACCTCACAGCAGAGGGCCTACCTCACAGAAGGGTGAGGAAACCAGCCAGGATAAGACTCTCACCAGAGAGCCCACATCACCAAGGGGACCGGAACAAGGCAGGAGTGTCCTCACACCAGTGTGGCCACATTATAGAAAGGTGACGAACCCAGCACATGTGGCCTAAACCAGAGGACCCACATTTCCAAGGTGCTCCGAGTGAGGCAGGCAGGAGTAGCCTAACAACACAGGGCCCACAGAATAAAAAATGTGAGGAATCCAGCAGTTGGAACCCCCCAGCAGGTGGCCCAGAGTACGGAGTCTATGGGATCCAGGCCACAGTGAACTCACAGCAGAGGGCTCACATCATGACACTATGAGCAACCCAGCTGGTGGGACCTCAGAGCAGAAGGCCCACATCCCCATGGGGATGGGAACGTGGCAGGAGTGTACTCGCACGACAGGGCACATATCAGAAAATTTTGGGAGCCCATGAGTTAGGGCCTGACGCCAGAGGGCCCTCATTACCGAGGGGAGGAGACTCCCAGCAGGCACCAACTCACAACTGAGGACCCACATCGCCAAGGTGATGTGTGCCAGCCAGGCAGGAGTGACCTCACAGCAGAGGGCCCACCTCCCAGAAGGGTGAGGAATCCAGCCAGGATCAGACTCTCACCAGAGGGCCCCCATCACCAAGGGGATGGGAACCAGGCAGGAGTGTCCTCACACCAGTGGGGCCACATCAATAAAGGTGAGGAAACCGGCACATGTGGCCTCAAACCAGAGGACCTACATCACAAAGGGGCTGGGAGTGAGTCAGGAAGGAGGAGCATGAAAACACAGGACCCAAAGAATAAAAATGGAAAGGAATCCAGCAGTAGGAACCTCCCAGCAGGCGGCTCAGAGCACAGAGTCTATGGGATCTAGGCCTGAGTGAACTAACACCAGAGAGCCAACATCCTGAAACTGTGAACAACACAGGTGTTGGGACCATAGAGCAGAAGGCACATGGGGATGGGAACCTGGCAGGAGTGCCCTCACACCACTTAGCACGTATCAGAAAATGTGGGTAACCAGCAGTTAGGGCCTGATGCCAGAGGGTCTCATCACTGAGGGGAGGAGGCTCCCAGCGGGCTCCAACTGCCACCAGAGGGCCGACGTCGCCAAGGCGGGGTGTGTCAGCCAGGCAGGAGTGACCTCAGAGAAGAGGGCCCACCTCACAGAAGTGTGAGGAGCCAAACCAGGATCAGACTCTCACTGGAGGGCTCACATCACCAAGGGGATGGGAACCAGGCAGGAGTGTCCGCACACCAGTGGGGCCACATCTGCGAAAGGTGAGGAACCCAGCACATGTGGCCTCAAACCAGAGGACACACATCACCAAGGGGCTGGGAGTGAGGCAGGTGTCTGGAGGGGCACATTTAACTCTAATTTCCCACCAGGAAGAGGAATTAACCAAAGGCTCAGAGTGCCGTGCGGGACCCTGATTACGGCCTGAAGCAAACCTGCGGTTCTGTGGCCAGCTTTCAAGGAAACGAGTTAAGAAAGGAAATCACAGGCACTGTAATTCACAAACCTGCAGAGTTATAAATGACAGCTATTGGCAAAAATATATTGAAGTAAGTCTGCACAGAGGACTTGAAAACGAGGCAGAATTGCAGGAATCATATTTCAGGAGGTAGATTGGAATTGCATTTAAAGCATGTGAAAAGCGGCAGATCTTTGACAGTGATGCACTTGGACAAAAAGTGCGTATACATTTTTTCCTGAATATATTCAGGAAAAAACGCATATGCCCTTTGTGGCCAACCAAGAATTCGAGCAATGGAAATCCGCACTACAATGAACTCTCATTTCCCATTCGTCAAAAGAGTCATCTGAAAAAAGTGTAAAACCCAGAAACACAGGACAGGCCATGGAGAACAGGGAGCCTTGTTATGCTGATGGACGGGTTGTAAATTGCCAACAGACACTCTGGTGATGTTTATGGTGTATGCTGAAACATCTAAAAAACAAAGCTACAGAGCCTAGGGCACTTCCACTTTTGGCCCTATAGCTTAGGAAAATTAAAATCAACAAGACACAGCCAACACAATATCCAGGGCTGCTGTGTTTACAAGAACCTTGAGTCCAGTACAAATTAAATATCCCAGAAAGAAAAAAATGGATAAAGGAGTTGTCCTACTTACGTACAACGGAATATCACTCAGCAATGAAATCAATGTCATCAGGCCTGTAGCAGCAAATTGAGTGGATTTAAGTATGATGATTCTAAGAGAAATATGTCACACAGAGAAACATAATTATCATAAGATATCACAAATAGAGGGAGTGTAAACTTGGCTACACATAAACTGAATTACAAAACCGAGCAGAGTCTCACATTTAGATAAAAACTTATGCTTGCTTAACGGGAAAGTTGAGTTGGGGTGCTGTATAAAACCAGAGATTGAAATGAGCACACATACCGTTCCATAAGCCAAATATGTAATAGACAAGACCTACTCTTTGCTCAACGAAAGAGACTAATCCATGGTGTATCACCTCACACCTGTTAGAATGGGCATCATCAGAAAATCTACAAACAACAAATGCTGGAAAGGGTGCGGAGATAAGGAAACCTCTTCCACTATTGTTGGGAATGTAAATTGATGCAGTCACTGTGGAGAACATTATGGAGTTTCTTATAAAACTAAGAATAGAATTACCATATAATACAGCAATCCCACTACTGGGCATATACCCAGACAAAACCATAAAACGAAAAGAGACATTCACCGCAATGTTCATTGCATCACTATTTACAATATCCAGGTAATGGAAGCAACCTAAATGCCCACAGACAGACGAATGCATAAAGATGAGGTACATATATAAAATGGAATATTACTAAGCCATAAAAAGGAATGAAATTGGGTCATTTGTAGAGACGTTGATGGATCTAGAGACTGTCATACAGAGTGAAGTAAGTCAGAAAGAGAAAAACAAATCCTGTATATAAATGCATATATGTGGAACCTAGAAAAGTTGTACAGATGAAGGGTTTTGCAAGGCAGAAATAGAGCAACAGATCTAGACAACAAACGTATGGACACCAAGGGGGGAAAGCTGTTAGGGGGGTGGTGGTGGGAGGAGTTGAGAGATTGGGATTGGCATGTATACATTTCTATGTATAAAATAGGTAACCAAAAAGAACCTGCTGTATAAAAAAATAAAATAAAATTCAAAATTACAAAAAGTAAAACAGAAAAAATATTCTTCCCTTCACATACATGTATTTATATGAATAAATTATTTCCATGCTTATATCTGTAAATACAAAAAAGAGGAATAAAATCTACCTTGAACCAAAAACGAAAAAAAGAAAAAAAAACAGAACCCACCAGTTACACAGAGGAAAACCGTATCAGGGCCCTTGCTCCAGTTGTAAACAATTCTGAAGTTGGTCAGTGGTGGGGAATCATCTCCCATTCAGCCAGCATGCCCCACGCAACAAGCGTCCTCATTGCAAAGCTGGGGGCCCGTGCCGAGGCATCTGTGAGTAAACGTGGGCCGAGCCCCAGGCCAGCTGCTGCAGAAATGTTCCCACCCTTCCCAGGTAAAACACCTGAATATGTACAAGGACTTGAAAGCCTAGAGGAAGGGCCATGGAGCCACATGAGCGACAGCATGCCAGCCGACTTGGTGCCTGCAGGCCAGACAGGATGGTCCTGGCCCTGGGTGCTCTTCTGGAAGCTTTCCATTTCCCTGCCTGAGATACCCCTCCTGTCCCGGCCCCCACTGCTTTCTTCCTTACTCACCTCTGCCCAGGGAGAAATTCCAGCGGCAGGTATGGGTGGCACATCCTCTTCTTTAGCAGGTGGCATCTTGGCAACTGCTGCAGAAAGTCCAGCAGAGCCCCACTCACACTGGGCAACCCACAAAGCCGTGGCCTCTCACTCCCTCCCACCAGTCCAGCCCCGAGACTGCTGACAGGGCAGAAAATGGCGTCAGGCACAGCTGCAGGTGCTCTTGCTGCCTGGAGCGGTGTTTATATTGATCTCAACCCAGGCACACCTGGGGAGGGATGGCCGGCATGGTCAGGCTTCCCAGGCCAGCCAATAATCACCCCTCAGGGGCTCACAGTTGCAGAAACTGGAACTTGCTGAATCGGCCAGGTCCAAGGAACAGGTGTGGGCTCCTGAGAGTCAGGATAGACAAGGGGCTGCAGCTCTGGCTTGTTTTCTAATTATATTATCTGGCCCATGAGTGGGAGACAACTTCAAGAAAACCCTCTCCTAATGAGAAGTACCCAGGAGTCAGGGAGAGCAGGGGTGGGTGGTGGGTGGAGACAGAGGCCTGGTGCCCCGGGTGCAGTGGAAGTCTCTGGAAGACCAGGTGGAGGGAGGCCACACAGAGTGATGCCCAGGGTCACAGACCTGTCGGAGCTGCTGTTTGTTAGTTCAAGTCCTGCTCTGAGGTGCTCTGTGTCAGATCTGAGTGACAGGTGAGCTGGGAGTGCTCTGCAATGAGGGCGATGTGCATGGCTCCTGTGTGCCCAGCCCTGCCACGGTACCTGAAAGGGTAGCTCTGTATCCTGGGAGGGGCCTGACCACGAGATCCCCATGGGCTGCAGGGGAACCTGCCCAGGGAGCCCCATATCCTGGGAGGGGCCTGAACACGAGAGCCCCGTGGGCTGGGGTGGGGGTGGGGTACCTGCCCAGGTGAGCTCCATATCCTGGGATTGGCCTGACCTCGAGAGACCCATGGGCTGCTGGAGTACTGGTAAAAGATGTCAGGACAGTCAGTGAAGCCACCGAGGATATACCTCCAGTAGTTCCTAAACCCTACACCCTGCTGGTCATTCTACTAACCACCAGGACATGGTATTCTGTATTAGTCTTCAATGAAGCCTTCTTTTGTATTCTATTAGTCCCAGAGTCACAAGAAATTTTGGCTTGTGAGTGGCAGGACTCAACATACAACTAAAACAATACTTCCGGGCCGTGTTGCCCCAAGGGTTCAAAAATTCCCACACCATCTTTGGGGAAAGCTCAGCTAAAGACCTAAAAGTTCTACCTCTGGAAAAGGAAACACTCCTTCAATATGCAGACGACATTCTGATCGCCAGCCCTACTAAGGAGACCTCTGAACTACCAAGCCAATAAAGGATACAAGTTGTCCAAGAAAAAGCTCAAATATCACAGACTATGGTGACCTGCGTGGGCTGCATTCTCACAGAAGGTCGGAGAAGCCCATCCCAGGAAAGGGAAGAAACAATTTACAGCCTTACCCATTTCTAAAACTAGAAGACAGCTTAGGGGTTCCTGGGGAGGCCAGGGTTTGCTGCTTCTGGATCCCTAACTACAGTCTACTAGCTGGGCCTCTATATGAAACACTGAAAGAAAAAGATGATGATCCTTTTGAATAGAATCCAGAAGTGGCCTTTCAAGAATGGAAAGAGCAGTCAATTCAGACCCTTGCCCTGGAACTCCCTAATTTAGCTAAACCCTTTGACCTTTACATTCCTAGTGAAATTTGAATGGCCATTGGAGTATTAGTGCAAAACCTGGGACCACTTGAAATGGAACAATGCAAGAATGCCATCCAGGTAGGATAAACTACGGTCACCAAGGGGCTTGGCCCACCGCCACATCTGGCCAAGATACTGGCAGTATCTGAAAACCTGGAAATCAGCAGCCCAAAAGGCCACCTCCCTCCTAAGGGAAAAGGACCCCACGTGGTGATCCTAACCCCCAACCATGCCCTGAAGTTGCAGGGTTTGCTCCGTGGGCACACTGACCTTGAGTGAGGAGGTCCTCCAACTCCAACCTCCAGAGAGATAACTGGGGCAAAGTGGCACCATGACGACTCGTGTGACCATCACTTGACCTGGTGTTTCTCTCATAAAACAACAAGAGTGTGTCCCAAAAGAGTAGACTACTGCTTGCAGGACTTACTGCACCCAGAGGGGAGGTAATAATCTTGGCAGGGGAACCGTATATCACGCTGTCACCATAGAAAAGCCTACAGACACTGTGATGATGGTGGCCAATAAGACCGGCTGGACTCCTGTTTACTTCAAAAGGCTGTTGACTCAGTGGCCATCATGGTCCTTCATCACCACTGACCCTGGACTGTCTGGGAGTTGAGCAGTCAGGGTGCTGACACCTGGTGCTGTTTTTACGTTAATTCAGGGGCCTAACTGAAGAAAGCACAGACTACTGGTCAGAGCATCTAGGCTGGCAGAAACGGTCAGCCTAAGGTGGCTGAACAAATGTGCGGCGGGGTGAAACTGGACCTCACAGCGTCACTGCACATCTCCTTCCTGGACCCTTAAAGGTCATTAGAATCTATAACACTACCAATACTTGTGCTCAGGCGGACGAGCACGGAGGCAGGAGGCCTGCGGACAATCAACGTCACCTGGAGGCTGCTGGGGAGAAGTTCAGACCCTCTCCCACGGGTATGAGGGCTCCTAACTCAGCACTCAGCAGTTACAGATGAAGGGTCTGCACCCTCAGCACTCTAAGAATGAGGAAGGGGACAAAATGCAGAAGAGGGGTTTGTCCCAGGCAAAGCCCCTTAAAAATCCCTGGGAGATAAAAATAGAATCTGGGCAATAAAATAAAGTCTAACCTTTTTTATCCTTTGTGCTTTGTCTAATTTCACGTGCTCCTAGGGTCCCGCATACAGAGGTTCAACAGCCGGCACTTCAGACCAGATTTCCTAGTGCAGAATGGCTGGGTCGACACTTCAGCTCCTGGAGCACAGTGCAGACTCCGCGATATAGAGCCTGAGCTGCAGCCAACCGGGCCCTCGAGAGCTCCGCCCCCTCCCTCCCACTGACTCTGACAGGATCTCTACACAGCAGCCCAGCCCACAGCCCACGGGGTAGCACATGCTCTCACCTCTGCATTCTCTGATCAAAATATAAAGTTTCCTTTGCTTCTGAACCAAACTCAGTCTCGATCTGTTGGCTCCAATGACACTGGGCAGGGGGACACTTGTTGGGGTCCACTCTGGAGGATCAGTAACAGAAATTGAGAACATTGTAACTTCAATGAACAGATGTGTGAGCCAAACTGTAATTAACATAGAACAGTGTATAAGGCTCGGGTAAAATAAGTTGTTTCTAACACTTCCATTTGATATTTCCATCACTTTATTATAAGCAAGTTCAGTGAAAGGTTTGTCTTATTTGTCAGGTCAATACTAGAGAAACGAAGTGATTTCTTTCCAAGGATGTACATCTAATAATCTTGGTTAAAGCTTCAATCTTGTTTTAAATGCTTTTCCATTGAAAATGATACCTCTCTTTCAGCTCCCCCATTTCTGAGAAGTATAAAATCTTATAATTTATTATTACCAAAGGGGAAAGGTGGGAGGAGGGATAAATTAACAGTTTGGGATTAACACATACACACTGCTATGTATAAAATCGATCATCAACAAGGAACTACTGTACAGCACAGGGAACTACACTCAATATTTTGCAATAACCTATAAGGGGAAATAATCTGAAAAAAGAATAGATATTTTTATTGACATCATCTATTAATGACAGTTAAAATGGAACCTAACGGAAGCCAGTGGTGAGTGCTTCTGACCCTGAAGACTTCAATCATCTAAAGTTTGGACTCTGCCTACTTCCCAAGGCCCTTAATGAACATATGTGTAGCCGTAGCTTAAAAAATTCCCCAGTTTGGGTTGTGGAGAGACACTGATTTTGAAAAAGCCCTGGTGTTCTCCTCACATGAATGGGACACTTCCTACAGCTAAAATATGCCTGTCACACCCAGAAGATGGTATACCGTCTGATCGGGAAGAGTTTGGAAAAGGCATCTCATCTCCTCATCTCCTGGTGCTCGGGTTCACCCCTCCAGCGTCTTTACGAACAGTCTCCCCACTTGGAGATGTCAGCACTGTCAACATCCTGTTGCATACAGTTTGGAATTTGTCCAGAGGATGAAGCAGAAGGAGGAGGAACAATGAGAGACAAGTCCTAGGTGTTCGGACAGGCACATGTCACTCTAATTTCCAATCAGGAAGACGAATTGACTAAAAGCTAGGGTTGCCCATGGAAACAGAATAGGGCTTGAGGAAATCCCGCTGCTTTGTGGCCAGTTCCCATAAACACAAGTTGAAAAATGGAACTCAGGGCCGCTAAAATTCACGAAACTGCAGAGTTGAAAATATCTCTCACTGAAAAATGTCTTGAGGAAAGTCAGAGAAAAGGACTTGTACGCAACGGAGAATGGCAGGAAAGGGATTGGAAGAGGTAGAAAGGACTCGCCATTAAGCACAAGAAAAGGGGCTGAACATTGCCAACATTGCAGTTGGCCAAAAAGGGTGTATGCGTCTTTTTCTGTATATATTCAAGAAAAGGGCATACACTTTTTTAGCCAACCAAACAGGTGGGCACTGGAAATCAGTACTACAAAACATATCACTTCGCATCAGTCAGAAGAGCCTTCCTCATAAAGTGTAAACACCAGAAATGCAGGACAGGGCAAGGAGAAAAGGGAGCCCTGTGAGGCTTATAGTGGAAATGTATATTGCCAATGGTCACTCTTGAGAAGTGTATTGTGTTTACTAAAGCATCTAAAAAATGAGCTACAGAGCACAGGGCACTTGCACTCATGGACGTATATCTTGGGAAAGACAAAAATGGAGAGGACACAGGCACCCCAATGTTTACCGCCTCTCTGTTTAAAAGATCCTCGACTAGGATATAATTTATATGTCTCTGGAGGGAAAAAATGGATAGAGGTGTGGCACTTATGTAGAGTGGAATATTACTCAGCCTGAAAATCAGTGAAATATGGCCAGTTGTAACAACCCCAGAGTAGTTACGTATGATCATTCAAAGTCACATAATTCAAAAAGAAAAAGACATACGATATTACTAATACATGGAATGTAAACGTGGCTACAAAGTACCTGAATTACAAAACGGAATGGGGTCTCAAATTTAGAAGACCAACTTATGTTTGCTTAAGGAAAAAGGAGAGTTGGGGAGCTGCATAAAACCAGAGATTGAAATTAGCACAGATACCGTTCGATAAGCCAAATATGTAATAGAAAAAACCTACTCCCTGGTCAACGAAATGGACTCAACACGCCATATTCAACACCTACGAATACACCTGACTAGTAAGAATCTTCAAACTCATGGATTTATATGTCTCCGTAAGAGAATCAAGCGTGAGTACAGCGGCATGAACACAGCAGTGAAAATGCGATAAATCCCATTATCAAAATAAATTACAAAAACAAAACACAATGAGAGTGAAATAGAGAGCAATTCTTAAATAATTCATTCAGGGCTTGTGATGCAACCTGGATTTACCACATCTACACCCAGAGCTGAGTGAGACATAAGGTTGGGCACTTCGGGCTGATAGCATTGTTGAGGTTCGATGAGCAAATGCAGACCCTTTGAAGTCATACTGCATGGTACCCATTCCATGGGTCCCAACTCTCCAGGATTAAGGGATTCTTTCTTCAGCTAAAACATGCATGGGAAACCCACAGTATGGTGCACCATGTGACCAGGAAAGGTTTTCAAATGCATCTCAGTTTTCGTCCCCTTTTACTCGGGTTCACCATTACAGACACTATACGAACACTCTCCCCACTTGGAGAGTCAGTGCCTTTAAACTCCTGTTGAGCACAGTTTGCAATTTCTGCGCAAGATGAACAGGAAGAGGGAGATCCAGTGAGAGACTAGCTGTAGGTGTCTGCACAGGCAAACTTAACGCTCATTTCACACCAGGAAAAGGAATTAATCAAAGGCTCAGCATGCCGTGCCGGAACCACATTAGGGCCTGAAGCAATCCTGCGGGTTTGCGGCCAGCTCACAAGATAGCGAGTTGAAGAAATGAGCTCAGGGGCACTGTAACTCACAAACCTGCAGAGTTATAAATGACAGCTATCGTCCAAAAATATATTGAAGGAAGTCTGCAAAGACGACTTGTAAGAAGGACAGATTTGCAGGAAAACGATTTCAGGGGGTAGACGGGAATTGCATTTAAAGCATAGGAAAAGAGGCAGAACGTCGACAATGATGCTCTTGGGAAAAAAGGGCGTATGCGTTTTTTCTTGACTATATTCAGGAAAAAACGTATACGCCCTTTTTGGACAACCAAGCAAGCATGTTCAAGTAATCTGCACTACAATGAAGTCTCACAGCTCCCCAGTCATAACGGCCATCTGAAAATAGTGGAAAATCCAGAAAGGCAGCACAGGCCATGGAGATCAGGGAGCCTTGTTATGCTGATGGGCGGGATGTATATTGCCAACAGCCACTCTGGAGAAGTGTATGGTGTTTCCGGGAACACCGAAAAAACAAAGCTACGGAGCCTACGGCACTTCCACTTTTGGTCCTATAGCTTAGGGAAATTAAAATCAAAAACACACAGCCACCGCAAAGTGTCGGACGGCTCTGTTTACAAGAACCTCGTCTACTGTACAAGTTTAATATCGCAGAATGTGAAAAATGGATAAAGAATTTCTTGTACGTACGTACAATGGAATATCACTCAGCAATGAAATCTATGTCATCAGGCCCGTCGCGGCATAATGAGTGGATTCAAGTACGATGATTCTAAGTGAAATAAGTCACACAGAAAATGAAACATCATAGGATATCACTAATACACGGAACGTAAGCTTGGCTACACATGAACTGAATTACAAAACAGAACAGGGTCTCAAATTTAGAAAACCAACTTATGCTTGCTTAAGGGGAAAGGTGAGTTGGGGTGCTGCATAAAACCAGAGATAGAAATTAGCACAGATACCTTTCCATAAGCCAAATATGTAATAGTCAAGACCTACCCCTTGCTCAACGAAATGGACTAAACACCCCATATTCAACGCCTAGGAATACACCTGACTAGTAAGAATCTTCAAACCCATGGATTTATATGTCTCCGTAAGAGAATGAAGCGTGTGTACAGCGGCATGAATGCAGCAGAGAAAATCCGATAATTCCCATTACCAAAATGAATTACACAAACAAACCCCAAGGACAGTGAAATAGAGAGCAATTTTTAAATAATTCATTCAGGGCTTGTGATGCAACCTGGATTTACCACATCTACACCCAGAGCTGAGTGAGACATAAGGTTGGGCACTTCGGGCTGATAGCATTTGTGAGGTTCGATGAGCAAATGCAGACGCTTTGAAGTCATACTGCATGGTACCCATTCTATGGGTCCTAAATCTCCAGGTTTAAGGGATTCTTCTTTCAGCTAAAACATGCCTGGGAAACCCACAGTATGTTGCACCGTGTGACAGACAAACGGTTTCAAATGCATCTCAGTTTTCGTCCCCTTTTACTCGGGTTCACCATTCCAGACACTTTACTAACACTCTCCCCACTTGGAGAGTCAGTGCCTTTAAACTCCTGTTGGGCACAGTTTGCAATTTCTGCGAAAGATGAACAGGAAGAGGGAGAACCAGTGAGAGAGTAGCTGTAGGTGTCTGCACGGGCAAACTTAAAGCTCATTTCACACCAGGAAGAGGAATTCACCAAAGGCTCAGCATGCCGTGCCGGAACCAGATTAGGGCCTGAAGCAATCCTGTGGGTTTGCGGCCAGCTCACAAGATAGCGAGTTGAAGAAATGAGCTCAGGGGCACTGTAACTCACAAACCTGCAGAGTTATAAATGACAGCTATCGTCCAAAAATATATTGAAGGAAGGCTGCGAAGACGACTTGTAAGTGGGGCAGAATTGCAGGAAAACGATTTCAGGGGGTAGACGGGAATTGCATTTAAAGAATAGTAAAAGAGGCAGAACGTCGACAATGATGCTCTTGGCCAAAAAGGGCGTATGCGTTTTTTCCTGAATATATTCAGGAAAAAATCATACGCCCTCTTTGGCCAACCAAGCAAGCATGTTAAAGAAATCTGCACTACAATGAAGTCTCACTGCCCCCCGGTCAAAAGGGCCATCTGAAAAAAGTGTAAAATCCAGAAAGGCAGCACAGGCCATGGAGAACATGGAGCCTTGTTATGCTGATGGGCGGGATGTAAATTGCCAACAGCCACTCTGGAGAAGTGTATGTTGTTTCCCGGAACACCGAAAAAACAAAGCTACGGAGCCTACGGCACTTCCACTTATGGTCCTATAGCTTAGGGAAATTAAAATCAAAAACACACAGCCACGCCAAAGTTTCCGATGGCTCTGTTTACAAGAACCTCGTCTACGGTACAAGTTAAATATCCCAGAAAGCGAAAAATGAATAAAGAAGTTGTGGTACGTACGTACAATGTAATATCAGTCACCAATGAAATCTATGTCATCTGGCCCGTCGTGGCATAATGAGTGGATTCAGGTACGATGATTCTAAGTGAAAAAAGTCACACAGAAAATGAAACATCATAAGATATCACTAATACACCGAATGTAATCTTGGCTACACATGAACTGAATTACAAACCAGAACAGGGTCTCAAATTTAGAAAACCAACTTATGTTTGCTTAAGGGGAAAGGTGAGTTGGGGTGCTGCATAAAACCAGAGATAGAAATTAGCACAGATACCATTCCATACGTCAAATATGTAATAGTCAAGACCTACCCCTTGCTCAACGAAATGGGCTAAACACCCTATATTCAAAGCCTAGGAATACACCTGACTAGTAAGACTCTTCAAACCCATGGATTTATATGTCTCCATAAGAGAATCAAGCGTGTGTACAGCTGCATGAAGGCAGCAGAGAAAATCCGATAAATCCTATTATCAAAATGAATTACAAAAACAAAACACAATGACAGTGAAATAGAGAGCAATTCTTAAATTATTCATTCAGGGCTTGTGATGCCACCTGGATTTACCTCATCTAAACCCAGAGCTGAGTGAGACATAAGGTTGGACCCTTCGGGCTGATAGTATTGGTGAGGTTCGATGAGCAAATGCAGACCTTTTGAAGTCATAATACATGGTACACATTCCATGGGTCCCAACTCTCCAGGTTTAAGCGATTCTTCCTTCAGCTAAACCATGCATGGGAAACCCACAGTATGGTGCACCATGTGACCAGGAAACGTTTTCAAATGCATCTCAGTTTTTGTCCTCTTTTACTCGGGTTCACAATTCCAGACCCTTTACTAACACTCTCCCCACTTGGAGAGTCAGTGCCTTTAACCTCCTGTTTCGCACACTTTGCAATTTCTGCGCAAGATGAACAGGAATAGGGAGAACCAATGAGTGACTAGCTGTAGGTGTCTGCAGGGGCTAATTTAACGCTTATTTCCAACCAGGAAGAGGATTTAACCAAACGCTCAGCATGCCGTGCCGGAACCAGATTAGGGCCTGAAGCAATCCTGCGGGTTTGCGGCCAGCTCACAAGAAAGCGATTTGAAGAAAGGAGCTCAGGGGCACTGTAATTCACAAACCTGCAGAGTTATAAATGACAGCTATCGTCCAAAAATATATTGAAGGAAGGCTGCGAAGAGGACTTGAAAGCGGGGCAGAATTTCAGGAAAACGATGTCATGGGGTAGACTGGAATTGCATTTAAAGCATAGGAAAAGAGGCAGAACGTCGACAATGATGCACTTGGCCAAAAAGGGCGTATGCGTTTTTTCCTGAATATATTCAGGAAAAAACGCATACGCCCTTTTTGGCCAACCAAGCAAGCATGTTAAAGAAATCTGCACTACAATGAAGTCTCACTGCCCCCCGGTCAAAAGGGCCATCTGAAAAAGTGTAAAATCCAGAAATGCAGCACAGGCCATGGAGAACAGGGAGCCTTGTTATGCTGATGGGTGGGATGTAAATTGCCAACAGCCACTCTGCAGAAGTGTATGGTGTTTCCTGAAACACCTAAAAAACAAAGCAACAGAGCCTACGGCACTTCCACTTATGGTCCTATAGCTTAGGGAAATTAAAATAAAAAACACACACCCACCCCAAAGTTTCAGACGGCTCTGTTTACAAGAACCTCGTCTACGGTACAAGTTAAATATCCCAGAAAGCGAAAAATGGATAAAGAAGTTGTGGTACGTACGTACAATGAAATATCACTCACCAATGAAATCTATGTCATGTGGCCCGTCGTGGCATAATGAGTGGATTCAGGTACGATGATTCTAAGAGAAATAAGTCACACAGAAAATGAAACATCATAAGATATCACTAATACACCGAATGTAATCTTGGCTACACATGAACTGAATTACAAAACAGAACAGGGTCTCAAATTTAGAAAACCAACTTATGTTTGCTTAAGGGGAAAGGTGAGTTGGGGTGCTGCATAAAACCAGAGATAGAAATTAGCACAGATACCATTCCATACGTCAAATATGTAATAGTCAAGACCTACCTCTTGCTCAACGAAATGGGCTAAACACCCCATATTCAACGCCTAGGAATACACCTGACTAGTAAGAATCTTCAAACCCATGGATTTATATGTCTCCATAAGAGAATCAAGCGTGTGTACAGCTGCATGAATGCAGCAGAGAAAATCCGATAAATCCTATTATCAAAATGAATTACAAATACAAAACACAATGACAGTGAAATAGAGAGCAATTCTTAAATAATTCATTCAGGGCTTGTGATGCAACCTGGATTTACCTCATCTACACCCAGAGCTGAGTGAGACATAAAGTTGGACACTTCGGGCTGATAGCATTGGTGAGGTTCGATGAGCAAATGCAGACCATTTGAAGTCATACTGCATGGTACCCATTCCATGGGTCCCAACTCTCCAGGTTTAAGTGATTCTTCCTTCAGCTAAAGCATGCATGGGAAACCCACAGTATGGTGCACCGTGTGACCGGGAAACGTTTTCAAATGCATCTCAGTTTTCGTCCCCTTTTACTCGGGTTCACAATTCCAGACCCTTTACAAACACTCTCCCCACTTGGAGAGTCAGTGCCTTTAACCTGCTGTTTGGCACAGTTTGCAATTTCTGCGCAAGATGAACAGGAATAGGGAGAAACAATGAGAGACTAGCTATAGTTGTGTGCACGGGCAAATTTAACGCTCATTTCCAACCAGGAAGAGGAATTAACCAAACGCTCAGCATGCCGTGCCGGAACCAGATTAGGGCCTGAAGCAATCCTGCGGGTTTGCGGCCAGCTGACAAGAAAGCGATTTGAAGAAAGGAGCTCAGGGGCACTGTAATTCACAAACCTGCAGAGTTATAAATGACAGCTATCGTCCAAAAATATATTGAAGGAAGGCTGCGAAGAGGACTTGAAAACGGGGCAGAATTTCAGGAAAACGATTTCAGGGGGTAGACTGGAAATGCATTTAAAGCATAGGAAAAGAGGCAGAACGTCGACAATGATGCACTTGGCCAAAAAGGGCGTATGCGTTTTTTCCTGAATATATTCAGGAAAAAACGCATACGCCCTTTTTGGCCAACCAAGCAAGCATGTTAAAGAAATCTGCACTACAATGAAGTCTCACTGCCCCCCGGTCAAAAGGGCCATCTGAAAAAAGTGTAAAATCCAGAAATGCAGCACAGGCCATGGAGAACAGGGAGCCTTGTTATGCTGATGGGTGGGATGTAACTTGCCAACAGCCACTCTGGAGAAGTGTATGGTGTTTCCTGAAACACCTAAAAAACAAAACAACGGAGCCTACGGCACTTCCACTTATGGTCCTATAGCTTACGGAAATTAAAATAAAAAACACACAGCCACCCCAAAGTTTCAGACGGCTCTGTTTACAAGAACCTCTTCTACGGTACAAGTTAAATATCCCAGAAAGCGAAAAATGGATAAAGAAGTTGTGGTACGTACGTACAATGGAATATCACTCACCAATGAAATCTATGTCATCTGGCCCGTCGTGGCATAATGAGTGGATTCAGGTACGATGATTCTAAGAGAAATAAGTCACACAGAAAATGAAACATCATTAGATATCACTAATACACCGAATGTAATCTTGGCTACACATGAACTGAATTACAAAACAGAACAGGGTCTCAAATTTAGAAAACCAACTTATGTTTGCTTAAGGGGAAAGGTGAGTTGGGGTGCTGCATAAAACCAGAGATAGAAATTAGCACAGATACTATTCCATACGTCATATATGTAATAGTCAAGGGGGCTTCCCTGGTGGCGCACTGGTTGAGAGTCCGCCTGCCGATACAGGGGACGCGTGTTCGTGCCCCGGTCCGCGAGGATCCCACATGCCGTGGAGCTACTGACCCCGTCAGTCATGGCTGTTGAGCCTGCGCGTCCGGAGCCTGTGCTCCACAACGGGAGAGGCTACAACACTGAGAGGCCCGCGTACAGCAAAAAAAAAAAAAAAAAATATGTAATAGTCAAGACCTACCCCTTGCTCAACGAAATGGGCTAAACACCCCATATTCAACGCCTAGGAATACACCTGACTAGTAAGAATCTTCAAACCCATGGATTTATATGTCTCCGTAAGAGAATGAAGCGTGTGTACAGCGGCATGAATGCAGCAGAGAAAATCCGATAAATCCCATTATCAAAATGAATTACACAACAAAACCCAAGGACAGTGAAATAGAGAGCAATTCTTAAATAATTCATTCAGGGCTTGTGATGCAACCTGGATTTACCACATCTACACCCAGAGCTGAGTGAGACATAAGGTTGGGCACTTCGGGCTGATAGCATTGGTGAGGTTCGGTGAGCAAATGCAGACCCTTTGAAGTCATACAGCATGGTACCCATTCCATGGGTCCCAACTCTCCAAGTTTAAGGGATTCTTCCTTCAGCTAAAACATGCATGGGAAACCCACAGTATGGTGCACCGTGTGACTGGCAAACGTTTTCAAATGCATCTCAGTTTTCGTCCCCTTTTACTCGGGTTCACCATTCCAGACCCTTTACGAACACTCTCCCCACTTGGAGAGTCAGTGCCTTTAACCTCCTGTTGGGCACAGTTTGCAATTTCTGCGCAAGATGAAAAGGAAGAGGGAGAACGAATGAGAGACTAGCTGTAGGTGTCTGCACGGGCAAATTTAACGCTCATTTCCCAGCAGGAAGAGGAATTAACCAAAGGCTCAGCATGCCGTGCCTGAACCAGATTAGGGCCTGAGGCAATCCTGTGGTTTTGCGGCCAGCTCACAAGATAGCGAGTTGAAGAAAGGAGCTCAGGGGCACTGTAACTCACAAACCTGCAGAGTTATAAATGACAGGTATCGTCCAAAAATATATTGAAGGAAGGCTGCGAAGACGACTTGTAAGCGGGACAGATTTGCAGGAAAACGATTTCAGGGGGTAGACGGGAATTGCATTTAAAGCATAGGAAAAGAGGCAGAACGTCGACAATGATGCTCTTGGCCAAAAAGGGCGTATGCGTTTTTTCCTGAATATATTCAGGAAAAAACGCATACGCACTTTTTGGCCAACCAAGCAAGCATGTTAAAGAAATCTGCACTACAATGAAGTCTCACTGCCCCCCGGTCAAAAGGGCCATCTGAAAAAAGTGTAAAATCCAGAAAGGCAGCACAGGCCATGGAGAACCGGGAGCCTTGTTATGCTGATGGGCGGGATGTAAATTGCCAACAGCCACTCTGGAGAAGTGTATGGTGTTTCCCGGAACACCGAAAAAACAAAGCTACGGAGCCTACGGCACTTCCACTTATGGTCCTATAGCTTAGGGAAATTAAAATCAAAAACACACAGCCACCCCAAAGTGTCGGACGGCTCTGTTTACAAGAACCTCGTCTACGGTACAAGTTCAATATCCCAGAATGTGAAAAATGGATAAAGAAGTTGTGGTATGTACGTACAATGGAATATCACTCAGCAATGTAATCTATGTCATCAGGCCCGTCGCGGCATAATGAGTGGATTCAGGTACGATGATTCTAAGTGAAATAAGTCACACAGAAAATGAAACATCATAAGATATCACTACTACACGGAATGTAAACTTGGCTACACATGAACTGAATTACAAAACAGAACAGGGTCTCAAATTTAGAAAACCAACTTATGCTTGCTTAAGGGGAAAGGTGAGTTGGGGTGCTGCATAAAACCAGAGATAGAAATTAGCACAGATACCTTTCCATAGGCCAAATATGTAATAGTCAAGACCTACCCCTTGCTCAACAAAATGGACTAAACACCCCATATTCAACGCCTAGGAATACACCTGACTAGTAAGAATCTTCAAACCCATGGATTTATATGTCTCCGTAAGAGAATGAAGCGTGTGTACAGCGGCATGAATGCAGCAGAGAAAATCCGATAAATCCCATTATCAAAATGAATTACACAAACAAACCCCAAGGACAGTGAAATAGAGAGCAATTCTTAAATAATTCATTCAGGGCTTGTGATGCAACCTGGATTTACCACATCTACACCCAGAGCTGAGTGAGACATAAGGTTGGGCACTTCGGGCTGATAGCATTGGTGAGGTTCGGTGAGCAAATGCAGACCCTTTGAAGTCATACAGCATGGTACCCATTCCATGGGTCCCAACTCTCCAAGTTTAAGGGATTCTTCCTTCAGCTAAAACATGCATGGGAAACCCACAGTATGGTGCACCGTGTGACTGGCAAACGTTTTCAAATGCATCTCAGTTTTCGTCCCCTTTTACTCGGGTTCACCATTCCAGACCCTTTACGAACACTCTCCCCACTTGGAGAGTCAGTGCCTTTAACCTCCTGTTGGGCACAGTTTGCAATTTCTGCGCAAGATGAAAAGGAAGAGGGAGAACGAATGAGAGACTAGCTGTAGGTGTCTGCACGGGCAAATTTAACGCTCATTTCCCAGCAGGAAGAGGAATTAACCAAAGGCTCAGCATGCCGTGCCTGAACCAGATTAGGGCCTGAGGCAATCCTGTGGTTTTGCGGCCAGCTCACAAGATAGCGAGTTGAAGAAAGGAGCTCAGGGGCACTGTAACTCACAAACCTGCAGAGTTATAAATGACAGCTATCGTCCAAAAATATATTGAAGGAAGGCTGCGAAGATGACTTGTAAGCGGGACAGATTTGCAGGAAAACGATTTCAGGGGGTAGACGGGAATTGCATTTAAAGCATAGGAAAAGAGGCAGAACGTCGACAATGATGCTCTTGGCCAAAAAGGGCGTATGCGTTTTTTCCTGAATATATTCAGGAAAAAACGCATACGCACTTTTTGGCCAACCAAGCAAGCATGTTAAGAAATCTGCACTACAATGAAGTCTCACTGCCCCCCGGTCAAAAGGGCCATCTGAAAAAAGTGTAAAATCCAGAAAGGCAGCACAGGCCATGGAGAACCGGGAGCCTTGTTATGCTGATGGGCGGGATGTAAATTGCCAACAGCCACTCTGGAGAAGTGTATGGTGTTTCCCGGAACACCGAAAAAACAAAGCTACGGAGCCTACGGCACTTCTACTTATGGTCCTATAGCTTAGGGAAATTAAAATCAAAAACACACAGCCACCCCAAAGTGTCGGACGGCTCTGTTTACAAGAACCTCGTCTACGGTACAAGTTCAATATCCCAGAATGTAAAAAACGGATAAAGAAGTTGTGGTATGTACGTACAATGGAATATCACTCAGCAATGTAATCTATGTCATCAGGCCCGTCGCGGCATAATGAGTGGATTCAGGTACGATGATTCTAAGTGAAATAAGTCACACAGAAAATGAAACATCATAAGATATCACTACTACACGGAATGTAAACTTGGCTACACATGAACTGAATTACAAAACAGAACAGGGTCTCAAATTTAGAAAACCAACTTATGCTTGCTTAAGGGGAAAGGTGAGTTGGGGTGCTGCATAAAACCAGAGATAGAAATTAGCACAGATACCTTTCCATAGGCCAAATATGTAATAGTCAAGACCTACCCCTTGCTCAACAAAATGGACTAAACACCCCATATTCAACGCCTAGGAATACACCTGACTAGTAAGAATCTTCAAACCCATGGATTTATATGTCTCCGTAAGAGAATGAAGCGTGTGTACAGCGGCATGAATGCAGCAGAGAAAATCCGATAAATCCCATTATCAAAATGAATTACAAAAACAAACCCCAAGGACAGTGAAATAGAGAGCAATTCTTAAATAATTCATTCAGGGCTTGTGATGCAACCTGGATTTACCACATCTACACCCAGAGCTGAGTGAGACATAAGGTTGGGCACTTCGGGCTGATAGCATTGGTGAGGTTCGGTGAGCAAATGCAGACCCTTTGAAGTCATACAGCATGGTACCCATTCCATGGGTCCCAACTCTCCAAGTTTAAGGGATTCTTCCTTCAGCTAAAACATGCATGGGAAACCCACAGTATGGTGCACTGTGTGACTGGCAAACGTTTTCAAATGCATCTCAGTTTTCGTCCCCTTTTACTCGGGTTCACCATTCCAGACCCTTTACGAACACTCTCCCCACTTGGAGAGTCAGTGCCTTTAACCTCCTGTTGGGCACAGTTTGCAATTTCTGCGCAAGATAAAAAGGAATAGGGAGAACGAATGGAGACTAGCTCTAGGTGTCTGCACGCGCAAATTTAATGCTCATTTCCCACCAGGAAGAGGAATTAACCAAAGGCTCAGCATGCCGTGCAGGAACCAGATTAGGGCCTGAGGCAATCCTGCGGGTTTGTTGCCAGCTCACAAGATAGCGAGTTGAAGAAATGAGCTCAGGGGCACTGTAACTCACAAACCTGCAGAGTTATAAATGACAGCTATCGTCCAAAAATATACTGAAGGAAGGCTGCGAAGACGACTTGTAAGTGGGGCAGAATTGCAGGAAAACGATTTCAGGGGGTAGACGGGAATTGCATTTAAAGCATAGGAAAAGAGGCAGAACGTCGACAATGATGCTCTTGGCCAAAAAGGGCGTATGCGTTTTTTCCTGAATATATTCAAGAAAAAACGCATACGCCCTTTTTGGCCAACCAAGCAAGCATGTTAAAGAAATCTGCACTACAATGAAGTCTCACTGCCCCCCGGTCAAAAGGGCCATCTGAAAAAAGTGTAAAATCCAGAAAGGCAGCACAGGCCATGGAGAACAGGGAGCCTTGTTATGCTGATGGGCGGGATGTAAATTGCCAACAGCCAGTCTGGAAAAATGTATTGTGTTTCCCGGAACATCTAAAAAAGAAAGCATCGGAGCCTACGGCAATTCCCCTTATGGTCCTATAGCTTAGGAAAATTAAAATCAAAACCACACAGCCACCCACAAGTCTCGGGCGGCTCTGTTAACAAGAACCTCGTCTACGGTACAAGTTAAATATCCCAGAATGTGAAAAATGGATAAAGAAGTTGTGGTACGTACGTACAATGGAATATCACTCAGCAATGAAATCTATGTCATCAGGCCTGTCACGGCATAATGAGTGGTTTCAGGTACGATGATTCTAAGTGAAATAAGTCACACAGAAAATGAAACATCATAAGATATCACTAATACATGGAATGTAAACTTGGCTACACATGAACTGAATTACAAAACAGAACAGGGTCTCAAATTTAGAAAACCAACTTATGCTTGCTTAAGGGGAAAGGTGAGTTTGGGTGCTGCATAAAACCAGAGATAGAAATTAGCACAGATACCTTTCCATAAGCCAAATATGTAATACTCAAGGCCTATCCCTTGCTCAACGAAATGGACTAAACACCCCATATTCAATGCCTAGGAATACACCTGACTAGTAAGAATCTTCAAACCCATGGATTTATATGTCTCCATAAGAGAATCAAACGTGCGTACAGCTGCATGAAGGCAGCAGAGAAAATCCGATAAATCCCATTATCAAAATGAATTACAAAAACAAAACACAATGACAGTGAAATAGAGAGCAATTCTTAAATAATTCATTCAGGGCTTGTGATGCAACCTGGATTTACCTCATCTACACCCAGAGCTGAGTGAGACATAAAGTTGGACACTTCGGGCTGATAGCATTGGTGAGGTTCGATGAGCAAATGCAGACCATTTGAAGTCATACTGCATGGTACCCATTCCATGGGTCCCAACTCTCCAGGTTTAAGGGATTCTTCCTTCAGCTAAAACATGCATGGGAAACCCACAGTATGGTGCACCGTGTGACCGGGAAACGTTTTCAAATGCATCTCAGTTTTCGTCCCCTTTAACTCGGGTTCACAATTCCAGACCATTTACTAACACTCTCCCCACTTGGAGAGTCAGTGCCTTTAACCTGCTGTTTGGCACAGTTTGCAATTTCTGTGCAAGATGAACAGGAATAGGGAGAACCAATGAGAGACTAGCTGTAGGTGTCTGCACGGGCAAATTTAACGCTCATTTCCCACCAGGAAGAGGAATTAACCAAACGCTCAGCATGCCGTGCCGGAACCAGATTAGGGCCTGAAGCAACCCTGCGAGTTTGCGGCCAGCTCACAAGAAAGCGATTTGAAGAAAGGAGCTCCGGGGCACTCTAATTCACAAACCTGCAGAGTTATAAATGACAGCTATCGTCCAAAAATATATTGAAGGTAGCCTGCGAAGAGGACTTGAAAGCGGGGCAGAATTGCAGGAAAACGATTTCAGAGGGTAGACTGGAATTGCATTTAAAGCATAGGAAAAGAGGCAGAACGTCGACAATGATGCTCTTGGCCAAAAAGGGCGTATGCGTTTTTTCCTGAATATATTCAGGAAAAAACGCATACGCACTTTTTGGCCAACCAAGCAAGCATGTTAAGAAATCTGCACTACAATGAAGTCTCACTGCCCCCCGGTCAAAAGGGCCATCTGAAAAAAGTGTAAAATCCAGAAAGGCAGCACAGGCCATGGAGAACCGGGAGCCTTGTTATGCTGATGGGCGGGATGTAAATTGCCAACAGCCACTCTGGAGAAGTGTATGGTGTTTCCCGGAACACCGAAAAAACAAAGCTACGGAGCCTACGGCACTTCTACTTATGGTCCTATAGCTTAGGGAAATTAAAATCAAAAACACACAGCCACCCCAAAGTGTCGGACGGCTCTGTTTACAAGAACCTCGTCTACGGTACAAGTTCAATATCCCAGAATGTAAAAAACGGATAAAGAAGTTGTGGTATGTACGTACAATGGAATATCACTCAGCAATGTAATCTATGTCATCAGGCCCGTCGCGGCATAATGAGTGGATTCAGGTACGATGATTCTAAGTGAAATAAGTCACACAGAAAATGAAACATCATAAGATATCACTACTACACGGAATGTAAACTTGGCTACACATGAACTGAATTACAAAACAGAACAGGGTCTCAAATTTAGAAAACCAACTTATGCTTGCTTAAGGGGAAAGGTGAGTTGGGGTGCTGCATAAAACCAGAGATAGAAATTAGCACAGATACCTTTCCATAGGCCAAATATGTAATAGTCAAGACCTACCCCTTGCTCAACAAAATGGACTAAACACCCCATATTCAACGCCTAGGAATACACCTGACTAGTAAGAATCTTCAAACCCATGGATTTATATGTCTCCGTAAGAGAATGAAGCGTGTGTACAGCGGCATGAATGCAGCAGAGAAAATCCGATAAATCCCATTATCAAAATGAATTACAAAAACAAACCCCAAGGACAGTGAAATAGAGAGCAATTCTTAAATAATTCATTCAGGGCTTGTGATGCAACCTGGATTTACCACATCTACACCCAGAGCTGAGTGAGACATAAGGTTGGGCACTTCGGGCTGATAGCATTGGTGAGGTTCGGTGAGCAAATGCAGACCCTTTGAAGTCATACAGCATGGTACCCATTCCATGGGTCCCAACTCTCCAAGTTTAAGGGATTCTTCCTTCAGCTAAAACATGCATGGGAAACCCACAGTATGGTGCACTGTGTGACTGGCAAACGTTTTCAAATGCATCTCAGTTTTCGTCCCCTTTTACTCGGGTTCACCATTCCAGACCCTTTACGAACACTCTCCCCACTTGGAGAGTCAGTGCCTTTAACCTCCTGTTGGGCACAGTTTGCAATTTCTGCGCAAGATAAAAAGGAATAGGGAGAACGAATGGAGACTAGCTCTAGGTGTCTGCACGCGCAAATTTAATGCTCATTTCCCACCAGGAAGAGGAATTAACCAAAGGCTCAGCATGCCGTGCAGGAACCAGATTAGGGCCTGAGGCAATCCTGCGGGTTTGTTGCCAGCTCACAAGATAGCGAGTTGAAGAAATGAGCTCAGGGGCACTGTAACTCACAAACCTGCAGAGTTATAAATGACAGCTATCGTCCAAAAATATACTGAAGGAAGGCTGCGAAGACGACTTGTAAGTGGGGCAGAATTGCAGGAAAACG
This sequence comes from Delphinapterus leucas, assembly GCF_059928025.1. Classification (NCBI taxonomy): domain Eukaryota; kingdom Metazoa; phylum Chordata; class Mammalia; order Artiodactyla; family Monodontidae; genus Delphinapterus; species Delphinapterus leucas. The sequence continues at coordinate 18,065,370 of NW_028322236.1, read as the reverse complement.
ATTTCAGGGGGTAGACGGGAATTGCATTTAAAGCATAGGAAAAGAGGCAGAACGTCGACAATGATGCTCTTGGCCAAAAAGGGCGTATGCGTTTTTTCCTGAATATATTCAAGAAAAAACGCATACGCCCTTTTTGGCCAACCAAGCAAGCATGTTAAAGAAATCTGCACTACAATGAAGTCTCACTGCCCCCCGGTCAAAAGGGCCATCTGAAAAAAGTGTAAAATCCAGAAAGGCAGCACAGGCCATGGAGAACAGGGAGCCTTGTTATGCTGATGGGCGGGATGTAAATTGCCAACAGCCAGTCTGGAAAAATGTATTGTGTTTCCCGGAACATCTAAAAAAGAAAGCATCGGAGCCTACGGCAATTCCCCTTATGGTCCTATAGCTTAGGAAAATTAAAATCAAAACCACACAGCCACCCACAAGTCTCGGGCGGCTCTGTTAACAAGAACCTCGTCTACGGTACAAGTTAAATATCCCAGAATGTGAAAAATGGATAAAGAAGTTGTGGTACGTACGTACAATGGAATATCACTCAGCAATGAAATCTATGTCATCAGGCCTGTCACGGCATAATGAGTGGTTTCAGGTACGATGATTCTAAGTGAAATAAGTCACACAGAAAATGAAACATCATAAGATATCACTAATACATGGAATGTAAACTTGGCTACACATGAACTGAATTACAAAACAGAACAGGGTCTCAAATTTAGAAAACCAACTTATGCTTGCTTAAGGGGAAAGGTGAGTTTGGGTGCTGCATAAAACCAGAGATAGAAATTAGCACAGATACCTTTCCATAAGCCAAATATGTAATACTCAAGGCCTATCCCTTGCTCAACGAAATGGACTAAACACCCCATATTCAATGCCTAGGAATACACCTGACTAGTAAGAATCTTCAAACCCATGGATTTATATGTCTCCATAAGAGAATCAAACGTGCGTACAGCTGCATGAAGGCAGCAGAGAAAATCCGATAAATCCCATTATCAAAATGAATTACAAAAACAAAACACAATGACAGTGAAATAGAGAGCAATTCTTAAATAATTCATTCAGGGCTTGTGATGCAACCTGGATTTACCTCATCTACACCCAGAGCTGAGTGAGACATAAAGTTGGACACTTCGGGCTGATAGCGTTGGTGAGGTTCGATGAGCAAATGCAGACCATTTGAAGTCATACTGCATGGTACCCATTCCATGGGTCCCAACTCTCCAGGTTTAAGGGATTCTTCCTTCAGCTAAAACATGCATGGGAAACCCACAGTATGGTGCACCGTGTGACCGGGAAACGTTTTCAAATGCATCTCAGTTTTCGTCCCCTTTAACTCGGGTTCACAATTCCAGACCATTTACTAACACTCTCCCCACTTGGAGAGTCAGTGCCTTTAACCTGCTGTTTGGCACAGTTTGCAATTTCTGTGCAAGATGAACAGGAATAGGGAGAACCAATGAGAGACTAGCTGTAGGTGTCTGCACGGGCAAATTTAACGCTCATTTCCCACCAGGAAGAGGAATTAACCAAACGCTCAGCATGCCGTGCCGGAACCAGATTAGGGCCTGAAGCAACCCTGCGAGTTTGCGGCCAGCTCACAAGAAAGCGATTTGAAGAAAGGAGCTCCGGGGCACTCTAATTCACAAACCTGCAGAGTTATAAATGACAGCTATCGTCCAAAAATATATTGAAGGTAGCCTGCGAAGAGGACTTGAAAGCGGGGCAGAATTGCAGGAAAACGATTTCAGAGGGTAGACTGGAATTGCATTTAAAGCATAGGAAAAGAGGCAGAACGTCGACAATGATGCTCTTGGCCAAAAAGGGCGTATGCGTTTTTTCCTGAATATATTCAGGAAAAAACGCATACGCCCTTTTTGGCCAACCAAGCAAGCATGTTAAAGAAATCTGCACTACAATGAAGTCTCACTGCCCCCCGGTCAAAAGGGCCATCTGAAAAAAGTGTAAAATCCAGAAAGGCAACACAGGCCATGGAGAACAGGGAGCCTTGTTATGCTGATGGGCGGGATGTAAATTGCCAACAGCCACTCTGGAGAAGTGTATGGTGTTTCCCGGAACACCGAAAAAACAAAGCTACGGAGCCTACGGCACTTCCACTTATGGTCCTATAGCTTAGGGAAATTAAAATCAAAAACACACAGCCTCCCCAAAGTGTCGGACGGCTCTGTTTACAAGAACCTCGTCTACGGTACAAGTTAAATATCCCAGAATGTGAAAAATGGAGAAAGAAGTTGTGGTACGTACGTACAATGGAATATCACTCAGCAATGAAATCTATGTCATCAGGCCCGTCGCGGCATAATGAGTGGATTCAGGTACGATGATTCTAAGTGAAATAAGTCACACAGAAAATGAAACATCATAAGTTATCTCTAATACACCGAATGTAATCTTCGCTACACATGAACTGAATTACAAAACAGAACAGGGTCTCAAATTTAGAAAACCAACTTATGTTTGCTTAAGGGGAAAGGTGAGTTGGGGTGCTGCATAAAACCAGAGATAGAAATTAGCACAGATACCATTCCATACGTCAAATATGTAATAGTCAAGACCTACCTCTTGCTCAACGAAATGGGCTAAACACCCTATATTCAACGCCTAGGAATACACCTGACTAGTAAGAATCTTCAAACCCATGGATTTATATGTCTCCATAAGAGAAACAAGCGTGTGTACAGCTGCATGAATGCAGCAGAGAAAATCCGATAAATCCTATTATCAAAATGAATTACAAAAACAAAACACAATGACAGTGAAATAGAGAGCAATTCTTAAATAATTCATTCAGGGCTTGTGATGCAACCTGGATTTACCTCATCTACACCCAGAGCTGAGTGAGACATAAAGTTGGACACTTCGGGCTGATAGCATTGGTGAGGTTCGATGAGCAAATGCAGACCATTTGAAGTCATACTGCATGGTACCCATTCCATGGGTCCCAACTCTCCAGGTTTAAGTGATTCTTCCTTCAGCTAAAGCATGCATGGGAAACCCACAGTATGGTGCACCGTGTGACCGGGAAACGTTTTCAAATGCATCTCAGTTTTCGTCCCCTTTTACTCGGGTTCACAATTCCAGACCCTTTACAAACACTCTCCCCACTTGGAGAGTCAGTGCCTTTAACCTGCTGTTTGGCACAGTTTGCAATTTCTGCGCAAGATGAACAGGAATAGGGAGAAACAATGAGAGACTAGCTGTAGTTGTCTGCACGGGCAAATTTAACGCTCATTTCCAACCAGGAAGAGGAATTAACCAAACGCTCAGCATGCCGTGCCGGAACCAGATTAGGGCCTGAAGCAATCCTGTGGGTTTGCGGCCAGCTCACAAGAAAGCGATTTGAAGAAAGGAGCTCAGGGGCACTGTAATTCACAAACCTGCAGAGTTATAAATGACAGCTATCGTCCAAAAATATATTGAAGGAAGGCTGCGAAGAGGACTTGAAAACGGGGCAGAATTTCAGGAAAACGATTTCAGGGGGTAGACTGGAAATGCATTTAAAGCATAGGAAAAGAGGCAGAACGTCGACAATGATGCACTTGGCCAAAAAGGGCGTATGCGTTTTTTCCTGAATATATTCAGGAAAAAACGCATACGCCCTTTTTGGCCAACCAAGCAAGCATGTTAAAGAAATCTGCACTACAATGAAGTCTCACTGCCCCCCGGTCAAAAGGGCCATCTGAAAAAAGTGTAAAATCCAGAAATGCAGCACAGGCCATGGAGAACAGGGAGCCTTGTTATGCTGATGGGTGGGATGTAACTTGCCAACAGCCACTCTGGAGAAGTGTATGGTGTTTCCTGAAACACCAAAAAAACAAAGCAACGGAGCCTACGGCACTTCCACTTATGGTCCTATAGCTTAGGGTAATTAAAATAAAAAACACACAGCCACCCCAAAGTTTCAGACGGCTCTGTTTACAAGAACCTCTTCTACGGTACAAGTTAAATATCCCAGAAAGCGAAAAATGGATAAAGAAGTTGTGGTACGTACGTACAATGGAATATCACTCACCAATGAAATCTATGTCACCTGGCCCGTCGTGGCATAATGAGTGGATTCAGGTACGATGATTCTAAGAGAAATAAGTCACACAGAAAATGAAACATCATAAGATATCACTAATACACCGAATGTAATCTTGGCTACACATGAACTGAATTACAAAACAGAACAGGGTCTCAAATTTAGAAAACCAACTTATGTTTGCTTAAGGGGAAAGGTGAGTTGGGGTGCTGCATAAAACCAGAGATAGAAATTAGCACAGATACTATTCCATACGTCATATATGTAATAGTCAAGGGGGCTTCCCTGGTGGCGCACTGGTTGAGAGTCCGCCTGCCGATACAGGGGATGCGTGTTCGTGCCCCGGTCCGCGAGGATCCCACATGCCGTGGAGCTACTGGCCCCGTCAGTCATGGCTGTTGAGCCTGCGCGTCCGGAGCCTGTGCTCCACAACGGGAGAGGCTACAACACTGAGAGGCCCGCGTACAGCAAAAAAAAAAAAAAAAATATGTAATAGTCAAGACCTACCCCTTGCTCAACGAAATGGGCTAAACCCCCTATATTCAACGCCTAGGAATACACCTGACTAGAAAGAATTTTCAAACCCATGGATTTATATGTCTCCATAAGAGAATCAAGCGTGTATACAGCTGCATGAAGGCAACAGAGAAAATCCGATAAATCCCATTATCAAAATGAATTACAAAAACAAAACACAATGACAGTGAAATAGAGAGCAATTCTTAAATAATTCATTGACGGCTTGTGATGCAACCTGGATTTACCTCATCTACACCCAGAGCTGAGTGAGACATAAGGTTGGACACTTCGGGCTGATAGCATTGGTGAGGTTCGATGAGCCAATGCAGACCATTTGAAGTTATACTGCATGGTACCCATTCCATGGGTCCCAACTCTCCAGGGTTAAGCGATTCTTCCTTCATCTAAAACATGCATGGGAAACCCACAGTATGGTGCACCGTGTGACTGGGAAACGTTTTCAAATGCATCTCAGTTCTCGACACCTTTTACTCGGGTTCACAAATCCAGACCCTTTACTAAAACTCTCCCCACTTGGAGAGTCAGTGCCTTTAACCTGCTGTTTGGCACAGTTTGCAATTTCTGCACAAGATGAACAGGAATAGGGAGAACCAATGAGAGACTAGCTGTAGGTGTCTGCACGGGCAAATTTAACGCTCATTTCCAACCAGGAAGAGGAATTAACCAAAGGCTCAGCATGCCGTGCCGGAACCAGATTAGGGCCTGAAGCAATCCTGCGGGTTTGCCGCCAGCTCACAAGAAAGCGATTTGAAGAAAAGAGCTCAGGGGCACTGTAATTCACAAACCTGCAGAGTTATAAATGACAGCTATTGTCCAAAAATATATTGAAGGAAGGCTGCGAAGAGGACTTGAAAGCGGGGCAGAATTGCAGGAAAACGATTTCAGGGGGTAGACTGGAATTGCACTTAAAGCATAGGAAAAGAGGCAGAACGTCGACAATGATGCACTTGGCCAAAAAGGGCATATGCGTTTTTTCCTGAATATATTGAGGAAAAAACGCATACGCTCTTTTTGGCCAACCAAGCAAGCACGTTAAAGAAATCTGCACTACAATGAAGTCTCACTGCCCCCTGGTCAAAAGGGCCATCTGAAAAAAGTGTAAAATCCAGAAATGCAGCACAGGCCATGGAGAACAGGGAGCCTTGTTATGCTGATGGGTGGGATGTAAATTGCCAAGAGCCACTCTGGAGAAGTGTATGGTGTTTCCTGAAACACCTAAAAAACAAAGCAACGGAGCCTACGGCTCTTCCACTTACGGTCCTATAGCTTAGGGAAATTAAAATCAAAATCACACAGCCACCCCAAAGTTTCAGACGGCTCTGTTTACAAGAACCTCGTCTACGGTACAAGTTAAATATCCCAGAAAGCGAAAAATGGATAAAGAAGTTGTGGTACGTACGTACAATGGAATATAACTCACCAATGAAATCTATGTCATCTGGCCCGTCGTGGCATAATGAGTGGATTCAGATACGATGATTCTAAGTGAAATAAGTCACACAGAAAATGAAACATCATAAGATATCACTAATACACGGAATATAATCTTGGTTACACATGAACTGAATTACAAAACAGAACAGGGTCTAAAATTTAGAAAACCAACTTATGTTTGCTTAACTGGAAAGGTGAGTTGGGGTGCTGCATAAAACCAGAGATAGAAATTAGCACAGATACCATTCCATACGTCAAATATGTAATAGTCAAGACCTACACCTTGCTCAACGAAATGGGCTAAACCCCCTATATTCAACGCCTAGGAATACACCTGACTACAAAGAATTTTCAAACCCATGGATTTATATGTCTCCATAAGAGAATCAAGCGTGTATACAGCTGCATGAAGGCAACAGAGAAAATCCGATAAATCCCATTATCAAAATGAATTACAAAAACAAAACACAATGACAGTGAAATAGAGAGCAATTCTTAAATAATTCATTGACGGCTTGTGATGCAACCTGGATTTACCTCATCTACACCCAGAGCTGAGTGAGACATAAGGTTGGACACTTCGGGCTGATAGCATTGGTGAGGTTCGATGAGCCAATGCAGACCATTTGAAGTTATACTGCATGGTACCCATTCCATGGGTCCCAACTCTCCAGGGTTAAGCGATTCTTCCTTCATCTAAAACATGCATGGGAAACCCACAGTATGGTGCACCGTGTGACTGGGAAACGTTTTCAAATGCATCTCAGTTCTCGTCACCTTTTACTCGGGTTCACAATTCCAGACCCTTTACTAAAACTCTCCCCACTTGGAGAGTCAGTGCCTTTAACCTGCTGTTTGGCACAGTTTGCAATTTCTGCACAAGATGAACAGGAATAGGGAGAACCAATGAGAGACTAGCTGTAGGTGTCTGCACGGGCAAATTTAACGCTCATTTCCAACCAGGAAGAGGAATTAACCAAAGGCTCAGCATGCCGTGCCGGAACCAGATTAGGGCCTGAAGCAATCCTGCGGGTTTGCCGCCAGCTCACAAGAAAGCGATTTGAAGAAAAGAGCTCAGGGGCACTGTAATTCACAAACCTGCAGAGTTATAAATGACAGCTATTGTCCAAAAATATATTGAAGGAAGGCTGCGAAGAGGACTTGAAAGCGGGGCAGAATTGCAGGAAAACGATTTCAGGGGGTAGACTGGAATTGCACTTAAAGCATAGGAAAAGAGGCAGAACGTCGACAATGATGCACTTGGCCAAAAAGGGCATATGCGTTTTTTCCTGAATATATTGAGGAAAAAACGCATACGCACTTTTTGGCCAACAAAGCAAGCATGTTAAAGAAATCTGCACTACAATGAAGTCTCACTGCCCCCCCGGTCAAAAGGGCCATCTGAAAAAAGTGTAAAATCCAGAAATGCAGCACAGGCCATGGAGAACAGGGAGCTTTGTTATGCTGATGGGTGGGATGTAAATTGCCAACAGCCACTCTGGAGAAGTGTATGGTGTTTCCTGAAACACCTAAAAAACAAAGCAACGGAGCCTACGGCACTTCCACTTATGGTCCTATAGCTTAGGGAAATTAAAATCAAAACCACACAGCCACCCCAAATTTCAGACGGCTCTGTTTACAAGAACCTCGTCTACGGTACAAGTTAAATATCCCAGAAAGCGAAAAATGGATAAAGAAGTTGTGGTACGTACGTACAATGGAATATCACTCACCAATGAAATCTATGTCATCTGGCCCATCGTGGCATAGTGAGTGGATTCAGGTACGATGATTCTAAGTGAAATAAGTCACACAGAAAATGAAACATCATAAGATATCACTAATACACGGAATGTAATCTTGGCTACACATAAACTGAATTACAAAACAGAACAGGGTCTCAAATTTAGAAAACCAACTTATGTTTGCTTAACGGGAAAGGTGAGTTGGGGTGCTGCATAAAACCAGAGATAGAAATTAGCACAGATACCATTGCATACGTCAAATATGTAATAGTCAAGACCTACCCCTTGCTCAACGAAATGCGCTAAACACCCTATATTCAACGCCTAGGAATACACCTGACTAGAAAGAATCTTCAAACCCATGGATTTATATGTCTCCATAAGAGAATCAAGCGTGTGTACAGCTGCATGAAGGCAGCAGAGAAAATCCGTAAATCCCATTATCAAAATGAATTACAAAAACAAAACACAATGACAGTGAAATAGAGAGCAATTCTTAAATAATTCATTCAGGGCTTGTGATGCAACCTGGATTTACCTCATCTACACCCAGAGCTGAGTGAGACATAAAGTTGGACACTTCGGGCTGATAGCATTGGTGAGGTTCGATGAGCAAATGCAGACCATTTGAAGTCATACTGCATGGTACCCATTCCATGGGTCCCAACTCTCCAGGTTTAAGGGATTCTTCCTTCAGCTAAAACATGCATGGGAAACCCACAGTATGGTGCACCGTGTGACCGGGAAACGTTTTCAAATGCATCTCAGTTTTCGTCCCCTTTAACTCGGGTTCACAATTCCAGACCATTTACTAACACTCTCCCCACTTGGAGAGTCAGTGCCTTTAACCTGCTGTTTGGCACAGTTTGCAATTTCTGTGCAAGATGAACAGGAATAGGGAGAACCAATGAGAGACTAGCTGTAGGTGTCTGCACGGGCAAATTTAACGCTCATTTCCCACCAGGAAGAGGAATTAACCAAACGCTCAGCATGCCGTGCCGGAACCAGATTAGGGCCTGAAGCAACCCTGCGAGTTTGCGGCCAGCTCACAAGAAAGCGATTTGAAGAAAGGAGCTCCGGGGCACTCTAATTCACAAACCTGCAGAGTTATAAATGACAGCTATCGTCCAAAAATATATTGAAGGTAGCCTGCGAAGAGGACTTGAAAGCGGGGCAGAATTGCAGGAAAACGATTTCAGAGGGTAGACTGGAATTGCATTTAAAGCATAGGAAAAGAGGCAGAACGTCGACAATGATGCTCTTGGCCAAAAAGGGCGTATGCGTTTTTTCCTGAATATATTCAGGAAAAAACGCATACGCCCTTTTTGGCCAACCAAGCAAGCATGTTAAAGAAATCTGCACTACAATGAAGTCTCACTGCCCCCCGGTCAAAAGGGCCATCTGAAAAAAGTGTAAAATCCAGAAAGGCAGCACAGGCCATGGAGAACAGCGAGCTTTGTTATGCTGATGGGCGGGATGTAAATTGCCAACAGCCAGTCTGGAAAAGTGTATGGTGTTTCCTGGAACATCTAAAAAACAAAGCAACGGAGCCTACGGCACTTCTCCTTATGGTCCTATAGCTTAGGAAAATTAAAATCAAAAACACACAGCCACCCAAAAGTCTCGGGCGGCTCTGTTTACAAGAACCTCGTCTACGGTACAAGTTAAATATCCCAGAATGTGAAAAATGGATAAACAAGTTGTGGTACGTACGTACAATGGAATATCACACATCAATGAAATCTATGTCATCAGGCCCGTCGCGGCATAATGAGTGGATTCAGGTACGATGATTCTAAGTGAAATAAGTCACACAGAAAATGAAACATCATAAGATATCACTAATACACGGAATGTAAACTTGGCTACACATGAACTGAATTACAAAACAGAACAGGGTCTCAAATTTAGAAAACCAACTTATGCTTGCTTAAGGGGAAAGGTGAGTTTGGGTGCTGCATAAAACCAGAGATAGAAATTAGCACAGATACCTTTCCATAAGCCAAATATGTAATAGTCAAGACCTACCCCTTGCTCAACGAAATGGACTAAACACCCCATATTCAACGCCTAGGAATACACCTGACTAGTAAGAATCTTCAAACCCATGGATTTATATGTCTCCGTAAGAGAATGAAGCGTGTGTACAGCGGCATGAATGCAGCAGAGAAAATCCGATAAATCCCATTATCAAAATGAATTACACAAACAAAACCCAAGGACAGTGAAATAGAGAGCAATTCTTAAATAATTCATTCAGGGCTTGTGATGCAACCTGGATTTACCACCTCTACACCCAGAGCTGAGTGAGACATAAGGTTGGGCACTTCGGGCTGATAGCATTGGTGAGGTTCGATGAGCAAATGCAGACCCTTTGAAGTCATACAGCATGGTACCCTTTCCATGGGTCCCAACTCTCCAAGTTTAAGGGATTCTTCCTTCAGCTAAAACATGCATGGGAAACCCACAGTATGGTGCACCGTGTGACTGGCAAACGTTTTCAAATGCATCTCAGTTTTCGTCCCTTTATACTCGGGTTCACCATTCCAGACGCTTAACTAACACTCTCCCCACTTGGAGAGTCAGTGCCTTTAACCTCCTGTTTGGCACATTTTGCAATTTCTGCGCAAGATGAACAGGAATAGGGAGAACCAATGAGAGAGAAGCTGTAGGTGGCTGCATGTGCAAATGTAACGCTCATTTCCCACCAGGACGAGGAATTAAAAAAAAGCTCAGCATGCCCTGCCGGAACAAGACTAGGGCCTGAAGCAATCCTGTGGTTTTGCGACCAGCTCACAAGAAAACAAGTTGAAGAAAGGAGCTCAGGGGCACTGTAATTCACAAACATGCAGAGTTATAAATGACAGCTATCGTCCAAAAATATATTGAAGTAAGTCTGCGAAGAGGACTTGGAAGCTGGGCAGAAATTCAGGAAAACGATTTCAGGGGGTAGACTGGAATTGCACTTAAAGCATAGGAAAAGACGCAGAATGGCGACAATGATGCACTTGGCCAAAAATGGCGTATGCGTTTTTTCCTGAATATATTCAGGAAAAAACGGATACGCCCTTTTTGGGAAACCAAGCAAGCATGTAAGAAATCTGCACTACAATGAAGTCTCACTGCCCCCCGGTCAAAAGGGTCATCTGAAAAATGTGTAAAATCCAGAAAGGCAGGACAGGCCACGGAGAAGAGGGAGCATTGTTTTGCTGATGGGCGGGATGTGAATTGCCAACAGCCACTCTGGAGATGTGTATGCTGTTTCCTGAAACACGAAAGAAACAAAGCAACACAGCCTATGGCACTTCCACTTATGATCCTATAGCTCAGGGAAATTAAAATCAAAACCACACAGCCACCCCAAAGTTTGGAACGGCTCTGTTTACAGGAACCTCGTCTACGGTACAAGTTAAATATCCCAGAGAGCGAAAAATGGATAAAGAAGTTGTGGTACGTACGTACAATGGAATATCACAGAGCAATGAAATCTATGTCATCAGGCCCATAGGGGCATAATGAGTGGATTCAGGTACGATGATTCTACGTGAAATAGGTCACACAGAAATAGAAACAGCATAAGATATCACTAATACACGGAATGTAAACTTGGCTACACATGAACTGAATTACAAAACAGAACAGGGTCTCCAATTTAGAAAACCAACTTATGCTAGCTTTTTGGGAAAGGTGACTTGGGGTGCTGCATGAAAAGAGATTGAAATTCGCACAGATACCGTTCCATACGCCAAATATGTAATAGACAAGACCTACTCCTTATTCAACGAAATGGACTCAACACCCCATATTCAACGCCTAGGAATATACCTGCCTAGTAAGAATCTTAAAACCCATTGATTTATATGTCTCCATAAGAGAATCAAGCGTGTGTTCAGTGGCCTAAACGCAGCAGTGAAAATCCGATAAATCCCATTATCAAAATAAATTTCAAAAACAAAACACAATGACAGTGAAATAGAGAGCAATTCTTAAATAATTCACTCAGGGCTTCTGATGAAACCTGGATTTACCACATCTAAACCCAGAGCTGGGGAGACATAAGGCCAGACACTTCGGCCTGATAGCATTGGTGAGGTTCGATGAGCAAATGCAGACCCTTTGAAGTCATACTGCATGGTACCCATTCCATGGGTCCCAACTCTCCAGGTTTAAGGGATTCTTCCTTCAGCTAAAACATGCATGGGAAACCCACAGTATTGTGCACCGTGTGACCGGGAAACGTTTTCAAATGCATCTCAGTTTTCGTCCCATTGTACTCGGGTTCACCATTCCAGACCCTTTACTAACACTCTCCCCACTTGGAGAGTCAGTGCCTTTAACCTCCTGTTTGGCACAGTTTGCAATTTCTGCGCAAGATGAACAGGAATAGGGAGAACCAATGAGAGACTAGCTGTAGGTGTCTGCACGGGCGAATTTAATGCTCATTTCCCACCAGGACGAGGAATTAACCAAAGGCTCAGCATGCCGTGCCGGAACGAGATTAGGGCCTGAAGCAATCCTGCGGGTTTGCGGCCAGCTCACAAGATAGCAAGTTGAAGAAAGGATCTCAGGGGCACTGTAACTCACAAACCTGCAGAGTTATAAATGACAGCTATTGCCCAAAAATATATTGAAGGAAGGCTGCGAAGACGACTTGTAAACGGTGCAGAATTGCAGGAAAATGATTTCAGGGTGTAGACGGGAATTGCATTTAAAGCATAGGAAAAGAGGCAGAACGTCGACAATGATGCTCTTGGCCAAAAAGGGCGTATGCGTTTTTTCCTGAATATATTCAGGAAAAAACGCATACGCCCTTTTTGGCCAACCAAGCAAGCATGTGAAAGAAATCTACACTAAAATGAAGTCTCACAGCCCCCCGGTTAAAAGAGCCATCTGAAAAGAGTGTAAAATCCAGAAAGGCAGCACAGGCCATGCAGAACACGGAGCCTTGTTATGCTGATGGGCGGGATGTAAATTGCCAACAGCATCTCTGGACAAGTGTATGGTGTTTCCTGGAACACCTAAAAAACAAAGCAGTGGATCCTACGGCACTTCCACTTATGGTCCTATAGCTTAGGGAAATTAAAATCAAAAACACACAGCCACCCCAATGTTTGGGACGGCTCTGTTTACAAGAACCTCGTCTACGGTACAAGTTAAATATCCCAGAACGTGAAAAATGGATAAAGAAGTTGTGGTACGTACGTACAATGGAATATCACTCACCAATGAAATCTATGTCATCAGGCCCGTCGCGGCATAATGAGTGGATTCAGGTACGATTATTCTAACTGAAATAAGTCACACAGAAAATGAAACATCATAAGATATCACTAATAAACGGAATGTAAACTTGGCTACACATGAACTGAATTACAAAGCAGAGCAGGGTCTCAAATTTAAAAAAACAACTTATGCTTGCTTAAGGGGAAAGGTGAGTTGGGGCGCTGCATAAACTCGGAAATAGAAATTAGCACAGATACCTTTCCATAAGCCAAATATGTTATAGTCAGGACCTACCCCTTGCTTAACGAAATGGACAAAACACCCCGTATTCAACGCCTAGGAATACACCTGACTAGTAAGAATCTTCGAACTCATGGATTTATATGTCTCCATAAGAGAATGAAGCGTGTGTACAGCGGCATGAATGCAGCAGAGAAAATCCGATAAATCCCATTATCAAAATGAATTCCAAAATCAAAACACAAGGACAGTGAAATAGAGAGCATTTCTTAAATTATTCATTCAGGGCTTGTGATGCAACCTGGATTTACCACATCTACACCCAGAGCTGAGTGAGACATAAGTTTGGGCACTTCGGGCTGATAGCATTGGTGAGGTTCGATGAGCAAATGCAGACCCTTTGAAGTCATACTGCATGGTACCCATTCCATGGGTCCCAACTCTCCAGGTTTAAGGGATTCTACCTTCAGCTAAAACATGCATGGGAACCCCACAGTATGGTGCACCGTGTGAACGGGGAACGTTTTCAAATGCACCTCAGTTTTCGTCCCCTTTTACTCGGGTTCACCATTCCAGACCCTTTACTAACACTCTCCCCACTTGGAGAGTCAGTGCCTTTAACCTCCTGTTTGGCACAGTTTGCAATTTCTGCACAAGATGAACAGGAATAGGGAGAACCAATGAGAGACTAGCTGTAGGTGTTTGCACGTGCAAATTTAACGCTCATTTCCCACCAGGAAGAGGAATTAACCAAAGGCCCAGCATGCCGTGCCGGAACGAGATTAGGGTCTGAAGCAATCCTGCGGTTTTGCGGCCAGCTCACAAGATAGCGAGTTGAAGAAAGGAGCTCAGGGGGACTGTAACTCACAAAGATGGAGAGCTATAAATGACAGCTATCGTCCAAAAATATATTGTAGGAAGGCTGCGAAGAGGACTTGGAAGCGGTGCAGAATTGCAGGAAAACGTTTTCAGGTTCTGGACCGGAATTGCATTTGAAGCATAGGAAAAGAGGCAGAATGTCGACATTGATGCTCTAGGCCAAAAAGGGCATATGCGTTTTTTCCTGAATATAGTCAGGAAAAAACGCATATGCTCTTTTTGGCCAACCAAGCAAGCCTGTTAAAAAAATCTGCACTTCAATGAAGTCTCACTGCCTCCCAGTCAAAAGGGCCATCTGAAAAAAGTGTAAAATCCAGAAAGGCTGGACAGGCCATGGAGAACAGGGAGCCTTGTTATGCTGATGGGCGGGATGTAAACTGCCAACAGCCACTCTGGAGAAGTGTATGGTGTTTCCTCAAACACCTAAAAAACAAAGCAACGGAGCCTACAACACTTCCACTTATGGTCCTATAGCTTAGGAAAATTAAAATCAAAAACACACACCCACCCGAAAGTTTCGGACGGCTCTGTTTACAAGAACCTCGTCTACGGTACAATTTAAATATCCCAGAACGTGAAAAATGGATAAAGAAGTTGTGATACGTACGTACAATGGAATATCACACAGCAATGAAATCTATGTCATCAGGCCCGTCGCGGCATAATGAGTGGATTCAGGTATGATGATTCTAAGTGAAATAAGTCACACGGAAAATGAAACATCATAAGATATCACTAATACACGGAATGTAAACTTGACTACACATGAACTGAATTACAAAACAGAAAAGGGTCTCCAATTTAGAACAGCAACTTATGCTTGCTTAAGGGGAAAGGTGAGTTGGGGTGCTGCATAAAACCAGAGATAGAAATTAGCACAGATACCTTTCCATAAGCCAAATATGTAATAGTCAAGACCTACCCCTTGCTCAACGAAATGGACTAAACACCCCATATTCAACGCCTAGGAATACACCTGACTAGTAAGAATCTTCAAACCCATGGATTTATACGTCTCCGTAAGAGAATGAAGCGTGTGTACAGCAGCATGAATCAGCAGAGAAAATCCGATAAATCCCATTATCAAAATGGATTACAAAAACAAAACACAAGAAGAGTGAAATAGAGAGCAATTCTTAAATAATTTATTCAGGGCTTGTGATGCAATCTGGATTTACCACATCTACACACAGAGCTGAGTGAGACATAAGGTTGGGCACTTCGGGCTGATAGCATTGGTGAGGTTCGATGAGCAAATGCACACCCTTTGAAGTCATACTGCATGGTACCCATTCCATGGGTCCCAACTCTCCAGTTTTAAGGGATTCTTCCTTCAGGTAAAACATGCATGGGAAACCCACAGTATGGTGCACCGTGTGACCGGCAAACGTTTTCAAATGCATCTCAGTTTTAGTCCCCTTTTACTCGGGTTCACCATTCCAGACTCTTTACTAACACTCTCCCCATTTGGAGAGTCAGTGCCTTTAACCTCCTGTTTGGCACAGTTTGCAATTTCTGCGCAAGATGAACAGGAATAGGGAGAACCATGAGAGACTAGCTGTAGGTGTCTGCACGGGCAAATGGTACGCTCATTTCCCACCAGGAAGAGGAAATAACCAAAGGCCCAGCATGCCCTGCCGGAACCAGTTTAGGGCCTGAAGCAATCCTGTGGTTTTGCGGGCAACTCACAAGAAAGCGAGTTGAAGAAAGGAGCTCAGGGGCACTGTAACTCACAAACCTGCAGAGTTATAAATGACAGCTATCGTCCAAAAATATATTGAAGGAAGGCTGCGAAGACGACTTGTAAGCGGGACAGAATTGCAGGAAAACGATTTCAGGGGGTAGATGGGAATTGCATTTAAAGCATAGGAAAAGAGGCAGAACGTCGACAATGATGCTCTTGGCCAAAAAGGGCGTATGCGTTTTTTCCTGAATATATTCAGGAAAAAACGCATACGCCCTTTTTGGCCAACCAAGCAAGCATGTTAAAGAAATCTGCACTACAATGAAGTCTCACTGCCCCCCGGTCAAAAGGGCCATCTGAAAAAAGTGTAAAATCCAGAAAGGCAGCACAGGCCATGGAGAACAGGGAGCCTTGTTATGCTGATGGGCGGGATGTAAATTGCCAACAGCCACTCTGGAGAAGTGTATGGTGTTTCCCGGAACACCGAAAAAACAAAGCTACGGAGCCTACGGCACTTCCACTTATGGTCCTATAGCTTAGGGAAATTAAAATCAAAAACACACAGCCACCCCAAAGTTTCAGACGGCTCTGTTTACAAGAACCTCTTGTACGGTACAAGTTAAATATCCCAGAGGGCGAAAAATGGATAAAGAAGTTGTGGTTCTTACGTACAATGGAATATCACTCAGCAATGAAATCTATGTCATCAGGCCTGTAGCGGCATAATGAGTGGATTCAGGTACGATGATTCTACGTGCAATAGGTCACACAGAAAAAGAAACATCATAAGATATCACTAATACACGGAATGTAAACTTGGCTACACATGAAATGAATTACAAAACAGAACAGTGTCTCAAATTTAGAAAACCATCTTATGCTTGCTTTTTGGGAAAGGTGAGTTCGGGTGCTGCATAAAAACAGAGATTGAAATTCGCACTGATACCGTTCCATAAGCCAAATATGTAATAGACAAGACCTACTGCTTGCTCAACGAAATGGGCTCAACACCCCATATTCAACGCCTAGGAATATACCTGCCTAGCAAGAATCTTAAAACCCATGGATTTATATGTGTCCGTAAGAGAATCCAGCGTGTGTTCAGTGGCCTAAAGGCAACAGTGAAAATCCGATAAATCACATTATCAAAATAAATTTCAAAAACAAAACACAATGACAGTGAAATAGAGAGCAATTCTTAAATAATTCACTCAGGGCTTCTGATGCAACCTGGATTTACCACATGTACACCCAGTGCTGGGGAGACATAAGGCCGGACACTTCGCCCTGATAGCATTGTTGAGGTTCCTTGAGCAATTGCAGACCCTTTGAAGTCATACTGCATGGTACCCATTCCAAGGGTCCCAACTCTCCAGGTTTAAGGGATTCTTCCTTCCGCTACATCATGTATGGGAAACCCAGAGTATGGTCCACCATGTGATTGGGAAACGTTTTCAAATGCATCTCAGTTTTCGTCCCTTTATACTTGGGTTCACCATTCCAGACGCTTAACTAACACTCTCCCCACTTGGAGAGTCAGTGCCTTTAACCTGCTGTTTGTCACAGTTTGTAATTTCTGCGCAAGATGAACAGGAATAGGGAGAACCAATGAGAGACTAGCTGTAGGTGTCTGCACGGGCAATTTAATGCTCATTTCTCACCAGGAAGTGGAATTAACCAAAGGCTCAGAATGCCGTGCCGGAACCAGATTAGGGCCTGAAGCAATACTGCGGGTGTGCAGGCAGCTCACAAGATAGCGAGTTGAACAAAGGAGCTCAGGGACACTGTAATTCACAAACCTGCAGAGTTATGAATGACAGCTATCGTCCAAAAATATACTGAAGGAAGGCTGCGAAGAGGACTTGAAAGCGGGGCAGAATTCCAGGAAAACGATTTCAGGAGGTAGACGGGAAGTGCACTGAAAGCATAGGAGAAGAGGCAGAACCTCGACAATGATGCACTTGTTCAAAAAGTGCATATGCGTTTTTTCCAAGGCCCTCCTTAAAGAGGGTAGGGGGCTCCCAGCATGCTTCAGTGGCCAACAGAGGGCCCACATCGCCAAGTTGACGTGAGCCAGCCAGGCAGGAGTGACCTCACATCAGAGGGCCCACCTCACAGAAGGGTAAGGGACCCAGCCATTATCAGACTCTCACCAGAGGGCCCACATCAGCAAGGGGCTGGGAACCAGGCAGGAATGTCTTCACACCCGTGGGGCCACATCATCGCAAGTTGAGGTACCCAGCACATGTGGCCTCAAACCAGAGGACCCACATCTCCATGGGTCTCGGAGCGAGGCAGGCAGGATGAACCTCAAAACACGTGGCCCATTGTATAAAAAAGGTGAGGAATCCAGCAGTTGGAACATCCCAGCAGGCGGCCCAGAGCACCGAGGCTATGGGATCCAGGCAATGATGAACTCACAACAGAGGGCCCTCATCATGAAACTGTGAGCAACCTAGCCATTGTGACCTCAGAGCACAAGGCCCACATCCCCATGGGGAAGCGAACCAAGCAGGAGTGTCATCGCACCAGTGGGCACACATCAGAAAATGTGGGGAGCCCAGCAGTTAGGGCCTGACGCCAGAGGGCCCTCATCACCGAGGAGAGGAGGCTCCCAGCAGGCTCCAACTGCTACAAGATGGCCAACGTCGCCAATGCGGGGTGTGCCAGCCAGGCAGGAGTGACCTCAGAGCAGAGGGCCAACCTCAAAAAAGTGTGAGGAACCCAAAGAGGATTAGACTCTCACCAGAGGGCCCACATCACCAAGAGGATCAGAACCAGGCAGGACTGTCTTCACACCAGTGTGACCACATCATAGAAAGGTGAGGAACCCAGCACATGTGGCCTAAACCAGAAGACCCACATCTCCAAGGGGCTCGGAGTGAGGCATGCAGGAGTAGCCTCACAACACAGGGCCCATAGAATAAAAAAGCTGAGGAATCCTGCAGTGGGAACCTCCCAGCAGGCGGCCCAGAGCACCGAGTCTACACGATCCAGGCTGCAGTGAACTCACAGCAGAGGGCCCATATCATGAAACTGTGAGCAACCCAGACATTGGGACCTCACAGCAGAAGGCCCACATCCCCATGGTTTGGGAACATGGCAAGAGTGTCCTCGCACCACTTAGCAGGTATCAGAAAAAGTGGGTACCCAGCAGTTACGGCCTGACGCTAGAGAGCCCTCATCACCGAGGGGAGGTGGCTCCCAGCAGGCTCCAACTGCCACAAGAGGGCCGATGTCGCCAAGGCGGGTTGTGCCAGCCAGTCAGGAGTGACCTCACAGCAGAGGGCCCACCTCACAGAAGGGTGAGGAACCCAGCCAGGATCAGACTCTCACCAGAGGGCCCACATCACCAAGGGGATAGAAACCAGGCAGGAGTGTCCTCACACCAGCGGGGCCACATCATCGAAAGGTGAGGGACCCAGCACACGTGGCCTCAAACCAGAGGACACACATCACCAAGGGGCTGGGAGTGAGTCAGGCAGGAGGAGTCTCCAAACAGAGGGCCCATAGAAGAAAAAAGGTGAGGAATCCCGCAGTTGGAACCTCCCCGCAGGCGGCCAGGAGCAGCGAGGCTATGGGATCCAGGCCGGAGTGAACTCACACCAGAGGGCCCTCATCATGAAACTGAGCCACCCACCGTTGGGACCTCAGAGCAGAAGGCCCATATTCCCATGGGGTTGGAAACCTGGCAGGAGTGTACTCACACCACAGGGCGCACATCAGAAAATTTTGGGAGCCCAGGAGTTAGAGCCTGACGCCAGAGGGCCCTCATTACCGAGGGGAGGAGACTCCCAGCAGGCACCAACTCCCAACTGAGGGCCCACGTCGCCAAGGTGACGTGTGCCAGTCAGGCAGGAGTGACCTCACAGCAGAGGGCCTACCTCACAGAAGGGTGAGGAAACCAGCCAGGATAAGACTCTCACCAGAGAGCCCACATCACCAAGGGGACCGGAACAAGGCAGGAGTGTCCTCACACCAGTGTGGCCACATTATAGAAAGGTGACGAACCCAGCACATGTGGCCTAAACCAGAGGACCCACATTTCCAAGGTGCTCCGAGTGAGGCAGGCAGGAGTAGCCTAACAACACAGGGCCCACAGAATAAAAAATGTGAGGAATCCAGCAGTTGGAACCCCCCAGCAGGTGGCCCAGAGTACGGAGTCTATGGGATCCAGGCCACAGTGAACTCACAGCAGAGGGCTCACATCATGACACTATGAGCAACCCAGCTGGTGGGACCTCAGAGCAGAAGGCCCACATCCCCATGGGGATGGGAACGTGGCAGGAGTGTACTCGCACGACAGGGCACATATCAGAAAATTTTGGGAGCCCATGAGTTAGGGCCTGACGCCAGAGGGCCCTCATTACCGAGGGGAGGAGACTCCCAGCAGGCACCAACTCACAACTGAGGACCCACATCGCCAAGGTGATGTGTGCCAGCCAGGCAGGAGTGACCTCACAGCAGAGGGCCCACCTCCCAGAAGGGTGAGGAATCCAGCCAGGATCAGACTCTCACCAGAGGGCCCCCATCACCAAGGGGATGGGAACCAGGCAGGAGTGTCCTCACACCAGTGGGGCCACATCAATAAAGGTGAGGAAACCGGCACATGTGGCCTCAAACCAGAGGACCTACATCACAAAGGGGCTGGGAGTGAGTCAGGAAGGAGGAGCATGAAAACACAGGACCCAAAGAATAAAAATGGAAAGGAATCCAGCAGTAGGAACCTCCCAGCAGGCAGCTCAGAGCACAGAGTCTATGGGATCTAGGCCTGAGTGAACTAACACCAGAGAGCCAACATCCTGAAACTGTGAACAACACAGGTGTTGGGACCATAGAGCAGAAGGCACATGGGGATGGGAACCTGGCAGGAGTGCCCTCACACCACTTAGCACGTATCAGAAAATGTGGGTAACCAGCAGTTAGGGCCTGATGCCAGAGGGTCTCATCACTGAGGGGAGGAGGCTCCCAGCGGGCTCCAACTGCCACCAGAGGGCCGACGTCGCCAAGGC
This sequence comes from Delphinapterus leucas, assembly GCF_059928025.1. Classification (NCBI taxonomy): domain Eukaryota; kingdom Metazoa; phylum Chordata; class Mammalia; order Artiodactyla; family Monodontidae; genus Delphinapterus; species Delphinapterus leucas. The sequence continues at coordinate 18,044,565 of NW_028322236.1, read as the reverse complement.
GGGGTGTGTCAGCCAGGCAGGAGTGACCTCAGAGAAGAGGGCCCACCTCACAGAAGTGTGAGGAGCCCAACCAGGATCAGACTCTCACTGGAGGGCTCACATCACCAAGGGGATGGGAACCAGGCAGGAGTGTCTGCACACCAGTGGGGCCACATCTGCGAAAGGTGAGGAACCCAGCACATGTGGCCTCAAACCAGAGGACACACATCACCAAGGGGCTGGGAGTGAGGCAGGTGTCTGGAGGGGCACATTTAACTCTAATTTCCCACCAGGAAGAGGAATTAACCAAAGGCTCAGAGTGCCGTGCGGGACCCTGATTACGGCCTGAAGCAAACCTGCGGTTCTGTGGCCAGCTTTCAAGGAAACGAGTTAAGAAAGGAAATCACAGGCACTGTAATTCACAAACCTGCAGAGTTATAAATGACAGCTATTGGCAAAAATATATTGAAGTAAGTCTGCACAGAGGACTTGAAAACGAGGCAGAATTGCAGGAATCATATTTCAGGAGGTAGATTGGAATTGCATTTAAAGCATGTGAAAAGCGGCAGATCTTTGACAGTGATGCACTTGGACAAAAAGTGCGTATACATTTTTTCCTGAATATATTCAGGAAAAAACGCATATGCCCTTTGTGGCCAACCAAGAATTCGAGCAATGGAAATCCGCACTACAATGAACTCTCATTTCCCATTCGTCAAAAGAGTCATCTGAAAAAAGTGTAAAACCCAGAAACACAGGACAGGCCATGGAGAACAGGGAGCCTTGTTATGCTGATGGACGGGTTGTAAATTGCCAACAGACACTCTGGTGATGTTTATGGTGTATGCTGAAACATCTAAAAAACAAAGCTACAGAGCCTAGGGCACTTCCACTTTTGGCCCTATAGCTTAGGAAAATTAAAATCAACAAGACACAGCCAACACAATATCCAGGGCTGCTGTGTTTACAAGAACCTTGAGTCCAGTACAAATTAAATATCCCAGAAAGAAAAAAATGGATAAAGGAGTTGTCCTACTTACGTACAACGGAATATCACTCAGCAATGAAATCAATGTCATCAGGCCTGTAGCAGCAAATTGAGTGGATTTAAGTATGATGATTCTAAGAGAAATATGTCACACAGAGAAACATAATTATCATAAGATATCACAAATAGAGGGAGTGTAAACTTGGCTACACATAAACTGAATTACAAAACCGAGCAGAGTCTCACATTTAGATAAAAACTTATGCTTGCTTAACGGGAAAGTTGAGTTGGGGTGCTGTATAAAACCAGAGATTGAAATGAGCACACATACCGTTCCATAAGCCAAATATGTAATAGACAAGACCTACTCTTTGCTCAACGAAAGAGACTAATCCATGGTGTATCACCTCACACCTGTTAGAATGGGCATCATCAGAAAATCTACAAACAACAAATGCTGGAAAGGGTGCGGAGATAAGGAAACCTCTTCCACTATTGTTGGGAATGTAAATTGATGCAGTCACTGTGGAGAACATTATGGAGTTTCTTATAAAACTAAGAATAGAATTACCATATAATACAGCAATCCCACTACTGGGCATATACCCAGACAAAACCATAAAACGAAAAGAGACATTCACCGCAATGTTCATTGCATCACTATTTACAATATCCAGGTAATGGAAGCAACCTAAATGCCCACAGACAGACGAATGCATAAAGATGAGGTACATATATAAAATGGAATATTACTAAGCCATAAAAAGGAATGAAATTGGGTCATTTGTAGAGACGTTGATGGATCTAGAGACTGTCATACAGAGTGAAGTAAGTCAGAAAGAGAAAAACAAATCCTGTATATAAATGCATATATGTGGAACCTAGAAAAGTTGTACAGATGAAGGGTTTTGCAAGGCAGAAATAGAGCAACAGATGTAGACAACAAACGTATGGACACCAAGGGGGGAAAGCTGTTAGGGGGGTGGTGGTGGGAGGAGTTGAGAGATTGGGATTGGCATGTATACATTTCTATGTATAAAATAGGTAACCAAAAAGAACCTGCTGTATAAAAAAATAAAATAAAATTCAAAATTACAAAAAGTAAAACAGAAAAAATATTCTTCCCTTCACATACATGTATTTATATGAATAAATTATTTCCATGCTTATATCTGTAAATACAAAAAAGAGGAATAAAATCTACCTTGAACCAAAAACGAAAAAAAGAAAAAAAAACAGAACCCACCAGTTACACAGAGGAAAACCGTATCAGGGCCCTTGCTCCAGTTGTAAACAATTCTGAAGTTGGTCAGTGGTGGGGAATCATCTCCCATTCAGCCAGCATGCCCCACGCAACAAGCGTCCTCATTGCAAAGCTGGGGGCCCGTGCCGAGGCATCTGTGAGTAAACGTGGGCCGAGCCCCAGGCCAGCTGCTGCAGAAATGTTCCCACCCTTCCCAGGTAAAACACCTGAATATGTACAAGGACTTGAAAGCCTAGAGGAAGGGCCATGGAGCCACATGAGCGACAGCATGCCAGCCGACTTGGTGCCTGCAGGCCAGACAGGATGGTCCTGGCCCTGGGTGCTCTTCTGGAAGCTTTCCATTTCCCTGCCTGAGATACCCCTCCTGTCCCGGCCCCCACTGCTTTCTTCCTTACTCACCTCTGCCCAGGGAGAAATTCCAGCGGCAGGTATGGGTGGCACATCCTCTTCTTTAGCAGGTGGCATCTTGGCAACTGCTGCAGAAAGTCCAGCAGAGCCCCACTCACACTGGGCAACCCACAAAGCCGTGGCCTCTCACTCCCTCCCACCAGTCCAGCCCCGAGACTGCTGACAGGGCAGAAAATGGCGTCAGGCACAGCTGCAGGTGCTCTTGCTGCCTGGAGCGGTGTTTATATTGATCTCAACCCAGGCACACCTGGGGAGGGATGGCCGGCATGGTCAGGCTTCCCAGGCCAGCCAATAATCACCCCTCAGGGGCTCACAGTTGCAGAAACTGGAACTTGCTGAATCGGCCAGGTCCAAGGAACAGGTGTGGGCTCCTGAGAGTCAGGATAGACAAGGGGCTGCAGCTCTGGCTTGTTTTCTAATTATATTATCTGGCCCATGAGTGGGAGACAACTTCAAGAAAACCCTCTCCTAATGAGAAGTACCCAGGAGTCAGGGAGAGCAGGGGTGGGTGGTGGGTGGAGACAGAGGCCTGGTGCCCCGGGTGCAGTGGAAGTCTCTGGAAGACCAGGTGGAGGGAGGCCACACAGAGTGATGCCCAGGGTCACAGACCTGTCGGAGCTGCTGTTTGTTAGTTCAAGTCCTGCTCTGAGGTGCTCTGTGTCAGATCTGAGTGACAGGTGAGCTGGGAGTGCTCTGCAATGAGGGCGATGTGCATGGCTCCTGTGTGCCCAGCCCTGCCACGGTACCTGAAAGGGTAGCTCTGTATCCTGGGAGGGGCCTGACCACGAGATCCCCATGGGCTGCAGGGGAACCTGCCCAGGGAGCCCCATATCCTGGGAGGGGCCTGAACACGAGAGCCCCGTGGGCTGGGGTGGGGGTGGGGTACCTGCCCAGGTGAGCTCCATATCCTGGGATTGGCCTGACCTCGAGAGACCCATGGGCTGCTGGAGTACTGGTAAAAGATGTCAGGACAGTCAGTGAAGCCACCGAGGATATACCTCCAGTAGTTCCTAAACCCTACACCCTGCTGGTCATTCTACTAACCACCAGGACATGGTATTCTGTATTAGTCTTCAATGAAGCCTTCTTTTGTATTCTATTAGTCCCAGAGTCACAAGAAATTTTGGCTTGTGAGTGGCAGGACTCAACATACAACTAAAACAATACTTCCGGGCCGTGTTGCCCCAAGGGTTCAAAAATTCCCACACCATCTTTGGGGAAAGCTCAGCTAAAGACCTAAAAGTTCTACCTCTGGAAAAGGAAACACTCCTTCAATATGCAGACGACATTCTGATCGCCAGCCCTACTAAGGAGACCTCTGAACTACCAAGCCAATAAAGGATACAAGTTGTCCAAGAAAAAGCTCAAATATCACAGACTATGGTGACCTGCGTGGGCTGCATTCTCACAGAAGGTCGGAGAAGCCCATCCCAGGAAAGGGAAGAAACAATTTACAGCCTTACCCATTTCTAAAACTAGAAGACAGCTTAGGGGTTCCTGGGGAGGCCAGGGTTTGCTGCTTCTGGATCCCTAACTACAGTCTACTAGCTGGGCCTCTATATGAAACACTGAAAGAAAAAGATGATGATCCTTTTGAATAGAATCCAGAAGTGGCCTTTCAAGAATGGAAAGAGCAGTCAATTCAGACCCTTGCCCTGGAACTCCCTAATTTAGCTAAACCCTTTGACCTTTACATTCCTAGTGAAATTTGAATGGCCATTGGAGTATTAGTGCAAAACCTGGGACCACTTGAAATGGAACAATGCAAGAATGCCATCCAGGTAGGATAAACTACGGTCACCAAGGGGCTTGGCCCACCGCCACATCTGGCCAAGATACTGGCAGTATCTGAAAACCTGGAAATCAGCAGCCCAAAAGGCCACCTCCCTCCTAAGGGAAAAGGACCCCACGTGGTGATCCTAACCCCCAACCATGCCCTGAAGTTGCAGGGTTTGCTCCGTGGGCACACTGACCTTGAGTGAGGAGGTCCTCCAACTCCAACCTCCAGAGAGATAACTGGGGCAAAGTGGCACCATGACGACTCGTGTGACCATCACTTGACCTGGTGTTTCTCTCATAAAACAACAAGAGTGTGTCCCAAAAGAGTAGACTACTGCTTGCAGGACTTACTGCACCCAGAGGGGAGGTAATAATCTTGGCAGGGGAACCGTATACCACGCTGTCACCATAGAAAAGCCTACAGACACTGTGATGATGGTGGCCAATAAGACCGGCTGGACTCCTGTTTACTTCAAAAGGCTGTTGACTCAGTGGCCATCATGGTCCTTCATCACCACTGACCCTGGACTGTCTGGGAGTTGAGCAGTCAGGGTGCTGACACCTGGTGCTGTTTTTACGTTAATTCAGGGGCCTAACTGAAGAAAGCACAGACTACTGGTCAGAGCATCTAGGCTGGCAGAAACGGTCAGCCTAAGGTGGCTGAACAAATGTGCGGCGGGGTGAAACTGGACCTCACAGCGTCACTGCACATCTCCTTCCTGGACCCTTAAAGGTCATTAGAATCTATAACACTACCAATACTTGTGCTCAGGCGGACGAGCAGGGAGGCAGGAGGCCTGCGGACAATCAACGTCACCTGGAGGCTGCTGGGGAGAAGTTCAGACCCTCTCCCACGGGTATGAGGGCTCCTAACTCAGCACTCAGCAGTTACAGATGAAGGGTCTGCACCCTCAGCACTCTAAGAATGAGGAAGGGGACAAAATGCAGAAGAGGGGTTTGTCCCAGGCAAAGCCCCTTAAAAATCCCTGGGAGATAAAAATAGAATCTGGGCAATAAAATAAAGTCTAACCTTTTTTATCCTTTGTGCTTTGTCTAATTTCACGTGCTCCTAGGGTCCCGCATACAGAGGTTCAACAGCCGGCACTTCAGACCAGATTTCCTAGTGCAGAATGGCTGGGTCGACACTTCAGCTCCTGGAGCACAGTGCAGACTCCGCGATATAGAGCCTGAGCTGCAGCCAACCGGGCCCTCGAGAGCTCCGCCCCCTCCCTCCCACTGACTCTGACAGGATCTCTACACAGCAGCCCAGCCCACAGCCCACGGGGTAGCACATGCTCTCACCTCTGCATTCTCTGATCAAAATATAAAGTTTCCTTTGCTTCTGAACCAAACTCAGTCTCGATCTGTTGGCTCCAATGACACTGGGCAGGGGGACACTTGTTGGGGTCCACTCTGGAGGATCAGTAACAGAAATTGAGAACATTGTAACTTCAATGAACAGATGTGTGAGCCAAACTGTAATTAACATAGAACAGTGTATAAGGCTCGGGTAAAATAAGTTGTTTCTAACACTTCCATTTGATATTTCCATCACTTTATTATAAGCAAGTTCAGTGAAAGGTTTGTCTTATTTGTCAGGTCAATACTAGAGAAACGAAGTGATTTCTTTCCAAGGATGTACATCTAATAATCTTGGTTAAAGCTTCAATCTTGTTTTAAATGCTTTTCCATTGAAAATGATACCTCTCTTTCAGCTCCCCCATTTCTGAGAAGTATAAAATCTTATAATTTATTATTACCAAAGGGGAAAGGTGGGAGGAGGGATAAATTAACAGTTTGGGATTAACACATACACACTGCTATGTATAAAATCGATCATCAACAAGGAACTACTGTACAGCACAGGGAACTACACTCAATATTTTGCAATAACCTATAAGGGGAAATAATCTGAAAAAAGAATAGATATTTTTATTGACATCATCTATTAATGACAGTTAAAATGGAACCTAATGGAAGCCGGTGGTGAGTGCTTCTGACCCTGAAGACTTCAATCATCTAAAGTTTGGACTCTGCCTACTTCCCAAGGCCCTTAATGAACATATGTGTAGCCGTAGCTTAAAAAATTCCCCAGTTTGGGTTGTGGAGAGACAGTGATTTTGAAAAAGCCCTGGTGTTCTCCTCACATGAATGGGACACTTCCTACAGCTAAAATATGCCTGTCACACCCAGAAGATGGTATACCGTCTGATCGGGAAGAGTTTGGAAAAGGCATCTCATCTCCTCATCTCCTGGTGCTCGGGTTCACCCCTCCAGCGTCTTTACGAACAGTCTCCCCACTTGGAGATGTCAGCACTGTCAACATCCTGTTGCATACAGTTTGGAATTTGTCCAGAGGATGAAGCAGAAGGAGGAGGAACAATGAGAGACAAGTCCTAGGTGTTCGGACAGGCACATGTCACTCTAATTTCCAATCAGGAAGACGAATTGACTAAAAGCTAGGGTTGCCCATGGAAACAGAATAGGGCTTGAGGAAATCCCGCTGCTTTGTGGCCAGTTCCCATAAACACAAGTTGAAAAATGGAACTCAGGGCCGCTAAAATTCACGAAACTGCAGAGTTGAAAATATCTCTCACTGAAAAATGTCTTGAGGAAAGTCAGAGAAAAGGACTTGTAAGCAACGGAGAATGGCAGGAAAGGGATTGGAAGAGGTAGAAAGGACTCGCCATTAAGCACAAGAAAAGGGGCTGAACATTGCCAACATTGCAGTTGGCCAAAAAGGGTGTATGCGTCTTTTTCTGTATATATGCAAGAAAAGGGCATACACTTTTTTAGCCAACCAAACAGGTGGGCACTGGAAATCAGTACTACAAAACATATCACTTCGCATCAGTCAGAAGAGCCTTCCTCATAAAGTGTAAACACCAGAAATGCAGGACAGGGCAAGGAGAAAAGGGAGCCCTGTGAGGCTTATAGTGGAAATGTATATTGCCAATGGTCACTCTTGAGAAGTGTATTGTGTTTACTAAAGCATCTAAAAAATGAGCTACAGAGCACAGGGCACTTGCACTCATGGACGTATATCTTGGGAAAGACAAAAATGGAGAGGACACAGGCACCCCAATGTTTACCGCCTCTCTGTTTCAAAGATCCTCGACTAGGATATAATTTATATGTCTCTGGAGGGAAAAAATGGATAGAGGTGTGGCACTTATGTAGAGTGGAATATTACTCAGCCTGAAAATCAGTGAAATATGGCCAGTTGTAACAACCCCAGAGTAGTTACGTATGATCATTCAAAGTCACATAATTCAAAAAGAAAAAGACATACGATATTACTAATACATGGAATGTAAACGTGGCTACAAAGTACCTGAATTACAAAACGGAATGGGGTCTCAAATTTAGAAGACCAACTTATGTTTGCTTAAGGAAAAAGGAGAGTTGGGGAGCTGCATAAAACCAGAGATTGAAATTAGCACAGATACCGTTCGATAAGCCAAATATGTAATAGAAAAAACCTACTCCCTGGTCAACGAAATGGACTCAACACGCCATATTCAACACCTACGAATACACCTGACTAGTAAGAATCTTCAAACTCATGGATTTATATGTCTCCGTAAGAGAATCAAGCGTGAGTACAGCGGCATGAACACAGCAGTGAAAATGCGATAAATCCCATTATCAAAATAAATTACAAAAACAAAACACAATGAGAGTGAAATAGAGAGCAATTCTTAAATAATTCATTCAGGGCTTGTGATGCAACCTGGATTTACCACATCTACACCCAGAGCTGAGTGAGACATAAGGTTGGGCACTTCGGGCTGATAGCATTGTTGAGGTTCGATGAGCAAATGCAGACCCTTTGAAGTCATACTGCATGGTACCCATTCCATGGGTCCCAACTCTCCAGGATTAAGGGATTCTTTCTTCAGCTAAAACATGCATGGGAAACCCACAGTATGGTGCACCATGTGACCAGGAAAGGTTTTCAAATGCATCTCAGTTTTCGTCCCCTTTTACTCGGGTTCACCATTCCAGAACGTTTACTAACACTCTCCCCACTTGGAGAGTCAGTGCCTTTAACCTCCTGTTTGGCACAGTTTGCAATTTCTGCGCAAGATGAACAGGAATAGGGAGAACCAATGAGAGACTAGCAGTAAGTGTCTGCACGGGCAAATTTAATGCTCATTTCCCACCAGGAAGAAGAATTAACCAAAGGATCAGCATGCCGTGCCGGAACCAGATTAGGGCCTGAAGCAATCCTGCGGGTTTGCGCCCAGCTCACAAGTTGCGAGTTGAAGAATGGAGCTCAGGGGCACTGTAACTCACAAACATGCAGAGTTATAAATGACAGCTATCGTCCAAAAATATATTGAAGGAAAGCTGCGAATACGACTTGTAAGCAGGGCAGAATTGCAGGAAATCGATTTCAGGGGGTACACGGGAATTGCATTTAAAGCATAGGAAAAGAGGCAGAACGTCGACAATGATGCTCTTGGCCAAAAAGGGTGTATGCGTTTTTTCCTGAATTTATTCAGGAAAAAAAGCATATGCGCTTTTTGGCCAACCAAGCAAGCATGTTAAAGAAATCTGCACTACAATGAAGTCTCATTGCTCCCCGGGCAAAAGGGCCATATGAAAAATGTGTATAGTCCAGAAAGGCAGCACAGGCAATGGAGAACAGGGAGCCTTGTTATGCTGATGGGCGGGATGTAAATTGCCAACAGCCACTCTGGAGAAGTGTATGGTGTTTTCCGGAACACCTAAAAAACAAAGCAACGAAGCCTACGGCATTTCCACTTATGGTCCTACAGTTTAGGGACATTAAAATGAAAAACACACAGCCACCCCAAAGTGTCGGACGGCTCTATTTACAAGAACCTCGTCTACGGTACAAGTTAAATATCCCAGAATGTGAAAAATGGATAAAGAAGTTGTGGTACGTACGTACAATGGAATATCACTCAGCAATGAAATCTATGTCATCAGGCCCGTCGCGGCATAATGAGTGGATTCAGGTACGATGATTCTAAGTGAAATAAGTCACACAGAAAATGAAACATCATAAGATATCACTAATACACGTAATGTAAACTTGGCTACACATGAACTGAATTACAAAACAGAACAGGGTCTCAAATTTAGAAAACCAACTTATGCTTGCTTAAGGGGAAAGGTGAGTTGGGGTGCTGCATAAAACCAGACATAGAAATTAGCACAGATACCTTTCCATAAGCCAAATATGTAATAGTCAAGACCTACCCCTTGCTCAACGAAATGGACTAAACACCCCATATTCAACGCCTAGGAATACACCTGACTAGTAAGAATCTTCAAACCCATGGATTTATATGTCTCCGTAAGAGAATGATGCGTGTGTACAGCGGCATGAATGCAGCAGAGAAAATCCGATAAATCCCATTATCAAAATGAATTACACAAACAAAACCCAAGGACAATGAAATAGAGAACAATTCTTAAATAATTCATTCAGGGCTTGTGATGCAACCTGGATTTACCACATCTACACCCAGAGCTGAGTGAGACATAAGGTTGGGCACTTCGGGCTGATAGCATTGGTGAGGTTCGATGAGCAAATGCAGACCCTGTGAAGTCATACAGCATGGTACCCATTCCATGGGTCCCAACTCTCCAAGTTTAAGGGATTCTTCCTTCAGCTAAAACATGCATGGGAAACCCACAGTATGCTGCACCGTGTGACTGGCAAACGTTTTCAAATGATTCTCAGTTTTCGTCCCCTTTTACTCGGGTTCACCATTCCAGAACCTTTATGAACTCTCTCCCCACTTGGAGAGTCAGTGCCTTTAACCTCCTGTTGGGCACAGTTTGCAATTTCTGCGCAAGATGAAAAGGAATAGGGAGAACGAATGAGAGACTAGCTCTAGGTGTCTGCACGGGCAAATTTAACGCTCATTTCCCACCAGGAAGAGGAATTAACGAAAGGCTCAGCATGCCGTGCCGGAACCAGATTAGGGCCTGAGGCAATCCTGTGGGTTTGCGGCCAGCTCACAAGATAGCGAGTTGAAGAAAGGAGCTCAGGGGCACTGTAACTCACAAACCTGCAGAGTTATAAATGACAGCTATCGTCCAAAAATATATTGAAGGAAGGCTGCGAAGACGACTTGTAAGCGGGGCAGAATCGCAGGAAAACGATTTCAGGGGGTAGACGGGAATTGCATTTAAAGCATAGGAAAAGAGGCAGAACGTCGACAATGATTCTCTTGGCCAAAAAGGGCGTATGCGTTTTCTCCTGAATATATTCAGGAAAAAACGCATACGCCCTTTTTGGCCAACCAAGCAAGCATGTTAAAGAAATCTGCACTACAATGAAGTCTCACTGCCCCCCGGTCAAAAGGGCCATCTGAAAAAAGTGTAAAATCCAGAAAGGCAACACAGGCCACGGAGAACAGGGAGCCTTGTTATGCTGATGGGCGGGATGTAAATTGCCAACAGCCACTCTGGAGAAGTGTATGGTGTTTCCCGGAACACCGAAAAAACAAAGCTACGGAGCCTACGGCACTTCCACTTATGGTCCTATAGCTTAGGGAAATTAAAATCAAAAACACACAGCCACCCCAAAGTGTCGGACGGCTCTGTTTACAAGAACCTCGTCTACGGTACAAGTTAAATATCCCAGAATGTGAAAAATGGATAAAGAAGTTGTGGTACGTACGTACAATGGAATATCACTCAGCAATGAAATCTATGTCATCAGGCCCGTCGCGGCATAATGAATGGATTCAGGTACGATGATTCTAAGTGAAATAAGTCACACAGAAAATGAAACATCATAAGATATCACTACTACACGGAATGTAAACTTGGCTACACATGAACTGAATTACAAAACAGAACAGGGTCTCAAATTTAGAAAACCAACTTATGCTTGCTTAAGGGGAAAGGTGAGTTGGGGTGCTGCATAAAACCAGAGATAGAAATTAGCACAGATACCTTTCCATAAGCCAAATATGTAATAGTCAAGACCTACCCCTTGCTCAACGAAATGGACTAAACACCCCATATTCAACGCCTAGGAATACACCTGACTAGTAAGAATCTTCAAACCCATGGATTTATATGTCTCCGTAAGAGAATGAAGCGTGTGTACAGCGGCATGAATGCAGCAGAGAAAATCCGATAAATCCCATTATCAAAATGAATTACACAAACAAAACCCAAGGACAGTGAAATAGAGAGCAATTCTTAAATAATTCATTCAGGGCTTGTGATGCAACCTGGATTTACCACATCTACACCCAGAGCTGAGTGAGACATAAGGTTGGGCACTTCGGGCTGATAGCATTGGTGAGGTTCGATGAGCAAATGCAGACCCTTTGAAGTCATACAGCATGGTACCCATTCCATGGGTCCCAACTCTCCAAGTTTAAGGGATTCTTCCTTCAGCTAAAACATGCATGGGAAACCCACAGTATGCTGCACCATGTGACTGGGAAACGTTTTCAAATGATTCTCAGTTTTCGTCCCCTTTTACTCGGGTTCACCATTCCAGACCCTTTATGAACTCTCTCCCCACTTGGAGAGTCAGTGCCTTTAACCTCCTGTTGGGCACAGTTTGCAATTTCTGCGCAAGATGAAAAGGAATAGGGAGAACGAATGAGAGACTAGCTCTAGGTGTCTGCACGGGCAAATTTAACGCTCATTTCCCACCAGGAAGAGGAATTAACGAAAGGCTCAGCATGCCGTGCCGGAACCAGATTAGGGCCTGAGGCAATCCTGTGGGTTTGCGGCCAGCTCACAAGATAGCGAGTTGAAGAAATGAGCTCAGGGGCACTGTAACTCACAAACCTGCAGAGTTATAAATGACAGCTATCGTCCAAAAATATATTGAAGGAAGGCTGCGAAGACGACTTGTAAGTGGGGCAGAATTGCAGGAAAACTATTTCAGGGGGTAGACGGGAATTGCATTTAAAGCATAGGAAAAGAGGCAGAACGTCGACAATGATGCTCTTGGCCAAAAAGGGCGTATGCGTTTTCTCCTGAATATATTCAGGAAAAAACGCATACGCCCTTTTTGGCCAACCAAGCAAGCATGTTAAAGAAATCTGCACTACAATGAAGTCTCACTGCCCCCCGGTCAAAAGGGCCATCTGAAAAAAGTGTAAAATCCAGAAAGGCAGCACAGGCCATGGAGAACAGGGAGCCTTGTTATGCTGATGGGCGGGATGTAAATTGCCAACAGCCACCCTGGAGAAGTGTATGGTGTTTCCCGGAACACCGAAAAAACAAAGCTACGGAGCCTACGGCACTTCCACTTATGGTCCTATAGCTTAGGGAAATTAAAATCAAAAACACACAGCCACCCCAAAGTGTCGGACGGCTCTGTTTACAAGAACCTCGTCTACGGTACAAGTTAAATATCCCAGAATGTGAAAAATGGATAAAGAAGTTGTGGTACGTACGTACAATGGAATATCACTCAGCAATGAAATCTATGTCATCAGGCCCGTCGCGGCATAATGAGTGGATTCAGGTACGATGATTCTAAGTGAAATAAGTCACACAGAAAATGAAACATCATAAGATATCACTACTACACGGAATGTAAATTTGGCTACACATGAACTGAATTACAAAACAGAACAGGGTCTCAAATTTAGAAAACCAACTTATGCTTGCTTAAGGGGAAAGGTGAGTTGGGGTGCTGCATAAAACCAGAGATAGAAATTAGCACAGATACCTTTCCATAAGCCAAATATGTAATAGTCAAGTCCTACCCCTTGCTCAACGAAATGGACTAAACACCCCATATTCAACGCCTAGGAATACACCTGACTAGTAAGAATCTTCAAACCCATGGATTTATATGTCTCCGTAAGAGAATGAAGCGTGTGTACAGCGGCATGAATGCAGCAGAGAAAATCCGATAAATCCCATTATCAAAATGAATTACACAAACAAAACCCAAGGACAGTGAAATAGAGAGCAATTCTTAAATAATTCATTCAGGGCTTGTGATGCAACCTGGATTTACCACATGTACACCCAGAGCTGAGTGAGACATAAGGTTGGGCACTTCGGGCTGATAGCATTGGTGAGGTTCGATGAGCAAATGCAGACCCTTTGAAGTCATACAGGATGGTACCCATTCCATGGGTCCCAACTCTCCAAGTTTAAGGGATTCTTCCTTCAGCTAAAACATGCATGGGAAACCCACAGTACGGTGCACCGTGTGACTGGGAAACGTTTTCAAATGATTCTCAGTTTTCGTCCCCTTTTACTCGGGTTCATCATTCCAGACCCTTTACGAACACTCTCCCCACTTGGAGAGTCAGTGCCTTTAACCTCCTGTTGGGCACAGTTTGCAATTTCTGCGCAAGATGTAAAGGAATAGGGAGAACGAATGAGAGACTAGCTCTAGGTGTCTGCACGGGCAAATTTAACGCTCATTTCCCACCAGGAAGAGGAATTAACGAAAGGCTCCGGATGCCGTGCCGGAACCAGATTAGGGCCTGAGGCAATCCTGTGGGTTTGCGGCCAGCTCACAAGATAGCGAGTTGAAGAAAGGAGCTCAGGGGCACTGTAACTCACAAACCTTCAGAGTTATAAATGACAGCTATCGTCCAAAAATATATTGAAGGAAGGCTGCGAAGACGACTTGTAAGTGGGGCAGAATCGCAGGAAAACGATTTCAGGGGGTAGACGGGAATTGCATTTAAAGCATAGGAAAAGAGGCAGAACGTCGACAATGATTCTCTTGGCCAAAAAGGGCGTATGCGTTTTCTGCTGAATATATTCAGGAAAAAACGCATACGCCCTTTTTGGCCAACCAAGCAAGCATGTTAAAGAAATCTGCACTACAATGAAGTCTCACTGCCCCCCGGTCAAAAGGGCCATCTGAAAAAAGTGTAAAATCCAGAAAGGCAACACAGGCCACGGAGAACAGGGAGCCTTGTTATGCTGATGGGCGGGATGTAAATTGCCAACAGCCACTCTGGAGAAGTGTATGGTGTTTCCCGGAACACCGAAAAAACAAAGCTACGGAGCCTACGGCACTTCCACTTATGGTCCTATAGCTTAGGGAAATTAAAATCAAAAACACACAGCCACCCCAAAGTGTCGGACGGCTCTGTTTACAAGAACCTCGTCTACGGTACAAGTTAAATATCCCAGAATGTGAAAAATGGATAAAGAAGTTGTGGTACGTACGTACAATGGAATATCACTCAGCAATGAAATCTATGTCATCAGGCCCGTCGCGGCATAATGAATGGATTCAGGTACGATGATTCTAAGTGAAATAAGTCACACAGAAAATGAAACATCATAAGATATCACTACTACACGGAATGTAAACTTGGCTACACATGAACTGAATTACAAAACAGAACAGGGTCTCAAATTTAGAAAACCAACTTATGCTTGCTTAAGGGGAAAGGTGAGTTGGGGTGCTGCATAAAACCAGAGATAGAAATTAGCACAGATACCTTTCCATAAGCCAAATATGTAATAGTCAAGACCTACCCCTTGCTCAACGAAATGGACTAAACACCCCATATTCAACGCCTAGGAATACACCTGACTAGTAAGTATCTTCAAACCCATGGATTTATATGTCTCCGTAAGAGAATGAAGCGTGTGTACAGCGGCATGAATGCAGCAGAGAAAATCCGATAAATCCCATTATCAAAATGAATTACACAAACAAAACCCAAGGACAGTGAAATAGAGAGCAATTCTTAAATAATTCATTCAGGGCTTGTGATGCAACCTGGATTTACCACATCTACACCCAGAGCTGAGTGAGACATAAGGTTGGGCACTTCGGGCTGATAGCATTGGTGAGGTTCGATGAGCAAATGCAGACCCTTTGAAGTCATACAGCATGGTACCCATTCCATGGGTCCCAACTCTCCAAGTTTAAGGGATTCTTCCTTCAGCTAAAACATGCATGGGAAACCCACAGTATGCTGCACCGTGTGACTGGCAAACGTTTTCAAATGATTCTCAGTGTTCGTCCCCTTTTACTCGGGTTCACCATTCCAGACCCTTTACGAACACTCTCCCCACTTGGAGAGTCAGTGCCTTTAACCTCCTGTTGGGCACAGTTTGCAATTTCTGCGCAAGATGAAAAGGAAGAGGGAGAACCAATGAGAGACTAGCTCTAGGTGTCTGCACGGGCAAATTTAATGCTCATTTCCCACCAGGAAGAGGAATTAACCAAAGGCTCAGCATGCCGTGCCGCAAACCAGATTAGGGCCTGAGGCAATCCTGTGGGTTTGCGGCCAGCTCACAAGATAGCGAGTTGAAGAAAGGAGCTCAGGGGCACTGTAACTCACAAACCTACAGAGTTATAAATGACAGCTATCGTCCAAAAATATATTGAAGGAAGGCTGCGAAGACTACTTTTAAGCGGGACAGATTTGCAGGAAAACGATTTCAGGGGGTAGACGGGAATTGAATTTAAAGCATAGGAAAAGAGGCAGAACGTCGACAATGATGCTCTTGGCCAAAAAGGGCGTATGCGTTTTTTCCTGAATATATTCAGGAAAAAACGCATACGCCCTTTTTGGCCAACCAAGCAAGCATGTTAAAGAAATCTGCACTACAATGAAGTCTCACTGCCCCCCGGTCAAAAGGGCCATCTGAAAAAAGTGTAAAATCCTAAAAGGCAGCACAGGCCATGGAGAACAGGGAGCCTTGTTATGCTGATGGGCGGGATGTAAATTGCCAACAGCCACTCTGGAGAAGTGTATGGTGTTTCCCGGAACACCGAAAAAACAAAGCTACGGAGCCTACGGCACTTCCACTTATGGTCCTATAGCTTAGGGAAATTAAAATCGAAAACACACAGCCACCCCAAAGTGTCGGACGGCTCTGTTTACAAGAACCTCGTCTACGGTACAAGTTAAATATCCCAGAATGTGAAAAATGGATAAAGAAGTTGTGGTACGTACGTACAATGGAATATCACTCAGCAATGAAATCTATGTCATCAGGCCCGTCGCGGCATAATGAGTGGATTCAGGTACGATGATTCTAAGTGAAATAAGTCACACAGAAAATGAAACATCATAAGATATCACTAATACACGGAATGTAAACTTGGCTACACATGAACTGAATTACAAAACAGAACAGGGTCTCAAATTTAGAAAACCAACTTATGCTTGCTTAATGGGAAAGGTGAGTTGGGGTGCTGCATAAAACCAGAGATAGAAATTAGCACAGATACCTTTCCATAAGCCAAATATGTAATAGTCAAGACCTACCCCTTGCTCAACGAAATGGACTAAACACCCCATATTCAACGCCTAGGAATACACCTGACTAGTAAGAATCTTCAAACCCATGGATTTATATGTCTCCGTAAGAGAATGATGCGTGTGTACAGCGGCATGAATGCAGCAGAGAAAATCCAATAAATCCCATTATCAAAATGAATTACACAAACAAAACCCAAGGACAGTGAAATAGAGAGCAATTCTTAAATAATTCATTCAGGGCTTGTGATGCAACCTGGATTTACCACATCTACACCCAGAGCTGAGTGAGACATAAGGTTGGGCACTTCGGGCTGATAGCATTGGTGAGGTTCGATGAGCAAATGCAGACCCCGTGAAGTCATACAGCATGGTACCCATTCCATGGGTCCCAACTCTCCAAGTTTAAGGGATTCTTCCTTCAGCTAAAACATGCATGGGAAACCCACAGGATGCTGCACCATGTGACTGGCAAACGTTTTCAAATGATTCTCAGTTTTCGTCCCCTTTTACTCGGGTTCACCATTCCAGACCCTTTATGAACACTCTCCCCACTTGGAGAGTCAGTGCCTTTAACCTCCTGTTGGGCACAGTTTGCAATTTCTGCGCAAGATGAAAAGGAATAGGGAGAACGAATGAGAGACTAGCTCTAGGTGTCTGCACGGGCAAATTTAACGCTCATTTCCCACCAGGAAGAGGAATTAACCAAAGGCTCCGGATGCCGTGCCGGAACCAGATTAGGGCCTGAGGCAATCCTGTGGGTTTGCGGCCAGCTCACAAGATAGCGAGTTGAAGAAATGAGCTCAGGGGCACTGTAACTCACAAACATGCAGAGTTATAAATGACAGCTATCGTCCAAAAATATATTGAAGGAAGGCTGCGAAGACGACTTGTAAGTGGGGCAGAATTGCAGGAGAACGATTTCAGGGGGTAGACGGGAATTGCATTTAAAGCATAGGAAAAGAGGCAGAACGTCGACAATGATGCTCTTGGCCAAAAAGGGCGTATGCGTTTTTTCCTGAATATATTCAGGAAAAAACGCATACGCCCTTTTTGGCCAACCAAGCAAGCATGTTAAAGAAATCTGCACTACAATGAAGTCTCACTGCCCCCCGGTCAAAAGGGCCATCTGAAAAAAGTGTAAAATCCAGAAAGGCAGCACAGGCCATGGAGAACAGGGAGCGTTGTTATGCTGATGGGCGGGATGTAAATTGCCAACAGCCACCCTGGAGAAGTGTATGGTGTTTCCCGGAACACCGAAAAAACATAGCTACGGAGCCTACGGCACTTCCACTTATGGTCCTATAGCTTAGGGAAATTAAAATCGAAAACACACAGCCACCCCAAAGTGTCGGACGGCTCTGTTTACAAGAACCTCGTCTACGGTACAAGTTAAATATCCCAGAATGTGAAAAATGGATAAAGAAGTTGTGGTACGTACGTACAATGGAATATCACTCAGCAATGAAATCTATGTCATCAGGCCCGTCGCGGCATAATGAGTGGATTCAGGTACGATGATTCTAAGAGAAATAAGTCACACAGAAAATGAAACATCATAAGATATCACTACTACACGGAATGTAAACTTGGCTACACATGAACTGAATTACAAAACAGAACAGGGTCTCAAATTTAGAAAACCAACTTATGCTTGCTTAAGGGGAAAGGTGAGTTGGGGTGCTGCATAAAACCAGAGATAGAAATTAGCACAGATACCTTTCCATAAGCCAAATATGTAATAGTCAAGACCTACCCCTTGCTCAACGAAATGGACTAAACACCCCATATTCAACGCCTAGGAATACACCTGACTAGTAAGAATCTTCAAACCCATGGATTTATATGTCTCCGTAAGAGAATGAAGCGTGTGTACAGCGGCATGAATGCAGCAGAGAAAATCCGGTAAATCCCATTATCAAAATGAATTACACAAACAAAACCCAAGGACAGTGAAATAGAGAGCAATTCTTAAATAATTCATTCAGGGCTTGTGATGCAACCTGGATTTACCACATCTACACCCAGTGCTGAGTGAGACATAAGGTTGGGCACTTCGGGCTGATAGCATTGGTGAGGTTCGATGAGCAAATGCAGACCCTTTGAAGTCATACAGCATGGTACCCATTCCATGGGTCCCAACTCTCTAAGTTTAAGGGATTCTTCCTTCAGCTAAAACATGCATGGGAAACCCACAGTATGGTGCACCGTGTGACTGGCAAACGTTTTCAAATGCATCTCAGTTTTCGTCCCCTTTTACTCGGGTTCACCATTCCAGACCCTTTACGAACACTCTCCCCACTTGGAGAGTCAGTGCCTTTAACCTCCTGTTGGGCACAGTTTGCAATTTCTGCGCAAGATGAAAAGGAATAGGGAGAACGAATGAGAGACTAGCTCTAGGTGTCTGCACGGGCAAATTTAACGCTCATTTCCCACCAGGAAGAGGAATGAACCAAAGGCTCAGCATGCCATGCCGGAACCAGATTAGGGCCTGAGGCAATCCTGTGGGTTTGCGGCCAGCTCACAAGATAGCGAGTTGAAGAAATGAGCTCAGGGGCACTGTAACTCACAAACCTGCAGAGTTATAAATGACAGCTATCGTCCAAAAATATATTGAAGGAAGGCTGCGAAGACGACTTGTAAGTGGGGCAGAATCGCAGGAAAACGATTTCACGGGGTAGACGGGAATTGCATTTAAAGCATAGGAAAAGAGGCAGAACGTCAACAATGATGCTCTTGGCCAAAAAGGGCGTATGCGTTTTCTCCTGAATATATATATTCAGGAAAAAACGCATACGCCCTTTTTGGCCAACCAAGCAAGCATGTTAAAGAAATCTGCACTACAATGAAGTCTCACTGCCCCCCGGTCAAAAGGGCCATCTGAAAAAAGTGTAAAATCCAGAAAGGCAGCACAGGCCATGGAGAACAGGGAGCCTTGTTATGCTGATGGGCGGGATGTAAATTGCCAAAAGCCACCCTGGAAAAGTGTATGGTGTTTCCCGGAACACCGAAAAAACAAAGCTACAGAGCCTACGGCACTTCCACTTATGGTCCTATTGCTTAGGGAAATTAAAATAAAAAACACACAGCCACCCCAATGTGTCGGACGGCTCTGTTTACAAGAACCTCTTCTACGGTACAAGTTAAATATCCCAGAATGTGAAAAATGGATAAAGAAGTTGTGGTACGTACGTACAATGGAATATCACACAGCAATGAAATCTATGTCATCAGGTCCGGCGCGGCATAATGAGTGGATTCAGGTACGATGATTCTAAGTGAAATAAGTCACACAGAAAATGAAACATCATAAGATATCACTACTACACGGAATGTAAACTTGGCTACACATGAACTGAATTACAAAACAGAACAGGGTCTCAAATTTAGAAAACCAACTTATGCTTGCTTAAGGGGAAAGGTGAGTTGGGGTGCTGCATAAAACCAGAGATAGAAATTAGCACAGATACCTTTCCATAAGCCAAATATGTAATAGTCAAGACCTACCCCTTGCTCAACGAAATGGACTAAACACCCCATATTCAACGCCTAGGAATACA